>NC_092708.1:241304477-241961906 GCF_047496885.1 Scyliorhinus torazame | reverse complement strand
GTAGAGAAAGGAGATTGGGGGGTAGAGAAAGGAGATTGGGGGGTAGAGAAAGGAGATTGGGGGGTAGAGAAAGGAGATTGGGGGGTAGAGAAAGGAGATTGGGGGGTAGAGAAAGGAGATTGGGGGGTAGAGATAGAGAAAGGAGATTGGGGGGGTAGAGAAAGGAGATTGGGGGGGTAGAGGAAAGGAGATTGGGGGGGTAGAGAAAGGAGATTGGGGGGGTAGAGAAGGAGATTGGGGGGTAGAGAGAAAGGAGATTGGGGGGGGTAGAGAAAGGAGATGTGGGGTAGAGAAAGGAGATGGAGGGGGTTGGGGGGGTAGAGAAAGGAGATGGGGGGTAGACAAAGGAGATTGGGGGGTAGAGAAAGGAGATGGGGGGGGTAGTGAAAGGAGATTGGGGGGGCGGTAGAGAAAGGAGATTGGGGGGGTGGGCGGGGGGTAGAGAAAGGAGATTGGGGGGTAGAGAAAGGAGATTGGGGGGGTAGAGAAAGGAGATTGGAGGGGGTAGAGAAAGGAGATTGGGGGGGTAGAGAAAGGAGATTGGGGGGGTAGAGAAGGAGATTGGGGGGGTAGAGAAAGGAGATGGGGGGGGGTTAGAGAAAGGAGATGGGGGGTAGACAAAGGAGATTGGGGGGTAGACAAAGGAGATTGGGGGGGTAGTGAAAGGAGATTGGGGGGGGGCGGTAGAGAAAGGAGATTGGGGGGGTGGGCGGGGGGTAGAGAAAGGAGATTGGGGGGTAGAGAAAGGAGATTGGGGGGGTAGAGAAAGGAGATGGGGGGGGGTAGAGAAAGGAGATGGGGGGGGGTAGAGAAGCAGATTGGGGGGGTAGAGAAAGCAGATTGGGGGGGTAGAGAAAGGAGATTGGGGCGGGTAGAGAAAGGAGATGGGGGGGTCGAGAAAGGAGATTGGGGGGGTCGAGAAAGGAGATTGGGGGGGTCGAGAAAGGAGATTGGGGGGGGTCGAGAAAGGAGATTGGGGGGGTCGAGAAAGGAGATTGGGGGGTAGAGAAGGAGATTGGGGGGGTAGAGAAAGGAGATTGGGGGGGGTAGAGAAGGAGATTGGGGGGGTAGAGAAAGGAGATTGGGGGGGGTAGAGAACGGAGATAGGGGGGGTAGAGAAAGGAGATTGGGGGGGTAGAGAAAGGAGATTGGGGGGGTAGAGAAAGGAGATTGGGGGGGTAGAGAAAGGAGATTGGGGGGGTAGAGAAAGGAGATTGGGGGGGTAGAGAAAGGAGATTGGGGGGGTAGAGAAAGGAGATTGGGGGGGTAGAGAAAGGAGATTGGGGGGGTAGAGAAAGGAGATTGGGGGGGTAGAGAAAGGAGATTGGGGGGGTAGAGAAAGGAGATTGGGGGGGTAGAGAAAGGAGATTGGGGGGGGTAGAGAAAGGAGATTGGGGGGGGTAGAGAAAGGAGATTGGGGGGGTAGAGAAGGAGATTGGGGGGGTAGAGAAAGGAGATTGGGGGGGTAGAGAAAGGAGATTGGGGGGGTAGAGAAAGGAGATTGGTGGGGTAGAGAAGGAGATGGGGGGTAGAGAAAGGAGATGGAGGGGGTTGGGGGGGTAGAGAAAGGAGATGGGGGGGTAGACAAAGGAGATTGGGGGGGTAGAGAAAGGAGATGGGGGGTAGAGAAAGGAGATTGGGGGTAGAGAAAGGAGATTGGGGGGATAGAGAAAGGAGATGAGGGGGGTAGAGAAAGGAGATTGGGGGGGTAGAGAAAGGAGATTGGGGGGGTAGAGAAAGGAGATTGGGGGGGTAGAGAAAGGAGATTGGGGGGGGGTAGAGAAAGGAGATTGGGTGGGGGTAGAGAAAGGAGATTGGGGGGGGGGTAGAGAAAGAGATTGGGGGGGTAGAGAAAGGAGATTGGGGGGGTAGAGAAAGGAGATTGGGGGGGTAGAGAAAGGAGATTGGGGGGGTAGAGAAAGGAGATTGGGGGGGTAGAGAAAGGAGATGGAGGGGGTTGGGGGGTAGAGAAAGGAGATGGGGGGGTAGAGAAAGGAGATTGGGGGGGGTAGAGAAAGGAGATGGGGGGGTAGAGAAAGGAGATTGGGGGGTAGAGAAAGGAGATTGGGGGGTAGAGAAAGGAGATTGGGGGTAGAGAAAGGAGATTGGGGGGTAGAGAAAGGAGAATTGGGGGTAGAGAAAGGAGATTGGGGGGGTAGAGAAAGGAGATTGGGGGGTAGAGAAAGGAGATTGGGGGGGTAGAAAAAGGAGATGGGGGGGGGTAGAGAAAGGAGATTGGGGGGGTAGAGAAAATGAGATTGGGGGGGGTAGAGAAAGGAGATTGGGTGGGGGTAGAGAAAGGAGATTGGGTGGGGGTAGAGAAAGGAGATTGGGTGGGGGGTAGAGAAAGGAGATGGGTGGGGGTAGAGAAAGGAGATTGGGTGGGGGTAGAGAAAGGAGATTGGGTGGGGGTAGAGAAAGGAGATTGGGTGGGGGTAGAGAAAGGAGATTGGGGGGGTAGAGAAGGAGATTGGGGGAGGGGGTAGAGAAAGGAGATATGGGGGGGGGTAGAGAAAGGAGATTGGGGGGTAGAGAAAGGAGATTGGGGGGTAGAGAAAGGAGATTGGGGGGTAGAGAAAGGAGATTGGGGGGTAGAGAAAGGAGATTGGGGGGTAGAGAAAGGAGATTGGGGGGTAGAGAAAGGAGATTGGGGGTAGAGAAAGGCGATTGGGGGGTAGAGAAAGGAGATTGGGGGGTAGAGAAAGGAGATTGGGGGGTAGAGAAAGGAGACTGGGGGGTAGAGAAAGGAGACTGGGGGGTAGAGAAAGGAGATTGGGGGTAGAGAAAGGAGATTGGGGGTAGAGAAAGGAGATTGGGGGGAGGTAGAGAAAGGAGATGGGGGGGTAGAGAAAGGAGATTGGGTGGGGGTAGAGAAAGGAGATTGGGGGGTAGAGAAAGGAGATTGGGGGGTAGAGAAAGGAGATTGGGGGGTAGAGAAAGGAGATTGGGGGGGTAGAGAAAGGAGATGGGGGGGTAGAGAAAGGAGATGGGGGGGGTAGAGAAAGGAGATTGGTGGGGGAGAGAAAGGAGATGGGGGGGAGAGAAAGGAGATGGGGGGGGAGAGAAAGGAGATGGAGGGGGTTGGGGGGGGTAGAGAAAGGAGATGGGGGGGTAGACCAAGGAGATTGGGGGGGTAGAGAAAGGAGATTGGGGGGTAGAGAAAGGAGATGGTGGGGTAGAGAAAGGAGATGGAGGGGGTTGGGGGGGGTTAGAGAAAGGAGATGGGGGGTAGACAAAGGAGATGGGGAGGTAGAGAAAGGAGATGGGGGGGTAGTGAAAGGAGATTGGGGGGGTAGAGAAAGGAGATGGGGGGGTAGAGAAAGGAGATGGGGGGTAGAGAAAGGAGATGGGGGGGTGGAGAAAGGAGATTGGGGGGGGTAGAGAAAGGAGATTGGGGGGGGTAGAGAAAGGCGATTGGGGGGGGTAGAGAATGGAGATTGGGGGGGTAGAGAAAGGAGATGGTGGGGTAGAGAAAGGAGATGGTGGGGTAGAGAAAGGAGATGGAGGGGGGTTGGGGGGTAGAGAAAGGAGATGGGGGGTAGACAAAGGAGATTGGGGGGTAGAGAAAGGAGATGTGGGGGGGTAGTGAAAGGAGATTGGGGGGGGGGGGTAGAGAAAGGAGATTGGGGGGTAGAGAAAGGAGATTGGGGGGGTAGAGAAAGGAGATTGGGGGGGTAGAGAAAGGAGATTGGGTGGGTAGAGAAAGGAGATTGGGGGAGTAGAGAACGGAGATTGGGGGGGTAGAGAAAGGAGATTGGGGGGGTAGAGAAAGGAGATGGGGGGTTAGAGAAAGGAGATGGGGGGGGTAGAGAAAGGAGATGGGGGGGGTAGAGAAAGGAGATGGGGGGGTAGAGAAAGGAGATTGGGGGAGTAGAGAAAGGAGATGGTGGGGTAGAGACAGGAGATGGAGGGGGCTGGGGGGGTAGAGAAATGAGATGGGGGGTAGAGAAAGGAGATGGAGGGGGTTGGGGGGGTAGAGAAGGAGATGGGGGGGTAGACAAAGGAGATTGGGGGGGTAGAGAAAGGAGATGGGGGGGTAGAGAAAGGAGATTGGGGGGTAGAGAAAGGAGATTGGGGGGTAGAGAAAGGAGATTGGGGGGTAGAGAAAGGAGATTGGGGGGTAGAGAAAGGAGATTGGGGGGTTAGAGAAAGGAGATTGGGGGGTAGAGAAAGGAGATTGGGGGGGTAGAGAAAGGAGATTGGGGGGCAGAGAAAGGAGATTGGGTGGGTAGAGAAAGGAGATTGGGGGGTAGAGAAAGGAGATTGGGGGGGTAGAGAACGGAGATTGGGGGGGGGGGTAGAGAAAGGAGATTGGGGGGGGTAGAGAAAGGAGATTGGGGGGTAGAGAAAGGAGATTGGGGGGTAGAGAAAGGAGATTGGGGGGGTAGAGAAGGCAGATTGGGGGGGTAGAGAAAGGAGATGGGGGGGGTAGAGAAAGGAGATTGGTGGGGTAGAGAAAGGAGATGGGGGGTTAGAGAAAGGAGATGGAGGGGGTTGGGGGGGTAGAGAAAGGAGATGGGGGGGTAGACAAAGGAGATTGGGGGGGTAGAGAAAGGAGATGGGGGGGTAGAGAAAGGAGATTGGGGGGTAGAGAAAGGAGATTGGGGGGTAGAGAAAGGAGATTGGGGGTAGAGAAAGGAGATTGGGGGGTAGAGAAAGGAGATTGGGGGGTAGAGACAAGGAGATTGGGGGGGTAGAGAAAGGAGATTGGGGGGCAGAGAAAGGAGATTGGGTGGGTAGAGAAAGGAGATTGGGGGGTAGAGAAAGGAGATTGGGGGGGTAGAGAAAGGAGATTGGGGGGGGGGGTAGAGAAAGGAGATTGGGGGGGTAGAGAAAGGAGATTGGGGGTAGAGAAAGGAGATTGGGGGGTAGAGAAAGGAGATTGGGGGGGTAGAGAAAGGAGATTGGGGGGGTAGAGAAAGGAGATGGGGGGTAGAGAAAGGAGATTGGTGGGTAGAGAAAGGAGATGGGGGGTAGAGAAAGGAGATGGAGGGGGTTGGGGGGGTAGAGAAAGGAGATGGGGGGTAGACAAAGGAGATTGGGGGGTAGAGAAAGGAGATGGGGGGGTAGTGAAAGGAGATTGGGGGGGTAGAGAAAGGAGATTGGGGGGGTAGAGAAAGGAGATTGGGGGGGTAGAGAAGGAGATTGGGGGGGTAGAGAAAGGAGATTGGGTGGGTAGAGAAAGGAGATTGGGGGGGTAGAGAAAGGAGATTGGGGGGTAGAGAAAGGAGATTGGGGGGTAGAGAAAGGAGATTGGGGGGTAGAGAAAGGAGATTGCGGGGTAGAGAAAGGAGATTGGGGGGTAGAGCAAGGAGATTGGGGGGTAGAGAAAGGAGATTGGGGGTAGAGCAAGGAGATTGGGGGTAGAGAAAGGAGATTGGGGGTAGAGAAAGGAGATGGGGGGTAGAGAAAGGAGATTGGGGGGGTAGAGAAAGGAGATTGGGGGGTAGAGAAAGGAGCTTGGGGGTGGAGAAAGGAGATTGGAGGGTAGAGAAGGAGATTGGAGGGTAGAGAAAGGAGATTGGGGGGTAGAGAAAGGAGATTGGGGGGTAGAGAAAGGAGATTGGGGGGTAGAGAAAGGAGAATTGGGGGGTAGAGAAAGGAGATTGGGGAGTAGAGAAAGGAGATTGGGGGGTAAGAGAAAGCAGATTGGGGGGTAGAGAAAGCAGATTGGGGGGTAGAGAAAGGAGATTGGGGGGTTAAAGGAGATTGGGGGGTAGAGAAAGGAGATTGGGGGGGTAGAGAAAGGAGATGGGGGTAGAGAAAGGAGATGGGGGGGTGGAGAAAGGAGATTGGGGGGGGTAGAGAAAGGAGATAGGGGGGGGTAGAGAAAGGAGATTGGGGGGGTAGAGCAAGGAGATGGTGGGGTAGAGAAAGGAGATGGTGGGGTAGAGAAAGGAGATGGTGGGGTAGAGAAAGGAGATGGAGGGGGTTGGGGGGGTAGAGAAAGGAGATGGGGGGTAGACAAAGGAGATTGGGGGGTAGAGAAAGGAGATGTGGGGGTAGTGAAAGGAGATTGGGGGGGGGTAGAGAAAGGAGATTGGGGGGTAGAGAAAGGAGCTTGGGGGGGTAGAGAAAGGAGATTGGGGGGGTAGAGAAAGGAGATTGGGGGGGTAGAGAAAGGAGATAGGGGGGGTAGAGAAAGGAGATGGGGGGGGTAGAGAAAGGAGATGGGGGGGGGTAGAGAAAGGAGATGGGGGGGGGTAGAGAAAGGAGATGGGGGGGTAGAGAAAGGAGATTGGGGGGGGGTGGGGGGTAGAGAAGGAGAATGGGGGGTAGACTAAGGAGATTGTGGGGTAGAGAAAGGAGATGGGGGGGGTAGTGAAAGGAGATTGGGGGGGGGTAGAGAAAGGAGATTGGGGGAGGGTAGAGAAAGGAGATTGGGGGGGTAGACAAAGGAGATGGGGGGTAGACAAAGGAGATGGGGGTAGACAAAGGAGATGGGGGGGTAGAGAAGGAGATTGGGGGGTAGAGAAAGGAGATTGGGGGGGTAGAGAAAGGAGATTGGGGGGGTAGAGAAAGGAGCTTGGGGGGGTAGAGAAAGGAGATTGGGGGGGTAGAGAAAGGAGATTGGGGGGGTAGAGAATGGAGATTGGGGGGGTAGAGAATGGAGATTGGGGGGGTAGAGAAAGGAGATTGGGGGGGTAGAGAAAGGAGATTGGGGGGTAGAGAAAGGAGATGGGGGGGTAGAGAAAGGAGATGGGGGGGTAGAGAAAGGAGATGGGGGGTAGAGAAAGGAGATTGGGGGGGTAGAGAAAGGAGATTGGGGGGGTAGAGAAAGGAGATTGGGGGGGTAGAGAAAGGAGATTGGGGGGGTAGAGAAAGGAGATTGGGGGGGTAGAGACAGGAGATTGGGGGGGTAGAGAAAGGAGATGGGGGGTAGAGAAAGGAGATGGGGGGTAGAGACAGGAGATGGGGGGGGTAGAGAAAGGAGATGGGGGGTAGAGAAAGGAGATGGGGGGGTAGAGAAAGGAGATGGGGGGGTAGAGAAAGGAGATGGGGGGGTAGAGAAAGGAGATGGGGGGGTAGAGAAAGGAGATGGAGGGGGTTGGGGGGTAGAGAAAGGAGATGGAGGGGGTTGGGGGGTAGAGAAAGGAGATGGGGGGTAGACAAAGGAGATTGGGGGGTAGAGAAAGGAGATGGGGGGTAGTGAAAGGAGACTTGGGGGGGTGGGCGGGGGGGTAGAGAAAAGAGATAGGGGGGTAGAGAAAGGAGATTGGGGGGGTAGAGAAAGGAGATTGGGGGGGTAGAGAAAGGAGATGGGGGGGGGGGTTAGAGAAAGGAGATTGGGGGGGGGTAGAGAAAGGTGATTGGGGGGGGGTAGAGAAAGGTGATTGGGGGGGGGTAGAGAAAGGTGATTGGGGGGCTAGAGAAAGGAGATTTGGGGGGGGTAGAGAAAGGAGATTTGGGGGGTAGAGAAGGAGATGGGGGTAGAGAAGGAGATGGGGGTAGAGAAAGGAGATTGGGGGTAGAGAAAGGAGATTGGGGGTAGAGAAAGGAGATTGGGGGCAGAGAAAGGAGATTGGGGGTAGAGAAAGGAGATTGGGGGGTAGAGAAAGGAGATTGGGGGGGCTAGAGAAAGGAGATTGGGGGGGTAGAGAAAGGAGATTGGGGGGGTAGAGAAAGGAGATTGGGGGGGTAGAGAAAGGAGATTGGGGGGGTAGAGAAAGGAGATTGGGGGGGTAGAGAAAGGAGATTGGGGGGGGTAGAGAAAGGAGATTGGGGGGGGTAGAGAAAGGAGAATTGGGGGGGTAGAGAAAGGAGATTGGGGGGGGTAGAGAAAGGAGATTGGGGGGGTAGAGAAAGGAGATTGGGGGGTAGAGAAAGGAGATTGGGGGGGTAGAGAAAGGAGATTGGGGGGGGTAGAGAAAGGAGATGGGGGTAGAGAAAGGAGATGGAGGGGTTGGGGGGGTAGAGAAAGGAGATGGGGGGGTAGAGAAAGGAGATTGGGGGGTAGAGAAAGGAGATTGGGGGGTTAGAGAAAGGAGATTGGGGGGTAGAGAAAGGAGATTGGGGGGTAGAGAAAGGAGATTGGGGGGGTAGAGAAAGGAGATTTGGGGGGGGTAGAGAAAGGGGATTTGGGGGGGTAGAGAAAGGAGATTTGGGGGGGTAGAGAAAGGAGATTTGGGGGGTAGAGAAAGGAGATGGGGGTAGAGAAAGGAGATTGGGGGGTAGAGAAAGGAGATTGGGGGGTAGAGAAAGGAGATTGGGGGTAGAGAAAGGAGATTGGGGGTAGAGACAAGGAGATTGGGGGTAGAGAAAGGAGATTGGGGTAGAGAAAGGAGATTGGGGGTAGAGAAAGGAGATTGGGGGGGTAGAGAAAGGAGATTGGGGGGGTAGAGAAAGGAGATTGGGGGGGGTAGAGAAAGGAGATTGGGGGGGTAGCGAAAGGAGATTGGGGGGTAGAGAAAGGAGATTGGGGGGGTAGAGAAAGGAGATTGGGGGGGTAGAGAAAGGAGATTGGGGGGGGTAGAGAAAGGAGATTGGGGGGGTAGAGAAAGGAGATAGGGGGGGTAGAGAAAGGAGATTGGGGGGGTAGAGAAAGGAGATTGGGGGGGTAGAGAAAGGAGATTGGGGGGGTAGAGAAAGGAGATTGGGGGGGTAGAGAAAGGAGATTGGGGGGGTAGAGAAAGGAGATTGGGGGGGTAGAGAAAGGAGATTGGGGGGTAGAGAAAGGAGATTGGGGGGGTAGAGAAAGGAGATTGGGGGGGTAGGAAAGGAGATTGGGGGGGTAGAGAACGGAGATTGGGGGGGTAGAGAAAGGAGATTGGGGGGGTAGAGAAAGGAGATTGGGGGGGTAGAGAAAGGAGATTGGGGGGGTAGAGACAAGGTGATTGGGGGGGGTAGAGAAAGGAGATGGGGGTAGAGAAAGGAGATGGAGGGGGTTGGGGGGGTAGAGAAAGGAGATGGAGGGGGTTGGGGGGGAGAGAAAGGAGATGGGGGGGTAGAGAAAGGAGATTGGGGGGTAGAGAAAGGAGATTGGGGGGTAGAGAAAGGAGATTGGGGGGTAGAGAAAGGAGATTGGGGGGTAGAGAAAGGAGATTGGGGGGGTAGAGAAAGGAGATTGGGGGGGTAGAGAAGGAGATTGGGGGGGGTAGAGAAAGGAGATTGGGGGGGTAGAGAAAGGAGATTGGGGGGGGTAGAGAAAGGAGATTGGGGGGGGTAGAGAAAGGAGATTGGGGGGGGGGGTAGAGAAAGGAGATTGGGGGGGTAGAGAAAGGAGATTGGGGGGGGTAGAGAAAGGAGATGGGGGGGGGTAGAGAAAGGAGATGGGGGGTAGAGAAAGGAGATGGGGGGGTAGAGAAGGAGATGGGGGGGTAGAGAAAGGAGATTGGGGGGGTAGAGAAAGGAGATGGGGGGTAGAGAAAGGAGATGGGGGGTAGAGAAAGGAGATGGAGGGGGTTTGGGGCTAGAGAAAGGAGATGGGGGGTAGAGAAAGGAGATTGGGGGGTAGAGAAAGGAGATGGGGGGGGGTAGAGAAAGGAGATGGGGGGGTAGAGAAAGGAGATGGGGGGGTAGAGAAAGGAGATGGGGGGGGTAGAGAAAGGAGATGGGGGGGGGTAGAGAAAGGAGATGGGGGTGGTGGAGAAAGGAGATGGGGGGGTGGAGAAAGGAGATGGGGGGGTCGAGAAAGGAGATGGGGGGGTCGAGAAAGGAGATGGGGGGGGTCGAGAAAGGAGATGGGGGGTAGAGAAAGGAGATGGGGGGGTAGAGAAAGGAGATGGGGGGGTAGAGAAAGGAGATGGGGGGGGTAGAGAAAGGAGATGGGGGGGGTAGAGAAAGGAGATGGGGGGGTAGCGAAAGGAGATGGGGGGGTAGAGAAAGGAGATGGGGGGGGTAGAGAAAGGAGATGGGGGGGTAGAGAAAGGAGATTGGGGGGGTAGAGAAAGGAGATGGGGGGGTAGAGAAAGGAGATGGGGGGGGTAGAGAAAGGAGATGGGGGGGGGGGTAGAGAAAGGAGATGGAGGGAGATGGGGGGTAGAGAAAGGAGATTGGGGGGGTAGAGAAAGGAGATGGGGGGGGGGTAGAGAAAGGAGATGGGGGGGGGGGGGTAGAGAAAGGAGATGGGGGGGTAGAGAAAGGAGATGGGGGGGGATAGAGAAAGGAGATGGGGGGTAGAGAAAGGAGATGGGGGGGGTAGAGAAAGGAGATGGGGGGGGGGGGTAGAGAAAGGAGATGGGGGGGGTAGAGAAAGGCGATGGGGGGGGGTAGAGAAAGGAGATGGGGGGGTGTAGAGAAAGGAGATGGGGGGTAGAGAAAGGAGATGGGGGGTCGAGAAAGGAGATGGGGGGTCGAGAAAGGAGATGGGGGGTCGAGAAAGGAGATGGGGGGGACGAGAAAGGAGATGGGGGGTGTTGATGATTCCCAAGGAGATTTTTTTTTGGGGGGGGGGGGGGGGGGCTGTTCGACTTGCCCAGACCAGGGCCACGACTTCTGGCCTGGGCCGAGGGTCAAGTGGGGTGGGGTGGATTAAACAGGACGCCGTTAGCCTTCTCCAAGCCGGGCCTCCGCCTCCCTCTCCCGGACACCACTCACTAGGCCCCCAAGCCTCGGGGTCTCTGTCCTCCCCACACCAGCACCACCCTTCGTCCCCTGGACCTCCCTTACCCGACACCAGCAGCTCCCCGGCTCCGCCGCTGAACTCGATGGCGTTGACGCAGCCGAAGTGGCCGAGCAGGTCCTTCTTGAAGAGGTTGGGGCAGGCGGACAGGCGCTGCCGCTGGAAGGCCTCCTTGAGGAAGCGGTCGCCGCTCAGGGCCCGGCGGCCCAGGAACCGCAGCAAGGACTCGGGTCCGGGCTCCCGCATCGTCCCGAGGCGGCCGCCGTTCCTCCTTCTCCTCCTCACTGCCGCCGTGTGAAACCGGCGACCGCTCGGCTGCAGCTGCGAAGCCGCCCGAGGCCCGCGTCCCACATCCAGAGCTGCGGCGGCAGGTCGCTCTCCGTCGGCACTCAGCAGCTCATCCTCCTTCCCCCACCCCCCCCCCTCTCTCAGACTGGGAAATAAAACCCTCCCCAACAACTATGATTTTAACACTTCTAAAAAGCTGCTTTCTCTCTTGTCCCCCGTCCCCACCCCCACGCAATTCATCAGCAAACTTAATCACACCCCTGCTTTTGTTTTCTCTCTATTTTGCTTTCCCCTCCCTAAAAGGTTTGATCACCGCCCGCCTGGACAATCTTCCTGTGGAGCTGTCAACATCCCAGCGACGGTGAAGTAAGCGGTGAGGTTTGGTCACTTGCACAGAAAGAGGCAAGAAAGCAAAATGACGACAATGTCAATGCTGGAGATACTCAGCAGGCTAGTCAGCATCTGGGGGGAGAGAATGATTACATAGCACAGAAAGAGGCAATACAAATAATAATGCTGGAAACACTCAGTTGGTCAGTCCACATCTGGGAGAAGAGAATGAGCATAGAAAGAGTCAAAAAAAATAACAAAAATAATGCTGGAAATACTCAGCGAGTCAGTCAGTCAGTATTTGATTTGATTAAAAAATTTTTTTTAGAGTACCCAATTAATTTTTTCCAATTAAGGGGCAATTTAGCGTGGCCAATCCATCTAACCTGCACATCTTTTGGGTTGTGGGGGCGAAACCCACGCGAACAGGAGAATGAGCAAACTCCACATGGACAGTGACCCAGAGCCAGGATCGAATCTGGGACCTCTGCACAGTGATTGATTTGATTTGATTTATTGTCACGTGTACTGAGGTACAGTGAAAAGTATTGTTCTGTGTATAGTCCAGACAGATGGTTCTGTACATGAAAAAACGTAGGACATATATAAATACACAATATAAATGTATAGACACAGGCATCGAGTGAAGCATACGGAATGTAGTAGTACTCAGTAGAGAAGATGTGTGAAGAGATCAGTTCAGTCCATAAAAGGTCATTCAGGAGTCTGGTAATAGCAGGAAAGAAGCTGTTTTTGGACCTGTTAGTGTGTGTTCTGGGGGAGAGAATGATTACATAGCACAGAAAGTGGCAATACAAATAATAATAATGCTGGAAATACTCTTTTTTTTTAAATTATTTTGCGGGATGTGGGTGTCGCTGGTTAGGCCAGCATTTATTGCCCTTCAGAAGGTGGTCGTGAGTTCCCTTTTTGAACCACTGCAGTCCTTGAGATGTAGGTACACACACTGTGCTGTTAGGGAGGGAGTTCCAGGATGTTGCCCCAACGACAGTGAAGGAATGTCAATATATTTCCGAATCAAGGTGGCGAGTGACTTGGAGGGGAGCCTCCAGGTGGTTGCGTTCCCAGGTATCTGCTGCTCTTGTCCTTCTAGATGGTGGTCGTCATGAGTTTGGAAGGTGCTGTCTAAGGAGCCTTGGCGAGTTACTGCAGTGCATCTTGTAGATGGTACACACGGTTGCCACTGTTCATCGGTGATGAAGGGTTTGAATGCTTGTGGAAGGGGAAGCAATCAAGCAGGCTCCTTTGTCCTGGATGGTGTCGAGCTTCTTGAGTGTTGTTGGAGCTGCACTCATCCAGGCATGTGGAGAATATTCCATTGCACTCCTGAATTGTGCCTTGTAGATGATGGACGGCCTTTGGGGGGATCAGGAGGTGAGTTACTCGCCCCAGGATTCCTAGCTTTTGACGTGCTCTGGTAGCTACAGTATTAATATGGCAGGTCCAGTTCTGTTTCGGATCAATGATAACTCCAGGATGTTGATTGTGAGGGTTTCAGCGATGGTAATGAAGGGGCGATGGTTAGATCCTCTCTTGCAGGAGATGGTCATTGCCTTGTGTGACACAAATGTAACTTGCCATTTGTCAGGCCAAGCCTGGATATTGTCCAGGTCGTGCAGCATTTGGACATAATAATAATCTTTATTAGTGTCACAAATAGGCTTACATTAACACTGCATTGAAGTTACTGTGAAAATCCCCGAGTCACCACACTCCGGCATATGTTCGGGTACACTGAGGGAGAATTCAGAATGTCCAATTCACCTAACAAGCAAGTCTTTTGTGGGGGTAAACTGGACCACCCGGAGGAAACCCACGCAGACACAGGGAGAACGTGCAGACTTAGCACA
Organism: Scyliorhinus torazame; assembly: GCF_047496885.1. Lineage (NCBI taxonomy): Eukaryota > Metazoa > Chordata > Chondrichthyes > Carcharhiniformes > Scyliorhinidae > Scyliorhinus > Scyliorhinus torazame. The sequence goes on along the minus strand of NC_092708.1, from coordinate 241,948,856 downwards.
GACAGTGACCCAAGCCGGGAACCCGGGTCCCTGGCGCTAACAAACAACATGGAGGAGCACTGATTCATCAGCTGATGGTAATCAGCTGGAGGTTTCTTTGCCCGTGTTTAATCTGAAGCCATGAGATTTCATGGGGTCCAGAGTCAATGTTGAGGGCTCCTAGGGCAACTCCCTCCCAACAGTATACCACTGTGCCACCACCTTTGCTGGGTCTGTCCTACCGGTGAGACAGGACACACCCAGGAATGGTGGTAGCGGTGTCAACAGGCAAGTCAGCATCTGGGGGAGAGAATGATTACATAGCACAGAAAGAGGCAATAAAAATAACAAGAATAATGCTGGAAATACTCAACATGCCAGTCATCATCTGGGGAGGAGAGAATGATTACATGGCACAAAGAGAAGCAATGAAAAACAAAATGTTAAAATCTCGGCTGATGTTACTACTGGACAGTCAGATCCCAGGATCTAACCCTGGCTCAACAGATCGTAACTTTTATTTTCTGTTTAGAGATGCGGATGAACAGAGTTACAGTACTGCTTATTAACTTTTAACAAAGGAATTAAACATTTATTAAACAAGACAGTGAAGAAGATTATCCAGGATTGCAACGGGATCTTGATCAATTGGGCTAGTGGCTGATGAATGGCAGATGGAGTTTAATTTAGATAAATGTGAGGTGATGCATTTTGGTTGATCGAATCTGAGTAGGGCCTACTCAGTTAATGATAGGGTGTTGGGGAGAGTTACAGAACAATGGTGATCTAGACATTACAAGACATTAGTACGGCCACACTCTGAATACTGTGCACAGTTCTGGTCACCCTATTATAGAAAGGATATTATTAAACTAGAAAGAGAACAGAAATCATTTACGAGGGTGCTACTGGGACTTGATGGTTTGAGTTATAAGGAGAGGCTGGATAGACTGGGACTTTTTCCCCTGGAGTGCAGGAGGCTTAGGGGTGATTTTATAAAGGTCTATAAAATAATGAGGGCATAGATAAAGTAGATAGTCAACATCCTTTCCCAAAGGTAGGGAAGTCTAAAATGAGAGGGCATAGGTTTAAGGTGAGGAGGAGAGATACAAAAGGGTCCTGGGGCAATTTATTCACACACAGGGTGGTGAGTGTCTGGAACAAGCTGCCAGAGGCAGTAGTAGAGGCGGGTACAAATTTGTCTTTTAAAAAGCATTTAGACAGTTATATGGGAAAGATGGGTATAGAAGGATATGGGCCAAATGCGGGCAATTGGGACTCGCCTAGTGGTAAAAACTGGGCGGCATGGTCAAATTGAGCTGAAGGGCCTGTTTTCATGCTGTAAACCTCTATGACTCTGAGAAAAGATTAACTATAATACGCTACTCCTTCACTTCCACCACACCTTTACAGCTATATACAGATTTATCAGCATTACACACATTACAAAGTATCTTATACGCTAAAGTTCTCAGTAAGTACACAATCCATGTAAAGCAATAGGCGAAATGTGGTAAGACACACCACACTCTGAAACCAAGTGACAGATGCCACCCAATAAAACTTCTGTGGATTTTTCACCAAATCCCTCCAGATGCTTGTCACACTGTGAGTCAACTAGTCTCACTGGAAATCTGACTTCCACACGAGGGTTTCCAAACTCCACTCTCGAAGAACACACTTTGAAACCTTCTCCCACATAAGAATTTCTCTCAGATACCTTCACCAAGGATCCACTTCCAGGATTTCTAACCTTTCAGTATTCCTCTGCCCTAGATTATCACTTCCATTCAAGCTTCCACACAATTTCTCAGGTACCCAGGCACACCAACAGAACACCACTGCTTCACAAGCTGTATTAAGGTGTCACCGACCTTAGAATTACTTCAGATGTCTGGCTTCCCTCTAGCCAATTCCATCTGGTCTGCACCTTGTAGCTCTGTCTTTGATCGGGAGCCTCTCGCTCTGCTCCTTTAACTTCAGTGAATAGTATCTTATTCCAATTCCTGTTCTTTGTCCCTTTGACTCAGCCTTCCCAGGAATCCGATTTCATTCCATGGTTTCTAGAAATATCTGTTCTTTAGCTACTGGAACTTTCTTTATGCCCCTTACTCCATTGACCTGCTAGTACTGGCAGAGTCTGTGTGAGCTGCTTTCTTCTCAAATACCTTGTTACAACTGAATCCAAATGCTACTACTCTTTAGTCTGGGCCTCTGTTGCTAAGCAGCAGCCAAGTTTTTTTTTAACCTCTATAGTGGCTTTTACGTCATAAATCTTTGATTATAATGCAGGCACAGTTTAAAGTGAAATTGAAACTCACAGATATGCAGGCACCTTTGTTTAACATGAAGCTAACTACAGTCCTAATCCTTTCTTACACATATGTACAGAAACACAAATTAAGTTTAAACTTATATCTTATTTGTAATGCCTACAAATACAAATATCATTTTAAACCAGCTCTATTTCTCACAATAATATTAATAATACTGGAAATACTCAACAGGTCAGTCAGCATCTGGGAAGAGAGAAACACAGTTAACTTTTCAGGTTGATTATTGATTAAAGGTTTCCTGGACCTAAAACATTAACTTTGATTTTCTCTCTGCAGATACGGCCTGATCTATGATTATTTCCAGCACTTTGTTTTTTCATCAGCCGCAGTATTTTACTTTTGTACACAAGGAGTCAACTTGGCCCACTGTGTCCATGCCATCTCTCTATGAGAGCGACTCAACTAGAGTTACTCCCCCAATCCTTACTCTTAGACTGATAAATATTTTATCTTCAAATAACGATCCAATTCCCTTTGAAAACCACAATTGTATCTGTCTTCACTATACTCTTAGGTAATCTCAACACTGAGGAAAACAACTTCAGTTCCTTCAGTCTATCCTCAACTCCAGAATGATTCTATAAATCTTTTCTCCACCCTCTCAAATGCCTTCAGATCGTTGCTAAAGTGTGGTGCCCAAAATGCTCCAATTGAGGCCTAACCAGTGGTTTAATAATAGTTCAACTCCTTGCAATTCACAGTGCTTCCAGGTTTTGACCCCGGGGTCAGTACTGGGATCAATGGTTTTCGTGTTATATATTAATAACTCAGAATTAGGGCACACTTTCAAAACAATCTGCAAGGTGACTCAAAACTTGGAAATATTATGAATTGTGGTGAGGACAGACTTCATGTGAATACAATGATTCAGACAGAAATTTAATGCAGAGAAGTGTGAAATGACACCTTTTAATAGGAATAAGAAGGGCAAGTGGCAGAAGTGTTAGTGAGGGATCACTTTGGGACCAGTGACCATAATTCCATTAGTTTTAAGATAGCTATGGAGAATGATAGTTCTGGCCCAAAAGTTAAAATTTTAAATTGGGGCAAGGCCAATTTTGAGGGTATTAGGCAGGAACTTTCAAAAGTTGATTGGGGGTGCCTATTTGCAGGCAAGGGGACAGCTGGTAAGTGGGAATCTTTCAAAAAGGTGTTAACTCGGGTTCAAGGTGACGGGTAAGGCTCATAGAAGGAGGGAACCCTGGATGGCTCGGGATATTGAGGCCATGGTCAGAAGGAGGCATATGACATGCATCGGCAGCTGGGATCAAATGGATCCCTTGAAGAGTATAGGGCTTGTCGAAGTAGAGTTAAGAGAGAAACCAGGAGGGCAAAAAGGGGACATGAGATTGTCTTGGCAGATAAGGCAAAGGAACATCCAAAGAGCTTTTACAGATACATAAAGGGTAAAAAGGTGACTAGGGTGAGCGTAGGGCCTCTTAAGTATAAACAAGGTCATCTATGTGCAGATCCACAAGGGATGGGAGAGGTCCTAAATTAATATTTCTCGTCAGTATTTACTGTTGAGAAAGGAACGAATGTTAGGGAAATTGGGGAAATAAAATGTGATGTCTTGAGGAGTGTACATATTATTACAGAGAAGGAGCTGCTGGAGGTATTAAAGCGCATCAAGATAGATAAATCCCCGGGACCTGATGAAACGTATCCCAGGATGTTGTGGGAGGCTAGGGTGGAAATTGCCGGCTCCCTAGCTGAGATATTTGAATCATCAACACCACAGGAGAGGTGCCTGAAGATTAGAGAGTAGCAAATGTTGTGCCTTGTTTAAGAAGGGCTGTAGGGATAAGCCTGGGAACTACAGACCGGTTAGCCTTACATCTGTAATGGGTAAATTGTTAGACGGGATACTGAGTGACAAGATCTACAGGCATTTAGACAGGCAAGGGCTAATTAGGGAAAGTCAGCATGGCTTTGTAAGGGGAAAGTCATGTCTCACCAATTTAATTGAGTTTTTTGAAGGGGTAACCAAGAAGGTAGATAGGGCATTGCAGTTAACATTGTCTACATGAACTTTAGCAAGGCCTTTGACAAGTTACCGCATTGTAGGTTGTTGGAAAAGGTTAAATCTCACGGAATCCAGGGTGAGGTAGCGAATTGGATACAAAATTGGTTTGGCGACCGAAGCCAAAGAGTGATTGTGGAGGGTGGTTTTTCAAACTGGAGGCCCGTGACCAGCGGTCTGCCTCAGGGATCGGTGCTGGGCCCACTGTTATTTGTTATATATATTAATGATTTAGATGAGAATGTAGGAGGCATGGTTAGTAAGTTTGCAGATGACACCAAGATTGGTGGCATAGTGGATAGTGAAGAAGGTTATATAAGATTGCAACAGGATCTTGACCAATTGGGCCAATGGGCCGATGAATGGCAGATGGAGTTTAATTTGGATAAATGTGTGGTGACGCATTTTGGTAGATCAAATCAGGGCAGGACCTATTCAGTTAATGGTAGGGAGTTGAGGTGAGTTACAGAACAAAGAGATCCAGGGGTACAGGTTCGTAGCACCTTGAAGGTGGAGTCGCAGGTGGACAGGGTGGTGAAGAAGGCATTCAGCATGCTAGGTTTTACTGGTCAGAATATTGAATACAGGAGTTGGGACGTCTTGTTGAAGTTGTACAAGACATTGGTAAGACAACACATGGAATACTGTGTTCAGTTCTGGTCACCCTATTAGAGGGAGGATGTTGTTAAACTAGAAAGAGTGCAGAAGAGATTTACGAGGATGCTGCCAGGACTTGATGGTCTGAGCTATAAGTAGAGGCTGGATAGGCTGGGACGTTTTTCCCTGGAGTGTAGGAGACTTAGGGGTGACCTTATGGAGGTCAATAAAATAATGATGGGCATAGATAGGGTAGATAGTCAACATCTTTTCCGAAAGGTAGAGGAGTCTAGAACGAAAGGACGTAGATTTAAGGTGAGAGGGGAGAGATACAAAAGAGACCAGAGGGGAAATGTCTTCACACAGAGGGTGGTGAGTATCTGCAATGAGCTGCCAGAGGCAGTAGTAGAGGCGGGTACAATTTTTTTCCTTTAAAAACAGTTAGATAGTTACATTGGCAGGGTGGGTATAGAGGGATATGGGCCAAATGCAGGCAAATGGGACTACCTTAGTGATAGAAACTGGACGGCATGGACAAGCTGGGCCAAAACGCCTGTTTCCATGCTGTAAACATCTATCTAAGGCAGTATAAACCAAAAATAGTGGGGGCAAATCCCATTTTTGGCTGGTAAATCTCGCAAGCAGCCCAAAACAGGATTTGCGCCGGTGAGATGTCAGTTTGAGGTCTTCCCCGGCCCCCACCAGTGATGTAATCAGGTTCCTCCAGAAAGGGCGTGAACCTGATTTTCATACAATTTAATAAATGATCATATAATTACTGGGCTTGAGGCCGTAACGCCCGCCCACAACATTTCTTACCCCTGTCCCGGCAGCATGATGTCATGCTGATGTGAATCACTACTGGTTTTTGAAAATGAAAACCAGTCGTGATAACATGCGAGAGCGCGGAGGTCCCTGAAGGCCCTGGGATAGAGGGACATACCGAGGTATTTTCCCCTGGCACTGCCAGGGAGCATTGCCAGGAGGAACTGTCAGAGGGAAATGCCAGGGGACACTGCCATGAGGCACTGGTGGGGGGTGTTACCCACCTCTATGGGGTGGGGGGGGGGGGGGATTCACCTTCTGCATGTGGGGAGATCCCTTCTGCATTTGAGGGTTGGGGGGTTCTCCTTATCCTCTGGGGGGGGGGGGGGGGTCCCGATGTCTGTGGAGGGAGTTCCCAATGCCCATTGTGGGGGTGGCCTTAAATTTAATTGTGAGATCGGGGCACCCTGTAAAAGCATGCCCTGATCTCAGATTCCCAGCGTTGCTGGCATTTTGAGGCCTCGCACCTCCTGCCGGCTATGTGATCCTCAGCAGCTCTCTGAAATTGCACAGCATGTTGGTAAATCAAGCGAGAAAAGACAGCTGTGAAAACGGCAAGTTTCACACATTTGTTCTCACCTGATCCAATACACTGAGCAATTTTGGGAAGATTGCACCCATGGAGCACATTTGTAAAACACCGGTGATCTCAACTGGAAAATTAGACGGAATTCTCCCACCTCGCCCGCGGTGGGGTGGTGGGTGGCGGGTGGGAGCGGAGAATCTTGCAGGAACCACAAAGCTGCCATAAGATCACTTTGCAATTCTCTCAATGGTAGCTTAGTGCCTTGATCTTCCCACTGGCTGAGGCATGAATTCTATTTGCATTAATTTGCATCTCATGCATGGCCATTAAAACAGCTGCCCTCTTAGGCCTGTGTCTTGCGCCACACCAGCATGAGATTGCTAAGGAGTGGCAGGTGCAAGGTGATCCTCACTTTGCAAGAAACTTCGGGAGGTAAGTGTAACAGCTTTCTACCATAGTGCTGCGCTGCTCCTGATGTGCTGTACACCACTCTGCTGGGGCAGAAAGGTTCCTGTCCTCCATCTCACTGGTCTTCATTGACAGCACGATGCTGCCGGATCCTTGGATCCTCATGTGTTACCGGGTCCGATCAGTACAAAGCCTGATGAAGACAATGAGGCAATGAGGAAGGAGGACTGTGCAAGTAGTGGGGGCAAAGTTGAGGGCAGGAAGGTGGATGAAGGAGATGCCTTGAAGCCTGAGGGAAGACCGAGGGGAGGGAAGCTGGATCCCGACACAGCTGCATGAAAAGCTCACAAACAAGGGGGTCAAAGGGATACCACATTATTTACTGGATGGGGATGTTCAAGACTCCAGATGTGGTGGGTAGAGGTCCATTTGGGGCATGTGCACTACACTGGTGATTGACTTCGGGGGTGGAAGAACAGACTTCTTCTTGATGCTGCTAACCTTTTCCCTCTGGGTTGCTGATATCGTGCACAGCCTGATGAAGACAGGTGGGCTGGAGAGTGATACGATTGTGCTGGACTGGTGCTTAAATATGGCGCCAGGACCTCCCAATCCACCAGCTGGAGGTGGACGGAGGAATGCCCTCCAGGAGATTTGGAGGGGAACTCGCCGCCGCATAATTAATGAGGTTCCAAGCGCAGAATTTGGCTCAGGTTCCTGCCACCGCTGGAGCTGCCGGCCACCTTCCTTAGCCTCATAAACACGACACGGTAGCACAGTAGTTAGCACTGTTGCTTCACAGCGGCAGGGACCCGGGTTCGATTCCCGGCTTGGGTCAGAGTCTGTGCAGAGTCTGCACGTTCTCCCCGTGCCTGCGTGGGTTTCCTCCGGGAGCTCCAGTTTCCTCTCACAAGTCCCGAAAGACATGCTTGTTAGATGAATTGGACATTCTGAATTCTCCCTCTTGTGTACCCGAACAGGCGCCGGAGTGTGGCGACGAGGGGATTTTCACAGTAACTTCATTGCAGTGTTAATGTAAGCCTACTTGTGACAATAAAGATCTTTTAAGAACCCAAAGAATTCCACCTATTGTATCCAATTCTGTGCCCTGCACATTTGAAAGTTTGTCAAGGTTTGTAAAGAAGTGCGGAAAAGATACACAAGAATGCTTCCAGGGATGAGAAAACTCACTTCTCGATTGGAGATGCGAGGGTTGTTCAACTCAAAGAAGAGAAGATTGCGGCATCATTTGTTAGAATTGTTCACATATCGGCTGATGTTATTTATGAAGGCCCCGCCTTCTGAACCTTGCACCTTCCCTGAGGTGTGGTGACACTCCGGTTAAATCGCCACCAGTCGGCTCTCAAAGAGGAGAGGAGCCTATGACCCTCTGAGACTGTGGCAACATTTACATTCAATATCATGAGAGGTCGAGACATCTTGGTGTGCTCTCTGAGACTAACAGCAGCCATTTGTCAGGTCTGGCTTTGTTCACACCGCTTGATGGGAGTCAGCCAGCTATTCCTGCCAGCCTATTGAGATCTAAAACATATCTCCTTAAATATATTCTTTCCCTTTGATCTCTCCATTGTCTTATCCTGTCTCTTTAAAATTTCTTAACTTTAGGAATGATTAACTTTATTTCTTTACGTTAGCTTTCAGAGTTTAAAAGAAAAGTAAACTGGCTCTATCCAAACTTTACCTATGACACCTTTCTTATACACCCAAGTCTTGATTTGATTTGATTTGATTTATTGTCACATGTTACGAAGTACAGTGAAAAGTATTTTTCTGCGGCCGAGGGAACGTACACAGTACGTACATAGTAGACAAAAGAATAATCAACAGAGAACATTGACAAATGGTATATCGACAAACAGTGATTGGTTACAGTGTAGAACAAAGCAAAGAAAGCAAATAAATGAGCAAGAGCAGCATAGGGCATTGTGAATAGTGTTCTTGCAGGGAACAGGTCAGTCCGAGGGGAGTCGTTGAGGAGTCTTGTAGCTGTGGGGAAGAAGCTGTTCCTACGTCTGGATGTGCGAGTCTTCAGACTTCTGTACCTTCTGCCTGATGGAAGGGTGTGGAAGAAGGCAATGTCTGGGTGGGACGAGTCTCTGATAATGCTGTCTGCCTCCCTGAGGCAGCGGGAGGTGTATACAGAATCAATGTGTGGGTGGCACGCTTGTGTGATGCGTTGGGCTGAGTTCACCACACTCTGCAGTTTCTTACGCTCTTGGACCGAGCAGTTGCCATACCAAGCTGTGATGCAGCCGGATAGGATGCTCTCTATCGCACATTTGTAGAAGTTTGTGAGAGTCGATGCAGACATGCCAACTTTCTTTAGCTTCCATAGGAAGTCGAGACGTTGTTGGGCTTTCTTGACTGTTGCATCAATGTGAGTGGACCAGGACAGACTGTTGGTGATGGTGACCCCCAGGAACCTAAATCTATCGACCATCTCCACTTCGGAGCCATTGATGCAGACGGGAGTGTGTGTCGTGCTAGGCTTCCTGAAGTCGATGATCAGTTCCTTGGTATTTCCAACATTTAGAGAGAGGTTGTTTTTGGTACACCATGCAACCAAGTGATTTATCTCCCTCCTGTAGTCAGATTCGTCATTGTTTGAGATACGGCCCACCATAGTCATATCATCCGCAAACTTATAGATTGAGTTGGAGTTAAATCTTGCCACACAGTCATGTGTGTATAGGGAGTACAGTACAGGACTGAGCACACATCCTTGCGGGGCTCTGGTGTTGAGGACTATTGTGGAGGAGGTGCAGCTGCCTATCCTGACAGATTGCGGTCTGCTGGTGAGGGAGTCGAGGATCCAGCTGCTCAGGGAGGGGGTCAAGTCCAAGATTGTGGAGTTTGGTTATTAGTCTTGTTGGGATAATGGTGTTGAAGCGGAGCTGTAGTCTATGAACAGCAGTCTCACGTGGGTGCCCTTGTTGTCGAGGTGTTCGAGTGTTGATTGCAGAGCCAGGGAGATAGCATCTGCTGTGGACCAATAGGCAAACTGCAGTGGATCGAGACCATCTGGGAGGCTGGTAGTGATCCGTTTCATGACTAGCCACTCAAAGCATTTCATGATACCAAATGTCAGGGCCACTAGTCGGTGAGGCACGCTACCTTGTTCTTCTTTGGTACTGGTATTATGTTGGTCTTTTTGAAGGAGGTGGGGACCTCAGAGTGGAGGAGTGAGGTAGTGAAGATATCTGCGAATACACTCGGCAGCTGGTCTGCGCAGGCTCTGAGTGCTCAGCTAGGGACTCTGTTGGGGCCCGTCGCTTTCCACAGATTCACTTTCAAGAAGGCAGCTCTTACTTCTGAGGCTGTAATAGTGGATATGGGTGTATCCAGGGCTGTTGGGACGGGTGGCACTGATACATTGGCTGACTGCTCAAAGCGGGCATAGAACTTGTTCAGATCATTGGGTAGGGATGCTCCAGCCCCAGATATTCTGCCTGGCCTTGCTTTATAGCCTGTGATCTTGTGTAGGCCCTGCTATAGTCATCGTGGGTTAGTGTCGTTGGCCTGGGACTCTAGTTTGATGCGTTATTGTCTTTTTGCATCCCTGATGGCTTTCCGTACGTCGTGCCTGGATTTCTTATATAGGTCAGGGTCGTCAGAGTTGAACGCCTCCGTCCCGAACTTCAGCAGGGAGTGAACCTTTTGGTTGAGCCAGGGTTTCCGATTGGGGAATACCCATATTGTCTTCTTTGTTACACAGTCCTCGACACACTTACTGATGAAGTCTGTGACGGTGGTTGCGTACTCGTCCAGGTTAGCTGCCGCTTCTCCTTTGAACCACAACAGCCCATTCAAATCTGTAAACATCCTTACTAAATTACCTGATGTAAACATCTGTTTGAAGTATTTCAAGGCTTATTACCACATAGTACCCATAGTTTAGATACTTACAGTCACTCGGGGCTGGATTATTCGATTCTAAGGATATGTCACCATGCCGGCGTGGCAACGCACTACATGGCGGAGGCCACTTGCGGACCCGGCCTTCAAAATAGTGCCCCCCCCTTTGGCCGGCTCGTGTGCCCCGGACCCCCCCCCCCCCCCACAGTGCCCCCAACCCCTGACAAAGTGCCCCCTGCCCGCGGATCGGCCCTCCCCGACTGTGGCGATGCCGGACTGAGTCCTCAGGCGCCACGCCTAATTCCGGACGGATGAGACCACACACGACCGATGCCTTCACGAACCCGGCGGTCGGGGCAGAGTATCGGGGGGTGGGCCTCAGGCAACATCTCCGTGTACGCCGCTTTGGAGGGGACGGAGCATCGCAAAAGCAGCGCCGCTCTGATTCGGTCGGGGACTTTGATTCTCCGGCCGATCGGCATTGGCAACCGGAGAATCCAGCCCTCTTTCTCTGCTTCAATTACCACTCATACACTCTCAACAGTTTGACAAAAATGTGACAAGAATATTACCAACAGAAAAAATATTACACTATCTTGGGTTTTCCTAACAATACTTGGAGGTTTTTATTCAACTATTTTTTGGAAATTTCAGCTATTTTGAATTCATCAATACATTTGTTTATGTCTGCTTGTTTCAAGTTACATTTTGGAAGATATTTTGCACATTCAAAATCAGTGAATCTGACTAGAACATTCATGGAGATATTATTAGGACTTTAAGGTTCCATAAATGGTGATTAGCTAGTATGGTACCTGCACACAAAACATCTATCAAATCAACATTGCTGCGGTTAACAATGGAATTTCCATAATAGCTGGACAACTTGAAGAAGGTGCAAACCTGTTTCTTTTTTCTCAAGATCTGCCTTTTCTGCTCTCTGTCTGCTCTTCATCTTTACAATTCTTCAGCTTTGCCACTGTTTCATCTCTGAACCATTTTAGATACTTGTTATTTAGTTTTTCAGAAGGCATTTAAGAGTCAACCACATTGCTGTGCATGGATCTGGAATCACATGTAGGCAAGACCAGGTAAGGATGGGAGATTTCCTTCCTGAATGGTCTCAGTAAACTCAATTCCAGTTTAAAAAAAATTGAATTCAAATTTCACCATCTGCCTCAGTGGGATTTGAACCCGATTCCCCAGATCTTGCTCTGATCTCTGGATTACTAGTCCAGTGACAATGCTACTGCATCACTGCCTTCTCACAGTTTTGAAATTGTGCTCAAGTTTGAGTTTAAATAAGTATCAAAATGATTTGCTTTAGTGTTCCCAAATGGGGCAGTGAACCTCCATCCTCCCCTCCTGCTTCCCATGCCTACGGACACACACCTAGTAGGCAGGAGCAATCTGACTTAGCATTTGGTTGGCAAGAAAACAAATGAAATGAAATGAAAATCATTTATTGTCACAAGTAGGCTGCAATGAAGTTACTGTGAAAAGCCCCTAGTCGCCACATTCCAGCACCTGTTCGGGGAGGCCGGTACGGGAATTGAACCGTGCTGCTGGCCTGCCTTGGTCTGCTTTCAAAGCCAGCTCTTTAGCCCTGTGCTAAACCAGCCCCTCATCACGTTAGGCAGAGGAATAATTTGTTTGTTCCCTTAATTGCCTCAGGGTCTTGCATTCCTGATCAATCAACCATATTCTTAGATCATCTGGAGTTTCACCAGAAATGTGATCACTTAACATTAATTCACACAATTGATTATAATCAGTTCCAGTCTCCTCTTCCTGTTCCAATTAATGAATATCTTCCAGCTGTATAACTAATTCTCTGTTATACTAATAATTTTATTAGTATCACAAGTAGGCTTACATTTACACTGCAATGAAATTACTGTGAAAATCCCCTAGTCACCACACTCCGGCGCCTGTTCGGGTACACTGAGGGAGAATTCAGAATTACCAATTCACCTAATACGTCTTTCGGGACTTGTGGGAGGAAACCAGAGCACCCGGAGGAAACCCACGCAGACACAGGGAGAACGTGCAGACTCCGCACAGACAGTGACCCAAGCTGGGAATCGAACCCAGGTCCCTGGCGCTGTGAAGCAACAGTGCTAACCACTGTGCTACAATGCCGCACATTATATGGAGCTTTCTACACCTTAGAATCTTACCATTTTGAAATCTCTGAGCTTCACACCTTGAGTCATAAGCAGCAAAAATACCATACGTTGTAATTCATAGTCTCCACTGTCAATTAAATTAATGTGAGAACATACACTGAATTTTCTGATACCATCAGCATTTTAGCCCACGCTTCTTTGTTCTGCTTCTGCTAGTTTGCTAATGAACTCAAAGCTCCTGCTGAAATTATCTAAATCATCTACTTCTTTAAAATTTAACAGAATATTGGACTTCCTGGAATTATACCCTACAGACTTTTCAGTGAAATAAATTAGATTGGAATAGAACTTATCGTACAGATGGCCCATTGTGTCCCTATTAGTTCCTTGCAAGAGCCATCTATTTAGTCCCTTCCCCTCCTCTTTCCTCACAGCATGGCTATTTTTCCTTCCTTTTCAAGTATATGCTTAATTATCTTTTGAAGGTTACTATTTGAACTGCTTCCACCAATCTTGCAGGTAGTGCATGTCATGTTGGGTGTTCCGATACACAAAAGAACCAACACGGTTGTAGATGGTACAACTCTGTTTTATTATTCTGTACAATAACAACTGTTAACTTCTGGCTGTGGTTCGTACTTCACCGGTTAACCTGTGGACCCAGCCCTAGCACTATCTTAGGGAGGCACTCAGCACATGGTGTATGTCTGAGTGGCACGCTGTGAGCTCCTGGTAGAATGAGTGGGAACTGTGGTGTTCCCTGTTTTATAGTGCTTGTGCTCTCACTGATGATTGGCTGTGGTGTTGTGTGTGTGTTGATTGGTCCATCTACCTGTCCATCAGTGCGTGTGTGTGATTGCACCATGATATGTTAATATGGATATCATGACATCCCCCCTTTTCACAAGGATATGTGCCTACATGGTAATAAATTTTGGTGTGTACTGAGTGCGGTTGAGCATGTGTGTGCAATATTTACAACATGTACATGAGGCTAAACTATATACATAGGAAGGTGTCAGGTTCAACAGAGCAACAAGGTTGTACCACAAACAAAACAAGTGCAATCATCAAATATCGAAAGAGAACTCCTGGAACGACAAAAAAGAGAAACACGTTAACATTATTGCACAACAATTCAGTGAGTCCAATGTGCAAACAGGCTCATAAGTCCAGTCTATTAGGTGGGCGACGAATTAGGGTTGACCGCCTCAACGATGGGTCAGGATCCACCGGCTGAGGAATGGGCCTGGCCACGGGCGATAGAGGAATAGGCAGAGTGGCAGGAAGCTCCACGAAGTCAACATCAGGGACAACAGGAGGGCGTGGCACCAGTGCATGATCATGTAGCGAGCGCGGAAGCAGCCGAAGGGCCCGCCGATTACGCCGGCAAATGGAGCCATCAGGCATGCGAACCAGGAACGAGCGGGGAGCCACGCAGCGGAGAACCTCGGCAGTTGCCGACCAGCCACCCTCTGGTAGGTGTATGCGGACGTTGTCTCCAGGCACCAGGGCAGGAAGATCAGTTGCCCGAGTGTCATGTGCCACCTTCTGCTGAGCACGCTGCTGTCGCATCCTTTGCAGTACTGGAGCATGGTCGGGTTTAGGAACATGAATGGACGGCACAGTGGTCCTGAGGGTGCGACCTATCAACAGCTGGGCTGGTGAGAGGCCTGTGGACAGTGGGGCTGAGCGATAGGCCAGCAAGGCTAAACAGAAGTCAGATCCGGCATCAGCAGTCTTGCAGAGGAGCCGCTTAACGATATGGATGCCCTTTTCCGCCTTGCCATTCGACTGGGGATGCAAAGGGCTGGACGTCACATGTGTGAAGCCGTATGAAGCGGCAAAAGAAGACCATTCTTGGCTCGCAAAACAGGGCCCATTGTCCGACATGATGGTAAGCGGAATGCCATGGCGAGCGAAGGTTTCTTTACATGCTCTGATTACAGCTGATGATATCAAGTCGTGCAGGCGTATGACCTCCGGATAATTGGAAAAATAGTAAATTATAATGACGTAGTCCCTGCCGAGCGCATGAAAATGGTCCACACCCACCTTTGCCCGAGGGGACGTTACCAACTCATGGGGCTGAAGCGTCTCAGGGGGTTGCGCCGGCTGAAACCTTTGGCAGGTGGGGCAGTTGAGCACCATGTTGGCGATGTTGTCGCTGATGCCCGGCCAGAAGACAGCTTCTCGGGCCCTCCACCTGCACTTTTCAACTCCGAGATGGCCTTCGTGCAATTGTTCGAGGACAAGCCGGTGCATGCTGTGTGGAATCACAATCCGGTCCAGCTTTAGGAGGACACCATCAATGACGGCCAAGTCGTCCCGGACATTGTAGAATTGTGGGCACTGCCCCTTGAGCCACCCTTCCGTCATGTGGCGCATCACACGTTGTAGAAGGGGGTCAGCCGCAGTCTCACGGCGAATGTGCACCAGACTTGCATCAGTAGCCGGCTGATTGGCCGATGTGAAGGCTACTTGTGCGTCGACCTGACAAACAAATCCCCCCCGATTCGGGCGGTGTGCTCACTGCTCTGGACAGAGCATCCGCGATGATGATGTCCTTTCCCGGGGTGTAGACAAGTTGGAAGTCGTACCTCCGGAGCTTGAGCAGAATGCGCTGGAGGCGAGGGGTCATCTCGTTGAGGTCCTTTTGTATGAAGCCGACCAGGGGGCGATGGTCGGTCTCCACGATGAACTGTGGCAGACCATACATATAGTCGTGGAATTTATCGATGCCGGTTAACAAACCCAGGCACTCCTTTTCAATCTGCGCTGTTCTGTGGGGGTCATGGCCCGCGAGGCATAGGCGACCGGGGCCCATGATGCAGTGTCATTCCGTTGCAGGAGTACCGCCCCAATGCCGGACTGACTGGCATCAGTCGAGATCTTTGTGGCTCGAGTAGTGTCGAAGAACGCCAATACCGGGGCGGTGGTGAGCATGATCTTGAGCTACTCCCATTCCTTCTGGTGTGCGGGCAGCCACTGGAATTCCGTAGTCTTCTTTACCAGGTGCCGAAGAGCCGTTGTGTGGGAGGCAAGGTTGGGAATACACTTCCCCAGGAAGTTGACCATCCCGAGAAAGCGTAGCACAGCCTTCTTGTCTGCCGGCTGCGGCATGGCTGCAATAGCTGCCACTTTGTCGGCATCCGGACGCACCCCTGACCGGGATATGTGGTCCCCCAGAAACTTTAGCTCAGTTTGGCCAAAAGAGCACTTGGCTCGGTTAAGGTGCAGGCCGTGATCTCGTATCCGAGCAAAGGCACGCTGGAGACGACTGATGTGCTCCTGTGGTGTGGTGGACCAGATGATGACGTCGTCAACATAGACGCGCACCCCTTCGATGCCCTCCATCATCTGTTCAATGATTCGATGAAACACCTCGGATGTCGAGATGATGCCAAACGGCATCCTTTGTAGCAGTATCTGCCAAAGGGAGTGTTGAAGGTGCACAGCTTCCTGCTGGACTGATCCAGCTGAATCTGCCAAAAACCCTTTGAGGCATCAAGCTTGGTGAAAATTTTAGCCTGAGCTATTTCGCTCGTGATTTCCTCCCGTTTGGGTATGGGGTAGTGTTCCCTCATGATGTTATTGTTCAGGTCTTTTGGGTCGATGCAGATCCGGAGCTCGCCAGAGGGATTTTTTACGCACACCATGGAGCTGACCCATGGCGTAGGCTACGTGACCCGGGAAATTACTCCTTGGTCCTGCAGATCCTGCAGCTGCTGCTTGAGGCAGTCCTTGAGTGGTGCTGGGACTCTATGAGGTGCGTGAATGACCGGGGTGGCGTCCGGTTTGAGCCGTATTCTGTAAGTGTAGGGCAGTATGCCCATGCTTTCGAAAACCTCCTGGTTGAGGGCGAGGAGTGAGTGGAGCTGCGCCCTAAAGTCTGCATCCGGGAAATCGAACGTGCCTTCTGGAGTGTGTACCCGCTGAACGAGGTGGAGGATCTTGCACGCCTGTGCGCCTAGCAGAGAGTCCATCAAGAATCCAACTATCTTAAAAGACAGTGTGGCTGTGTATGAATTGTGTTCAACCTCGAGCTGGCAGGACCCCAAGGCCAGGATAACATTACCGTTGCAATCAACCAACTGACAGCGGGATGGCCGAATCGATGGTTTGACCTTCAAGGTGTGGAAGGCTGACCATGCTATGAGATTGGCGGAGGCACCAGTGTCTAAGCGGAATGTGATTGGTGATCAGTTGACCGTTAGGGTGGCACACCATTCATCGCCCAGATTAACGCTGTGCACTGGCATCGACTGGTAGGTCCTACTTGGGGACATCCGATTTCTGTCTATTACCGCAACGTGGAAGGGTTCCCGGTCGTCGGTATCACCGGTCTGTACGTCATCAGGGTATGACTCGGTGTCTGGGGGCTGAATGGCCCGCACGTCCCTGCGAGGCTGACGGAATTGCGGAGCGTTGGCAGGTTGAGCTGCTCGACAGCAGGCAGCGTAGTGGCCCATCCTGCCACAGCAGAGGCATTGTCGAGTTTTGGCTGGACATTGCCGCTTTAAGTGTGCGGATCCACAGTTGCCGCACGTCGTGACGTCATGGCGTTCGTTGCGCCACCGCGGTGCGATCCTGCGTAGAGCGCGCCTGCGCATCACGTCCCTCTGCGTCGACGTCCCCTCTTTTGGCGCGTACAAGCGCAGGAGGCCTCGGAAAGCGTGCGAAATGGCCACCCTCACCCGGGCCGCGGGCTGGGAGAGACTCTATCGACTGGACCCGCTCGGCCTCATAGGACCGCTGCCGTGCCGATTCGGCCACCTGGAATTGGGAGTACCGGCTGGTCGTGTTTTCGTGGAGGACGCAGGTTTTGATGGCGGTGGCTAGGGTGAGGCGCTTTATTTTGAGGAGCTGCTGGCGTAGGGTGTCCGAGGTGACCCCAAAAACTATCTGATCCCGAATCATGGAATCGGAGGTGGCCTCACAGCCGCAGGACTGCGTGAGGATACGGAGGTGTGTCAGGAAAGATTGAAAAGGCTCATCCTTACCCTGCTGGCACTGCTGGAAGAGGTACCTCTCGAAGCTCTCATTCACTTCGACGCTGAAGTGTTGCTCAAATTTTAGAAGGACCGTCTTGTACTTCGTCTTGTCCTCGCCTTCCGCGAATGCCAGGGAGTTGTAGATGTGGATGGCGTTTTGCCCCACCGTGGAGAGGAGGAGGGCGATCTTCCTGGTGTCCGATGCATTCTCCCTGTCTGTGGCTTCTAGGAAGAGCTGGAAGCGCTGTTTAAACAGCTTCCAGTTGACGCCGAGATTTCCAGCGATTTGGAGCGGCTGCGGCGGGCTGATTGTGTCCATGGCGCAGGATGGCGGATCTCTGAAGAGGTGCAGGTAGGTCTCACAGTCGCTAGCGTGTTTCTTGTCCTGGTATCATGTCGTGTTGGGTGTTCCGATACACAAACGAACCAACACGGTTGTAGATGGTACAACTCTGTTTTATTATTCTGTACAATAACAACTGTTAACTTCTGGCTGTGGTTCGTACTTCACCAGTTAACCTGTGGACCCAGCCCTATCACTATCTTAGAGAGGCACTCAGCACATGGTGTATGCCTGAGTGTCACGCTGTGAGCTCTGTGCTCTGAGCTATCTCCTGCTGGAATGAGCGGGAACTGTGGCGTTCCCTGTTTTATAGTGTGTGTGCTCTCACTGGTGATTGGCTGCGATGTTGTGTGTGTGTTGATTGGTCCGTCTACCTGTCCATCAGTGTGTGTGTGTGATTGCACCATGATATGTCAATGTGGACATCATGACAGTGCATCCCAGATCATAACTCACCGCATAAAAATAATTTCCTCCTCTATCCCTTGGTACTTTTTGCCAATTAACTTAAATCCATGCCATTTGATTATCAAAACTCCTGTTGTGGAAATATATTCTCCCTCTTTTACTCTATCAAATCCTTTCATAATTTTCAGCACCCCTCTTAAATCTGCCCATGATTGTAATCTCTGCGTGAAGGTGACAGCATAACCTCCCCTGTCTCTCCATGTACCTGAAGTCCTTCATCCCTGGTATCATGTTTGTAAATTTCTTCTCCACACATCCTGGGCGGGATTCTCCACTCCCGCGCCGAAGTGGCCGCGCCGTCGTGAACGCCGTCGAGGTTCACGACAGCGCGAAACGGCCCCGGTCCCGACTGATTCAGGCCCTGACAATGCGCCAGGATCGGGGCCGCGTCATCTACACGCGCCAGGCCTTGTCGTCCGCGTAAACGTGGCGCCGCATAGATGATGCGGCCGGCACCGCATAACGGGCGTCATCCCGCATGCGCGGGTTGGCCGGTGCCAACCCGCGCATGCGTGGTTGCCGTCCTCTCTAAGTCCGCCCCGCAAGAAGATGGCGGACGGATCTTGTGGGGCCGCGGAAGGAAGGAGGACCTCCTTCAGAGAGGACGGCCCGACGATCGGTGGGCACCGATCGCGTAAAGCCCGGTGTAGGATCCCCCCTCGCCCCCCCACAGGCCGCCCCCCCAGCGTTCACGCACCGCTCACGACTGCAGCGACCAGGTATGGACGGCGCCAGGTGGAACCCGCCGTTTTGGCATGGCCGCTCGGCCCATCCGGGCCTCAGAATAGCGGGGGCGCCAGAGCATCGCCATTTTCGGTGTCTCCGGCGATTCTCCGGCCTGCGAAACTCGACCGGGCCGTTCCCGGCGCTTGGGAGAATCGCGGGAGGGCGTCGGACGGGCGTCCAGGGAAATGTTGGCGGCCCAGGTGATTCTCCCAACCGGCGTGGGAGTGGAGAATCGCGCCCCCTTCCAAATACAGACTGAGTATACACATTGTCCGACTGAGTCTCAGGCTATAAACAACAGATGATTTAGTTACACAAAACAGGTAAATAAAACAATGGAAAATGATTTTGTCCTACATTGTGGGATGAGCCCCAAAAGAAACACCCAACATTTAGAAACATAAGAACAGAAGGCATAGAAGAAAGAGCTGGTCATAAGTCCCTCAAAACAGTTCCCTCATTCAATGAGACTGTGGCTAGAATCATAGACTTTACAGTGCAGAAAGAGGCCATTCGGCCTATCACGTCTGCACCGGCCCTTGGAAAGGGTACCCGACTTTTCTTTCTTTAAATTTAGAATACCCAATTCTTTTTCTTCCAATTAAGGGGCAATTTAGCACGGCCAATTCAGCTACCCTGCACATCCTTTTGGGTTGTAGGGGTGAGACCATGCAAACATAGGGAGCATGTGCAAACTCCACATAGACAGTGACCCGGGGCCGGGATCGAACAAAGATCCTCGGCGCTGTGAGGCAGCTTTGCTAACCACTGTGCCACCATGCTGCCCCAGAGCACCCTACTTAAGCCCACGCCTCCACCCTATCATCATAATCCAGTAGCCCCGCCTAACATTTTGGACACTAAGGAGAAATTTAGCATGGCCAAGCCACCTAGCCTGCACATTTTTGGACTGTTGGAGGAAACATGGTAGCATTGTGGATAGCACAATTGCTTCACAGCTCCAGGGTCCCAGGTTCGATTCCGGCTTGGGTCACTGTCTGTACGGAGTCTGCACATCCTCCCCGTGTGTGCGTGGGTTTCCTCCGGGTGCTCCGGTTTCCTCCCACAGTCCAAAGATGTGCAGGTTAGGTGGATTGGCCATGCTAAATTGCCCTTAGTGTCCAAAATTGCCCATAGTGTTGGGTGGGGTTGCTGGGTTGTGGGGATAGGATGGAGGTGTGGACCTTTCCAAGAGCCGGTGCAGACTCGATGGGCCGAACGGCCTCCTTCTGCACTGTAAATTCTATGAAATCTATGAAACCGGAGCACCCAGAGGAAACCCACTGCAGACACTGGGAATAAGTGCAAACTCCACACAGGCAGTCACCCGAGACCGGAATTGAACCAGAGTCCCTGGAGCTGTGAGGCAGCAGTGCTAACCACTGTGCCACCGTGCCGCCTCTCTACTCCACTTTCCCATCCTACCACATATTGTTGACTTCCTTTATCTTTAGATTCCAAAAATCTATCAAGCATAATCTTAAATATTTTCAGTGATTGAACATCCCCAGCCATCTATGATAGAGTATTCCAAAGATTCACAACTCTCTGAATACTGCTGAAAAAAGAGACATGTTGCCATCTTGCCAGGAGCAATGGATACTGATTAGTTGGCAAGTTGACTCTGATTGGTTTGGGCATTGCCAAGACAAAAGCAATGGGGAGCTATAGGCGCTCTGATTCAGGACATTTCTCCTCATCTGACTCTCAAATGGCCATCCACTTACCTAGAGAGTATGACCAGGAGTTCTAAACGAGCGATGAAACAGCCTCTCAGCATCTACCTGTCCAGTACTACAGGAATCATTTCACCAAAATTCTATATATCTGCAGCATTTTTGCTGATGATATAAAACCTTGTAGATATTACTTCCTAATTTTGTATTCAACCATTTTACAATAAGGGCTAACATACCATTTGCCTTCCCATTTGTTAGCGGTACTTGTATATTAACTTTTAGTGATTCATGTACAGCACCCAAATCCCTCTGGATATTAATAAGTATGAATTTCTAATTTTTAAAAAAATCCCGCTGATCCTTTTCCCTGACAAAGCGGATAACTTCACATCTGTCCCATTTCAATATTCTACCCAGCTTACTTTACCACTTAGCTTTGTGTAATCAGCAAACTTGGATGCATTACACCTACTCCCCTGAACGAAGTCTGGGTATAGGTTGTAACAAGTTGACCATTGTGGCACACTACTAACTATAACTTGCTCACTTGAAAATTATTTGTTTATACCTATTCTTTTTTTTCCTGTCAATTAACCAATCCATTATCCTTGCGAATATATTACCTCTAATCTTATGAGCTTCAATTGCAAACATAGACGGCATTTCCTGGCCTGAAGGTCCCGTCAGGTTGATGGGTGTCATAATATTTTTCTGAGCCTTTCCCACCTAATTTGGGAAACAATAGACTGAATCTGGTCCAGAGGCACCAGCCTATCAGTAATTCCGTTGGCGCAACCCACGTCGTCGCACGTGGCATGGTCCTGTAATTGAAGATAAACCCAGCCAATCTGCTGTCAAGCGAGCCGGTGGTCTGGTTCTTCATACAGTTTTTAAACGTTTGGACCACCCACTCTGTCAGGCCATTAGAAAACAGGCGGTAGGGCACCGTTCGGATGTGTTTCGTCACATTGGACTTCTTGAATACCGGGGGCGACATTCTCCGACCCCCCGCCGGGTCGGAGAATCGCCGGGGGCTGGCGTGAATCCCACCCCGGCCGGTTGCCGACGTCTCCAGCACCGGATATTCGGTGGGGGCGGGAATCGCGCCGCACCGGTTGGCGGGCCCCCCCCGCTCGATTCTCCGGCCCGGATGGGCCCAAGTCCTGCCGATAAATTGCCTGTCCCGCCGGCGTAAATTGAACCACCTACCTTACCGGCGGGACAAGGGGGCGCGGGCGGGCTCCGGGGTCCTGGCCCCCACGGTGGCCTGGCCCGCGATCGGGGCCCACCGATCCGCGGGCGGGCCTGTGCCGTTGGGGCACTCTTTCCCTTCCGCCTCCGCCACGGTCTCCACCATGGCGGAGGCGAAAGAGACTCCCTCCACTGCGCATGCGTGGGAAACTGTCAGCGGCCGCGGACTCTCCCGCGCATGCGCCGCCTGGAGATGTCATTTCCGTGCCAGCTGGCGGGGCAACAAAGGCCGTTTCTGCCAGCTGGTGGGGCGGAAATTCCTCCGCCGTCGGCCTAGCCCCTCAATGTTGGGGCTCGGCCCCCAAAGATGCGCACCTTTGGGCGGCGCGATGCCCGTCTGATTGGCGCCGTTTTGGGCGCCAGACGGCGGACATCGCGCCGTTTCCGGAGAATTTCGCCCCTGTTGTCGGACATGGCGAGAGCTTCTGATTTTCCTGACATGCCAGTTTCATCAAATTTTCAATTTCAGAATCAATCCTGGGCCACCAGACAGAGCCCCTTGTGAGCATCTTCACCTTGGAGACCGCTGGGTGACCACTGTGTAGCTCATTCATGATTGGGCACTGGCCTGGGCAAGGAGCAACCACTTGGGCTTCCCACAGGATGATTCCATCTTTCACGCTAAATTCTTGGCTTAGAGATATGAAGGGCTTCAGTCCTTAAATTCCGCCACTTAGGATCACATGGCGTAGTTTCGTCAGCGTGGATACTTCTGGGTCCATGTCTGGATCTGCTTGGCGGACAAGGCTGGGTGTCAATAAAATTTAAAGACTTTGTCCATTTTTTTGGGGGGGGGGGCTTATGGATAGCGGTGGGTGACTCAAGGCGTCACCATTGGTTATGTGTATTCCCGGGCAGTGCCTGAAAGAGTACTCATATGCCGCCAACAATAGTGTACAGTGCTGAATCTGAGGCGATGGGTGGCATCATTTTGTCCTTCAAAAGACACAACAGGGATTTATGGTCTGTGATTATTGTAAAGTGTGGACCGTAGACATATGGATCTAGTTTCTTCACTCCAAATCGCACAGCAAAGCCCTCTTTTTCAATTTGTGCATAGCACTGGTCCACATCTGTTAGGGTTTGCGATGCATATGCAATCGCTAAGTGTCACCGTCCCATCAATGGAAAGGACTGCCCCCATTCTGTAAGGAGAGGCTTTGCATGTTAGTGCCAGTGGTCTTGTGGGATCATAGTGCGCCAAGACATTAGACAACAGCAGCTGTTGGTAGAATGCTTCGTTCTGTGCTGCCTGCCACGACCACTTCTGTTTTTTCTTTAGTAATGCATGCAGGGGTGCCAGTAAGGTGGCTATAGGTTAGGGATACATTTCCTAAATAAAGGTCTAGGAATTACTTCAATTCCATCATGTTTCGTGGGGTCGGTGTCACTTTAATGGCTTTCACTTTGTCCTCTACAGGGGGCAGGCCATCTTTGTCGTCATGGTAACCGAGGTATATCGCCTCGCCCATCTGAAACACGCACTTGAGGCGGACACCTGCATCAGAGAATCATCTTAGGACTTCATCCAAGTTTTCCAGATATTCTTTGTTAGTGGGTCCTATGATTAACACACCATCCAGGTACACTCTACCCTAGACAGCCTTTGAAGGATATTTTCTATTACGTGCTCAAAATTGGCACACACCAATGAGACTCCAAAAGGCAGGTGGGTGTATTCATATAACCTCGTGTGAGGGTTGATGGTGACAAACATCCTGGATCCTGTATCAAGCTCCAACTGGAGGTACGCATGGCTCATGTCCAGCTTGATAAACGTGTGGCCTCAAGCCAGTTTTGCACAGAGATCTTCAATGCGTGCCATGAGGTACTGGCCAAGGCGATAGGCTGTGTTGAAAGTTATTTTATAGTCTTCACGAAGGCGGACCGACTTGTCGGGTTTTAGTACGAGAACTATTGGCGCAGTCCATTCTGCAGATTGTACCGGGCGTATAATGTCAAGGCTCTCCAGGCACCCAAGTTCGGTCAGTCATCAGTTGACTGGTGCATTCTCCATAGCAACGTCTCTACCAATCAGAGTCTACTTGCCAACCAATTAATACTTTCTTTTCATGAAGCATTAATTATTTTTCCCTTTACATTTGGCATTCTTGTGAATTGTCCTGATGAATGCAAAATGAAAAGCTTTGACAACATCTTTTTTCAGCAATACTCACATTCTGTCCTATTAAAGAACCATATATTTATTTTTAATGTATTTGTTAATTGTAGTTTAGTTCCTCGCTGATAAGAACTATTAAATCATTTTCAACGATGCTAAGTTATGACACGAGTCTTGCGTCCCAAAAGAATCTACACTTAGCCCTTCCTATTTTTAATCAACATGTTGCCCCTTGATGAAATCATCCCAAAACACGCCAGATGCCGCATGAGCATGAAGACACCCAGCTCAATCTCTTGACCTCACTACTCTCTCTGATTTATCACACTGCTTATCTGACATTTAAGTGGATGAACCAAATTAGTCTCTAAGTATTAGGAAGGCCAAAGGTGGGCAGCATGGGGGCACAGTGGTTAGCACTGCTGCCTCACGACGCTGAGGTCCCAGGATCGATCCTGGCTCTGGGTCACTGTCCTTGCGGGGTTTGCACATTCTCCCCGTGTTTGCGTGGATTTCCCCCCCACAACCCAAAATGTGCAAAGTAGGTGGATTGGCCACGCTAAATTGCCCCTTAATTTGAAAAAAATAATTGGATACACTTCGACCTGTGTCGAAGAGACCAAAGAAACTAGCTGCCATCCAGACAGGTTTTGGGCTTCTGGAACGGTTGTCGGCGAGCATCCAGTACCTGCAGGTGCAGTTGGAGGAGGCCAACCATGTGCAGGAGGTGGTGCCGACCATGCGTGCCACCCAGGCCAACACTGCGTGGGTGGCGCCTGCGGTGGAGGCATTGAGGGCGAGGGTTGAGGTTATGGATCAGCATGTCCAAGGTCTGGGGCATTCTGTGCAGGTGCGGATCAAGGCCCAGGACAGGATTGCCACCTAACAAGCAGCCATGTGAGAGAGCTACCTGGAAATTGCACTGGCGCTTCTGAAGGTGGCCCAGTCGCAGCAGGCCATACTGAGAACGTTGGTGGCATTGCCCAGGCACTGGCCAACATGGCGCAGCACAGATTGTGGCGGCCTAGTCCCAGAGAAAGATGTCATTGGCTGAAGTGACACAGATACAGAAGATGGTGGGAAGTCAATGGGTGATGTGGCGCAGTCCCAGACGGAGATGGTCCACTCCCTGTGCTCCATGGCCACCAGCACGCAGGTCCTGGTTGAGACTAGAGCGGGCCTCCATGACTGGCAGCGTCAGGTGGCTGGGGAGCCTCAGGGCATAACTATATTCGCACCCGCGTCCCATGGAGTATCCCGGGGGCCATCGGGCACTCCAAGGGAGGAGGAGGTGATGGAGCCGGTGCCGGTGACTCCCGCAAAGGAGGTGCCGGAACAACGCAGCACCTCGGACTCCCTCTTCCCCCTCCTGCCCCGGCACATCTGGTGGGCAGCGGGTAGAACAGGGTGGCACCATGCCAACTGGGACACCCGAGCAGCAGCTGGGCCCATTCAGGGTCGCCCCTGAAGATAGCCGCCAACGGAGACCCAGGTCGCAGGACAGGAAGCACAGCAGGCCGCCTCCACTCCTGCTGGGAGATCCACCTAGACGTTGTGTTAGGAAGATATAGGGAAGGGGGAGGATCAATCATCATGATGATAAGTGACTTTGAAACCAAACCCAGACAAATTAATATAAAAACAAAATACTGCGGGTGATAGAAATCTGAAACAAAAATCAGAAAAGTCTGGAAAAACTCATCAGGTCTGGCAGCATCTGTGGAAACGTTAACTCTACTTCTCTCTCCACAGCTCCTGCCAGACCTGCTGAGATTTTCCAGCATTTTCTGTTTTTATTTCAGACAAATTAATCTTTGTTCTTACAATTTGAAATTTCCCCCTGAAAGTTCTCCAATGGAATTGCGTGCTGAGATTAAAAGGGTGCCCAGATAGGAAAAGCAGTTAGAACATATAATGGTAGATATTATTCAAATAGTAACATGAACATTATTATTCTGTCAGGACATCTAGCATTGTACTGCAATTTCTCAATTGCCACTGCCCTCTACTGGTTTGGGGCTTTCTGGAGAAATTCCTGAACCTTTGGCCATAGGTCTTCCTTTTTTATAAATCTGTCTTTATTTTCCTCATTTTCCACATTTTCATCAAATACACAACAAAAGACAACCAACAATAACAAATATAGTACCAATCCCCCAAACAGCATCCCCTTCAATATACAAATCCAAACGTCACCCATACATTCCAAGTAAAACAAAACAAAAATACCAAAAGAAAATTAATGGTCATCCCATAAACAATGTGCTCAACCCCACCAATCTCCCACCCCCATCTCCCTCCCCCCCAATGTTCGATGGCATCCAATTCTTGAAAATGCATGATAAACAATGTCCACGAATTGTAGAACCCTTCCATCCTCTCCCTCAACTTAAACTTCACCTTCTCGAGTGTCAAAAATTGCAGCAGGTCCTCCCCGCCAAACCGAGGTACAAGGCAGAGAAGCTGACCTCCACCCCAACAGGACCCGCCTCCGGGCAATCAGCGAGGTGAAGGCTAAAACATCTGCCCCCGCACCCGCCTGCAGCCCGGGCGGTCCGACACCCCGAAAATGGCTTCTATTGGCACTGGCTCCAAACTCACACTACCTCCGAGATTACCTTAAATACCTCCCTCCAGTACCCCTCCAGCTTCAGGCAGGCCCAAAGCATGTGAACATGGTTTGCAGGGCTCCTCCCACAGCACTCACACACATACTCTACATCCTCAAAGAGCCGACTCATCTTCGCCCTTGTGAGGTGCGTCCTATGGGGCAGCACGGTAGCATAGTGGTAGCACAATTGCTTCACATCTCCAGGGTCCCAGGTTCGATTCCCAGCTTGGGTCACTGTCTATGCGGAGTCTGCACGTTCTCCCCGTGTGTGCGTGGGTTTACTCCGGGTGCTCCGGTTTCCAACCACAGACCAAAGATGTGCAGGTTAGGTGGATTGGCCATGATAAATTGCACTTAGTGTCCAAAATTGCCCTTAGTGTTGGGTGGGGTTGCTGGGTTATGGGGATATGGTGGAGGTGTGGGCTTGCGTAGGGTGCTCTTTCCAAGATCCAGTGCCGACTCGATGGGCCAAATGGCCTCCTTCTGCACTGTAAATTCACGCATGAGGTTGAGGCATTTATCCTCCGGAGCACCGCACACCACAAACCGTCTCCATAAACTCCCCAAATACTTCCTCCCACTTGGCTTTGATCCCTTCCATGGTCACCCCGTCCTCCTCTAAAACCCTCCCATAGATCGCCGACATCATCCCCTTCTCCATTCCCCCTGCGGTCAATATCTCTTCCAGCAACAAGGGGGTCGGCATCATACAGTCCTTGTTAACTTCATTTACTAACTCAAATATGTCTGCAACTCCTGAATCCGCAATCTGCATTCGGCTGATAGTGTAACCCAGACCAGCAGAAACCAGTTTATTGTTGAAGCACAACCCAAATATAGCGCTTGTAGTGCATCCATTGATAACAACAGCTGCCAGCACATCTGGTAGGAAGGAGGCCATCGAGAGAACCAAATCTGCACCTTTTGATATTCCCATTGCTCCAATGAAGCCTGGTCTCCAATGTTGGGTGTAGGAATACTGAGTCTGCATCGGATCACTGAATGAATACAGCATATAAGGAGTCTACTCAGCTCATCATGACCATGCTGTTCTCCGCAAAAACAACTCAGCTAGTTCCACTGTGGGGACTGGGGATTGTTCCCTGCACTTTGAACAAGCTTGAATTTCCATAGAATCCATAGAATCCCTACAGTGCAGAAGGAGGACTTTTGGCCCATCGAGTCTGCACCCATCCTCTGAAAGGGCACAGGCTACTTCCCCCACCCTATCCCCATAACCTACACATCCCTGGACACTAAGGGGCAATTTAGCATGGCAAATCCACCTCACCTGCACATCTTTGGACTGTGGGAGGAAACCAGAGCACCCAGAGGAAACCCACGCAGACACAGGGAGAATATGCAAACTCCACACAGGCTGTCACTCAAGGCCGGAATTGAACCCGGGTTCCTGGCGCTGTGAGGCAGCAGAGTTAACCACTGTGCCACTGTACCACCCGACAGGCCTATATGTCCTTATTTAGGAGTTCGATTTGCTTTCTAATGAAGAAAACATTAGTTAAACTTCTCCCTGATCTGTGCTAATACCATCTCAATACACCATTGTGAGTTTTACTTCCACTTATGTATCACCCTGGATGAGCTGTCATGCAAGAAAGACAAATTCAGACTTTATAGTAAGTCACTTCTGATGCACTATCAATTACTACAAAGACGAGAGTAGTGAATAATCGAGGCGAGCACACACATTTATACGCCGCCTACTGGGCGGAGCCAGCAGGCAGAGATTTACCCATGTACCTCTAGTACAGGAGTCTTACTGTACTAAATCTAATATACATCTAATACAGTTAGTGGTGACTACCACATTCACCCCCTGTTAAAAAAAAAAGGGGTCCGACGGGGGTGGTGGAAGAACTTACAAGTTCTGTCAAAAATTTACAAGTTCAGTCTATCAGGGGCCTTGATCCTCCACTGTGATTGTCTCGGTCCCGATGGTGATGTGGGTGCCGACTTGGTCACCTGTGACTCCGGGAGCGTGTTGTCCTCGTCTTCATCGCCCCCGAATGGAACCAGTGGGAGGACGGATCCTCCTGGGGTGGGGGCTGCAGTGAGGTGCGCTGGGGGGGAGGGTGAGTGGTGCAGGGGCAACCGGAGGGGGGGGTGTCGGGTGGTGGGCCGTGAGTGGGGATCCAGCGGGTGCCAGGTCCCGGAGGGGGACTGTATCCTCTAGGGGCTGGTTTAGCACAGGGCTAAATCGCTGGCTTTTAAAGCAGACCAAGGCAGGCCAGCAGCACGATTCAATTCCCATACCAGCCTCCCCGAACAGGCGTCGGAATGTGGCGACTAGGGGTTTTTCACAGTAACGTCATTTGAAGCCTACTTGTGACAATAAGCGATTTTCATTACATTCATTTCCTGGCGCCCGTCGGGGTGCGCCACGTAGGCGTACTGCGGGTTCGCTTGCAGTAGTTGGACTCTTTCGACCAACGGATCCGACTTATGGGTCCGCACATGTTTGCGAAGGAGGATGAGTCCAGGAGCTGCCAGCCTTGTTGGGAGCGAGACCACAGAGGTGGACATCCTGCGGAAGGCAAAGAGACGTTCATGGGGCTTTCATTAGTTGCAGTGCAGAGGAGTGATTGGATGGAGTGGAGCGCGTCGGGAGGACATCCTGCCAGCGGGAGACCGGGAGATTCTTAGACCGTAGGGCCAGCTGGACGGCCTTCCAGACTGTCCCGTTCTCCCTCTGCACCTGCTCGTTTCCCCGGGGGTTGTAGCTGGTCGTCCTGCTCGAGGCAATGCCCTTGCTGAGCAGGAACTGACACAGCTCATCGCTCATAAAGGAGGATCCCCCGGTCGCTGTGGACGTAAGCAGGGAAACCAAACAGGGCGAAAATGCTGTGGAGTGCTTGAATGACCATGGCAGAAGTCATATTGGGGCATGGGATGGCGAAGTTCCATCGTTTTAAAATCTTTGCTCAATAAATTGATGCACTATCAATTACTACAAAGATGAGAGTAGTGAATAATCGAGGCTTTATTGAGCAAAGATGTGTGGCCTCCTGTAGCTGCTCCCAAAATGGGTGTAGCTCCGGCGAGCAAACACATTTATACGCCGCCTACTGGGCAGAGCCAGCAGGCAGGGATTTACCCATGTTCCTCTAGTACAGGAGTCTTACTGTACTACATCTAATATACATCTAATACAGTTAGTGGTGACTACCACAACTTCATTCTTAAGTACACAATATTTACAATTTGTTCAAATATTCTGGGGATCAGATTCTAAAAGTCAGTGCATCAGTAACCTTGATCATATTTTGTCATTTACCAGTGTAGTGTGTTAATGCCAAGGGACACCCAATATTCAGACTCTATTCACATTATCTGATGCAGTTACTTTAACAGTGACAGCTATGTTCTGGGCTCAAAACATACTGGATGTTCTTAATTATATTTTTAGAATTAAACCATGATATTGTCTTGCTAGAGAGAGAGAGAGAGAAAATCAATTGCAAAAATATTTTCACACAGGAATAAATGCTGGGTGAAAATTATTTGCTATTTTAATAAAAAGTGGCTGCAGTGGGTTTCATTATTTTCAGAGAAATGAAAAACACATGGGGCGGGATTCTCCTTTCCTTTCACGAAGTGTTGATGCCAGGGCAGGATTCATGACTTCCACGACAGCCAGACTGACGCTGCAACTGGACCGTTTCAGCGACCGTTGAGTGCTGGCACCAGCGCCACATGGAACACAATCGATTCTAATGAGAAATGTCGCCGGATTCGACGGATTTGCAATTGACACTCAGGAGGCTGACAAGCTGCAGCCGCATATACACACTGCACTCCCCACACACACCACCCCAGCCAACAAGATGGCAGCAAGGAGAGCACCCCCGAGATTCACAGTCTCCGAGCTTGAGACCCTCCTGGACGCCATGGAGGAGAGACGGGCCACCCTGTACCCCGGCCTGGAAAAGAGGATGCCAGTCGCTGCCGTTCACCGTGCCTTGCCGCAGATGCCAGTGACAGTAAGCACCACGAGCAACACCATCAGGACCAGCCTGCAGTGCCGGAAGAAACTGCACGACCTCCTCTAGGCATCCAGGGTGAGTAGGCAGCACTGTGCCCCTGGCAAGAACCCCGGTCCAATACCGGTAACCCTACCACACCCCGCCCCATGCGAAGGGCGAGCGAACCATCATGCACCGGATGCCAGCACCCGTACCGGCTGACATTGTCGGGTGCCCTGGCCACTGAAGCCACCAGCTACCTACGCCCTGGGCTGCATGCGTCGGACTGTCTAATACTGTGCATTTTCTGTCACCCCGCCGGCAACCCAGGAGGTCACCCATAACCGCAGGGAGCGGGAGAGGACTGGAGGGGCTCCTCACTGTTGCAGAGCAGCGGGCCCTGGACGTGGACGGGGGGCCTGAGGAAAGGGCAGTTGCTGAGTTGGATATCAAGCTTGGGCGAGGAAATGAAACCAGACTGAGTTGCGGTTCCCTGCGGCACACCTGTCAACACCACCCTCACCCCCACACCACCCTCACCCCCACACCACCCTCACCCCCACACCTCCCTCACACCACCCTCACCCCCACACCTCCCCACACCACACTCACCCCCACACCTCCCACACCACACTCACCCCCACCCCTCCCCACACCACACTCACCCCCACACCTCCCACACCACACTCACCCCCACACCTCCCCCACACCACGCTCACCCCCACAGCTCCCCACACCACACTCACCACCCTCACCCCCACACCTCCCCCACACCACACTCACCCCCACACCTCCCCACACCACACTCACCCCCACACCTCCCCACACCACGCTCACCCCCACACCTCCCCACACCACGCTCACCCCCACAGCTCCCCACACCACCCTCACCCCCACACCTCCCCCACACCACACTCACCCCCACACCTCCCCACACCACACTCACCCCCACACCTCCCCACACCACACTCACCCCCACACCTCCCCACACCACGCTCACCCCCACAGCTCCCCCACACCACCCTCACCCCCACACCTCCCCCACACCACACTCACCCCCACACCTCCCCACACCACACTCACCCCCACACCTCCCCCACACCACACTCACCCCCACACCTCCCCACACCACACTCACCCCCACACCACCCTCACCCCCACACCACCCTCACCCTCACACCTCCCCACACCACACTCACCCCCACACCTCCCCACACCACCCTCACCCCCACAGCTCCCCACACCACCCTCACCCCCACACCTCCTTCACACCACCCTCATCCCCACACCTCCCCACACCACCCTCACCCCCACAGCTCCCCCACACCACCCTCACCCCCACACCACTATCACCCCACACCTCCCCACACCACCCTCACCCCCACACCACCCTCACCCCCACATCTCCCCACACCACTCTCACCCCCACACCACCCTCACCCCCACATCTCCCCACACCACTCTCACCCCCACACCACTCTCACCCCCACACCACCCTCACCCCCACATCTCCCCACACCAACCTCACACAACCCTCACCCCCACACATCCCCCACACCACCCTCACCCCCACACCTCCCCACGCCACCCTCACCCCCACACCTCCCCCACACCACTCTCAACCCACACCTCCCCACACCACCCTCACCCCCACACGACTCTGACCCCCACACCACCCCCACACCACCCTCATCCCCACACCAACCTCACACCACCCTCATCCCCACACCAACCTCACACCACCCTCACCCCCACACATCCCCCACACCACCCTCACCCCCACACCTCCCCACGCCACCCTCATCCCCACACCTCCTCACACCACTCTCATCCCCACACCTCCCCCACACCACCCCCACACCACCCTCACACCACCCTCACCCCCACACATCCCCCACACCACCCTCACCCCCACACCTCTCTCTCCCCCACACCTCCCCCACACCACTCCCACACCTCCCACACACCACCCCCACACCACCTTCATCCCCGCACCAACCTCACACCAATTTCACCCTCACACCTCCCTCACACCAACCTCACCCCCACACCTCCCCACACTACCCTCATCCCCACACATCCCCCACACCACCCTCATCCCCACACCAACCTCACACCACCCTCATCCCCACACCACTCTCATCCCCACACCAACCTCACACCACCCCCACACTTCCCCCACACCTCCCTCACACCACTCTCACCCCCACACCTCCTTCACACCACCCTCATCCCCACACCTCCCCCACACCACCCTCATCCCCACACCTCCCCACACCACCTTCACCCCCACACCAACCTCACACCACCCCCACACCTCCCTCACACCACCCTCATCCCCACACCTCCCCACACCACCATCACCCCCACACCAACCTCACACCACCCTCACCCCCACACCTCCCTCACACCAACCTCACCTCCACATCTCCCCCACATCACCCTCATCCCCACACATCCCCCACACCACCTTCACCCCCACACCAACCTCACACCACCCCCACACCTCCCCACACTGCCCACATCCCCACACCTCCCCCACACCACCTATACCCCCACACCAACCTCACACCACTCTCACCCCCAAACCTCCCCACACCACCCTCATCCCCACACCTCCCTCACACCAACGTCCCCCCCACACCTCCCCACACCACCCTCATCCCCACACCTCCCTCACACCACCCTCAACGCTACACCTCCCCCACACCACCCTCATCCCCACACCTCCCTCACACCACCCTCACCCCACATCTTCCCCACACCACCTTCACCCCCACACCTCCCCCACACCACCCTCACCCTCACACTAACCTCACACCACCCTCACCCCCACACCTCCCTCACACCACCCTCACCCCCACAACTTCCCCACACCACCTTCACCCCCACACCTCCCCCACACCACCCTCACCCTCACACCAACCTCACACCACCCTCACCCCCACACCTCCCTCACATCACCCTCACCCCTACACCTTCCCCACACCTCCCTCACCCCCACACCAACCTCACACCACCCTCACCCCCACACCTCCCTCACACCACCCTCACCCCCACACCACCTTCACTTCCACACCAACCTCACACCACCCTCACCCCCACACCTCCCCACATCACCCTCATCCCCACACCAACCTCACACCACCCTCACCCCCACACCTCCCTCACACCACCCTCACCCCCACACCACTCCCACACCAGCTTCATCCCCACACCAACTTCACACCACCCTCATCCCCACACCTCCCCACACCACCTCCATCTCCACACCTCCCCACAACACCCTCACCCCCACACCTCCCTCACACCACCCTCACTCACACCCCTCCCCCACACCTCCCTCACCCCCACACCACCCTCACCCCCACACCGCCCACACCACTCTCCCCCCCACACCTCCCCCACACCACCCTCATCCCCACACATTCCCCACACCACTTTCACCCCCACACCAACCTCACATCACCCTCACCCCCACACCTCCCCCACGCCACCCTCACCCCCACAACTCCCCCACACCACCCTCACCCCCACACCACCCTCACCCCCACACCTCCCCCACACCACTCTCACCCCCACACCTCCCCCACACCACCCTCACCCCCATACATCCCCCACACCCCCCTCACCCCCACACCTCCCTCACCCTCATGCCTCCCCACACCACCCCCACACCTCCCTCACACCACCCCCACACCACCCTCATCCCCACACCTCCCCACACCACCTTCACCCCCCCACCAACCTCATACCACTCTCACCCCCACACC
The DNA here is from genome assembly GCF_047496885.1 of Scyliorhinus torazame. Classification (NCBI taxonomy): domain Eukaryota; kingdom Metazoa; phylum Chordata; class Chondrichthyes; order Carcharhiniformes; family Scyliorhinidae; genus Scyliorhinus; species Scyliorhinus torazame. The sequence goes on along the minus strand of NC_092708.1, from coordinate 241,914,207 downwards.
TCCTTCACACCACCCTCATCCCCACACCTCCCCACACCACCCTCATCCCCACAGCTCCCCCACACCACCTTCACCCCCACACCAACCTCACACCACCCTCACCCCCACACCTCCCTCACACCAATCTCACCCCCACACCTCCCCCACACCACCCTCATCCCCACACCAACCTCACACCACCACCACACCTCCCTCACACCACCCCCACACCACCCTCATCCCCACACCTCCCCACACCACCTTCACCCCCGCACCAACCTCACACCACTCTCACCCCCACACCTCCTTCACACCACCCTCATCCCCACACCTCCCCACACCACCCTCATCCCCACAGCTCCCCCACACCACCTTCACCCCCACACCAACCTCACACCACCCTCACCCCCACACCTCCCTCACACCAACCTCACCCCCACACCTCACCCACACCACACTCATCCCCACACCAACCTCACACCACCACCACACCTCCCCCACACCGCCCACATCCCCACACCTCCCCCACAACACCTATACCCCCACACCAACCTCACACCACTCTCACCCCCAAACCTCCCCACACCACTCTCATCCCCCCCACACCACCCTCATCCCCACACCAACCTCACACCACCCCCACACCTCCCTCACACCACCCTCACCCCCACACCTCTTCCACACCATCCCCACACCTCCCTCACACCACCCTCAACCCCACACCTCCCCACACCACCCTCATCCCCACACCTTCCCATACCACCTTCACCCCTACACCAACCTCACACCACCTTCACCCCCACACCAACCTCACACCACCTTCACACCCACACCAACCTCACACCACCCTCACCCCTACACCTCCCTCACACCACCCTCATCCCCACACGTCCCCCACACCACCCTCACACCCACACCACCTTTACCCCCACACCAACCTCACACCACCCTCACCCCCACACCTCCCTCACACCTCCCCACACCACCCTCACCCCCACACCTCCCGCACACCACCCTCACCCCCACACCTTCCCCACACCTCCCTCACACCTCCCCCACACCACCCTCACCCCCACACCTCCCTCACACCTCCCTCACCCCCACACCAACCTCACACCACCTTCACACCCACATCAACCTCACACCACCCTCACCCCTACACCTCCCTCACACCACCCTCATCCCCACACGTCCCCCACACCAGCCTCACACCCACACCACCTTTACCCCCACACCAACCTCACACCACCCTCACCCCCACACCTCCCTCACACCTCCCCACACCACCCTCACCCCCACACCTCCCGCACACCACCCTCACCCCCACACCTTCCCCACACCTCCCTCACACCTCCCCCACACCACCCTCACCCCCACACCTCCCTCACACCTCCCTCACCACCACACCAACCTCACACCACCCTCACCCCCACACCTGCCTCACACCACCCTCACCCCCACACCTCCCCCACACCACCCTCACCCCCACACCTTCCCCACACCTCCCTCACACCTCTCCCACACCACCCTCACCCCCACACTTCCCTCACACCACCCTCACACCCACACCAACCTCACACCACCCTCACCCCCACACCTCCCTCACACCACCCTCACCCTCCCACCTCCCTCACACCACCCTCACCCCCACACCACCTTTACCCCCACACAAACCTCACACCCTCCTCACCCCCAAACCTCCCTCACACCACCCTCACCCCCACACCTCCCCCACACCACCCTCACCCCCACACCTCCCCACACCACCTTCACCCCCACACCAACCTCACACCACCCTCACCCCCAAACCTCCCTCACACCACCCTCACCCCCACACCTTCCCCACACCTCCCACACCCCCACACCAACCTCACACCACACTCACCCCCACACCAACCTCACACCACCCTCACCCCCACACCTCTCCCACACCAGCCTCAGCCCCACACCTCCCTCACACCACCCTCACCCCCACACCTCCCCCACACCACCCTCATCCCCACACCAACCTCACACCACCCTCGCCCCCACACCTCCCTCACACCACCCTCACCCCCACACCACCCCCAGACCACCCTCACCCCCACACCTCCCCCACACCACCCTCACCCCCACACCTCCCCAGACCACCCTCATCCCCACACCTCCCTCAAACCACCCTCATCCCCACACCTCCCTCAAACCACCCTCATCCCCACACCAACCTCACACCACCCTCACCCCCACCTTCCTCACACCACCCTCACCCCCACCCCTCCCTCACACCACCCTCACCCCGACGCCTCCCCACACCACCTTCACCCCCACACCAACCTCACACCAACCTCAGCCCCACACCTGCCTCACACCACCCTCACCCCCACATCTCCCCCACACCACCTTCACCCCCACACCAACCTCACACCACCCTCACCCCCACACCTTCCCCACACCACCCTCACCCCTACACCGCCCTCACACCACCCTCACCCCCACACCGCCCTCACACCACCCTCACCCCTCCCTCACACCACCTTCACCCCCACACCAACCTCACATACCCTCATCCCCACACCACCTTCATCCCCACACCAACCTCACACCACCTTCACCCCCACACCAACCTCACACCACCCTCACCCCTCACCTCCCTCACACCACCCTCACCCCCACACCTCCCCACACCACCCTCACCCCCACACCTCCCTCACACCACCCTCATCCCCACACCACCTTCATCCCCACACCAACCTCACACCACCCTCACCCCCACACCTCCCCCACACCACCTTCTCCCCCACACCACCCTCACACCACCCTCACCCCTCCCTCACACCACCCTCACCCCCACACCTCCCTCACACCACCCTCTCCCCCACACCTCCCCACACCACCTTCACCCCCACACCAACCTCACCACACTCACCCCATTTCCCCCTCATACCACACCACCCTCCCCCACACCACCCTCACCCCCACACCTCCCCCAGACCACCCTCACCCCCACACCTCCCTCAAACCACCCTCATCCCCACACCTCCCTCAAACCACCCTCATCCCCACACCAACCTCACACCACCCTCACCCCCACCTTCCTCACACCACCCTCACCCCCACACCTCCCTCACACCACCCTCACCCCCACGCCTCCCCACACCACCTTCACCCCCACACCAACCTCACACCAACCTCACCCCCACACCTGCCTCACACCACCCTCACCCCCACATCTCCCCCACACCACCTTCACCCCCACACCAACCTCACACCACCCTCACCCCTCCCTCACACCACCTTCACCCCCACATCAACCTCACACCACCCTCACCCCCACACCTTCCCCACACCACCCTCACCCCTACACCGCCCTCACACCACCCTCACCCCCACACCGCCCTCACACCACCCTCACCCCTCCCTCACACCACCTTCACCCCCACACCAACCTCACATACCCTCATCCCCACACCACCTTCATCCCTACACCAACCTCACACCACCTTCACCCCCACACCAACCTCACACCACCCTCACCCCACACCTCCCTCACACCACCCTCACCCCCACACCTCCCCCACACCACCCTCACCCCCACACCTCCCTCACACCACCCTCATCCCCACACCACCTTCATCCCCACACCAACCTCACACCACCCTCACCCCCACACCTCCCTCACACCACCCTCACCCCCACACCTCCCCCACACCACCTTCTCCCCCACACCGCCCTCACACCACCCTCACCCCTCCCTCACACCACCCTCACCCCCACACCTCCCTCACACCACCCTCTCCCCCACACCTCCCCACACCACCTTCACCCCCACACCAACCTCACCACACTCACCCCATTTCCCCCTCATCCCACACCACCCTCACCCACATAATCCTCACCCCCACACCACCCTCAACCCTACACCACCCTCAGACCGTTGGCACACCACCCTCACCCCCACATCACCCTCATCCTCACCCCAGATAACCTTCAACCCACATCACCCTCACCCCCACACCACCCTCAACCCCACACCACCCTCACCCCACACCATCCCCTCGTCCCCGCTCCACACCCCCCCCACCATCCCCCAGCCTGCAGTCTAATCATGCACCTTGTCTTGTGTCTTACAGGACCTGCTGCTGATGGGTCAGGTCCTTCTGGTGACTGCCGCCACCCAGACACCGCCAGAGCCCCGGGTGTCGAACAGTGATGAGAATACCGACACGGAGGGACCCATATACTTGAGACCCAGGAAACGCTGGAGCTCAGGTCCAAGGATGACACAGATTTCCCATTACAGATGTCTCCAACACCGTCCACCATCCCAGAACCACTCACCTCAGTTGGGCACTTCAGTGAAGAGGCTCCTGGAACACTCTCTGGTGCTCACCACACAAATGCTCTGGTACAGCAGGTGGAGTAGGAACTCCTGAGGGGGCAGACGGTCAGAGGGCAGGCCGCCCCTCGTGACTAGCTATAATAATAATCTTTATTGTCACAAGTAGGCTTACATTAACACTGCAATGAAGTTACTGTGAAAAAGTCCCTAGTCATCACATTCCGGCGCCTGTTCGGGTACACAGAGGGAGTATTCAGAATGTCCAAATTACCTAACAACACGTCTTTCGGGACTTGTGGGAGGAAACCGGAGCACCCGGAGGAACCCCACGCAGACACAGAGAGAAGGTGCAGATTCCACACTGGCAGTGACCCAAGCCAGAAATCGAACCTAGCACCCTGGAACTGTGAAGCAACAGTGCTACCCACTGTGCTACCATGTTGCCACATCTGCTGTTCAGATGGGTTTGAGCTTCTGGAATGGACAGTCCCATCGATCGTGGAGATGCAGTTACAGAGCCAGGGACTGCATTAGGCATTATCGGCGAGCATTCCGCACCTCCAGGCGGAGGTGGGGGAGTCCAACCAAGTGCAGGGGCAGGAGGTTGTGCCAGTCATGCGTGCCACCCAGGCCAACACCGCAGGGATGGCGTCAGCAGTGGAGGCCTTTGGGGCGAGGGTTTTGGACATGGATCAGCATGTCCAAGGCCTGGGAATTCTGTTCAGGCGCTGGCCGAGGGCCAGGACAGGCCACCCTCTCACAGGCAGCCATGTGCCAGAGCCACCTGGGCATTGCAGTGGTGCTCCTGAGCGTGGCCCAGTCACAGCAGGTCGTGGCTGAGGGCGTTGATGGCATTACCTGTTTCTCGCTCCTCCTTGCCACTGAAATAATGTAAAATTCAATAAAAATCTGGAATTAAAAGTCTAATGATGACCATGAAACCATTGTCTATTGTCATGAAACCCATCTGCTTCACTGATATCCTTCAGGGAAGGAAATCTACCATCCTTACCTGGTTTGGCCTATATGTGACTCCAAACCCACAGCAATGTGGTTGACTCTTAACTGCTCTCTGAAATGGCCGAGCAAGCCACTCAGTTCAAGGGCAATTGGGATGGGCAACAGAACTTGCCCAGCCAGCAACGCCCACATCACATGATAGAACAACAAAAAATATATATACATACAGTTCACTTTTGTGGGGTCCCTTAACCGTGCTGATGCAACCCAACCTGTCCCTGGTTTGACCTGGCACAACCTATTTTCAACCCTACGCCCAACTTTTTAGGTTGTCTGACATGGCTCACCCCAATCATCCCAAGTTTTTCCTGTTCAACACTATCCGTGTCTTCTTTATTGCACATACAGTGGTGTTCGGTTGGTAATTACAAGAGGGAACCAGGTAGAGTGAGAGCTTTCTCACTCATCCAGTGGCTTCACCCACCAGGTGCTTCCTAACTAGCTTGTTCAAGTACTTTATCTACTGGTACATTAGCAATGGCAACTATACGATGATAACACATTCTGTGCCGCATGACATGATGCTTAATATGAGAGATCTTTGCACAAATAAACAGCAGGCCACCTATTCCATCTCAGTACAAAACTTACTCAATGCAAGTTGTTTATTTGATGAGGTGACTGACCTTTTGACGCTGCCTCAAAAAATTCACAACTTCTTTGAAATAGCCAAAGTCAAGATTTAACCCATCTTCTGGAAGGTGACCATGACGACGGTAGGCTAATTCCAGTGTCGTAAAACCATGGTTTGCCAATCCATTCTGGCAATCCACTTTGTACACCATTCTCATAAATCACTCCAGGAAATGGCCCGTTTCCTGTTAAATTCAAAGAAGTTGAAATCTCTTCTGAATTGTTTTGGATCACCCAACCCTGGCACTCTCATCCTGATTGCAGGTCATTTCCCACCCCACTTCTGCCCTCTGGTCTTTTCTGGTGGTCAGAACTGCTGCCAGTTGACAGCTGGGCAGCCGCTCAATCTGGTGGGCAGGTGGGTCCCACCTGAGAACAAGCCTAACGAGGTCCCATCATTAAACATTTAAAGTTAAGTCCAAGCCCCTGCCATTTCCAGGTTCCCGATCCCATCTTCAGTTCCTTGGATTCTCTGCAAGGTAGAGTCTAATATATTGTAGAAGGAGCATAATGTCAGATTTCAAACTGTGGAGAAAATATTAGAGGTGAGACGGTCAGCATAGCAAATGAGGTATTGGAAAACCAATATGGAAAGCAGCAGCCGAGCAACCTAGCAACAACCTTCTGATGAAACTTGTTCAAACAGATTAATGTGTATGATTGGTTAATTAGGGCTGTATATCTGGAAGAGGGAACACATTAATTGAAATATGGCACCTAACTAAGTGGTTGAGTATTTATTTTTAAAAAGCAGCATGTTGTACTGGCTTCATAATCCCCTTGGTTTCCAACCAGTTTTGATGGATCAGTGCAAACGGCAAGTGATACATTCCCCTCTTTGTAGAGTGGAGGACAATTGTGTTGCTAATACCAACAAGCAGTAATAGTCAGTGATTTCAAAGACAATAAAAAACATCCAATATTCAATCGCAAAAAATGTCTGCTCTTGGCAGAAGAATGTGAAGGACAACCAAACTGCAGGCACTTGAGCACAAAATCTAGGTTAATAATCCTGGTGTATATTGAAGAAGTGCTGCACTGTTGGAGGCTTCGCCTTTCAAATGAAATGTTGAATTTAGTCTGTCTATCCTCTGAGGTAGTTTTCATGGGACTATTTTGAAGAAGAGAACGTCATCCAGGTGTTGGGTTAAAACTTGTCCCTACACTGTCATGTTGGTGATAAATGAAATTATTTCAATAAAAAATATATTTTTAAACCTAGTCCCTTCATTCATAGAGTCATAGAGTGGTTTATGCCCGATCAATTACACTCAAAAACGAGGTTGTAACATAACTGAAGGCTTTAATCGACTCGAACTGTTCCCCAGCAGCTTCGGTACAGAAAGTGAGGGCTGCTGGGACGGCACTGGTTCTTATACCCCACCTGTCAAGGCGGAGCTACATACCAACAGCCAATGGTAAACTCCTAGGTTTAACCAATGGTCTCGGCCTCTTGGGTACTGTAATACATGATAATACCACATTCACCCCCTGTTAAAAAAGAGTCCAGCAGGGGTGTTGGCCAGTGGGTACAATTGCATCTACATGGTATGATCAGATACAGAGGTACCGTGATACCTCTTTACAGAGTGGTCGAGAATATTTTACAAGCGTGGAAGATATATACATTCAGTGTACGTTTACGGTTATAGTTACAGTGGAACAATCAGTCGGTCGGGTGGCCTGGTCATCCTCCTGGATCGTCTGGGCTTCAGTGATGATTCTGGTGGGGGTCCGGGCATCTGCGACTCCGGGAGTGTGGCGTCGGTCTCCATGGCAGCTTCGTCACCCCTAGACGGCGCTGGTGGGGCCAACGGTTGGGCCGAGAGGGGGGCGCCTGTAGGGGGCGTCGGTGGGTGGGATGGCCTAGGCAGGAGTGGCGGGAGGACTGACCCTCCAGTGAGGTGCTGTGGAGGTGGGGTGCGGGGTGGGGATAATGGTTCGGGTGCGCGTGGGGTTCCGGCAGGCGCCAGGTCCCGGAGGGAGACTGTATCTTGCCGGCTGTCAGGGTACGCCACGTAGGCGTACTGGGGGTTAACGTGCAGCAGGTGGACCCTCTCGACCAACGGGTCCGACTTGTGCGCCCGCACGTTCTTCCGAAGCAGGATGGGTCCGGGTGTTGCTAGCCAGGTTGGGAGCGACGTCCCGGAGGAGGATTTCCTGGGGAAGACAAGGAGACGTTCATGAGGTGTCTGATTGGTAGTTCTACAGAGCAGAGACCGGATGGCATGGAGGCCGCCGGGAGGACTTCTTGCCAGCGGGAGACTGGGAGATTCCTGGACCGTAGGGCCAGTAGAACGGTCTTCCAGACCGTTCCGTTCTCCCTCTCTACCTGCCCGTTTCCCTGGGGGTTGTAACTGGTCGTCCTGCTTGAGGCGATGCCCTTGCTGAGCAGGAATTGACGCAGTTCGTCGCTCATAAAAGAGGACCCCCTATCACTGTGTATGTACGCGGGGAACCCGAACAGTGTAAAGATACCCTGGAGGGCCTTGATGACGGTGTTTGCAGTCATGTCGGGGCAGGGGATGGCGAATGGAAACCGGGAGTACTCGTCAATCACGTTCAGGAAATACGTGTTGCGGCCGGTGGAGGGGAGGGGGTCTTTGAAGTCCATGCTGAGGCGTTCGAAGGGACGGGAAGCCTTTATCAGGTGTGCCCTCTCTGGCCGGTAGAAGTGCGGTTTGCACTCCGCACAGATTTGGCAGCCCCTGGTGACTGTCCTGACCTCCTCGATGGAGTAGGGCAGGTTGCGGCTCTTAATGAAGTGGAAGAAACGAGTAACCCCCGGGTGGCAGAGGTCCTCGTGGAGGGCTCGGAGGCGGTCCACTTGTGCGGTGGCACACGTGCCGCGGGACAGGGCATCAGACGGCTCGTTTAGCTTCCCAGGACGGTATAAGATCTCGTAGTTGTAGGTGGAGAGTTCTATTCTCCACCGTAAGATCTTGTCGTTCTTTATCTTGCCCCGCTGTGCATTATCGAACATGCACTCCACCGACCGTTGGTCAGTGAGGAGAGTGAATCTCCTGCCGGCCAGGTAATGCCTCCAATGTTGCACAGCTTCTACTATGGCTTGCGCCTCTTTTTCGACCGAGGAATGGCGAATTTCTGAAGCATGGAGGGTACGGGAGAAGAAGGCCACGGGTCTGCCCGCCTGGTTGAGGGTGGCGGCCAGACCTATGTCGGATGCATCGCTCTCGACCTGGAAGGGGAGGGACTCGTCGATGGCGTGCATCGTGGCCTTTGCAATGTCTGCTTTGATGCGGCAGAAGGCCTGGCAGGCCTCCGTCGACAGGGGGAAGGTTGCGGATTGGATTAGGGGTCGGGCATTGTCTGCGTAGTTAGGAAGCCACTGTGCGTAATAACTGAAAAACCCGAGGCAGCGCTTCAGGGCCTTGGGGCAATGAGGGAGGGGGAATTCCATAAGGGGGCGCATGCGTTCAGGGTCGGGGCCTATAACTCCATTTCGCACCACATAGCCGAGGATGGCTAGGCGGTCGGTGCTAAATACGCATTTATCCTTATTATACGTTACGTTAAGGATTTTCGCGGTCTGGTGAAATTTCTGGAGGTTGGTGTCGTGGTCCTGCTGGTCATGGCCGCAGATGGTGACGTTATCAAGATACGGGAACGTTGCCTTACCGGTCAACCATTCGGACCATCTCGCGTTGGAAGACTGAGACCCCATTAGTGACACCAAAGGGAACCCTTAAAAATTGGTAGAGCCGCCAATTTGCTTCAAAGGCAGTGTACTTGCGGTCACTAGTGCGGAGGGGTAGCTGATGGTAAGCAGACTTGAGATCCACCGTGGAGAAGACCTTGTATTGCGCGATCCTGTTCACCAGGCCGGATATGCGGGAGAGAGGGTACGCATCCAGCTACGTAAACCTGAAGATAGTCTGACTGTAGTCAATGACCATCCTATGTTTCTCCCCGGTCTTCACCACCACTACTTGAGCTCGCCAGGGACTGCTGATAACTTCAATGACCCCTTCTCTCAGTAGCCTTTGGACCTCTGACCCGGTCCTGGGCACTGTATCATCTGCTCCTGGTGGTGACGGGTTTGCAATCCGGGGTGAGGTTCGCAAACAGGGAAGGCGGGTCGACCTTAAGGTTCGCGAGGCCGTAGACAGTAAGGGGGGTATAGGGCCACCGAATTTGAAGGTCAGGCTTTGCAAATTACATTGGAAGTCCAACCCCAGGAGTGTAGCCGCGCAGAGGTGCGGCAGGACATAAAGGCGGAAATTGTTGAATTTCCTGCCTTGGACAGTGAGGTTCGCTAGGCAGAGCCCCTTTATCTCCACCGAGTGTGACCCGGAGGCCAGGGAGATTCTTTGGTTTACAGGGAGGGTGACAAGTGAACAGCGCCTTACCGCGTCGGGGTGTATAAAGCTCTCCGTGCTCCCAGAGTCGATCAGGCAAGACGTCTCGTGGCCGTTGATGAAGACCGTCGTCGTTGCAGTTGCGAGTGTCCAAGGTCGATTTTGGTCCAGCGTCACCGAGGCCAGATGGAGCAGTTGCGGGTTGTGATCGGGCAGCGTATAGTCGGCCGTGCTGGGGGCCTGGGGCCCCATCCAAGATGGCGTCTCCCATGGATTGCACATGGTGGTTGGGGATGGAGAAAATGGCGGCGGGGATGGATAAAATGGTGGCACCCATCCGTCCAGCGTGGTGTCCGAGGGGCAAGATGGCCGTGCCCGTGGGTCGGATGTGGCCCTAGGATAGGGGGGTGGTGATGAGTGCTGGCCGCCTGCGGCCCAAAGGGAAGGTTGCCTTGGCGGTCCGGAGTCACTGTAGGCCGCGGCCACGGCTTGTGCCTGGCAGACCCCCACAAAATGGCACTTCTTGCCGTACCCTTTGCAGGTGGGGGTGCGGGCCGGGCAGCGCATACGGGGATGCTTCGCCTGCCCGCAGAAGAAACAGCGGGGCCCAACGGAGTTAGCGGGCCGTCTTACAGCGCAGGGGGCCGCCGCGCGGTCGGGCGCATAGGACTGCGCGTTTCTGGAGGCAACATCTATGGACCCTGCCAGGCCCCGTGCCTCTCTCAGTCCCAGGGTGTCCTTTTCTAAGAGTCTTTGGCGGATCTCTGAGGAGCTCATACCTGCTACGAACGAATCCCGGATTACATTTCGCTCCCCGAAACTTGCGGGCAGCCACAGTTTCTGCCCAGCACCAGTAGCGCACGGTAGAAGTCCTCCAACGATTCCCCGGGGGGACTTCCGGTTGCGGCTATGCGGAGCTAAGCCGCACGATTTGGCAGCTCCCGCGAACACGGACTTTCGGGCTCGATAGAAGAGCCCCAACGGAATTTCTTTTACAGCCAACCCGTGGGGAAGAGAGGAGAGAGGTCCCCTACTAACTTGTATGGACCGGACCCGCAGCGAAACGGCCAAAACAGTGGCTTTGGAGCTGCGGCAGAAGAGAGGGAAAACAAGCAAAATGGCGGCGGCCGGGGACAAAGAGGAGATACAGGAATTCATCAAGCGCTGCTTCGAGGAGCTACGTAAGGAGATGGTGGCGCCGATGCTGGCATTAATTGAAGGATTTGGGGCAACCCAGAAAGCCCACGAGGTGAAGATCCAGGAGATCCAGGAAAAAGTGAGTGAGAATGAGGACGAGCTCTTGGGCCTGGCGGTGAAAGTGGAGCGGCACGAGGCGCTACACAAGACGTGGGCGGGAAGACTCGAAGACCTGGAGAACAGGTCGAGGAGAAATAATCTGAGGATCCTGGGTCTCCCAGAAGGAGTGGAGGGGGCCGACGCCGCAGCATATGCGGGCACAATGATCGGGGCGCTGATGGGCGCGGAGGCCCCCCCGGGGTTGCTGAAGCTGGAAGGGGCGCACCGGGTGTTGGCGAGGAAGCCCAAGGCAAATGAGCTGCCAAGGGCGATGGTGGTGAGATTTCACCGGTTTACGGACAGAGAGAGGGTCCTGAAATGGGCCAAGAAGGAGCGGAGCAGCAAGTGAGACAATGCTGAGATCAGAACATACCCGGACTGGAGCACGGAGGTCGCTAAGCGGAGAGCGGGTTTCAACCGGGCCAAAGCGGTGCTGCATCGGAAAGGAGTGAAATTTGGAATGTTGCAGCCAGCGCGACTGTGGGTTACACATAATGGCCAACACCACTACTTCGAAACGCCCGAAGAGGCGTGGACCTTCATACTAACTGAAAAGTTGGACTCTAATTGAGGGTTTGTGAGGGTGGGGGGTGTTTGAGGGTTGAAGTATGATGGTTATTGTATATAGGGGGGCAATCACGCGCAGAGAATGCTATATGGGCTGGGGGAGAGAGACTAGGCCGCGACAGGAGCTGCGCCAGAGGGGGCGGGGCAGGCTTTGGAAAGCGCAGGGTTTTCTTTCCCCGCACGCGGGAAGAAAGGCGGGATGGGGAACGAAGGAACTTATATTGATGGGGAGACTCCCACACGGGGGGGCCAAAGGGATGGCGGGGGAAGCCGGGGTCAGCAGACGTACGGGAGTGATATGGGGGGAGCAAATAAGCTAGACAGGGATCTAGCGGGGGGGGGAGGGGAGGGGGGGAAGTGGGAGGGGAGGAAAAGGGTTGTTGCTGCACTGGCCGAAAGGGAATGGGACACAGAAGAGGTGGTCAGGACGGAGGTCCCCTGGCTGGGGGACTGGAGGGTGAGGGAGACGCGAACACGGGACTGGCCCAGAAAAGGAGATGGCTAGTCGGCGGGGGGGGGGGGCGGGGGGGAAGAGAGCTGGCTAGTCGGCGGGGGCGGGGGGGGGGGAGCCCCTCCAATCCGGCTGATAACGTGGAACGTGAGGGGCCTGAATGTGCCGGTGAAGAGGGCTCGAGTGTTCGCGCACTTGAAGGGACTGAAGGCAGACGTGGCTATGCTCCAAGAGACACACCTGAAGGTGGCAGACCAGGTTAGGTTAAGAAGGGGATGGGTAGGACAGGTATTTCACTCGGGACTGGACGCGAAAAATAGAGGGGTGGCAATTCTGGTGGGAAGGCATGTGTCATTTGAGGCCAAGACTATCGTAGTGGATACTGGAGGGAGATATGTGATGGTGAGTGGTAGGTTGCAAGGGACGTGGGTGGTGTTGGTAAATGTATACGCCCCAAACTGGGATGATGCTGGATTCATGAAGCGCATGTTGGGGCGCATTCCGGACCTGGAGGTAGGAGGACTGATAATGGGAGGGGACTTCAACACAGTGCTGGATCCAGCACTAGACCGCTCCAGATCAAGGACGGGAAAGAGGCAGGCGGCGGCCAAGGTGCTCAGGGGGTGTGGTAGTATGTATTAGGGGTCATGTGGGACTGGAAGCCCTAATGTCATTGGCTGACAGATCCCGGGTCCTGGTTGGCCGTTGACCTCTAGCTCCGCCCTGAAGGCGGAGTATAAGAAGCCGGAGTCCTCCCCCGCAGGCCATTCTACTATCGAGCTGCAGGAGAACAGACACGCTTAATAAAGCCTCATCGACTTCACTCTATTCGTCTCACAGAGTCTTTGTGCGCTACAATTTATTAAGCGTGCCTAAAAAGGACTATGGAGCTCAGGATCATTCCGGAATGCCTGAGGATCAGCCCCCACGCAGTGAACGCGGCAGCAGCCTTCAAGCACTGGCAGACTTGTTTCGAGGCCTACCCCAGAACGGCCACTGGCCGGGTCACAGAAGACCAAAAACTACAGGTCCTGCACTCGAGGGTAAGCACGGAGATCTTCTCCCTCATTGAAGACTCGGAGGATTTCCAGACGGCGTTCGCAGCACTGAAAAGTCTCTATGTCCGCCCAGTTAACCAAATCTATGCTCGCTACCAGCTCGCGACGAGACGGCAAGGTCCCCGAGAATCGATGGACGAATTCTACGCCGCGCTGCTGATTTTGGGACGAGCCTGCAGCTGCCCTTCGGTGAACGCAAATGAACACACGGACATGTTAATGCGCGATGCTTTTGTGGCAGGTATGAATTCCTCCCAAATCCGCCAAAGACTTCTAGAAAGAGAGTCGCTAGGACTCTCAGAGGCCCGGGCCCTAGCAGCCTCCCTAGACGTGGCCGCGCGTAATACCCGCGCCTACGGCCCCGACCGCGCGGCAGCCCATTGGGCTCCATACGTACCCGTCGCGACAAACCCCCCACCCCGGACACCCCACAGGCTTGCGCGGTCCAAACGCCAAGTCGCACCGGGGGCGCCCGCTGCTATTTCTGCGGCCAGGCGAAACACCCCCGACAGCGCTGCCCGGCCCGCGCAGCGATCTGCAAGAGCTGCGGGAAAAAGGGCCATTTCGCGGTTGTGTGCCGGTCCCGCGAGGTCGCCACTGTCCCGGGAGAACAGGGAGCCCTGCAAGCCGTTTACCGCTCCCCAACCCCCCCAGCGCCCCATGTACGACCCGCAGGCGCAGCCGCTCTGGGTCCCGACCACCGCGGTCCCGGGAGAACAGGGAGCCCTGCACGCCGCTTACGCTCCCCAACGCCCCCCCCCCCCGCACCCCATGTATGACCCGCCGGCGCTACCACTTTGGGTCCCGACCACCGCTGTCCCCGGAGATGAGGGAGCCCCACGCGGTCCTAACGCTCCCCAACCCCCCCCCAGCGCCCCATGTGCGACATGCAGACGCCGCCATTTTGGGTCCCGGCCACCACGAGGGGAGGAAGGGCGCCGCCATCTTGGACCACTCCAAACCTCTACGACGCGTGGGGGCGGCCATTTTGTCCACCCCGCCGCCATCTTGTGACCCCCCAGCCATGTGCGATATATGGGGGCGGCCATTTTGTTCATCCCCGACGCCATCTTGGACGGCAACAACGGACCCCACTCCGCTACTACAACCACGTCTCGCTTCAATTATGCTCGATCAAGCTCGGCCCCGGACACTCCAGACGACGACGACAACGGTGCTAATAAACGGCCATGAGACACCATGCCTAGTCGACTCCGGGAGTACGGAGAGCTTTATCCACCCCGACACGGTAAGACGCTGTTCCTTGACCACCTATCCCAGCGCACAAAATATTTCCCTAGCTGCAGGATCCCACTCCGTACAGATCCAAGGATTCTGCATAGTTACCCTAACGGTGCAGGGGAGGGAGTTCAAAAACTACAAACTAAACGTACTTCCCCAACTCTGCGCCCCCACCTTACTGGGATTAGATTTCCAATGCAATCTACAGAGCCTTACGTTCAAATTCGGCGGCCCAATACCCCCACTCACTATCTGCGGCCTTGCAACCCTCAAGGTGCAACCCCCGTCCTTGTTTGCGAACCTCACCCCGGATTGCAAACCCGTCGCCACTAGGGGCAGACGGTACAGCGCCCAGGACCGGACATTCATTCGGTCCGAAGTCCAGCGGCTACTAAAGGAAGGCATAATCCAGGCCAGCAATAGTCGCTGGAGAGCGCAGGTGGTAGTAGTGAAGACAGGGGAGAAACAAAGGATGGTCATAGACTATAGCCAGACCATCAACAGGTACACACAACTAGACGCGTACCCTCTCCCCCGCATATCCGACATGGTCAATCGGATTGCCCAATATAAAGTCTTCTCCACCGTGGACCTCAAGTCCGCCTACCATCAGCTCCCCATCCGCCCAAGTGACCGCAAGTACACAGCCTTCGAGGCAGACGGGCGATTATACCATTTCCTAAGGGTCCCATTTGGCGTCACAAACGGGGTCTCGGTCTACGGGGTCTCGGTCTTCCAACGGGAGATGGACCGAATGGTTGATCAACATGGGTTGCGGGCCATGTTCCCGTATCTCGACAATGTAACCATCTGCGGCCACGACCAGCAGGACCATGACGCCAACCTCCAAAAATTCCTCCAGACCGCCAAAGCCTTGAACCTCACGTACAACGAGGACAAGTGCGTTTTTAGCACCAATCGGCTAGCCATTGTGGGCTACGTAGTGCGCAATTGGATAATAGGCCCCGACCCCGAACGTATGCGCGCCCCCATGGAATTTCCCCTCCCGCACTGCTCCAAAGCCCGGAAACGCTGCCTGGGGTTTTTTTCATACTACGCCCAGTGGGTCCCCCAGTACGCAGACAAGGCCCGCCCCCTAATACAGACCACTACCTTCACTCTGTCGACAGAGGCTTGCCAGGCCTTCAGCCGCATCAAAGCGGATATCGCAAAGGCCACGATGTGCGCCATCGACGAGTCCCTCCCCTTCCAGGTCGAGAGCGACGCCTCAGACGTAGCTCTAGCGGCCACCCTTAACCAAGCGGGCAGACCCGTGGCCTTTTTCTCCCGGACCCTCCACGCCTCAGAAATCCGCCACTCCTCAGTGGAAAAGGAAGCCCAAGCCATAGTGGAAGCTGTGCGACATTGGAGGCATTACCTGGCCGGCAGGAGATTCACTCTCCTCACTGACCAACGGTCGGTAGCCTTCATGTTTGATAATGCACTGCGGGGCAAAATCAAAAACGACAAGATCTTAAGGTGGAGGATCGAGCTCTCCACCTTCAACTACGAGATTTTGTATCGTCCCGGAAAGCTGAACGAGCCGTCCGATGCCCTATCCCGCGGCACATGTGCCAACGCACAAATTAACCGCCTCCAAACCCTCCACGAGGACCTCTGCCACCCGGGGGTCACTCGGTTTTTCCACTTTATCAAGTCCCGCAACCTCCCATACTCTTTAGAGGAGGTCCGTACAGTCACCAGGAACTGCCACACCTGCGCGGAGTGCAAACTGCACTTTTTCAGGCCGGATGGAGCGCACCTGATCAAGGCTTCCCGCCCCTTTGAACGCCTTAGTCTCGATTTCAAAGGGCCCCTCCCCTCCACCGACCGCAACACATACTTTCTTAATGTGGTGGACGAATACTCCCGCTTCCCATTCGCCATTTCCTGCTCTGACATGACTGCGGCCACAGTCATTAAAGCCCTGAACACCGCATACGTCCACAGCGACAGGGGGTCCTCTTTCATGAGTGACGAGCTGCGCCAGTTCCTGCTCAGCAAGGGCATAGCCTCGAGCAGGACGACCAGCTACAACCCCCGGGGGAACGGGCAAGTAGAGAGGGAGAACGGCACGGTCTGGAAGACCGTCCTACTGGCCCTACGGTCCAGGGACCTCCCAGTTTCACGGTGGCAGGAGGTCCTCCCGGACGCTCTCCACTCCATCCGGTCGCTATTATGTACGAGCACTAATCAAACGCCTCATGAGCGTCTCCTTGTCTTCCCTAGGAGGTCCTCCTCTGGAACGTCGCTGCCGACCTGGCTGGCGGCCCCAGGACCCATCTTGCTCCGAAAGCATGTGCGGGCACATAAGGCGGACCCGTTGGTCGCAAGGGTTCACCTCCTCCACGCGAACCCACAGTACGCTTACGTGGAGTACCCCGACAGCCGACAGGGCACGGTCTCCCTGCGGGATCTGGCGCCCGCCGGCAACACACACACCCCCCCGACACCATTCACCCAACTCCCCCCTTCCTGCCACCGCCGCACCCCGCGACCGCCCCCTTCCCAGGAGGATCGGTTCCCCTCCCCTCAGGCCCGACCAAGAATAAAGCCCAAGCGGAAACCGTAAGGCTCCCGGAGACGACAACACCGGTACAAGCACCACCACCATCACCACCGGGGCCGAGGCGATCGACACGGACGACCAGACCGCCCGACTGACTCGTGGCGTCGATCTAAATCAATATATGGACTTTCACAAGAACATTTTGCTTTTCTCCCGATACCTTCTGTAAATAGTTGAAACAGGACAAAATTGTACAATACTGTATTGCCATGTGAATGTTTTTTCCTCCCAGGACCAGCCCTGTAAACCCTTACCACCATACGAAGCATCACCCCGCCGGGTTCATTTTTGACAAGGGGTGAATGTGGTAGTATGTATTAGGGGTCATGTGAGACTGGAAGCCCTAATGTCATTGGCTGACAGATCCCGGGTCCTGGTTGGCCGTTGACCTCTAGCTCCGCCCTGAAGGCGGAGTATAAGAAGCCGGAGTCCTCCCCCGCAGGCCATTCTACTATCGAGCTGCGGGGGAACAGACACGCTTAATAAAGCCTCATCGACTTCACTCTATTCGTCTCACAGAGTCTTTGTGCGCTACAGGGGGTTTATGGATCAGATGGGGGGAGTGGACCCATGGAGGTTTGCAAGACCGCAGGCCAGGGAATTTTCTTTCTTTTCCCACGTGCACAAGGCCTACTCCCGGATAGATTTCTTTGTTCTGGGCAGGGCGCTCATCCCGAGGGTGGAGGGGATTGAGTATTCGGCCATAGCCATTTTGGACCATGCCCTGCACTGGGTGGAAATGGGGCTGGGAGAGGAGAGGGACCAACGCCCGCTGTGGCAGCTGGACGTGGGACTGCTGGCAGATGAGGTGGTGTGTGGGAAGGTGAGGGGGTGTATCGAAAGGTACTTGGAGGCCAACGGCAACAGGGAGGTGCGAGTGGGGGTGATATGGGAGGCGTTGAAGGCGGTGATCAGGGGAGAGCTAATCTCCATCAGGGCTCATAGGGAGAAGACAGAGGGCATGGAAAGGGAGAGGTTAGTGGGGGAGATTTTGCGAGTGGACAGGAGATACGCAGAGGCACCGGAGGGAAGATTACTTGGGGAAAGGCGACGGCTCCAGACGGAGTTTGACCTGTTGACCACGGGGAAGGCGGAGGCACAGTGGAGGAAGGCGCATGGGGTGAACTACGAGAACGGGGAAAAGGCCAGTTGGATGCTGGCACACCAGCTCCGTAAGAGGACAGCAGCGAGGGAAATAGGGGGAATCAAAGATGGAGGGGGAGCCACGGTTCAGAATGCAACGAAAATAAACAAGGTATTCAAGGCCTTCTATGAAGAGCTGTACAGATCCCAGCCCCCAGGGGGGGAAGAGTGGATGAGACGATTCCTAGACCAACTGCGGTTCCCGAGGGTGGAGGAGCAAGAGGTGGCTGGTTTGGGGGCACCAATCAGGTTGGAGGAGCTGAGTAAGGGTTTGGGGAGCATGCAGGCGGGGAAGGCCCCGGGGCCGGACGGGTTCCCGGTGGAGTTCTACAGAAAGTATGTGGACCTGTTGGCCCCGCTACTAGTGAGGACCTTTGACGAGGCAAGAGAGGAGGGGTCCCTGCCCCCGACAATGTTGGCGGCGACAATTTCCTTGATTCTGAAGCGAGACAAGGACCCACTGCAATGTGGATCGTACAGGCCGATTTCGCTCCTTAATGTGGACGCTAAGTTATTGGCAAAAGTGCTGGCCACGAGGATTGAGGACTGCGTCCCGGGGGTGATTCATGAGGATCAAACGGGATTCGTAAAGGGCAGGCAATTAAATACCAATGTGCGACGGCTCTTAAACGTGATAATGATGACATCGGAGGAGGGAGAGGCGGAGATAGTGACAGCTATGGACGCGGAAAAGGCCTTTGACCGAGTAGAGTGGGAGTACCTCTGCGACGTGTTGTGTAGGTTTGGGTTCGGGGGAGGGTTTATCAGCTGGGTTAAGCTCCTTTACAGCGCCCCGGTGGCGAGTGTGGTGACGAACCAGCGGAGGTCGGAGTATTTTCGGCTGTACCAAGGAACGAGGCAGGGGTGCCCCCTGTCCCCCCTGTTGTTTGCATTGGCGATCGAACCCTTGGCCATATCACTGAGGGAGTCTAATAAATAGAGGGGGGTGGTCCGCGAGTGGACAAAGCATCGGGTGTCGCTATACGCGGATGACCTGCTGCTGTACGTGGCGGACCCAATGGACGGATGGTGGAGGTCATGCAGACTCTGAGGGAGTTTGGGGAGTTCTCGGGCTATAAGCTCAATGTAGGGAAGAGTGAGCTTTTTGTACTACAGGCAGGGGACCAAGAAAGAGGGATAGGGGACCTACCGCTGAGGAGGGCGGTGGGGAGTTTTCGGTATCTGGGGATCCAGATAGGCAGGAGTTGGGGGGCCCTACACAAACTGAATCTGATGAGGTTGGTGGATCAAATGGAGGTGGACTTCAAAAGATGGGACATGTTGCCACTCTCGTTGGCGGGTAGAGTGCAGTCGGCCAAAATGGTGGTCCTTCCGAGGTTTTTGTTTGTGTTTCAGTGCCTTCCCATCATGATCACCAAGGGCTTTTTCAAGAGAGTAGGTAGGAGTATTATGGGTTTGTGTGGGCGAATAAGACCCCGAGGGTAAGGAGAGGGGTTCCTGGAACACAGTAGGGACCGAGGAGGGCTGGCGCTGCCAAACCTCGGGAGCTACTACTGGGCAGCAAATGTGGCGATGATCCGCAAGTGGGAGGGAGAGGGGGCGGCATGGAAGAGGATGGAGATGGCGTCCTGTAAAGGAACGAGCTTGGGGGCGTTGGTGACGGCACCGCTGCCGCTCTCGCCATCAAAGTATACCACGAGCCCGGTGGTGGCAGCAACGTTAAGGATCTGGGGCCAGTGGAGACGGCACAGGGGTGCAGTGGGAGCCTCGGTGTGGTCCCCGATCAGGGGTAACCACCGGTTTGTCCCGGGGAAGATGGACGGGAAGTTCCAGGGTTGGCATCGGGCGGGGATTAGAAGAATGGGGGACCTGTTCATTGACGGGACATTTGCGAGCCTAGGGGCACTGGAGGAGAAGTTTGAGTTACCCCCGGGAAATGCATTTAGATATATGCAGGTGAGTGCTTTTGTGAGGCGACAGGTCAGTGAATTCCCGTTACTTCCCGGCACAAGAAATTCAAGACAGGGTGATCTCGGGTGTATGGGTCGGGAGGGCAAGGTTTCGGCAATACACCAAGAGATGAAAGAAGAGGTGGAAGCGCTAGCAGAAGAGTTGAAGGGTAAATGGGAGGAGGAGCTGGGGGGGGGGGGGGGGAGATCGAGGAAGGTTTGTGGGCTGATGTCCTGGGTAGGGTTAATTCCTCCTACTCATGTGCCAGGCTCAGCCTGATACAATTTAAGGTGGTTCACAGAGCACACTTGATGGGGCGAGGTTGAGTAGGTTCTTCGGGTAGAGGACAGATGTGGAAGGTGTTCAGGGAGCCCGGCGAACCAGGTCCACATGTTTTGATCATGCCTGGCACTGGAGGGGTTCTGGAGAGGAGTGGCTGGAGCAATATCTCAGGTGGTGAATGTCCGGGTCAAGCCATGCTGGGGGCTAGCAATATTCGGAGTAGTGGATGAACCGGGAGTGCAGGAGGCAAAAGAGGCCGGCATTCTGGCCTTTGCGCCCCTAGTAGCCCGGCGAAGGATCTTGCTAATGTGGAAGAGGCGAAGCCCCCTAGCCTGGAGGCCTGGATAAACGACATGGCTGGGTTCATAAAGTTGGAGAGGATTAAGTTTGCCTTGAGAGGGTCTGCGCAGGGGTTCTACAGATGGTGGCAACCGTTCCTAGACTATCTCGCGGAGCGTTAGAGGAAGGTCGGTCAGCAGCAGCAGCAACACTGGGTGGGGGGATGGGGTGGGGGTGGGGGGGGGTGGGGAGGGGAGGGGGGAATGAGAGATTGTTTGAGGGGATGGATGAGCAGGAGATAACAGTGAGGGTGGGGGAAACTGGCACGTGCGGGCGAGAGCCAGTGTATAAAGCTATGTAAATATACCATTTTGCCATGTATATATCTTGCTCAGTGCGATTTTGTGTTATTTTGTTCCGGGGGGGGGGGGGGGTTATTGTTTGTAAGGGAAAAAAATTGTGTTGTTAAAAAACTTTAATAAGTATATATATTTTTAAAAACGATTCCCCGGGCTTTGCCGTCTAGTTGCGAGCAGGTGACATGCGGATAGAACGCCCTTTTAACAGTTCGATCGCAGCATCGTAGTCCTCCGCCTCCTCGAGGAGGGTGAAGATCCCAGGGTTTACTCTCGAGTGCAGGAGATGCAGTTTCTGTTCTCCTGAGGGGGTGCCTCCAGCCGTCTCCAGGTAGCCTTAAAGCACGCCAGCAAGTGCTTAAATATCGCCACCGAGTTCTCGGCATGGGGGCTGAGTTGTAGACACTCCGGCTTGATTCGGAGATCCATTCTTTCAGCTTACGTTTAGTCGATTAAATTGATGCCCGATCAATTACACTCAAAGACGAGGTTGTAACATAATTGAAGGCTTTAATCGACTAGAACTGTTCCCCAGCAGCTTCGGTACAGAAAGTGAGGGCTGCTGGGATGGCATCGGTTCTTATACCCCGCCTGTCAAGGCGGAGCTACATACCAACGGCCAATGGTAAACTCCTAGGTTTAACCAATGGTCTTCGGCCTCTTGGGTACTGTAATACCTGATAATAATACAGTGGTTACAGCATAGAAAGAGATCCTTCGGTCCATTCGTGTCTGTGTCAACCCATCAGGCGCATATCTATTCTAAAAATATACTTGTGCTTGTTAAGATACTTCCATGACTTGACAGAATTGTCGCATCACGCCAGCAATAAATTTCACATTAAATAGAGTAACAAATGCGCATGTTTCATTGTGCAACTATCTTTATACAGAAAATACACTTATGTTACTGCGGGTCCATGGAGGGAGCCTCAAAAGCCAAAATGTTGAGCATGCCCTTTCTGTAAGATAATCTCACTGCCTCCTGTCACACCAGACGACTGCCTGTCAAACAGACGTAATCGGGAATGGATGACAGAAAATCATTATCATGTGTGCTCCGGTGTAATTCTGCAGAATCAGGGGCCAAGTTGGGTGGCCAGTGGGGTGTGCAGGCATTGAAGGCCATGACAATAGTGATCCATGCCTGGTCACCGTGGGGGTCACTCTGACCCCACGGCCCTGCAACCCATCACCAATCCCCCCCCCCCCCCCCCCCCCCCCCACCGCCCCACCCCCACTCTCACCCCTCCCGGCCTTGGCACCCACCTTCACACCAGCCAGCCCGGCCAGTATGAGGGGCGGCACACAGACAGTCACACTTCTGCATGTCCTACCTCCTCTCTCTCCCTGATCAGCCACGATGGCGATTTCACGATTTTTAAAAGCACAAATGAACGTCACTGTCAGGAATTTGGCCCATTGGAGGCAGTGAATCGCTGAGGCCCCGGAGAATACCGGGTCAGGCCAACAATTCACTCGGGTCCTTGGTTTCCTCCCACAGTCCAAAGATGTGCAGGTCAGGTGGATTGACCATGGTAAATTGCTCCTTAGTTAGGTAGGGTTGCAGGGGAGTGGGCTTAGGTAGGGTGCTTTTTCAGATAAGGGGTGCAGAGTTGATTGACCAAATGGCTTCCTTCTGCACTGTAGGGATTCTACGATTCTCTGAAGAGGTCACATCTCTCTTGACTAGGTGAGTATGTGCACACAGAGATCCAAGCACAGGGTTTTAAATGGGGATTGATTAAAAGGCAATTCTCTAAAAACATAGCAGATTTCCTTGGCATTTCCGTTTTACTCAAATTGCCTAAAGATGCAAACCAGACCGAAACAGTAAGGTCAGAAAAACTCACCACAGCTCTGACAACAGGACTGAACCTGTATGCAGAGAAACAGGCCATTTGGCCCATCGATATTATCACATGTTGAGGTGCTGACGACAGGGGGACTGGAGAAGGGGGCAGTGTTGGCGGTGTACGGAGCTATTTTGGAAGAGGAGAAGGTACCACTGGAAGGGATCAAAGCAATGTGGGAGGAAGAGTTGGGAGAGGTCATAGAGGAGGGGTTCTGGTGTGAGGTGCTCTGGAGAGTGAATGCCTCCGGAGAGTGTGTGCGAGGCTGGGGCTGATACAGCTGAAGGTGGTATTCAGAGCACACCTTACAAGGGCGAGGATTAGCCGATTCTTTGAAGGAGTAGATGTGTGTGAACGTTGCGGGGGGGGGGGGGGGGGGGGTGGGGGGGGGTGGTGCTAATCACGTTCATATGTTTTGGTCGTGTCCAAAGCTACACAATCATAGAATTTACAGTGCAGAAGGAGGCCATTCGGCCCATCGAGTCTTGGAACCGGCTCTTGGAAAGAGCATCCTACCCAAGGTCAACACCTCCACCCTATCCCCATAACCCAGTAACCCCACCCAACACTAAAGGCAATTTTGGACACCAAGGTCAATTTATCATGGCCAATCCACCTAACCTGCACATCTTTGGACTGTGGGAGGAAACAGGAGCACCCAGAGGAAACCCACGCACACACGGGGAGGATGTGCAGACTCCGCACAGACAGTGACCCAAGCCGGAATCGAACCTGGGACCCTGGAGCTGTGAAGCAATTGTGCTATCCACAATGCTACCGTGCTTCCAGGATTACTGGAAGGAGGTTTTTAGGGTAATTTCCAAAGTGGTGCACGTGAAACTGGACCCAGGCCCCCGGGAGGCCATATTCGGGGTGTCGGACCAGCCAGGGTTGGAAAGGGGTGCGGAGGCAGATGTTGTAGCCTTCGCCTCGTTGATCGCCCGAAGGCGGATCCTGATGGGATGGAGAGCAACCTTTCCACCCTGTGCCCTGGCGTGGCGGGGGAACTTGTTGGAATTCTTGACTCTTGAGAAGGTTAAGTTTGAACTGAGGGGAAGGATGGAGGGGTTCTACAATTCATGGGCATTATTCATTATGCACTTTCAAGAACTGGATAACATCAAACATTAGTTGGGGGGGGGGGGAGGGAGGGGGGGGGGGGAGGGTTGGGGGAAGGGGGGCGGTGTGTGTTGATGGTGACTATGGGTGATTCCTGAATCTTTTTTGTCATTTGTTTGTGTGAACATGCGGGCTAATGTTTGGGGTTTGGTGGGAGGATGGGATCGTTGTTATTGATATGGGGATTGACATATTTGTTACTGATTATTGTTTGTTGTTGGTGGGTGTACATTTGGGAGGAAATGTGAAAAAGGAGGCGAATAAAACATATTTAAAAAAAAATAATATTGTAACATGTTTCCAATCCTTCCAATTCTTCTCCCATTCCTGCTCCCTACCCAAAACCTTTAAAATTTCTCTCTCTATCAATCCTCTCACCTTTTTGGCTCATTCATGGGAATTGCTGTCGCTGGCTAGGCCAGCATTTATTGTCCATCAATATGGGCTGCACGGTAGCGCAGTGGTGAGCACTGTTGCTTCACAGCACCAGGGACCCGGGTTCGATTCACAGCTTGGGTCACTGTCTGCACGTTCTCCTCGTGTCGACTTGGGTTTCCTCCGGGTGCTCCAGTTTCCTCCTACAAGCCCCGAAAGACGTGCTTGTTATGTGAATTGGACATTCTGAATTCTCCCTCAGTCACACTTGGGAGTATAGTGCTCATATATCAGGGGCTGTTTAGCACAGGGCTAAATCGCTGGCTTTGAAAGCAGACCAAGGCAGGCCAGCAGCACGGTTCAATTCCCGTACCAGCCTCCCCGAACAGGTGCCGGAATGTGGCGACTAGGGGCTTTTCACAGTAACTTCATTGAAGCCGACTTGTGACAATAAGTCATTTTCATTTCATTTCACTTTTCATATCTGGTCGCCACACTACCAGAAGGATCTGGAGGCTTTAGAGAGGGTGCAGAAGAGATTTACCAAGATGTTGCCTGGTATGGTGGGCATTAGCTATGAGGAGAGGTTGAATAAACTTGGTTTGTTCTCACTGGAACAAAGGAGGTTGAGGGGCGACCTGAATGAGGTCTACAAAATTATGAGGGGCAGAGTGGATAGTCAGAGACTTTTTCCCAGGGTAGAGGGGTCAATTACTAGGGGACTTAGGTTTAAGGTGCAAGGGGCAAGGTTTAGAGGAGATGTACGAGGCAAGTTTTTTTACACAGAGGGTAGTGGGTGCCTGGAACTCGCTGCCGGAGGAAGTGGTGGAAGCAGGGCTGATAGTGACGTTTAAGGGGCATCTTGACAAATACATGAATAGGATGGGAATAGAGAGATACGGACCCCAGAAGTGTAGAAGATTTTAGTTTAGACGGGCAGCTTGGTCGGCACAGGCTTGGAGGGCCGAAGGGCCTGTTCCTGCGCTGTAATTTTCTTTGTTCTTTGTACCCGAACAGGCGCCGTAGTGTGACCCCTAGGGGATTTTCACCTCATTGCAGTATTAATGTAAGCCGACTTGACAAACCCAGTAACATAATCACTATGCTACCATGCTTACCCAAGGATTGTTGACTTCTTCTAGGAACGTCTGGCAAAATTGTGCAACTAAGGCAACATATGAAGGAATGTTGGCGTGGAAGTGCATATGTTTTAATGCAAGAAGTACAACAGGTGAGGCAGATGAACTTAGAGCTTGGATTAGTACTTGGAACTATGATGTTGTTGCCATTACAGGGACCTGGTTGAGGGAAGGACAGGATTGGCAGCTAAACATTCCAGGATTTAGATGTTTCAGGCAGGATAGAGGGGGATGTAAAAGGGGTGGTGGAGTTGCACTACCGGTTAGGGAGAATATCACAGGTGTACTGCGGGAGAACACCTCAGATGGCAGCGAGGCTATATGGGTAGAGATCTGGAATAAGAAAGATGCAGTCACAATGTTGGGGGTTTACTACAGGCCTCCCAACAGCCAGCGGGAGATAGACGAGCAGATAGGTAGACAGAGTTTGGAAAGGAGCAAAAACAACAGGGTTGTTGTGATGGGAGACTTCAACTTCCCCAATATTGACTGGGACTCACTTAGTGCTAGGAGCTTGGATGGGGCAGAGTTTGTAAGGAGCATCCAGGAGGGCTTCCTAAAGATAACTTAGATAGTCCAACTAGGGAAGGGGCTGTACTGAACCTGGTATTGGGGAATGAGCCCGGCCAGGTGGTAGAAGTTTCAGTAGAGGAGTATTTTGGGAACAGTGACCACAATTCAGTAAGTTTTAAAGTGCTGGTGGACAAGGATAAGAGTGGTCCTATTGGGTGCTAAATTGGGGGAAGGCTAATTATAACAATATTAGGCGGGAACTGAAGAACATAGATTGGGGGCAGATGTTTGAGGGTAAATCAACATCTGACATGTGGGAGGCTTTCAAATGCCAGTTGAAAGGAATTCAGGACCGGAATGTTCCTGTGAGGAAGAAGGATAAATATGGAAACTTTCGGGAACCTTGGAGATATTGTAGGCCTCGTCAAAAGAAAAAGGAGGCTTTTGTCAGGACTAGAAGGCTGGGAACAGACGAAGCCTGTGTAGAATATAAGGAAAGTAGGAAGGAACTTAAGCAAGGAGTCAGGAGGGCTAAAAGGGGTCACGAAAAGCATTGGCAAATAGGGTTTAGGAAAATCCCAAGGCTTTTTACACGTACATAAAAAGCAAGAGGGTAGCCAGGGAAAGGGTTGGTCCACTGAAGGACAGGGGAGGGAATCTATGTGTGGAGCCAGAGAAAATGGGTGAGGTATTAAATGAATACTTTACATCAGTATTCACCAAAGAGAAGGAATTGATGGATGTTGAGTCTGCAGAAGGGTGTGTAGAAAGCCTGGGTCACATTGAGATCCAAAAAGATGAGGTGTTGGGCGTCTTGAAAAATATTAAGTTGGATAAGACCCAGGGCCTGATGGGATCTACCTCAGAATACTGAAGGAGGCAAGAGAGGAAATTGCTGAGGCCTTGACAGAAATCTTTGGATCCTCACTGTCTTCAGGTGATGTCCTTTGTTCCTTTGTTTAAGAAGGGTAGCAAGGATAATCCAGGGGACTACAGGTCGGTGAGCCTTACGTCAGTGGTAGAACATAGAACAGTAGGGAAATTATTGGAGAGAATTCTTCGAGACAGGATCTACTCCCATTTGGAAGCAAGTGGTCGTATTAGCGAAAGGCAGCACGGTTTTGTGAAGGGGAGGTTGTGTCTCACTAACTTGATAGAGTTTTTCGAGGAGGTCACAAAGATGATTGATGCAGGTAGGGCAGTGGATGTAGTCTATATGGCCTTCAGTATGGCCTTTGACAAGGTCCCTCATGGCAGACTGGTACAAAAGGTGAAGTCACATGGGATCAGAGGTGAGTTGGCAAGATGGATACAGAACTGGCTAGGTCATAGAAGGCAGAGAGTAGCAATGGAAGGGTGCTTTTCTGATTGGAGGGCTGTGACTAGTGATGTTCCACAGGGATCAGTGCTGGGACCTTTGCTGTTCGTAGTATATATAAATGATTTGGAGGAAAATGTAACTGGTCTGATTAGTAAGTTTGCGGACGACCCAAAGGTTGGTGGATCTGCGGATAGCGATGAGGACTGTCAGAGGCTACAACAGGATTTAGATCATTTGGAGACTTGGGCGGCAAGGTGGCAGATGGAGTGTAATCCGAACAAATGTGAGGTAATGCATTTTGTAAGGTCTAATATAGGTAGCGAATATACAGTGAATGGTAGAACCCTCAAGAGTATTGACAGTCAGAGAGATCTAGGTGTACAGGTCCACAGGTCACCGAAAGGGGCAACGCAGGTGGAGAAGGTAGTCAAGAAGGCATACTGCATGTTTGCCTTCATTGGCCGGGGCATTGAGTTTAAAAATTGGCAAGTCATGTTGCAGCTGTATAGAACCTTAGTTAGGCCACACTTGGAGTATTGTGTTCAATTCTGGTCGCCACACTACCAGAAGGATGTGGAGGCTTTAGAGAGGGTGCAGAAGAGATTTACCACGATGTTGCCTGGTATGGAGGGCATTAGCTATGAGGAGAGGTTGAATAAACTTGGTTTGTTCTCACTGGAATGAAGGAGCTGGAGGAGCGACCTGAATGAGGTCTACAAAATTATGAGGGGAAGAGACAGAGTGGATAGTCAGAGACTATTTCCCAGGGTAGAGGGATCAATTACTAGGGGACATAGGTTTAAGGTGCGAGGGGCAAGGTTTAGAGGAGATGTACGAGGTAAGTTTTTTACACAGAGGATAGTGGGTGCCTGGAACTCGCTGCCGGAGGAGGTGGTGGAAGCAGGGACGATAGTGACGTTTAAGGGGCATCTTGACAAATACATGAATAGGATGGGAATAGAGGGATACGGACCCAGGAATTGTAGAAGATTTTAGTTTAGGCGGGCAGCATGGTCGGCATAGGCTTGGGGGGCCAAAGGGCCTGTTCCTGTGCTGTACTTTTCATGGTTCTTTGTTCTTTGTTCTTTGATTATTCCCGCTTGGGTCATGGGAATCTACACGTGATCCCTGTGTCTGTGTGGGTTTCCTCCGGGTGCTCTGGTTTCCTCCCACAAGTCCCGAAAGATGTGCTGTTCGGTAATTTGGACATTCTGAATTCTCCCTCTGTGTAACCGAACAGGTGCCGGAATGTGTCGACTCGGGGCTTTTCACAGTAACTTCATTGCAGTGTTAATGTAAGCCTACTTGTAACAATAAAGATTATTATTATTATAAATCTGGTTGTTGTGTTAGGGTGTGTATGCTTGTAATGTAAATAAATTTAAAAGTGCAAAGATTGACTCTAGTTCTATCCTTCACCAGCCGCATTCCTGGACTAAATCACTGACCTGGCTCCATATCACATTAAACATAGGGCGGGATTCTCCGGTCGCCGATGCCAAAATCGGATTCGGTGATTGGCCGGAGAACCCTGTTTGCGCCAAAATCGAGGGTGGCGTCGCATCTGCGATGCTCTGCCCCCCTCAAAACCGGCATACTCGGGGAGTACGCTGCACGCCCTATGGACGGCCTCCGGACGTCAACTGAGGCCCTCCTCCGATGCTCTGCCTCCGATGGGCCGAATTCC
Source organism: Scyliorhinus torazame (assembly GCF_047496885.1). NCBI lineage: Eukaryota > Metazoa > Chordata > Chondrichthyes > Carcharhiniformes > Scyliorhinidae > Scyliorhinus > Scyliorhinus torazame. Next base: position 241,884,777 of record NC_092708.1, on the reverse strand, counting down.
CGATGGCGTGGGGCGCATGTGCTCACACCATTCGGGAGCCTCGTGTGGCGGCTGTGGACTGAGTCCAGCGGCACCACAGTCGGGGGGCGGGGGGGGGAGTCATTCCGTGGGCAAGGGGGGCTTTGGTGATGGCTGGGGCACTGGCAGGGGGTGGTTCGGGGGTGGTGAGTCTGGTCAAAGGGTGGCAATTTTTGTCAGGCTGGGCCCGTGCGCGGCCGACGCCATGTTGCACGGCACGGCCGCTGCAGGACGCCGCTGTGCGCATGCGTGGTCTCGGACCCGGCAATTCTCCGGTCGTAACAGCTGGTAAAGCCGGGGGCTTTATGCTGTGTGCCTGCTAGCCCCCCACCAGACGGAGGATTGGTGGAGCTTTAGTGACGTTTTTCCTGGTGTAAAACGCCACTGTTCCACGCCGGCACTTAGTCTTCAAATCGGAGAATACAGCCCACAGAATAAGCAAAAATCTATTGTTCTCAGATTTACAACTCCTAATTGCGTTAGCATCTGTCGTGTTAGGTACACTGGAATAACACTGGCTGCAACTGGATGCAGCTTAGATCAAAGAGATATTCCAGACTTTGAAGTTAGTTCAATCAGGTTTATTGAACTAATAGCACAGTTAGCATAGTTCTCTGTGAGTTCGGCTCTCTGCTAACTTAAGTGTGGTTACTCTGTCTGACTGAACCAGACTGGCTCTTAGCCACGTGGTGGAGGTGCGAGATTGTAACAACACCCTTGGTTGACTCTCTAGATGTTCATCAGTGGAAAGAGGCGGAGTGTCAATGTCTCGTGTCTTTTATAGTCAGATCTCACCCCTGAGTATCCTGCCTGCTTATTGGTCATGTCCTGTTCTCTGTGTCCATTAGCTGCTTGTCTGTATATCATTATGTGTGTGTGTGTGCCTGCATATCATGACATCTCCCCTTTTTTTATGTTTGGATGACATATGTGAGCGTATTTACAAGAATAGGCCAATATTAACATATATACATGCAGTCGATGTGAACACATGTACATGTGAAAACAGCTGTCTAATGCGAGAACACAGAACATAGCAAACAGAACAAATGTTCATAAGTCCAGTCTCTGTGGCTTGCATCTGATCCTGGTCGAACGCCGGAGAGGTGGTGATGGGGACGACAGCGCCTTGATGGGCGGGATTGAAGCCTGACTGGTGGCCTCGTGAGTCGAGGTATCAGGAGGACGCAAAACAACAGAAGGAAACGGAGAAGAATGTGGTTGTGGGCAGGCAACCTTGCGCAGTGAACGTCTGTTTCGTCGCACAACAGAACCATCTGCCAGTCGCACAACATACGAGTGGGGGGGCAGCCTGTCAAACAACAGCAGCTGGAGCTGACCAGCCTCCATCAAGGATCTTGACCCGAACGGGGATAACACGGGCAAATCGGTGGCATGAGCATCATAGCCCTGTTTTTGCCGGTCTCGGAGTTGCTGCACCTTCTGCAGCACCGGGAGGTGATCCAGGTTGGGCACGTGTATGGCTGGAAGTGTCGTTCTCAGGTCCCAGTTCATCAGGAGTTGAGCTGGCGACATGCCAGTGGACAGTGGGGTCGCTCTGTACGCAAGCAGCGCAAGGTGAATGTCAGACGCAGAATCCGCAGCCTTGCAAATGAGCTGCTTCACTATGTTCACCCCTTTCTCAACTTTTCTGTTTGACTGCGGATTGTGTGGGCTGGAAGTGACGTGTTTGAACTGATACGATTGGGCAAACAGAGACCATTCATGGCTGCTGAAGCACGGGCCATTGTCACTCATGACAGTGAGTGGGATACCATGCCTGGAGAACGTCTCCTTACAGGCCTTGATGACGGTCAGAGATGCGAGGTCTGAGAGCTTCACAACTTCAGGGTAATTGGAAAAATAATCAATGATTAACACATTAATCACGACCATTTGCATGAAAGAGGTCGATGCCAACCTTGGACCATGGAGAGGATTCGATTTCATGCTGCTGAAGTGTCTCCTTACTCTGCGCTGGCTGGAAGTGTTGACAGGTCGCACAGTTAAGGACCATGTTCGTGATGTCCTGGGTGATCCCGGGCCAGTAGACAGCTTGCCTGGCTCTGCGTCTGCACTTTTCCACACCCAGGTGGCCCTCATGGATTTGACGGAGCACCAAGCTCTGGAGACTGTGTGGAATTACAATCCGGTCCAGTTTGAGGAGGATACCATCAACCACCGTCAGGCCGTCCTTTACATTGAAAAATTGAGGGCACTGCCCTTTTTGCCAACCATTGGCGAGGTGTTGCATAACACGCGGCAAGAGGGTTTTTTTGGCTCTCTCCTCATGGATACAAAACACCTTCTCATCAGATGCCGGGAGGGTGCTAGCACACAGCTGCACCTGTGACTCAACCTGTGACTTAATGTGCCGGATGACGTTCAGTGGTTCACTAGGCACAGTGACGGAGCGGGACAGTGTATCGGCAATGATGAGCTCCTTGCCAGGCATGTAGACCAGGTCAAAGTCGTACCTTCTGAGTTTGAGGAGGATGCACTGCAACCGAGGCGTCATGTCATTAAGGTCCTTGTGGATAATGTGGACCAGAGGCCTGTGATCCGTCTCAACTGTGAGTGTCGGCAGGCCGTAGACATAGTCGTGAAACTTGACAATGCCAGTTACGAGGCCGAGGCATTCCTTCTCTATTTGTGCATATCTTTGTTCGGTGGGCGTCATTGCCCTTGATGTGTAGGCAACCGGTGCCCAGGATGAGGTGTCATCACGTTGCAGCAGGACCGCACCGATGTCATCCTAGCTCGCATCTGTCGAGATTTTTGTTTCCCTGTCTGGGTTGGAAAATGCCAATACGGGTGCAGTGGTGAGCTTGGCTTTCAGCTCCAACCACTCTGCCTGATGGGCTGCCTTCCACTCGAAGGCAGTGGACTTCTTCACTAGGTTTCGTAGGGCCGTGGTGTGTGAGGCCATGTTTGGGATGAACTTGCCCAGAAAATTGACCTTGCCCAGGAAGCGCAATACCGCCTTCTTGTCTTCCGGGACCTTCTTGGCTGCGATTGTCTTGACTTTGTCTGTGTTGGGGCACACGCCCTGCTGAGAGATCTGGTCTCCAAGGAACTTGAGTGTCGACATGCCAAAGCAACATTTGGCCCTGTTCAGCTTCAGGCCATTGGCATGGACACGGCGGAATACCTGCTGGAGACGGGAAACATGCTCCTCAGGGGTCGTGGACCATATGATGACGTCGTCCACGTACACACGAACCCCTTCGATGCCCTCCATCATCTGCTCCATGATGCGATGAAATATCTCTGATGCCGAACGGCATATGGTTATAGCAGTAGCTGCCAAACGGTGTGTTGAAGGTGCAGAGCCTTCTGCTGGACTCATCCAGCTGGATTTGCCGGAATCCATGTGACGCATCTAACGTGGTGAAAAACCTTACATGTGCCATCTCACTGGTGAGTTCCTCTCGCTTCGGGATGGGGTAGTGTTCACGCATTATATTCTGATTGAGATCATTGGGATCAATGCAGATGCGCAGGTCTCCAGAGGGTTTTTTAACACACACCATCGAGCTGACCCAGTCAGTCGGGTCGGTTACCCTGGAAATGATCCACTGCTGCTGCAGCTCCTTGAGCTGTTCCTTCAGGTGCTCCTTCAGCGGAGCCGGGACCCGGTGTGGTGCATGGACCACTGGCTTGGCATCAGGTCGCAGTAGGATCTTGTACCGATATGGCAAAGTGCCCATCCCGTCAAACACATCTGGATACTGAGCGAGGATGTCGTCAATGCCAACTTGAAGATCCACTTCAAGTCGTTGAATAAGCCCGCTGCACCAGGGTTAGCTTTTTGCAGGCATGCGCGCCCAGTAGGGATGCCCTGTCCGGCTTGATAATTTCAAACCTTAGCCGTGCATGGGTGCTCCGGTTGGAGACGAGTAGATGGCAGGACCCCAGTGCCGTGATGGCATTACCGTTATAGTCCAAGAGCTGGCAGGCTGCTGGAAGGACCTTGGGGGGCTTCCTGATGCGTTTGAAGTCTGCCTGTGAGAGGAGGTTGGCAGACACACCTGTGTTCAGCTTGAACTGGATGGAGCAGTGGTTGACCTGCATCACCGCACGCCATTTGTCCTCTGAGTCCACAGCGAGGATGGACTGAATGCGAGATGAGTTAGCTGTGGCATGTTCACATGTAGTAATGATGCCCACTCGGTAGGCGGACTCCAGGCACTCGTCCTCTGGATCCGTTGTACTGCCAGGATTAGAATCCTGTAATCTCCGTTGCAAATTCTGGACGCGCCATTGTCGGAATTGGGAGCACTGGCCTCTGACTGGTGGTGCAGACCTGCACAAGGCTGCATAGTGTCCAGGCTTCCCGCAGTTTAAATATCGCCTGCCTCTTGCAGGGCAGTGTCCCTTTAAGTGAGCGTTGCTGCAGTTCGAACACGTCATGATGTCGGCATCGTGACGCGGTGTACGTCGTCCCACATGCGCAGTGCGGTCGGCAGACGTCTGCACCTGCGCAGTGTGGGTGTCGGCTGCTTCGTTATCCCGTTCGCATCGCGCATGCGTGGGGCTCCGGGAAAAGCGTGCGAGATGGCCTCTGTCTTCAATGCTGAGGTGCTGCATCCAGGAGATGGCCTGCATACTCTCTGCTTCGTGGGAGGCAAATGTCTCATTTTCAGTCGATTTGTATTGGGAATACCGATTTTGTGCGTGCTCATGCACTGTACATGTTTCAATCGCGACTGGCAGGGTCATATGCTTGATTTTTAAGAGCTGCTCTCTCAGGGGATCAGAGTGAACTCCAAACACGATTTGGTCTCTGATCATGGAGTCAGCACTATCACCAAAGTAGCAGGACAGCGCTAGCAGGCGGAGGTTAGTTAAGAAGGCATTGAAAGATTCATCTTTACCTTGAAGACGTTGTTTGAATATGTAGCGCTCGAAGATTTCATTGGTGTCCACTTCACAGTGACTATCAAACTTGTCCAGGATGGTCTGAAACTTTCTCTTGTCCTGGTCTTCGGTGAAGTTAAACGAGTTGAAGAGTTCGATGGCTTGATCACCCGCTGTTGAGAGGAGAAGCGCGATCTTCCTTGCATCAGACGCACCCTCGAGGTCTGAGGCTGCGATGTACAGCAGAAACTTTTGCTTGAATGTCCGCCAGTTGGTACTGAGATTGCTGGAGGTCCTGAGCTGGTGAGGAGCCTGAATCTTCTCCATGGTGCCGGGATACAGTTGCTGGTCGTCACGGAACGGACTGAGGTAAGCCATCTTTAATTAGTAGTCTCCTGGTATCATGTCGTGTTAGGTACACTGGAATAACACTGGCTGCAACTGGATGCAGCTTAGATCAAAAAGATACTCCAGACCTTGAAGTTAGTTCAATTAGGTTTATTGAACTAATAGCACAGTTAGCACAGTTCTCTGTGAGTTTGACTCTCTGCTAACTTAAGAGTGGTTACTCTATCTGACTGAACCAGTCTAGCTCTTAGCCACGTGATGGAGGTGTGTGATTGTAACAACACCCTTGACTGACTCTCTAGCTATTCATCAGTGGAACGAGGCGGAGTGTCAGTGCATCGTGTCTTTTATAGTCAGATCTCACCCCTGAGTGTCCTGCCTCCTTGTTGGTCATATCCTGTTCTCTGTGTCCATTAGCTGCTTGTCTGTGCCTGCCTGTATATCATTATGTGTGTGTCTGCATATCATGACAGCATCTGTTGCCTTTTATGTGAGAATTCCGCACTTCAACTATGTTTCGTATTGAGAAATGGCTCCTAACTTTACTCCTGAATGACCTAGCTCTGGTTTTAAAGTTATGTCGCCTTATCCTATACACCTTCAGAGTGGAAATACTTTCTACCTACACAACAAATTTTCATTCAAAATCCTAAAAGCTGCAATCAAACCATGCCGGACCTATCTATATTTCAGCCAGTACCAGCATAGATTTATGTGAGCTGTCCTTCCACCTGCTGATGGAAGCCCCGGTGTATCTGTTCCGCACTCCTTCCAGGTCCAATGCATTATTTATTTTTTCAATATATATTTTTAATAGGTTTTCAATTTATTTTTTACAAGTATTGCAACAACGAATAAAAATAAAGGAATCAACAATGCAAAACAGGTACAGAACAAGAATTATTGCAAATATGGGATCAAACAAGACAGGATAAATTTAAAATGGTATACTTAAGGAATTAATGCTCCTAATTTTGATACCGGATCAAAACAACAACTGGTTAATAACAGATTAAGGAGGAAAAGGCCAAATAAATACAAAAGGATAACAGTGTTCAGGGAGCACACCTTCATATATTAGGTTGGATTGGATTTTGTTTATTGGCACATGTACCGAGGTACCGTGATAAGTATTTTTCTTTCTCAACAGATCATTAAATACATGAAAATAAAATAAAATACATAATAGGGTAACACAAGGTACACAATATAACTACATAAATACTGGCATTGGGTGAAGCACACAGGGGTGTAGTGTTAATGAGGTCAGTCCATAAGAGGGTCGTTTAGGAGTCTGGTAACAGCGGGGAAGAAGTTGTTTTTGAATCTGTTTGTGCGTGTTCTCAGACTTTTGTATTTCCTGCCCGATTGAAGAAGTTGGAAGAGTGAGTGAGCCGGATGCGAGGGTCTTTGATTATGCTGCCCGCTTTCCCCAGGCAGCGGGAGGTGTAGATGGAGTCAATGGATGGGAGGCAGGTTTGTGTGATGGACTGGGCTGTGTTCACAACTCTCTGTAGTTTCTTGCGGTCTTGGGCTGAGCAGTTGCCATACCAGGCTGTGATGCAGCCAGATAGGATGCTTTCTCTGGTGCATCTGTAAAAGTTGGTCAGAGTTAATGTGGACATGCCGAATTTTCTGAGGAGGTATGGGCGCTGTTGTGTTTTCTTGGTGGTAACGTCAACGTGGGTGGACCAGGACAGATTTTTGGAGACGTATACCCCTAGGAATTTAAAACTGCTAACCATCTCCACCTTGGCCCCATTGATGCTGACAGGGGTGTGTACAATACTTTGCTTCCTGAAGTCAATGACCACCTCTTTAGTTTTGCTGGCATTGAAGGAGAGATTGTTGTCGCTGCGCCACTCCACTAGGTTCTCTATCTCCCTCCTGTATTCTGACTTGTCGTTATTCGAGATCCGGCTCACTATGGTCGTATTTTCAGCAAACCTGTTGGTGGAGTGGAACCAAATTTTGCCACGCAGTTGTGTGTATACAGGGAGTAGAGTAGGGGCTAAGTACACAGCCTTGCGGGGCCCCGGTATTGAGGACTATTGTGGAGGAGGCGTTGTTTATTCTTACTGATTGTGTTCTGTGGGTCAGAATATTGAGGATCCAGTTGCAGAGTGAGGAGCCAAGTCCTAGGTTTTGGAGCTTTGATATGAGTTTGGCTGGGATTATGGTGTTGAAGGTGGGGCTCTAGTCAATCAATAGGAGTTTGATGTAGGAGTTCTTGTTGTCGAGATGCTCTAGGGATGAGTGTAGGGCCAGGGAGGTGGCGTCTGCTGTGGACCCATTGCGGCGGTATGCGAATTACAGTGGATCAAGGCATTCTGGGAATATGGAGGCGATGCGCTTCATGACCAACCTCTCGAAGCACTTCATTACGACTGAAGTCAGGGCCACCAGACGGTAGTCATTGAGGCACATTGCCTGGTTCTTCTTTGGCACCGGTATGATGGTGGTCTTCTTGAAGCTGGTAGGGACCTCGGAGCAGAGTAGGGACAGGTGATCAAGATTTACAACACAATATACAATACAGTTCATGGGAAGCCCAACAGGAGCAAGTCAGATAAGTTGAAGCTTACAAATGTAAGAAAGGGTCCCACACTCTACGGAATGCATCCGAATGAGAAGAAATCACAGATGTCAGGAATTCAATATGCATACATGCCATAACTAATTTATGGCAGCTCTGAATTAAAGTATGTTGTCTCTAATCCAGGAGCATAGGATATTCTTATGAGCTGCAAAAGTCAGGATATTGTACAGCCTTTTTCATTAGTATCTTTAATTCTCCTATCTGGAAGACCCAGAATTAGGAACATAGGATTAAGTTTTATGATTCAGCCAAAGATCTTCTCCAGCTCCCAGCAGACCAATAGGATTGAATATTAACATAGGCCCATATGCAGTGTAAATAATCGCCCTCGACTACCAGGCACTTTAGGCACATCGGGGATATAGTAGGATCAAATCTGTGTCTAAGACTAGGCGTATTATGTAAGTGGTGCAGTATCTTAAATTGAGTCTCCTTCATTTTATTGCAAACAGATGTTTTACTGGCATAATCCCATATACTAACCTATGTCACCCCATCAATGTTAGTTGCCAAGTCATTTTCCCAATGCTGCAGGGTACCCAATGTATTGACACAGAATCTAGAACATAAGCGGCCGGATTCTCCATTCCTGAGACGAAGCGTTGATGCCTTGGCAGGATGAGTAGAGTACTATGACAGCAAAACTGGCACCACCCCTGGACCAATTCAACGAGGTTGACAATCTGCAACTGCGTAGACATACTTCACTGCCCACGCACACCATCCCAGCCAACAAGATGCACGGCCCCGAGATTCACTGACGTGGAACTGAAGACCCTGTTGGACTCCAAGGGATGCCCAGTTCCAGGGGCTGCTTTTGGATCAGCTGGTGCATGAATACATAAGGAAGGAGGGGAATGTCGAAGATCCAGAAAAAAGCCATTGGGAAGAAGGGGGCGAGTGAAAGTTCGCCGTCAAGCGAACGGGTCAGCCTGGCAGCAGGAAAGATGGTGGAAGCTGGATCGTTTGGTGTGGCCGCGCCCTTCACAGTAGAGACTCTGACCGAGATGATGGCCGAAGAATTTGAGAGGCTGTTCGCCAAGCATATGAAGGTGCTGCGTAAGGAGATGATGGCTGCAATGAAGGAGTTGGTGGAGGAGATGATGGCCTCAGTGAAGGCAGCGGCGTTGAAGACATCGGCCGAGATACAGGAGCAAGGAGAGAAGTTGAAGGGGGTGGAAGACGATCAGCTGTAACATGGTGACCAGTTTACCTCGATGGGTGAGGAGCTGTGGAGGATGGTGAGGGCCAACAAAGGACTCAGAGCCAAGGCTGGAGAATAGGTTGAGGCGGCAGAATTTGAGAATAGTGGGTTTGCCGGACGGGGTGGAGGGCCCGAGGCCGACTGAGTACTTCGCAAAGATGTTGGTGCAGTTTTTGGGGAAGGGGAAGAACCCTCCTGGTAAGAACTGGACAGGGCTCATCGGTCGCTCAGGCCCAAGCCCAAAGCATACAAGCCGCCAAGGGCGGTCATAATTTGTTTCCACAGATTCCATGTCAAGAAGAAGGTCCTGAGTTGGGCCAAACAAAGGCGTGAGGTGCAGTGGGAAGGAGCTGCCATTCGTATATACCAGGACTTAACGGTGGAGCTGGTGGGAAGGCAATTGGCCTTTGGTCGGGTGAAGGCGTCACTCTACAGTAATCGTGTGAGGTTCGACGTGGTCTACACGGCGAAGCTGAGGGTGACCTATAATTCGAGAAACCTCTACTCCGAGGCGCCGGAGGTGTTTGTGAAGGCCCAAGGACTGGAGTTGAAATGAGAGATGGGACTGGGGTTTGGTTTTGGACTGAGGGAAGTTAAATGCTGTGTACAGCCTCATTTCTTGTTTCCGGATGTGTATTTGTTTTGTGTTTGTGGGGGCAACAGTTGGAGTTTGGTTTTCGGGTTGGTTGAGGGGGAAGGGTAGTGTACCTTTGTTATGGGTTACAGTGGGTATGAGCATATTGGGCTGTAAGTTTATGGCGGTTTTCTGGACACAGTTTTTATGCACTGGCTATTTTTGAGCGTCTTTGTTTTCAAGGATTAGGTCATGGGGTAGGGGGCTGGGAAGAGGGGGGCCTAGGTAGGGACCACTATACCAGCAAGCGAAGGTTGACTAGTGAATGGGAGTGTGGTGCCGTGGTCGATGGAACCTGGTCGAACAGGTTTCAATGGGTCTGGGAGGTGTGAAAAGTTGGGGGATGGGATCAATACGGGGAGCGGTGTTTTCAAGAGGAACTGGAGGGGGGATTCTGGGAGGGGTTTGACGGTAACAAAGGACAGGGTGGGTCATGCCTGATGGCAGGACGTGGGGTTATGATGATGGTGGATAGGCGTGGCGGGGGAGGGAGGCGGTGAGAGACCCCAGTCAGAATAGTAATGTGGAACGTGAAGGGGGTAGGGGGGCCGGTGAAGAGGTACACACTTAAAGAGCCTAAAGGCCGATGCTGCAGGAGACCCATCAGAGGTTGAAGGAAGAAGGTGAGGCTTAGGAAGGGCAGGGTGAGTCAGGTTTTCCATTCAGGGCTCAGGGGGGGCAGGTACAAGATTGTGACGGGGGCGTTAGAGGAGAGGTTGGTGGCGTTAGCCTTAACTGGGACGATGCGGGGTTTATGAAGAGGGTGTTGGGTGCCATCCCGGATTTGGATACCCACATATTAATAGTGGGAGGGGGGACTGGAATATGGTGCAAGAGCTGAGGACGGACAGGTCTCAGCCGTACACGCTGGCCCCGTCAGGGGGGGTGAAGGCGCTGGCTGGGCTCATAAAAGTAATAGGAGGAGTGGACCCGTGGAGGTTCCTGCACCCAAGAATGCGGGCGTATTTGTTTGTCTCCCCAGTACATAAATTGTACTCGAGAATAGACTTTTTCATGGTGGGGAAGGCGTTATTGGCCGGGGTCAAAGGGTCAGAGTATTCAGGGATATTGATTTTGGACCATGCGCTGCATTGGGTGGATGTGGTTCTGGAGAAGGGGGTGGTTCAGAGGCCGGGGTGGAGAATGGATGTGGGGTTGTTAGGAGACCGGAGTTTTTGTTATAAGATTGGGAAGGAGATCGAGGAATATGTGGGGTTTAATTGCACAGAGGAGGTTTCGCAGTTGGTGGTCTGGGAGGTTCTGAAAGCAGCAGTAAGGGGGGAGGTGATCTCGTTCAAGGCTGAGGTGGACAAGGAAGAGAGAGAGGAGTGCCAAAAATTGATAGAGGAGATGCTGGAGGTGGATAGGAGGTACACGGGAGACCCGGACCCGACCCTCTTGGCCAGGAGGAAGGAGCTTCAGGTGAAGTTCGACCAGTTGTCCACAGGGAAAGCGGTGGGCCAGTTGAGAAGGGTGAGGGGGGCAGTCTATGAGCACGAGAGAAGGTGGGGCATAGTTTGGCCAGGCAGCTCCGGAAGGAGGCTGCGGCAAGGGAGATGGTCCAGGTGCTGGTGGCCCCGGAGAAGATCAATAAAGTATTTGAAGAATTCTGTAAGAGGTCATGTAGGTTGGAGCCACCTGGAGAGGAGCGAGAGATGAGGGAGGTCCTGGACGGGGTGGAATACCCAGGTTGGGGGAAGAGGATAGGGCAGGTTTGGAGTGACCGGTGAGGGAGCAGGAGTTGAAGGAGGCAATTGAGTGGATGCAGGCAGGGAAGTGGGTGGGACCTGATGGTTCCCAGTGGAACACTATAAGATATTTAAGGATGGGTTGGCGCCGCTGATGGTAGGAATATTCGAGGATGGAATAGGTAGCGGGATCTTGTCACAGACGTTGGGGCAGGCTTTGATTTCCCTGCTGTTAAAGAAGGATAAGGACCAAGTGGGTCATAACAGCCTCCCCGAACAGGCGCCGGAATGTGGCGACTAGGGGCTTTCCACAGTAACTTCATTTGAAGCATACTTGTGACAATAAGCGATTTTCATTTTCTTTTTCATATAGGCCCATATTCCTATTGAATGTAGATGCCAAGATATTGGTAAAGGTTTTGGCGACAAGGCTGGAGGGGTGTCTCCCGAAGGTGATAGGAGAGGATCAGACTGAGCCCCTGAAGGGATGGCAGCTGTTTTCAAACATGAGGAGGTTGCTAAATGTGATCCTGAGTCCAGAGGAGGGAAAGGAGACGGAGGTGGTGATGGCACTGGATACAGAGAAGGTGTTTGATCGGGTAGAGTGGTGTTACTTGATGGCGGTATTGGAAAGTTTTGGAATTAGGCCGAGGTTCGCTGCATGGGTAGGGTTGTTGTACAAGGAGCCGATGGCGAGCATTCACACCAATAATATGAATTTGGGGTACTTTGCGCTGCACTTTGCTCTTGGGCCTTATATGCTCGTCAGCGCCACCATCCTTCCCTCTAACGCCCCTGTCACAATCTTGTACCTGCCACCCGAATCCCGAATGGAAAACCTGACTCACCCAGCCCGGCCTCAGGGCTCGAGGCAGGGGTGTCCTATGTACCCCCTGCTATAGAGCCTTTGGCCATCACGCTAAGGAGCCCAGGGTTGTGGAAAGGGATAGTGGGGGCGGTGGAGCATAGAGTATCCTTATATGCCCATGACCTGTTATAGAGTGTTTAATGGTCTCCCAGCCGGGAGTAGGGGTGGGAGTTGGGGGGAGGGCTGCCATTCCGAGGCCTTCCAAATTTACAGTACTACTGTTGGGTGGCGAATGTGAGGAAGGTGCGGGGCTGGACTGAGGAAGGGGAGACCCGATGGGTTAGGTTGGAGGAGGGCATGGGTACAGGGTCGGGGTTGAAAGTGCTGGCATTGGCGCTGCTCCTGATGGCACCGGGTAAGTATTTGGTGAGTCCCATGGTGGTGTCCACTTTGAAGATCTGGAGGCAGTTTAGGCGACATTTTAAGCTGGGGGCCGGTTCAGGGAGGAATCGAGGAATCATGGGTTCGAGTCGGGAGAATGGATGCGAGGTTTCGGAGATGGGGCAGAGGGGGATTAACGAAATGAAGGATGTGTTTCTTGAAGGACATTTCACAAGCTTGGAGGAGCTGGGAGACAAGTGCGCCGGGGAAGGGTTTAGATACCTGCAGGTTCGAGATTTTGTAAGGAAGGTTTTCCCGACCTTCCCGATAGCGCCTACCTCCTCATCACTGAAGGCAGTGCTGTCAGTGGAGGGAAAGTGATTGGAGAAGTGGGTTGTATCGGCGATCTATGGGAGAATTCGGGAGGAGGATAGGGTGTTTATGGAGGGGATTAAAGGAAGGTGAGAGGAAGAGCTGGGGGAAACGATGGAAGAGGGTCTGTGGTTTGAGGTGCTTCGGAGGGTGAATGCCTCAACCTTGCGTGCGAGGCTGGTGCGAGTTCATGCATAGGACGCACCTCACAAAATCAAAGATGAGGATGTCAGTGAGCGATGTGGGAGGGGCCCTGCAAACCACATTGACATGTTTTGGTCCTGCCTGAAGTTGGAAAGATTGTGGCAGGAGATATTTCGCACAATCTCAGGGACTGTGCGTTCAGATTTGGGTCTGGTCCCCTTGAAGCCATTTTCGAGGTGTCGGACCGGCCTGAGTTACAGGCGGGTGCGGGGCTGGATGTTTTAGCCTTCACCTCTCTGGTTGTTCGTAGACGGGTCCTGTTGGGATCGAGGTCAGCATCTCCACCCTGTGCCTTGGCGAGGCGGGGGGACCTGCTGGAGTTTTTGACCCTGGAGAAGGTGACGTTTGAGCTGTGGGGGGCGCAGGGGTTCCACAATTCTTGGGGTTTGTTTATTTTGCACTTTTGCGAGTTGGTTGCCATTGAATGCTAAGGGGAGAGGGATGGGAGCGGAGTGGGGGGGACTGTTCTGTTCAAGGTTTATGTTTCATATTGTTGGGGTTGTTTTACTTGTTTCTTTTTTGTATGGCGAAAATGATGAAACTATGGCGCATAAAAATGTAAAAAAAAAATATATATATTCAAGAACTGCCAATGTTTGACGATAAAGATGCTGAAGCCCTTTTTAAAACATCTCCTTTGAGAAGGTAGCTAAACAATTGTATTGGCCAAAGACCACTGGGTATTGTTGGTTCAAACAAAGTGTGTCTGTAGAGCTAGTGAAGTGTTCGCATCGCTATCAGAGGAGGTGTCTAGGGATTATGACGAGGTATGAAATGCCATATTAAATGCATACGAACTAGTGCCCGTAGCCTGCAGACATAAGTTCAGAAATCTGAGAAAGGAACCAAGTCGGACATATATAGGACTGGATTCTCTGTATAGGAGATTAAGTCGCCACGCCGACATGAAAACGGTCGTGTTTTACACCAGGAAAACTGCCGCAAAACGGCCACCAATTCCCTGCCCCGGGGGGGGGGGGGGTAGCAGCCAGGCAGTACAGCGCTTCCAGCTCTAGCTGCCGATACGGCCTGGAGCATTTCCGGGTCCGTGGCCGCGCATGCGCACAGTGGCGACCTGCAGCGGCCGAGCCGTGTTTCATGGCGGACGCAGCCCGTGGACCCAGACCGCAAAAATAGTCCTCCCTTCGGCCGGCTCGCGCACTCCGGACCACCCACCACAATGACCCCAGACCCGATTAAAGCTCCCCCCGCCTGCGGATCCGCCCTCCCCTGACTGTGGCAGTGCTGGACTGAGTCCGCAGCCGTCACGCTGAGTTCCCGACGGGTGAGACCACACAAACTCAGCCGGTTGGGGACTGAGCATTGCGGGGCGGGCCTCCGACAATGTAAGAAGGCCGTGGATACAGCGTGCAGCATACTCCTAGAGTACGCCGCTTTTCAGGGGGCGGAGCATCACGAAAGCAGCGCCGCCCCCAATTCTGTTGTCATCGGCGATTCTTCGTCCCGTCGCCGAACGCGAATTCAGCGTCGAAGATCGGAGAATCCAGCCCATAGAATTTGAAAGAATTAAATAAAATAATTTTGATAGGTGGACAAGAGCTTTAAAAATAGACCAAACGTATGGTGCTCTTCGGGAAAATATTATTTTGGTAGAATTTAAAGATTCACTTCCTGCAGTAGAGAAAACTCATGAGGAAGAACAAAGGATTAAAGCTGATTGTCAGGCAGCAGAAATGGAAATAACTACGAATTAGTTCACAAATTAAGGCCTGGTTTTCAACATCAATTTCAAACTGTGAAGGATAGAAACTGGGGAAATTTGAAATCCATAGGTGGCCAAGGCAAAGGAGGTAGAGTTGGAGGTATTAAGCAGAGTTTGCCTCAGGTTAAAAAGGAAACCTATGATGGTGGAAGAGAGATATGAAAACTTAGATGTTTTAGTTGTAATAAAGTTGGCACATGAAGTCGAAATGTTGGCAGCTTAAGAAATGTATGGGAAAGAGAGACCCGTCTAAACAAGATAAGCCAGTGTGTTTATTAAAGTGGAAAACAAAACTATGGTTCCAGTGGAAGACGTGCGACAGAGTGTACAGCCTATTCAGAGGTTGGCGGATAGGCAGGTGCCACATCTTTTAAAAAATTTAATTTGAAGGGCAGCACGGTGGTGCAGTGGTAGCACTGCAGTCTCATGGCGCTGAGGTTCCAGATTCGATCCTGGCTCTGGGTCACTGTCCGTGTGGAGTTTGCACATTCTCCCCGTGTTTGCGTGGGTTTCGCCCCCCACAACCCAAAGACGTGCAAGGTAGGTGGATTGAATATGCTAAATTGCCCCTTAATTGGAAAAAATTAATCGGGTGCTCGAAATTTTAAAAAAAAGTAATTTGTGAGGGTAAGTGATAGAAATCTAGCTTTTAATATATAATAAGTTTAAAGGAAGAAATGGTTCAGAATCAAAATGGTTTATTAAAGTGGTTCAGAATTAAAATGGTTTATTAAGGTCACACAGTTCAAACAGACAGTGAGAACCGCTGAATAGCATGAGAATGATCAGTTAAAACTCCAGACACATTTGTTAGTATGTAAATCATAGATTATCATAGAATTTACAGTGCAGAAGGAGGCTATTCGGCCCATCTTGTCTGCACCGGCCCTTGGAAAGAGCACCCTAACCAAGGTCAACATCTCCACCCGATCCCCATAACCCAGTAACCCCACCCAACACTAAGGGCAATTTTGGCCACGAAGGGCAATTTATCATGGCCAATCCACCTAACTTGCACATCTTTGGACTGTGGGAGGAAACCGGAGCATCCGGAGAAAACCCACGCACACACGGGGAGGACGTGCAGACTCCGCACAGACAGTGACCCAAGCCAGAATCGAACCTGGGACCCTGGAGCTGTGAAGCAATTGTGTTATCCACAATGCTACCGTGCTGCCCCTGGGCAGCGTTCCTAGTTCAGTTTTCATGACAACGGATAAAGTTTGGTGGGAATGGAATATCACAGTCACACCATATCAAAATTTGATGGACAGCCATTTCTATCGAATAAAATGAATTTTAATTATTATGACCCAATCACAGACAGAAAGGGGACAGAACATTAACATAAAAATAGGTGCCGGTTTGAACGATTCATTCCGGAATCACCTTACTTCATTTCTTTAACTATTTCCTGCGCTTTGCTCTGAAAGCCGCCATTTTGTCTATTTCCAACTTCTCTGCATTGTGTATTTTAATTTGAAGAAATCATCAAGAACTGTAATTAGTATTGAATTCAACTCAGTCATCTGTATTTGCTTGGACAAAACAAACTTTTGAAAGCAAACTGACCTGATCAAGAGCCATTTGAAAACTGACTGAATAGAGCTACAATTTACTTCACGCATAGTGGTTAGCACTGCTGCCTGTGGCGCTGAGGACCCGGGTTAGATTCCGGCCCCGGCTCACTGTCTGTGTGGAGTTTGCACATTCTCCCCTGTCTGCATGGGTTTCACCCCCACAACCCAAAGATGTGCAGGATAGGTGAATTGGCTATGTTAAATTGTCCCTTAATTGGAAAAAATAATAGGGTAGTCTAACACACTCATGCGTGCAGCACGGTAGCTCAGTGGTTAGCATTGTTGCTTCACAGCGCCAGGGTCCCAAGTTCGATTCCCAGCTTGGGTCACTGTCTGTGGAGTCTGCACATTCTCCCCGTGTCTGCGTGGGTTTCCTCCGGGTACTCCAGTTTCCTCCCACAAGTCCCGAAAGACGTACTCGTTAGGTTAACTGGACATTCTGAATTCTCCTTCAGTGTACCCAAACAAGTGCAGAGTGTGACAACGAGGGGCTTTTCACAGGAACTTCATTGCAGTGTTAATGATTCATGGTTGTTAAAGAACAAGAGTGGGTGGTGAATGAAGCGGATATCTTTAGTTCAATAAAATTGGAAGAATTACAGCAGAAAGATTCAGAGATAAAACAGTTGTACCAGAAAGCATATATAAAATAAAAATTGAATCTGAATGTATAATGAGCCAGTGGAGACCTTTACATTTTAAGGCAGATCGGAAATGGGTAGAAGTTCATCAAATGGTATTACCGGTGGGTTATCAAAGTTTTGCGGATAACACATGAGGTATGGGAATCATTTAGGAGTAAAGAAAACTCAAGCAAAATACAAAAACATTTTTATTGGTCTGGACTGCATAAAGATGAAATTGAATTTTTTTCGCACATGTCACACATAGAACATTACAGCGCAGTACAGGCCCTTCGGCCCTCGATGTTGCGCCGACCTGTGAAACCACTCTAAAGCCCATCTACATTATTCCCTTATCGTCCATATGTCTATCCAATGACCATTTGAATGCTCTTAGTGTTGGCGAGTCCACTACTGCTGCAGGCAGGGCATTCCACACCCTTACTACTCTCTGAGTAAAGAACCTACCTCTGACATGTCTTATATCTATCTCCCCTCAACTTAAAGCTATGTCCCCTTGTGCGAGACATCACCATCCGAGGAAAAAGGTTCTCACTATCCACCCTATCCAATCCTCTGATCATCTTGTATGCCTCAATTAAGTCACCTCTTAACCTTCTTCTCTCTAACGAAAACAGCCTCATGTCCCTCAGCCTTTCCTCATAAGATCTTCCCTCCATACCAGGCAACATTCTGGTAAATCTCCTCTGCACCCTTTCCAATGCTTCCACATCCTTCCTATAATGCGGCGACCAGAATTGCATGCAAAACTCCAAATGCGGCCGCACCAGAGTTTTGTACAGCTGCAACATGACCTCATGGCTCCGAAACTCAATCCCTCTACCAATAAAAGCTAACATACCGTACGCCTTCTTAACAACCCTCTCAACCTGAGTGGCAACTTTCAGGGATCTATGTACATGGACACCGAGATCTCTCTGCTCATCCACACTGCCAAGAATCTTACCATTCGCCCAGTACTCTGTCTTCCTGTTATTCCTTCCAAAATGAATCACCTCACACTTTTCTGCATTAAACTCCATTTGCCACCTCTCAGCCCAGCGCTGCAGCTTATCTATGTCCCTCTGTAACTTGTAACATCCTTCCGCACTGTCCACAACTCCACCGACTTTAGTGTCATCTGCAAATCTACTCACCCATCCTTCTACGCCCTCCTCCAGGTCATTTATAAAAATGACAAACAGCAGTGGCCCCAAAACAGATCCTTGTGGCACACCACTAGTAACTGGACTCCAGTCTGAACACTTCCCATCAACCACCACCCTTTGTCTTCTTCCAGCTAGCCAATTTCTGATCCAAACTGCTAAATCTCCCTGAATCCCATGCCTCTGTATTTTCTGCAGTAGCCTACCGTGGGGAACCTTATCAAACGCTTTACTGAAATCCATATACACATCAACTGCTTTACCCTCATCCACCTGTTTGGTCACCTTCTCAAAGAACTCAATAAGGTTTGTGAGGCACGGCCTACCCTTCACAAAACCATGTTGACTATCTCTAATCAAATTACATGTCAGGTAATAGGAAAACCTCAAACGATAATCAAAGCAGCCCCCTTAATACCCATTCCAGCATTTGAGAAACCTTTTGGAGAAGTTTAAGGATCGAAAGGCAAGACTGTTTAGATGGAGTTTATTTCTACAACCATTTAACTTTAAAATGACCCATGTACCAGGAAGAGAAAATGCTGCACATTCATCGAGTGGAACGCTTTTCAGTTTGTGGAGAGTGGCCTGCCATCTGCAGGTGCTCGTAGGGGGACAGGCATCCCGTCGATCACCCCCTGGATCTCAGGCATCCCTTTGATGGCGGTGAACTCCACTGCCCGGGCATCCTGATGAGCTCGGTCCTTTGAAGTGGATGTATTAAGCCGCCTGGGCATATAGGGCCTCCGTGACGACACGGATGCACGTCTGAGAGATCCCAGATGGGGCATCCCCCAGGGCAGAGGTGACTAGGCCTGTTTCCCTGTCACCCGCGGTCCCTGGCCCTGGCAGGTCCCCCTCCACCCCAGCCAACATGGCGAGTATCCGGCCCGGCAGCCCACAGCCGCGCCTCTCTGTGTCTTACCTCCTCTTTCTCTCCCTCATCAGCCACAACACTGGTTTCACAATTTTTAAAAGTACAAGTGAACCACGCCGTCGGGAACTCGGCCCATCGCAGGCGGAGAATAGGGAAGGCCCCGGAGAATACTGGGTTTGGCCTGCTAATGACATGCAAACTATGTTTACTGTTCCAGAACGCATTGACGCCGCTGTCGAGGTGACGGAGAATTGGGATTTGGCATCAAATCAGCACCCGCCACAATTTTGCCGTTGGAACCTATTCTCTGCCCAATCGCATTTCGCAATTTCTGCGTCAGCCTACGGAAAATCCCGCCCATTGTATTCTTTTTCAGTGGTGCAGTAAGGGTTAAAAATTTGAGTTAGTATGCGACTTCTGTAGTCAGACTTTGGAGACAGAGGTGAAATTAAAGCATTGTAAAAGTATGGTCTACTGGACTGTTGTTTAATTAAGAGGGTTCCTTTGGGAGTAGATAGTTAGAGACATTGGGCGGGATTCTCCGGTCTCCGACGCCAAAATCGCGTTCGGTGATCGGCGATGTGTGCTCAGGCCTCTACTGTACTCCCTATACACGCACGACTGTGTGGCAAGGTTCAACTCCAATTCAATCTATAAGTTTGCAGATGATACGACTGTGGTGGGCCGTGTCTCAAACAACGACGAATCGGACTATAGAAGGGAGATAGATCACTTGGTTGCATGGTGTACTGAAAACAACCTCTCACTAAATGTTGGAAAGACCAAGGAACTGATCATCGACTTCAGGATGGGTAGCAGACCCCCCCCCCCCCCCCCCCCCCCCTACCCCCACCTTCTCTACATCAATGGTTCCTAAGTAGAGATGGTCGCTAGCTTTAAGTTCCTGAGGGTCACCATCACCAACAGCCTCCTGGTCCACTCACATTGATGCAACAGTCAAGAAAGCCCAACAAATCTCTACTTCCTATGGAAGCTAAAGAAATTAGGCATGTCTGCACTGACTCTCACAAACCTCTACAGATGTGCCATAGAGGGCATCCTATCCAGCTGCAATTCAGCTTGGCATAGCAACTGCTCGGTCTAAGATCACACGAAACTGCAGAGTGTGGTAAACTCAGCCCAAAGCATCACACTAGCTTGCCATCCTTCCATTGATTCTGTATACACCTCCCACTGCCTCAGAAAGGCAGACAGCATTGTCAGAGACCCCTCACACCCAGGCTTTGCCCTCTTCCAGATCCTTCCGTCAGGCAGAAGGTACAGAAGTCTGAAGACCCGCACATCCAGACATAATAACAGCTTCTTCCCCACAGCTACTAGACTCCTCAATGATTCTCCCTCGTACTGATCTGTTCCCTGTAAGAACACTATTCACAACACCCTATGGTGCTCTTGTTTGGCCCTTGTTCCGCACTGTAACCAATTTCTATTTGTTGATGTACCATTGTCAATGTACTCTGTTGATTATTCTTTTGTGTACTATGTACGTACTGTGTACATTCCCTTGGCCGCAGAAAATTCCTTTCATTGTACCTCGGTACATGTGACAATAAATATCAATCAATCAGAGAATCCCCGTTTGCACCAAAATCGGGGGCAGTGCCGTTTTTGTGATGCTCCGCCCCCTCCAAAATGGCATTACGCGACACAGCGTTGGATGTCACCTGAGGCCCTCCCCCGATGCTCTGCCCCCGATGGGCTGAGTTCCCGACAGCATGGGTGATTCATGTTATTTCTTTTCGTGAAGCTGGCGTGGCGGCTGCGGACTGAGTCCAGCAGCGCCATAGGCGGGTGGGAGCCTTTCCGTGGGCAAGGGGGGGCTTTGGCAGGGGCTGGGGACACTGCGGGGAGGTGGTCCAGAGTTGGCGTGCTTGGTCAAAGTTTTTGGATGGCCGGGTCCGCGCATGGCTGGCTCCATATTGCATGGCGCTGCCGCTGCAGCCCGCCACTATGCGCAGCGTGGCCACGGACCCGGCAATTCTCGGGCCGTATCCGCAGCTAAAGCTGGGGGCTTTACCCTGTGTGCCTGCTAGCCCCACCACCAGACAGACGATCGGTCCAGCTTTTGTGCTGTTTTTTCGGGCGTAAAACGCCACTGTTCCCACACCGGCGTCAACACTTAGTCTTCAAATCGGAGAATCCATCCCATTGTGTTCAGCTTAGTAAGATGATGTAGTTAATAGGAGGTGCCAGGGGTTGAAGCAGTCAGGTGTTGTTTTTTTGGTTTTAGTTTGGGATGTGAACAGACAAGAACTGGGTTCCCAATACAATGAGGTTTGGATCTGTCTGTGAACAGACTAGCAGCTGCTCTCTCATCAGTTTAGTTGAAGAATATGTTTGCCCATGAACAGACAGAGGTTTCTGAAAAGGTTGGTGGATTAAACAATAGTTTCACACAAGCAAGAATCTGCAAGCTGTTCCTCGGTAGATCTATTTCTCAAAGTGGTTTATCCAAGACATCTCTTTATAGCAAGCACGCCTGAGGCTGTTAACTGTGTTTAAAAGTGGGTTGTGTCCTGAGATGGGTGTTGTTTGAGTGGAGATAAAGATCGCGGCTAAGATTGTTTCATTGTATTGTTAAGCATTGTTTAACTGGTAATTGAAAGCTATTTGTCTTTATAATGTTAAAGTTGGTAATACTGTGTTCGTTATGAAGTTTGTTTTAATACACCATGGGCTGGATTCTCCGATTTGAAGATTAAGTGCCGATGCCGGCGTGGGAACAATGGTGTTTTACGCCAGAAAAAACAGCACGAAATCTGCACTGACTCTCGGTCTGGTGGGGTGCCTGAGGCCGTCCTGACGTGTGGCGTACTCTTCGAGTATGCCGTTTTCGATGGGGCAGAGCATTGCAAAAGTGACGGCGCCACTGATTTCGCAGCAAACAGTGATTCTCCAGCAGATCGTCAAACCCCATGGGCGGGATTCTCTAACCCCCTACTGGGTCGGAGAATCCCCGGGGGGCGGCGCGAATCCCACCGCGCTGCCTCAACACCAGCTGCCGTATTCTCCGGCGCCATTTTTCGGGCAGGTACGGGATTCCACGCCGGTCGGGGGCCGTTGGCAGCGACCCACCCCCGGCGATTCTCCGGGCCCTGATGGGCCGAGCGGCCAGCCATTTTTGGCCAGTCCTGCCGGTGTGAATCACTCAACTCAGGCACTGGCAGGTGAGTATGCGTGGACGGTCCTCGGAGGGGGGGGGGAGACACAGGGGGACCCACTGATCTGCGGGTGGGCTTGTTCCGTGGGGGCACTCCTTTCTTCCGCGCCGGCCCCTGTAGGGCTCCGCCATGGCCAGCGCGGAGAAGAGAACATCCTGTGCATGCGCCAAAATACGCCGGCCCGTCTGCGCATGTACAGAATCACGCCGGCGGTTCCGCGCATGCGCGAGATCACGCCGGCCCTTCGGCTCATGTGCGAACTCGCAACGTTCCTTCGGCGCCGGTTGGAGAATTCCGCAATTTCGGGGGCTGTTGACGCCGGAGTGGTTGGCGCCAGTTCTCCGGCCGGCGTGGGGACTTAGTCCCCAGAAGGGAGAATCCCGGCCCATGGGCGCGATTCTCCGACATCCCACCGGGTCGGAGAATCGCTGGGGGCTGGCGTGAATCCCGCCCCTGCCGTGTCCCGAATTCTCCGCCACCAGAGATTCGGCAGGGGCGGGAATCGTGCTGCGCCGGTCGGCAGAAATCGCGCCGGTCGGCGGGCCCATCCCTGGTGATTCTCCGGTCCGTGATGGGCCGAAGTCCCGCCGCTGTCAACCCACGCCAGCCGGTGTGGATTGAACCACCTTTCGAACGGCGGGACAAGGCGGCGCGGGCGGGCTCCGGGGTCCTGGGGGGGGCGCGGGGCGATCTGGCCCCGGGGGGGTGCCCCCACAGTGGCCTGGCCCGCGATCGGAGCCCACCGATCCGCGGGTGGGCCTGTGCTGTGGGGGCACTCTTTTCCTTCCATCTTCGCCATGGTCTTCACTATGGCAGAGGCGGAAGAGACCCCCTCCAATGCGCATATGCGGGAATGCCGTGAGCGGCCGCTGACGCTCCCACGCATGGGTCTCACGGCAAAGTCATTTCCGCGCCAGATGGCGGGGCGCCAAAGGCCTTTCCCGCCATCTGGCGGAAATCAGTCCGGCGTGGGCCTAGCCCCTCAAGGTGAGGGCTCGGCCCCTCAAGATGCGGAGAATTCCGCACCTTTGGGGCGCCGTGATGCCGGACTGATTTGCGCCGTTTCTGGCGCCAGTTGGCGGATATCGCGCCGATTGTGGAGAATCCCGCCCCAGATCTCTATTTGCGTGTGAAAACACTCCTGGAGTATCTTTCCTACCAGTCTTACAAATTGAATAAAATATTGGGGTTTCTATCCAGTATCCTAGCAACTGTTGGGGTCTGGCGTTGCGCATGTCAAAGAGACACAGCCTGAGTGAGTAAGACACATCCAGAGTGGGAATTTGAAACTTGGTAATTTGGTGCAGTAAGGTAACCAGGAAAGTTTCGGGAGCCGTTCGGAGGAGGAGGAGCAGTCTCTGTGTGAGTATAAAAACCTACTTTAACCCGGGGATTGCGGCCTAGTTTCGGGAGCCGTTCGGAGGAGGAGGAGCAGTCTCTGTGTGAGTATAAAAACCTACTTTAACCCGGGGATTGCGGCCTAGTTTCGGGAGCCGTTCGGAGGAGGAGGAGCAGTCTCTGTGTGAGTATAAAAACCTACTTTAATCCGGGGATTGCGGCCTAGTTTCGGGAGCCGTTCGGAGGAGGAGGAGCAGTCTCTGTGTGAGTATAAAAACCTAACTGTAACTTCCCGTTTTCCACTTTTTTTCCAAAAGTGACGTCACAGCGAAGCTGTGATCTGATTGGTTGATAGCAAATCTGCCCCAAATTTAAAAAAAACACAGCTAAACTCGTAAACTTAAATTAAACTCATTAATTAATTAGAGATGGCTGATCAGGTGATGTGCTTGAGCTGCTTGATGTGGGAGCTGGCAGATCCCATTGCGAGCTGCAGTGACCACATCTGCAGTAAGTGTTGGCTGCTCGAAGAGCTCCGGCTCAGAGTTGATGAGCTGGAGTCTGAGCTTCAAACGCTGAGGCACATCCGGGAGGGGTAGACTTACCTGGACACTGTGTTTCAGGAGGCAGTCACACCTGTCAGAGTAAGTAGTTTAAATCCTGCCAGTGGCCAGGGACAGCAGGGTGTGACTGCAAGTCAGGCAGGTAAAGGGAACCAGCAGTCAGGAACTCAGGAGCCTCAGCCCTTGACCCTGTCCCACAGGTACGAGGCACTTGCTCCCTGTGTGGATGGCGAACAGGGCTGCAGGAAGGATGAGTCAGCTGACCAAGGCACCATGGTTCAGTAGGCCATTCAAGGGGAGGGAGTAAATAGGCAAGTTGTAGTTGTAGGGGATTCTATTATCAGGGGGATAGATAGTATCCTTTGTGAGCAGGATAAAGAGTCCCGCATGGTATGTTGCCTGCCCGGTGCTAGGGAGCGGGACATCTCTGACCGGCTTGAAAGGATACTGGAGAGGGAGGGGGAGGATCCAATTGTTGTGGTCCATGTCGGTACCAACAACATAGGTAAGTCTAGGAAAGAGGACCTGTTTAAAGATTATAAATAGCTAGGATTCAAATTAAAAAACAGGTCCTCAAGGGTCATAATCTCCGGATTACTGCCCGGGCCACGTGCAAATTGGCATAGGGAGGCAAGAATAAGGGAAGTTAAATGCGCGCAGTGTACGGAACAAGGTAGATGAGCTTGTGGCCCAGATTGTAACTGGCAGGTATGATGTGGTAGGCATCACAGAGACTTGGTTGCAGGGGGTTCAGGACTGGCATTTAAACATCCAGGGATTCACAACCTATCAAAAAGACAGAGAGGTGGGCAGAGGGGGCGGGGTTGCCTTGATAATTAGGAATGAAATTAAATCAATAGCACTAAACGACATAGGGCCAGATGATGTGGAGTCTGTGTGGGTAGAGTTGAGCAACCACAAAGGCAAAAAAACCATAATGGGAGTTATGTACAGGCCAGGGGCACAAAATGCACCACAAAATAGAAAGGACATGTCAGAAAGGCAAGGTCACCGTGATCATGGGGGACTTCAATATGCAGGTAGACTGGGTAAATAATGTTGCCAGTGGACCCAAAGAAAGGGAATTCATTGAATGTTTACAGGAGGGCTTTTTGGAACAGCTTGTGATGGAGCCCACGAGGGAACAGGCCATTCTGGACTTAGTGTTATGTAATGAGCCAGACTTGATAAAAGATCTTAAAGTAAGGGAACACTTAGGAGGCAGTGATCATAATATGGTAGAATTCAGTCTGCAATTTGAAAGAAAGAAGGTAGAATCAGATGTAAAGATGTTACAGTTAAATAAAGGTAACTACAGGGGCATGAGGGAGGAACTGACGAAAGTCGACTGGGAGCAGAGCCTAGTGGGAAAGACAGTAGAACAGCAATGGCAGGTGTTTCTGGGAGTAATTGAGGACACAGTACAGAGGTTCATCCCAAAGAAAAGAAAGGTTATCAGAGGGAGATTAGGCAGCCATGGCTGACAAAGGAAGTTAGGCAATGCATCAAAGCAAAAGAGAAAGCGTATAATGTGGCAAAGAGTAGTGGGAAGTCAGAAGATTGGGAAGGCTACAAAAACAAACAGAGGATAACAAAGAGAGAAATAAGGAAAGAGAGGATCAAATATAAAGGTAGGCTAGACAGTAACATTAGGAATGATAGTAAAAGTTTCTTTAAATACATTAAAAATAAACGGGAGGCAAAAGTAGACATTGGGCCGCTCCAAAATGATGCTGGTAATCTAGTGATGGGAGACAAGGAAATAGCTGAGGAACTAAATAAGTACTTTGCGTCAGTCTTCACAGTAGAAGACATGAGTAATATCCCAACAATTCAGGAGAGTCGGGGGGCAGAGTTGAATATGGTAGCCATCACAAAGGAGAAAGTGCTAGAGAAACTACGAGGTCTAAAAATTGATAAATCTCCGGGCCCAGATGGGCTACATCCTAGAGTTCTAAAGGAGATAGCTGAAGAAATAGTGGAGGCATTAGTTATGATCTTTCAAAAGTCACTGGAGTCAGGGAAAGTCCCAGAGGATTGGAAAATCGCTGTTGTAACCCCCCTGTTCAAGAAGGGAACAAGAAAAAAGATGGAAAATTGTAGGCCAATTAGCCTAACCTCGGTTGTTGGCAAGATTCTAGAATCCATCGTTAAGGATAAGATTTCTAAATTCTTGGAAGTGCAGGGTCGGATTAGGACAAGTCAGCATGGATTTAGTAAGGGGAGGTCGTGCCTGACAAACCTGTTAGAGTTCTTTGAAGAGATAACAAATAGGTTAGACCAAGGAGAGCCAATGGATGTTATCTATCTTGACTTCCAAAAGGCCTTTGATAAGGTGCCTCACAGGAGACTGCTGAGTAAAATAAGGGCCCATGGTATTCGAGGCAAGGTACTAACATGGATTGATGATTGGCTGTCAGGCAGAAGGCAGAGAGTTGGGACAAAAGGTTCTTTTTCGGAATGGCAACCGGTGACGAGTGGTGTCCCGCAGGGTTCAGTGTTGGGGCCACAGCTGTTCTCTTTATATATTAACGATCTAGATGATGGGACTGGGGGCATTCTGGCTAAGTTTGACGATGATACAAAGATAGGTGATGGGGCAGGTAGTATTGAGGAGGTGGGGAGTCTGCAGAAAGATTTAGACAATTTAGGAGAGTGGTCCAAGAAATGGCTGATGAAATTCAACGTGGGCAAGTGCGAGGTCTTGCACTTTGGAAAAAAGAATAGAGGCATGGACTATTTTCTAAACAGTGACAAAATTCATAATGCTGAAGTGCAAAGGGACTTGGGAGTCCTAGTCCAGGATTCTCTAAAGGTAAACTTGCAGGGTGAGTCCGTAATTAAGAAAGCAAATGCAATGTTGTCATTTATCTCAAGAGGCTTGGAATATAAAAGCAGGGATGTACTTCTGAAGCTTTATAAAGCATTAGTTAGGCCCCATTTAGAATACTGTGAGCAATTTTGGGCCTCACACCTCAGGAAGGACATACTGGCACTGGAGCGGGCCCAGCCGAGATTCACACGGATGATCCCAGGAATGGTAGACCTAACATATGATGAACGTCTGAGGATCCTGGGATTATATTCATTGGAGTTTAGGAGGTTGAGGGGAGGTCTAACAGAAACTTACAAGATAATGAATGGCTTAGATAGGGTGGACGTGGGGAAGTTGTTTCCATTAGCAGGGGAGACTAGGACCTGGGGGCACAGCCTTAGAATAAAAGGGAGTTACTTTAGAACAGAGATGAGGAGAAATTTCTTCAGCCAGAGAGTGGTGGGTCTGTGGAATTCATTGCCACAGAGGGCGGTGGAGGCCGGGACATTGAGTGTCTTTAAGACAGAAGTTGATAAATTCTTGATTTCTCGAGGAATTAAGGACCATGGAGAGAGAGCGGGTAAATGGAGTTGAAATCAGCCATGATTGAATGGTGGAGTGGACTCAATGGGCCGAATGGCCTTACTTCCGCTCCTATGTCTTATGCTCTTATGGTCTGGGATCATACTATATGGGACACAACTGGTATTAAAATTTGGCCAGTTTAAGTATCTAATGTGGAGTAGAATTAGGACATGTCAAGGCAAACATATGGGGCTTGATTTTCAGAAAATGAGACTTTGTCTCCACGCTGGCGTAAAATCGGTGGAGTTTTACTCCTGAAATTCCGATAAAAAAGTTAAACGAATTCTAAGCCATGCAGGGGCTAGTAGGGACCCAAAGTGAATCTCCCAGGTTTTGCTGCAGATTTGGGCCTCCGCACTTCCGGGGCAGAGGCTGCGCAAGCGCACGGCGGCGACCTCCAGCGGCCGCGCTGTGCTCCTTGGCAGACTCGGACTGCGGAGCCAGACAAAAAAAATTAATTCCCCGATTGTCCACGTGCCTGAGCATCTAACCCTGCACATTTAATCGCCCGCCACCCACAAGCCCCCCCCCCCCCCCCCCCCCCCGGTTTCCGATTCGCCCACCCCAGCATCCTGACCGGTAATATGTGGTTAGTTCCATGCTGTCGGGAACTCAGCCGGACGGGAGTGGAGGATTGTTGGGTGGGCCTCTGGCAACGGGCCCCTGGTTGCGTGGGATACTCCGCGGCAACGCCGATTCTCGGTGCCCAGAGAATCGCCGGACCGGTGCCGGGCCCGATTGCAGCGTGAAACTGGATTCTCCGCCCCTGCGCCAGCCGTGATTTCGGCACGGGGCTGTGGAGAATCCAGCCCATGGAATTTCACTTGGTCATATAAAAAATGAACTTACAACTGCCTCTGATCATTTGTGCTCTCACAAAGAGACAGAAAGTCTATTGGGATGATGGCTGTATAGAAGGCATGTTATATTGTTAAAATGTAAATTGTTAAATGGGGCTGGTTTAGCACAGAACAATGCAGGACAATGCCAGCAGCGCGCATTCAATTCCCGTACCAGCCTCCCCGAACAGGCGCCGGAATGTGGCGACTAGGGGCTTTTCACAGTAACTTCTTTGAAGCCTACTTGTGACAATAAGCGATTATTCTTATTATTCCTAGGTCATCAGAGGGGAGAATAGTATGTACAGATGTGATGGCCGAGACACTAAAGAAACTAATCACTTAGTTCAAGAGACAATAACCAAGAGACCTGAGCTAATCAATTACCTTTTGTGGAAAACTCATAATTAAGAGAGAGCGATCATGTGAGCAGAATCACAATTTTCAAATATTTTTATTACAACATGGGCAGTGGGGTTGGAATAATAGTTAGCACTGCTGCCTCACAGTGCAAGGGACCTGCGTTCGATTCAACCCTTGGGTGACTTTCCGTGTGGAGTTCACACATTCCCCCAGGTGTCTGCGAGGGTTTCCTCCCAGTCCAAAGATGTGCAGGTTAGGTGGATTTACCATGCTAAATTGCCCTTAGCGTCCAAAGCAGTTTTTAAGTGAAAACCAGGACCATTAATTGAAAATCTGCCTCAGCCACTAACATAAATGAAGTAATCTTGAACGGTGAACTCTATTTTTCCTGCCTTTTACCACTGAAACTTAATTTGGAAAGAAGTTGACCTCCTCTACTTCAGAGATTGTAACTTTGCAAGCTAGCTTGTGTGTGTTGTGAGGCTAGGTGATAAGTTTACCTTTTTACATGTCATTATATCTTTACACGGGTGGATATTGAGCACAATGAAAAACTGACACCGTTGCTTTTAAATTCAAGAATGTCTGTGGAACTGAGTTCTTCGAAATCCACTGTCTAACAAATTAGTGCTAGTTCACTCACAGTATCATCAGCATGATGACTGATGAACTGTTATGCTGAATATTTCAACAGATGTCCACCCAATCGCAAGGTATGCTGTCAGATGGTTTTCCGTATTAAAATGACTCTGCTAACAACTGTTTAAAAAGCCTTTATGATATTGAGATGACTCCCAGGCAATTTTAAAGATTAAGAACTTGTGATGATTCAGCTTACACACAACGTAAAGCCAATTTATTTAGTATCAGTGACATAGAATGGTGAAATACATCGACATGAGATAGTAGGAAACATGATAAACACGAACCTTCACATTTAATATGGCTTTGCTGTAGGTTTTATTTGACTTTTACATTCAGCATTAAGATCACAGAATCTAAATTCTACAGTCAATGAAACGTTCATAAGTATTATTGTCAATGCGACACATTTAAACTGCCAACAGAATACGTTATTTGTCTTGACCCATTCCCTTCCTACAGAAGTGGAGTGGTCAGGTCACTATCTGCAAAAATGAAAAGATGAGAAATAGATAGTTTCAATTTTGATCCAAGGTGGTGTGATTCACAGGCAGTTGCACAACTCACGGATTAACATTTAACCAGCACTGGAGTTTAGCCATCAGTCATTATGATGCAAAGATATGTTCAAACCGAAGCAGGCAAATTAATCATTGCTCTTACAATTTGAATTTTCGCCAGATAGGCCTCCAATGCAATTGCGTGCTGAGATTAAAACAGTGCCCAGAAACACCCTGAATTTAGGCAAAGCAATTAGAACACCTAATGGTAGATATTATTCAAATAGTAACATGAACATCATCGTTCTGCCAGTACGTTTACCATTGTACTGCAATTTCTCAGTTTCCCCTTTGCTGCCCTTTACTGATTTAGGACTTTCTGGAGGAATTCCTGAACCTTTGGCCAGAGGTCTTCCTGTGCAGATGAATGGTCCTTGGCATTCCCTCCCCACCTTGCAGGCATACCTACCACCATGTGGTAAGAGGCATAGCAAAAGGGGAAAAATGGAGGATCCAGAAAATGTCCAGCTCCTGGATAACTGAGGATCTCAAAATTATCCTTGCCATGTTCTTTCAACCTTTTTATGGCCTCGGCAGCAAAGAACCTGCTATTCCAGTTCTTATCGTCTTCCCCAACAACAAACAGGATGGTTCCCTCAGCATTTTCTATTGGCATCATACAGTCCTTGTTAACTTCATTTACTAACTCAAATATGTCTGCAACTCCTGAATCCGCAATCTGCACTCGGCTGATAGTGTAACCCAGACCAGCAGAAACCAGTTTATTGTTGAAGCACAACCCAAATATAGCGCTTGTAGTGCATCCATTGATAACAACAGCTGCCAGCACATCTGGTAGGAAGGAGGCCATCGAGAGCACCAAATCTGCACCTTTTGAAATTCCCATTGCTCCAATGCCAGGACCTTTAACCTGGAAGACATTTCTGAAATATTCATAAAGGGCAACAGCTGAACAGCTATAGAGTATAAGAGCACGTACCTGAAAGGCAAAATAAGCTGTAGGATTTTAATGTGGGTTTGCCAAGTAGAGGGCCGGGTAGAATCGGATAAAGGCCGCCATCTACAAGAAGGTGGTGAACTTCGATTTGATTGGGTGGAGTGGCGGTACTTGTTCGAATTTTTGGGAAGGTTTGGGTTTGGGCCGAGATTTGTGGCATGGGTGCGGTTGCTGTATGTGGCGCCAAGAGCGAGGGTGAGGACGAATGATATGAGCTCACGAAGCTTTGACTTACACAGGGGTACGAGGCAGGGGTGCCTGCTGTCGCCGCTGCTGTTTGCGCTGGCCATAGAGCCGTTGCCGATGGCTCTCAGGGGGTCGTCAGAGTGGCAGGGGACAGAGGGAGCATCGGGTGTCGCTCAATGCCGATGACCTCCTGCTGTATGTTTCGGATCCGTTGGAGTGTATGGGAAGGATTATGGGCCTGCTGGGGAGGTTTGGAGGGTTCTCGGGATACAGGCTGAATGCAGGGAAAAGCGAGGTATTCCCGGTGAATGAGCTGGCACAGCGGGCGAATTTAGGGGGGGATGCCATTTACGGTAGCGAGGGAAAGGTTTAGGTATTTGGAGATTCAGGTAGCGAGGGAATGGACGGGGCTCCATAAGTGGAACTTAACGAAGCTGGTGGAGAAGGCCAGGGAAGATCTTAAGAGGGGGATACACTGCACTTAACGTTGGCGGGGAGGGTCCAAGTGGTGAAAATGAATATTCTGCCGAGGTTCTTGTTTATCTTTCAGGCTCTCCTGATCTTTATACCAAAGGGGACACAATCATCTCTTTTTTCGGAAAGTGGACACAATCATCTCTGACTTTGTATGCGCGGGGAAGGTGCCGAGGGTGGGGAGGACCCTGCTACAGAGGCAGAGGCAGCAGGGGGGGTTGGCGTTGCCAAACTTGCTTCATTATTATTGGGCGGCGAATGTGGACAAGGTGCGGCAGTGGTGGGAAGGAGAAGGGATAGAGTGGGTTAGGATGGAGGAGGAATCTTGTAAGGGGTCTAAATTTGAGGGCTATGGTGACGGCAGCATTGCCAATGGCTCCGAGTAGGTGTTCAGGGAGCCCAGTGGTGCAGTCCACGGTGAAGATATGGAATCAGCTGAGGAGGCATTTTAGGGTGGAAGGGATGTCGGTGCTAACGCCGCTGTGCAAGAATCATGGGTTTGAGCCGAGGGGGATGGATAGTGTGTACAGGAGGTGGAGGGAAGTGGGGCTCGTCAAGGTGAGGGATTTATATTTGGAGGAAGGGTTCGCCAGTCTGGAGGAGCTAAGGGAGAGGGTAGAGCTGCCGAGGGGTAGTGAGTTCAGGTAGCTACAGGTTAGGAACTTTTTTTTTTTTAATAAATATTTTATTGAAAATTTTTGGTCTACCAACACAGTACATTGTGCATCCTTTACACAACATTATAACAATACAGATAATAATGACCTTTTTTATATAAACAAAAAACAACAAATAAATAAATATTAAATAACAAAAATGAAAACTAGCCCTAATTGGCAACTGCCTTGT
Source organism: Scyliorhinus torazame (assembly GCF_047496885.1). Taxonomy (NCBI): domain Eukaryota; kingdom Metazoa; phylum Chordata; class Chondrichthyes; order Carcharhiniformes; family Scyliorhinidae; genus Scyliorhinus; species Scyliorhinus torazame. The sequence continues at coordinate 241,852,338 of NC_092708.1, read as the reverse complement.
CACAGGCTATACCCGCCCCCCCCCCCCCATCCGTCCCCCCCCCCCCCCCAAGTCCTGGGCTGCTGCTGCTGCCTTCTTTTTTCCCCCATCTATCTTTCCGCAAGATATTCGACGAACGGTTGCCACCGCCTGGTGAACCCTTGAGCCGACCCCCTTAGGACGAACTTAATCCGCTCTAGCTTTATGAACCCCGCCATATCATTTATCCAGGTCTCCACCCCCGGGGGCTTGGCTTCTTTCCACATTAGCAATATCCTGCGCCGGGCTACTAGGGACGCAAAGGCCAAAACATCGGCCTCTCTCGCCTCCTGCACTCCCGGCTCTTGTGCAACCCCAAATATAGCCAACCCCCAGCTTGGTTCGACCCGGACTCCTACTACTTTTGAAAGCGCCTTTGTCACCCCCACCCAAAACCCCTGTAGTGCCGGGCATGACCAAAACATATGGGTATGATTCGCTGGGCTTCTCGAGCACCTCGCACACCTATCCTCCACCCCAAAAAATTTACTGAGCCGTGTTCCAGTCATATGTGCCCTGTGTAATACCTTAAACTGAATCAGGCTTAGCCTGGCGCACGAGGACGACGAGTTTACCCTGTTTAGGGCATCTGCCCACAGCCCCTCCTCGATCTCCTCCCCTAGCTCTTCTTCCCATTTCCCTTTTAGTTCGTCCACCATAGTCTCCCCTTCGTCCCTCATTTCCCTATATATATCCGACACCTTACCATCCCCCACCCATTTCTTTGAGATGACTCTGTCCTGCACCTCTTGTGTCGGGAGCTGCGGGAATTCCCTCACCTGTTGCCTCGCAAAAGCCCTCAATTGCATGTACCTGAATGCATTCCCTTGGGGCAACCCATATTTCTCGGTCAGCGCTCCCAGACTTGCGAACTTCCCGTCCACAAATAGATCTTTCAGTTGCGTTATTCCTGCTCTTTGCCACATTCCATAGCCCCCACCCATTCCCCCTGGGGCAAACCTATGGTTGTTTCTTATCGGGGACCCCCCCAATGCTCCGGTCTTTCCCCTATGTCGTCTCCACTGTCCCCAAATCTTCAGTGTAGCTACCACCACCGGGCTCGTGGTGTAGTTCCTCGGTGAGAACGGCAATGGGGCTGTCACCATAGCCTGCAGGCTGGTCCCCCTACAGGACGCCCTCTCTAATCTCTTCCACGCCGCTCCCTCCTCCTCTCCCATCCACTTACTCACCATTGAAATATTAGCGGCCCAATAATACTCACTTAGGCTCGGTAATGCCAGCCCCCCCCTATCCCTACTACGCTGTAAGAATCCCTTCCTCACTCTCGGAGTCTTCCCGGCCCAAACAAAACCCATGATGCTCTTTTCTATCCTTTTAAAAAAAGCCTTCGTGATCACCACCGGGAGGCACTGAAACACAAAGAGGAATCTCGGGAGGACCACCATCTTAACCGCCTGCACCCTCCCTGCCATTGACAGTGCTACCATATCCCATCTCTTGAAATCTTCCTCCATCTGTTCCACCAACCGCGTTAAATTTAGCCTGTGCAATGTGCCCCAATTCTTAGCTATCTGGATCCCCAGGTAACGAAAGTCTCTTGTTACCTTCCTCAACGGTAGGTCTTCTATTTCTCTACTCTGCTCCCCTGGATGCACCACAAACAGCTCACTCTTCCCCATGTTCAATTTATACCCTGAAAAATCCCCAAACTCCCCAAGTATCCGCATTATTTCTGGCATCCCCTCCGCCGGATCCGCCACATATAGTAGCAGATCATCCGCATATAAAGATACCCGGTGTTCTTCTCCTCCCCTAAGTATTCCCCTCCATCTCTTGGAACCTCTCAGCGCTATCGCCAGGGGCTCAATCGCCAGTGCAAACAGTAATGGGGACAGAGGACATCCCTGCCTTGTCCCTCTATGGAGCCGAAAATATGCCGATCCCCGTCCATTCGTGACCACACTCGCCACTGGGGCCCTATACAACAGCTGCACCCATCTAACATACCCCTCTCCAAAACCAAATCTCCTCAACACCTCCCACAGATAATCCCATTCCACTCTATCAAATGCTTTCTCGGCATCCATCGCCACTACTATCTCCGTTTCACCCTCTGGTGGGGCCATCATCATTACCCCTAACAGCCTCCGTATATTCGTGTTCAGCTGTCTCCCCTTCACAAACCCAGTTTGGTCCTCGTGAACGACCCCCGGGACACATTCCTCTATTCTCATTGCCATTACCTTGGCCAGGACCTTGGCATCCACATTTAGGAGGGAAATTGGTCTGTAGGACCCGCATTGTAGCGGATCCTTTTCCTTCTTGAAGAGAAGCGATATCGTTGCTTCAGACATAGTCGGGGGCAGTTGTCCCCTTTCCTTTGCCTCGTTAAAGGTCCTCGTCAGTACCGGGGCGAGCAAGTCCAAATACTTTCTGTAAAATTCAACTGGGAATCCGTCCGGTCCCGGGGCCTTTCCCGTCTGCATGTTCCTAATTCCTTTCACCACTTCTTCTACCGTGATCTGTGCTCCCAGTCCCACCCTTTCCTGCTCTTTCACCTTGGGAATTTCCAGCCGATCCAAAAAATCCATCATTCTCTCCCTCCCATCCGGGGGTTGAGCTTCATACAATTTTTTATAAAATGTCTTGAACACTTCATTCACTCTCTCCGCCCCCCGCTCCATCTCTCCTTCCTCATCCCTCACTCCCCCTATTTCCCTCGCTGCTCCCCTTTTCCTCAATTGGTGTGCCAGCAATCTGCTCGCCTTCTCCCCATATTCATACTGTACACCCTGCGCCTTCCTCCATTGTGCCTCTGCAGTGCCTGTAGTCAGCAAGTCAAATTCCACATGCAGCCTTTGCCTTTCCCTGTACAGTCCCTCCTCCGGTGCTTCCGCATATTGTCTGTCCACCCTCAAAAGTTCTTGCAGCAACCGCTCCCGTTCCTTACTCTCCTGCTTCCCTTTATGTGCCCTTATTGATATCAGCTCCCCCCTAACCACCGCCTTCAACGCCTCCCAGACCACTCCCACCTGAACCTCCCCATTGTCATTGAGTTCCAAGTACTTTTCAATACATCCCCTCACCCTTAGGCACACCCCCTCATCCGCCAATAGTCCCATGTCCATTCTCCAGGGTGGGCGCCCTCCTGTTTCCTCCCCTATCTCCAAGTCTACCCAGTGTGGGGCATGATCCGAAATGGCTATAGCCGTATATTCCGTTCCCCTCACCTTCGGGATCAATGCCCTACCCAACACAAAAAAGTCTATGCGCGAATAGACTTTATGGACACAGGAGAAAAACGAGAACTCCTTACTCCTAGGTCTACTGAATCTCCACGGGTCCACACCTCCCATCTGCTCCATAAAATCCTTAAGCACCTTGGCTGCTGCCGGCCTCCTACCAGTCCTGGACTTCGACCTATCCAGCCTTGGTTCCAACACCGTGTTAAAGTCTCCCCCCATTATCAGCTTTCCCGTCTCTAGGTCCGGGATGCGTCCTAGCATTCGCCTCATAAAGTTGGCATCATCCCAGTTCGGGGCATACACGTTTACCAAAACCACCATCTCTCCCTGTAATTTGCCACTCACCATCACGTATCTGCCCCCGTTATCCACCACTATAGTCTTTGCCTCGAACATTACCCGCTTCCCCACTAATATAGCCACCCCCCTGTTTTTCGCATCCAGCCCCGAATGGAACACCTGCCCCACCCATCCTTTACGCAGCCTAACCTGGTCTATCAGTTTCAGGTGCGTTTCCTGTAACATAACCACATCTGCTTTAAGTTTCTTAAGGTGTGCGAGTACTCGTGCCCTCTTTATCGGCCCGTTGAGCCCTCTCACGTTCCACGTGATCAGCCGAGTTGGGGGGCTCCCCCCCCCCTTGCCGGTTAGCCATCATCTTTTTCCAGCTTCTCACCCAGTTCCCACGCAGCTGTATCTCCCCCAGGCGGTGCCCCCCCGCCCATCCTCTCCCGTACCCACTCCCCCCTTTCCCCAGCAGCAGCAACCCAGTAATTCCCCCCTCCCACCCCCCCCCGCTAGACCCCCCGCTAGCGTAATTACTCCCCCCATGTTGCTCCCAGAAGTCAGCAAACTCTGGCTGACCTCGGCTTCCCCCCGTGACCACGGCTCGCACCGTGCGACGCCCCCTCCTTCCTGCTTCTCTATTCCCGCCATAATTATCATAGCGCGGGAACCAAGCCCGCGCCTCTCCCTCGGCCCCGCCTCCCATGGCCAATGCCCCATCTCCTCTCCCTCCCCACCTCCCCCCATCACCACCTGTGGGAGAAAGAAAAGTTACCATACCGCAGGATTAGAACATAAAACCCCTCTTCGCCCCCCCCATTCGCCCCACCACTTTGTCCAAACATTCTTTTTCATAATCCACTCATTCCAGTTTTTCTTCTACAATAAAAGTCCACGCTTCATCCGCCGTCTCAAAGTAGTGGTGCCTCCCTTGATATGTGACCCACAGTCTTGCCGGTTGCAGCATTCCAAATTTTATCTTCCTTTTGTGAAGTACCCGCCTTGGCCCGATTAAAGCTCGCCCTCCTTCTCGCCACCTCCGCACTCCAGTCTTGATAAACGCGGATCACCGCGTTCTCCCATTTACTGCACCGAGTTTTCTTCGCCCATCTAAGGACCATTTCTCTATCCTTAAAACGGAGGAATCTCACCACTATGGCTCTGGGAGTTTCTCCTGCTCTCGATCCTCGCACCATAACTCGGTACGCTCCCTCCACCTCCAACGGACCCGTCGGGGCCTCCGCTCCCATTAACGAATGCAGCATCGTGCTCACATATGCCCCGACGTCCGCCCCCTCCACACCTTCAGGAAGGCCAAGAATCCTCAGGTTGTTCCTCCTTGCGTTGTTTTCCAGTGCCTCCAACCTCTCCACACATCGTTTCTGGTGTGCCTCCTGTATCTCCGACTTCACCACCAGGCCCTGTATATCGTTCTCATTCTCGGCTGCTTTCGCCTTCACGACCCGAAGCTCCTGCTCCTGAGTCTTTTGTTCCTCCTTTAGCCCTTCGATCGCCTGTAGTATCGGGGCCAACAACTCTTTCTTCATTTCCTTTTTTATCTCCTCCACGCAGCATTTCAAGAACTCTTGTTGTTCAGGGCCCCATATGAAACTGCCACCTTCCGACGCCATCTTGGTTTTTGCTTGCCTTCCTTGCCGTTGTTCCAAAGGATCCGCTGCAATCCGGCCACTTTCCTCTCCTTTTTCCATCCGTGTCCAGGGGGAACACCCTCCTGGTTTACCGCACGGTGTTTTTAGCCGTTAAAATTGCCGTTGGGGCTCCTATCAAGAGCCCAAAAGTCCGTTTCACAGGGAGCTGCCGAAACGTGCGACTCAGCTGGTCATCGCCGCACCCGGAAGCCCCAGGTTAGGAACTTTGCACGAAAAGTCTGGAAGGGGTTCCCTAGATTGCTGGGATACGCACTGCTGGAGCAACTGCTGCTTCTGGATGTGGGAGGGGAGGGAAGAATTGGGGTTATATATAAGTGGCTGGGGGAGCAGGGTGGTGAAGATCAAGGAGAAATGGGAAGCGGAGTTGGGAACGGAGATCAATTGTGGAATGTGGAGTGAGGCACTGCGAAGGGTAAACGGGACCTCCTCTTGTGCAAGGATGAGCCTGAGTGTGAGAGGTGGGGGGGGGGGGGCAGCGAATCATGCGCACATGTTTTGGGGTTGTGAAAAATTGGGAAGATTTTGGGCGGGAGTGTTCGTGGTCTTAGCCAGGATAGTGGAGGAGAGAGTGGACCTGGACCCTTTGGTGGCGATATTTGGGGTTTCAGAGAAGCCGGAGCTCATGGAGAGGAGGAAGGCCGATGTCATGGCCTTCGCCTCTCTGATTGCACGGCGACAAATTTTGCTGGAGTGACGGTCGGCATCGCCTCCAGGGGTAGCGGCTTGGTTGGGTGACCTGTACAACCTCCTGCGGTTAGAGTAGATAAAGTATGAGTTAAGCGGCTGAACAGGGGAGTTCGAGGAAAGGTGGAGGATGTTTGTGACCGCGTTTGAAGAGCTGTTCGTCGCGCCGGGTGGGGAGGGGGTGAAAAAGGAGGAAAATCTGTAAAAAATGTATAGTTGATTGTTGGGAAGAATGTTTCCCGGGGTGTTTATTTGCTGTAACCTACTTTGGTACAAGTTTGAATAAAATGCGTTTAAAAAAAAAATTATGTCCTTGGAGGGGCAGGAGGTGGAAGTAGTAGCGGCAATGGATGCGGAGAAGGCCTTTGATAGGGTGGACTGAACATATTTGTTGGAGGTGTTGGGTAGGTTCGGGTTTGGTCAGGGGTTCATGGAGTGGGTTCGGCTGCTGTACAGGACACCGATGGCGGGTGCGCTGACAAGCGTTTGGCCTTAGTAACTTCAGCAGTAGAGCATCAGACATTTAATCTGAGGGTCCAGGATTCAAGCCCATGTTTGGGTGCTGATTTAAGTAGTGTCATGTGAGAGTACTTTTAAGACATGGATGTTTAAGCAATGTACCTTTAAGAAAACAGTGATGTCAGAGAGTGGGTGGGGCTGAGTTCAGGTCAGCCATTTTGCAGTTTAGTTTTGCAGGTTTAGTTTCAGTTTTGAAAAATAGCTGGGTGTGTGTCTGTGTTTTGCAGTAAACTGGATATCTGCCATGAAAGACTATCTCTGGATCATTTGGATGATTTAAACTCATAAGTGTAAAACCTTTAACCTGATGTGATTTTGTTTAAAGGTGTTAAGTCTCTTGGAAGTTTGAAGGAACATTTTAAGGAATTATTTACTGTTGCAATATTTTCTGAGTTATCTTTGAAGTAATGGGTGTTAAGAGATCCAATGTTTATTTAAGATGTTAAGTTGAGTTCATGGAATAAACAGTGTTTTGTGTTCAAAAGCCCAAGTGTCCATAATTGTAACCCCACACCTAGGGAAAAAGCCGCGTGCTCGGAAAAGCAACAAATCCATTAAAGGGGGAGGTTGGTTGAACTCCATGATACATTTTGGGGTTCTGAACACACCTCGCCCATAACAGTAGTTGAGGCCAAAATGTTGTGTAATTTCAAGAAAGAATCATGTATAGCTCTTGGGGCTAAAGGGATGTGGGGGAGGCGGGATCAGGGTATTGAAATTGATGTTTAGCCATGATCATAATGGATGGTGGAGCAGGCTCGAAGGGCCAAATATACTCCTCCTGCTTCTATTTTCTATGTTTCTATGAACAGGGCGAGTTTGGGGTACTTCGGGCTAAATCAGGGGACACGGCAGGGGTGCCTGCTCTCCCTGTTGCTTTTCACCTTCGCGATAGAGCCATTGGCAATGGCACTCAGGGATCCGAGGGGTTACAAGGGTATTGAGAAGAGGAGCGCTGAGCACAGAGTTCGATGTATGCGGACGACCTGTTGCTATATATGTCGGACCTGGTGGGCAGCTTTGAAAGGATCATGGAGATCTTCAGAGAATTTGGCCAGTTTTCGGGGTACAAATTGAACAGGGGAAGAGTGAGATGTTCCCGATCTATGCTGCAAGAGAGGAGAGGAGGTTAGGGGTATTGTCATTCCCGGTGGTGGGGACAAGTTTCCAGTATTTAGGAATCCAGGTAGCGTGGAGCTGGGCCCAATTGCAAACATTGAATCTGGCAGACAGGTGGAGGGGATGAAGGCGGATTTCAAGAGGTGGGATGTGTTGTTGCTGTCACTGGCTAAGTGCGTGCAGACAGTGAAAATGGCACAGCTGCCCAGGCTCTTGATCATTTTCCAGAACCTCTCACCTTTGATCTCAAGTCCTTTTTCAGGAAGGTGAACGGGATAATTTGGGGGTTTGTGTGGGTGGGAAGTACTTCTAGGGGGTGAGGAGGGATTTCCTGGAGAAGGAGGGGGGGCTGCTGGCATTGCCAATGCTCATGAATTATTATTGGGCAGCCAACATTGCAATGGTGAGGAAATGGGTGGTGGAGAAGGGGGGAGCGTGGGGGCGGATGGAGGCGGCATCGTGTAGGGGAACATGTTTGTTGGCAAAGTTGTTGGACCCCTTCCATTTTCGCCGGTCCGGTACTCCGTGAGCTCAGTAGTGGTTTCGGCGTTGCGGGTGTGGAGCCAGTGTAGGCAGCATCTATGGTTTGAGGGCATGTCATTCTTCTTCTTCTTCCCCGTTGTTACCAGGGGCGAAATTCTCCCGAAACGGCGCGATGTCCGCCGACTGGCGCCCAAAACGGCGCCAATCAGACGGGCATCGCGCCGCCCCAAAGGTGCGGAATGCTCCGCATCTTTGGGGGCCGAGCCCCAACATTGAGGGGCTAGGCCGACGCCGGAGGAATTTCCGCCCTGCCAGCTGGCGGAAACGGCCTTTGTTGCCCCGCCAGCTGGCGCAGAAATGGCATCTCGGGGCGGCGCATGCACAGTGGAGGGAGTCTCTTCCGCCTCCGCCATGGTGGAGACCGTGGCAGAGGCGGAAGGGAAAGAGTGCCCCCACGGCTCAGGCCCGCCCGTGGATCGGTGGGCCCCGATCGCGGGCCAGGCCACCGTGGGGGCACCCCCCGGGGCCAGATCGCCCCGCGCCCCCCCCAGGACCACGGAGCCCGCCCACGCCGCCTTGTCCCGCTGTTCAAAAGGTGGTTTAATCCACGCCGGCGGGACAGGCAATTTATCGGCGGGACTTCGGCCCATTTGGGCCGGAGAATCGAGCGGGGTGGCCCACCAACCGGCGCGGCCCGATTCCCGCCCCCGCCGAATATCCGGTACCGGAGACTTCGGCAACCGGCGGGGGCGGGATTCACGGTAGCCCCCGGCCATTCTCCAACCCGGCAGGGGGTCGGAGAATGACGCCCCAGATTCCTAAACAACCCTCTTATGGACTGACCTGATTAACACCACACCCATGTATGCTTCACCCGATGCCGGTGTTATGTAGTTACATTGTATACCTTGTGTTGGCCTATTATGTATTTTGTTTTATTTTCATGTACTGAATGATCAGTTGAGCTGCTCGCAGAAAAATATTTTTCGCTGTACCTCGGTACATGTGACAATAAACAAATCCAATCCAATCCATCGTGGGCGCCGATATGTGATAACTATAGGTTTGTGCTGGCAGGCTGGATGCGAGGTTCCAGGAGTGGTGGCAGGTGGGGAGTACTTTAGGGACTTGTTTATTGGGGGGTAAGTTTGCAGGACTGGAGGAGTTGGAGGAGATATATCAGTTGTCAAAGAGGAATGATTTTAGGTAGGTACCTGTAGGCGAGGGATTTTGTGGAGAGAGGTGCCGTCCTCTCATAGACAGAGTGGATAGTCAGAGGCTTTTCCCCAGGGTAGAGGGGTCAATTACTAGGGGGCATAGGTTTAAGGTGAGAGGGGCAAGGTTTAGAGTAGATGTACGAGGCTAGTTTTTTACACAGAGGGTAGTGGGTGCCTGGAACTCGCTACCAGAGGAGGTGGTGGAAGCAGGGACGATAGTGACATTTAAGGGGCATCTTGACAAATACATGAATAGGATGGGAATAGAGGGATACGGACCCAGGAAGTGTAGAAGATTGTAGTTTAGTTGGGCAGCATGGTCGGCACGGGCTTGGAGGGCCGAAGGGCCTGTTCCTGTGCTGTACATTTCTTTGTTCTTTGTTCTGGGGGTTGCCGCCTCCGGTGTTGAAGGACAAACTGTTATCGGAGGATAATATTGAGGAGGGGAGGGTGTTGGACATCTACAGTGAGCTGATGGAGAGTAAGTGCACTCCAGTGGAGGAGATAAAGCATAAATGTGAGGAGCTTGGTGGAAGGTGCAGGTTGGGACCTGGAATGAGGCCCTGCGCGTCCTCGTTGTGTGCGAGCTAAGCCTCGTCCAGTTTAAAGTGGTACATATGGCCCATATGACAGTTGTGAGGATGAGTCAGTTCTTTGCAGGGATTGAGTATAGGTATGGGCGGTGTGCGGGGAGTCCTAAGAATCACTTCCACATGTTTTGAGCGTGTCCAAAGCTGAGGTGGTTCTGGCAGGGGTTCTCGGGTGTTATGTGCCAGATTTTGGTTGTGGGGGTGGCCCCGAGTCCGGAGGTATTCGGTGTGTCGGAAGAACTGAGAGTCCAGGTGGGGAAAGAGGCCGGTGTATTGGCCTTTGCCCCCCCGATAGCCCAGAGACGGAGTTTGTTGTGCTGGCGGGACTCGGAGCTGCCTAAGGTGGTGTATGGGTGAGTGACCTGGCAGAATTCCTGCGATAGAGAAGGTCAAGTTCGCTTTACGGGATTCGGAGGAGGCGTTCACCCGGAGGTGGAAACTAATCATTGATTTCTTCACATTGAATTGAGGGGCCTGCGGGGCTGGGTTGTTTGGGGGGGGGGGTGGAGAGACACGGTAAGTGGGAAAAATTAGGAAGGCGGGGTGTGTCGGAAGACCGGTCGGGGGGACCGCCGGAGGAGGCTGCACCCGGCCCAGGAGCTCCCTGTGCCCGCTAGCGACCCAAGGGACCGCCGCACGAGGCTGCACCCGGCCCACAAGCTCACTGTGCCCGCCAGGGACCGCCGGACGAGGCTGCACCCGGCCCACGAGCTCGGTATCAGAAGAGGTTGGGGGCTTGTGGTTTTTGTTTATTTTGTTTTAATCTAATTTTCAATAGTTTACATTTTACAATAACACAGGACACAGCCAACCTATTAAACCCCTACACAAGAGAAGCCCCCCCAAATCCCCGCTTCCCCCTTTAACAGTCGATGGTAACTATCTCTCCAAAATGCAGAATGAACAAACCCCAACTCGTGGAACCCATCACAACACCAGCTCCGGCCGGGCTGACACCCGAAATATGGCTTCCAGGGGACTGGACTTCTCATTTATGCACAGAACCGCCGAATTGGTGCTAAAATTTGACCTTCAGAAACCTCCCCACTTCGGCCAAGACCAGAACATATGTACATGGTTGGCTGGGTCCCTACCACACCACTCGCAATTATACTCCACACCCTCAAACAGCTGGCTCATCCTTGACTTTGTGAGGTGCGCCCTGTGCACCACCTTCAGCTGCTTCAGTCCCAGCCTTGAGCACAAGTTTGAGGCATTCACCCTCCGCAGCAGCTCGTACCACAATCGCTCTTCTAATGCCACCCCCAACCTCTCCTCCCACTTAGCCTTAATCCCCTCCAGAAACACCTTGGACAGGATTCTCCAATTCTGGGGCTATGTCTCCACGCTGGCGTGTGAACGGCAGGAAAACTGGTGCAAAATGGCCACCCGTTCCCCGTTTTGCTGGAGGCTAGCAGGACAGCAGCGTAGAGCACCCGGCTCCAGCTGGCGATATGCCCCAGAGAATTGCTGGGTCCGTGGCCGTGCGTGCTTCATGGTGGAGGCAGCTCGCTGACCAGGCCCGCAAAATAGTCCCCCCTTCGGCCGGCTCGCACACCCCGGGCCACCCCAACGCAGTGTCCCCAGCCCCGAATAATGTCACCCGTACCCGCGGATCGGCTCCCCCCCCCCCCGACTGTGGCAGCACTGGACTGGGCTGGTTTAGCACAGGGCTAAAGAGCTGGCTTTTAAAGCAGACCAAGGCAAGCCAGCAGCACGGTTCAATTCCCGTACCAGCCTCCCCGAACAGGCGCTGGAATGTGGCGACTAGGGGCTTTTCACAGTAACTTCATTTGAAGCCTACTTGTGACAATAAGCGATTTTCAGTTCATTTCATTTCATTTCAACAGATCTGCCTTCACCCTCCCCACCAAGCTTGAAAAATTCAATTTCCAAAGACTTGCCCAATCCTGAGCCACGTGAACCCCCAGATACCTAAAATGAGACGCTGCCATACAAAATGGCACCCCCCCCCCCCTTCCCCTGGGCAGATACCACAAAGTCCTCACTTTTCCCCAAGTTCAGCTTATACCCGAAAACACCCCAAATCTTTTTAGCAAACCCGTTCTGTCTCCCACCGAGGAGCCTGGCTCCAAAATATATAGCAACAAATCATCCGAGTACGAAGACACCAAATGCTCCCCCCCCCCGCCCCCCCCCCCCCCCCCTCACTATCCACTTAAACAACTCTGAGCTCCTCAGCGCAATGGCCAATGGCTCTATCGCTAACACAAACAGAAGGGGGGACATGGGGCAACCCTGCCTCGTACCCCGATGCAGCGGAAAATACCCTGCGTTCATACCATTCGTACCCACGCACGCCATTGAATCCTTATACAGCATTTCACCCATGTCACAAACTTCGGCCCAATCCCAAACTTCTCCAACACTGCAACAGGTAACTCCACTCCACCCAATAAAACTCCTTCTGCGTATCCTGGGCTGGGCAGACGGGGGGGGGGAGAGGATATGGGATGGTTTCTGGATGGGTTGGAGTTCCCAGAGCTGGACGATGGGAATAGGCAGGCATTGGAGGAGCCATTGGGGTTAAGGGAATTGATGGAGTACATTAGTAGGATGCAGTCGGGGAAAGCCCCGGACAGCTTTCCAGGGTGTTTTACAAGCAGTTTGAGATGGAGTTTCCCCCCACCTGGTGAGTATGTTTAGTGAGGCAGTGAAGAGGGGGGGGGGGGGGGGGGTTGCCAGCTACGTTAGGGCAGGCTTCGATTTTCTTGATCCCGAAAAAAAGGATGGACCCACTGGAGTGTGGGTTCTACAGGTCCATTTCGCAGCTGGACAAGGATGTGAAAATCCTGGTCAAGGCATTGGTGTTCTAGCTTGGAGGGATGCATTTCTGAGGATCAAACGGGTTTTGAGGGGGAGGCAGCTCTCCAATAACATTAGGAGGTTGCTGAATGTAATCATCACTCCGTCAGCAGGGGCAGAAACCAGGGGCGAAATTCTCCCCCAACGGCGGGATGTCCGCCGACTGGCGCCAATCAGACGGGCATCGCGCCGGCCCAAAGGTGCAGAAGGCTCCACATCTTTGGCGGCCTAGCCCCAACATTGAGGGGCTAGGCCGACGCCGGAGGGATTTCCGCCCCGCCAGCTGGCGGAAATGGCGTTTGTTTCCCCGCCAGCTGGCGCGGAAATGCGGCGCATGCGCAGGAGCGTCAGCGGCCGCTGTCAGTTTCCCAGCGCATGCGCGGGAGCGTCAGCGGCCGCTGTCAGTTTCCCAGCGCATGCGCAGTGGGGGAGAGTCTCTTCCGCCTCCTGGTGGAGGCCGTAGCAGAGGCGGAGGGAAAGAGTGCCCCCACGGCACAGGCCCGCTCGCGGATCGGTGGGCCCGATCGCGGGCCAGGCCACCGTGGGGGCACCCCCCGGGGTCAGATCGCCCTGCGCCCCCCCCAGGACCCCGGAGCCCGCCCACGCCAGCCTGGTCCCGCCGGTAAATACCAGGTTTGATTTACGTCGGCGGGACAGGCAATTCCTGGGCGGGACTTCGGCCCATTCGGGACGGAGAATCCAAGCGGGGGGTCCCGCCAACCGGCGCGGGCCGAATTCCCCGCCCCCGCCCAATCTCCGGGAGCGAGACTTCGGCGGGGGCGGGGGGCGGGATTCACGGCGGCCAACGCCATCTCCGACCCGGCGGGGGGTCGGAGAATGACGCCCCTGATGTGTGATTCTGTCCGAAGGCATTCGACCGGGTAGAGTGGAGGTACCTGTTTGAAGTTTTGGAAGATTTGGACCGAAATTTGTGGCTGGGGTGCGATTGTTGTATGTGCTCCCCCATGGCCATCACCAAGATGAATTTGGGGTACTTTGGGTTACATTGGGGAACAAAGCAGGGGTGCCTGCTGTTGCTGTTTGGGTTGGCAATAGAGCCCCCGGCGATAACCCTTTGGGCGTCAGCTGATGGCGAGGGATTGTGAGGGGGGCTTAGGGAACACCAGGTAACATTGTATGTGGACAAACTGTTGTGTTTGTATCAGACCTGATGAAAGTGGCAGAATTAAGGGCTTGTTGGAGAGTACAGGGCATTTTCCGGCTGTAGATTGAATATGGGGAAGAGTGAGGAGCTCCCGGTGAAAGGGGGGAGCTCCCGGTGAACACAGCTTGGGGGGGGGGTGGGGGGGGGGGGGGGGGTGGAGGGTTGCAAGGGAGCGATTTAGGTATCTGGGGTCCAGCTAACAGATAAGTGGGCCACAATGCAGAGGTGAAACTTGACAGGATAGTGGAAGAGGTTAAGGGGGACTTTAAAGGTGGGATACATTGCATTTCACATTGGCAGAGAGGGTTCAGGTGGTAAAGATGAATGTGCTGCAATGTTCCTGTTTGTCTTTCAGACCCTCCCGATTTTCCATCCTAAGGTCTGTTTCAGGAAGATGAGGCGCTTGTCTCGGATATTGTGTGAGCAGGGAAGGTCCCGATAATGAGGAGGGCTCCGCTGCAAAGCCAGAGGCAGGGAGAGGGGTTGGCGCCTCTGAACCTGATTGCCTACTATTGAGCAACGAATGTGGAGAAGTTGAGGCGTTGGTGGGGGGAGGAGGGCCGGAGTCATAGAATCATAGAATTTACAGTGCAGAAGGAGGCCATTCGGCCATCAAGTCCACATTGGCCCTTGGAAAGAGCACCCTACTTAAGCCCACGCCTCCACCCTCTCCCCGTAACCCAGTAACGCCACCTAACTTTTTTTCGACACGAAGGGTAATTTATCATGGTCATTCCACCTAACCTGCACACCTTTGGACTGTGGGAGGAAACCGGAGCACCCGGAGGAAACCCACGCACACACGGGAAGGATGTGCAGACTCCGCACAGACAGTGTCCCAAGCCGGAATCGAACCTGGGACCCTGGAGCTGTGACGCAACCTGTGGCTAACCACTGTACTACCGTGCTGCCCAGTGCATCAGCTTGGAGGAGGAGTCCTGTCAGGGTTCGTGGTTGAGGGCTCTGGTGACTGCCCATTGCCGTTGGCTCCGGGGAAGTATACCGGGAGTCCGGTGGTGGAGTTAGTGAGATCTGGAATCAATTGAGGAGGCACTTTAAGTGGGCCACATGTCGGTGCTGACACCGCTGTGTGGGTGCCACAGGTTTAAGCCGGGGGGATGAGATGTATAAGCTGTGACAGGAGGAGGGGTTGAAGTGGATCAGTGATATGTTCTTGGAAGGGAAATTTGCTGGGTGGGTGAGTTGTGGGTGAGGTTTGAGTTACCAAGGGAGAGTTAGTTTAGGTACTGGCAGGCAGGTGCGAATTTAAAAAAAAATTTAACAGACCCAATTTTTTTTTTCAATTAAGAGGCAATTTAGCATGTCAATCCACTTGCCTGCACATCTTTGGGTTGTGGGGGTGAGACCCACGCAGACACAGGGAGAATGCGCAAACTCCACATGGACAGTAACCCGGGGCTGGACCAAACCCAAGTCCTCGGTTGAGTGAGGTAGCAGTGCTAACCACTGCACAACCGTGCCGCCCAGTCAGAACATTGCGTGTAAGGAGCTAAAGCTGTTCCCCGATTACCAGAGTACACACTGCTGGAGAAGCTGCAAGCTCCCAGATGAGGTGAGAGAGGGCAGGATTGGGGACATATACGGGTGGCTGGGAAAGCAGGATAAGGCGCTGGTGAAAGGATTAAGCGGAAGTGGGAGGGGGAGTTGGGATAGGAGATAGGACGGGGGCTCTGGTGTGAGGCGATGTGGCGAGTGAACTCAACTTCCTCCTGTGCTAGAATGAGCTTGATTCAGTTTGAAGTGGTGCACAGGGCACACATGACACGAGCTCGGATGAGTGGGTTCTTCACGTGGGTAACGATGGATTTGAGAAGTGTGGGTGTGGACCAGCAAATCATGCTCACATGTTTTGGGGTTGCGAGAAGCTGGAGAGCTTCTGGGAGGCGGTGTTTGGGACCTTATCAAGGATAGTGAGAGCCAAGGTGAAGCCGGACCCCATGGTGGCGATCTCTGGGGTCTTAGAGGTGCCGGAGCTGCTGGAGCGGAAGGAGCAGATGTCGCAGCCTTCGCCTCTCTGATTGCCCTGCGACGTATTCTTTTGATTGGAGGTCGGATACGCCACCAGGAGTTGCGGCTTGGCTGGAGGATCTGTACGTGTTTCTCTGGTTGGAAAAGATTAAGTTTCAGTTGGAATTTGGAATAGATTTGAGTGACGGTGGAGGCCGTTTCATGACGATACTTGAGGAGCTGTTCGTCGCGGGGAGGGGGGGGACTAAAAGGGGAAAAATGTGCAAACTGTTAACTCTGTTTTGTTGTAATGTGATGTTGTTGTTTGCGTTTGGAATAAAATATTTTTACAAAATAATAATACGCTCCCTCTCCCCTTTTCTCCCAGCTTCAAGACCCTCAGCGGACTTCTCTCTGCAAGGTCTTCTGATCCGGTGACAGTGCATCCATGCCCGCAGGTTTCCTGGCGGCGTGGGGTGCCCACAATGGGAAACCCCATTGGCCAACTGCGGGAATGGAAAAATCCACCGCCCATGGGGGCCGCACGCCGTGCCGGAAAACGTGGCTGGCGGACCATAGAATCTCACTGCCTATCACTTTTACAGTTTAAAATCCAGCATAGAGATAGAGAATGTCCATCAAAAAGAACCTATGGTGCAAAAATTACTGACTTTTGGAAAAGACAGAGTACATTCAAACAATAGACTGTCACCTTCCGGTGGTGGCCATGGTGTGAGTGGTCACATATTTGGTGGCTCCTGCTTGTGGCGATGTTTTTGGACCTTTTCCCTGGCTAACAGGTGGATTTGTTGAGGAAAAAAGGTGCAGGAGTGGTGGAAGGAGATGGTGTTCCATCGGTGGATGGATTTGTGGACCAGGAGTGGTTTCAAAAAGCTGTACCTGCAACACAGAGGACGATGGTGGAGGGTAAGGGTCCGGCCCTAATGTCTCAGTGGTCGATGGAGCAGCTGGTGGACTTGTTGAACGAGAAGTTCACCAAGCAGAGGAAGGAGACTTTGTTAGGATTGTTATTTTGTGGGGGGCGGGGGGGGGGGGGGGGAGGGACTGCTGACAGGGGAGAGGCTTTTGAAATGTGGTATGTGGAGGGTCGATGATGGTGGACATCCGAGGGTGGGCCTGAGGGTGGGCAGGAGTGGATCCCTGCTGGGTCACTGTCTGTGTGGAGTCTGCACGTTCTCCCCGTGTGTGCGTGGGTTTCCTCCGGGTGCTCCTGTTTCCTCCCACAGTCCAAAGACGTGCAGGTTAGGTGGATTGGCCATGATAAATTGCCCTTAGTGTTCAAAAAGGTTAGGAGGGGATAGGGTGGAAGTGAGGGCTTAAGTGGGTCGGTGCAGACTCGATGGGCTGAATGGCCTCCTTCTGCACTGTATGTTCTATATGGTTGACGGGGGGGTTTTAGCGGTATTGATAAATAAATGGGTAGCTTTTGAGGTGGGGAGCATAGAGGCAGACTCTGGAGGGAGGCATGTAGTGGTGAGTGGGAAATTGGAAGGGATGCCGGTGGTTTTGGTGAATGTTTATGCCCCGAACTGGGACGATGTCGAATTCATGAGGCGGGTGTTGGAGAAGATCCCGGACCTGGACTCGCACCAGTTGATAACAGGGGAGGGGATTTTGCTGGGGGGGGGGGGGGAGGGGGGCAATGGCAAAGGAATTTTCACTTTTTTCCCCCACGTGCATGGGGTGCGCTCCCGAATCGACTATTTTGTGTTGGATAGGACGTTGTTGGTGTGGGTGGTCGGTTTGGAGTACTCAGCAATTGTAGTATCGGACCATGCGCTGCATTGGGTGAACTTGCAGGTAAATGCGGGAGGGGGGGGGGGGGGGCTCTGGGCTGTTGAGGGGGGTGGCAGAAACTGCAGATGGAGTTTGGGTTATTATCCATGGTAAAGTGGTAGGGCGGCCCATGAATATGGGGAAAAGGCGAGTAAGATGTTGCACATCAACTGAGGCAACGTGGGAGATCGGGAAAGTGAAGGATAGTGGTTGGGGAACACGGTCATGGATCCGGTGGGGGTGAATGGAGTGTTTGGGGATTTTTATAGGAGGCTGTATGAGTCGGAGCTCCCAGTCAGTTTTTCCGATGCCAATAGAGGGGACAGGAGAAGAGGCTAGCGAGAGTTGCCGTTTAGGGTGGTGGGAGGAACTTTTGGTACTTGGGTATTCAGGTGGCGTGGGCGTGGGAGCAGCTGCACAAGCTGAGTTTGGCTCGGTTGGTGGAACAGATGAAGGGGACTTTAGGAGGTGGGATGCACCCCCGCTGTCATTGGCGGGACTGGTGCAATCTGTGACAATGACGGTCCTTTTGAGGTTCTTGTTTGTGTTCCAGAATGACCCGATTTTTATTCCTCTGGCTTTCTTTAGGAGGGTGAATGCGATGATTTTAGGGATTGTTTGGCGGGTAAAGCCCCGCAGGTGAAGAATGTGCTGCTGGAGGGGGTCGCGGGAGGGGGGGAGGGGGGCGGAGTTGGCTAACCCAACTTCATGAACTGGGCGGCAAACATAGCTATGGTTAGGAAGTGGGTAGTGGGGGAGGGGTCAGTGAGGGAGCGGATGGAGGCGGCCTCTTGCATGCTAGGCTGGAGGCGGCCTCGGTTTGGGCATCGATCTGTGGAAATCACTGGTTTGTTCGGGGGGGGGCTGGATGGGGGGGTTCGGGGGTGGCACCAGACGAGGATTGAGTGGTTTGGGGAATCTGTTCATTGAGGGTGGCTTTCTGAACTTGGAGGAGGAATTTGAGCTGCCCATCGGGAATGGGTTCCGGTATTTGCAGGTGCAGGACTTTGTTCAGAGGCAGGTACCGTCCTTTCCTCACCTGCCGCCCCAGGGGGTACAGGACAGGGTGGTGTCTAGAATGGGGGTGGAGGAGGGGAAGGTGTCAGAAATTTTCAAGGAGTTGATGGATTGGGAGGGAGCCCCGACAGGGGTAGTTAAGCGTAAGTGGGAGGAAGAGTTTTGTAGGGAGCTGTGGGAGGATGCCCCGAGGAGGGTGAATGCATCCTCGTTGTGCGCCAGGCTTAGCCTTATCCAGTTTAAGGTGGTCCACATGGCACATATGACTATGGCCAGGGTGAGCAGGTTCTTTGAAGGGGTGGAGGATAGGTGTGGGCGGTGTGCGGGTGGGCCCGCGAAACCATGTCCACATGTTTTGGGCTTGTCCGAAGCTTGAGGGATTCTGTCAGGGGTTTGCCGACGTTATGTTGGAGGTCCTGAAGATGAAGGTGGTCCCGAGTCCATACGTAGCGATCTTTGGAGTGTCAGAAGGCTCAGGAGTCCAGGGGGCGAGAGAGGCCGATGTCTTGGCCTTTGCCTCCCTGGTAGCCTGGAGACGGGTATTGTTGGAATGGAGAGACTCATGAGGGGTTCTGTGGAGGGGTTTGCAGCCGGAGGGATGGCAGCCGATTATCGACTTCTCTGAGAAAAGTTAAGATGTCAGCAGTGGTGGTGGGGTGGGGGGGGGTTGGGGGGGGGGGGGGAAGAGGGGGTTTAAAGTGGGGAGGCAAAGGAGTTGGCAAATGGGGGTGGGGTGGGATGGTGGGGTATTTTGTTGAGTTTGGTATTTGCAGCCCTGTTGAGTTGTTTTGATTTGTGATTATGTTGGTTGTGTGAATATATAAATGCCTCAACAAAATATTTTTCCAAAAAACACAAAAAAAAAATAAACGCTATCCAGAACTTGCTGTTTATCTGGGCCTTTAACTTACCTCAATATTACATTTCGCCATGAAAATATTCTGCTTCAGACACAGATACCAGCAAATGACTCAAACAGTGAACTCTCTATTTTTTACCATTTAGCTTTGAATTTTTAATCTGAAAAATAACCTTCCCTGTTATAACTTGTAATTTTGCATGCTTGTTGTTTGTTACAAAGGTAGAGCATCGTTTTGTAGTGATCTCTATGGTCATGTGCATAAGGGGTTAATGCATAATCAGTAGCACCAGATGATCACTAGAGGGCCGGACCAACAGGGGTATAAAAGCAACTGCATTGTGTGTCTCTCTCTCTCTTTTAGCTGTACTGTGACCAGGACAGGAGTAAGATTAGCTCAGATGGTTAGTGTAGTTGAGCATAGTTAATGTAGTTAGATCTTGTTGACCTTATCACTAGTATCAATGTTAAAGTAAAGAACTCACGCAATTATTGTTATAGTTACTCAATAAACCTTTTGTTACCACTGGACAAGTTTGAGTCTTCATCGAGATTCAGAAAACCTCATCAGCAACGATGGTTTGAGTAACACATACTGCACTCAGTAGTATATCAAAACACACAAAGAAGTGTAATAAAAGATGATACACGAGTGTAATAAAAGACGTTTTAGCTTTTTAAAGTATATTTTCCTGGAGTTTAGCCCAATAAAAACTTACCACTTTGTGTGTTAAACACAAGAAAGCCTGCCAGTCTGGTTTCTTTGCAATCCAAATATAAACAGTTATGTGTAAAGATTGAATAAATGCCTTCAGACTCTTTAAATTCACTGCTCAGACCAGATCTTGAGTGAGAGGATAAGGGAGCCATTTGTTACCCCTCCACACCTGGTTCTAAAAAGTGACTGACCTTTGGATGCTGCTTCAGAAAATTCACAGCTTCTTTGAAATATCCTAAGTCGAAGTTTATCACATCTTCTGGGAGGTCCTCATAACGCCAGTAGGCTAACGCCAGTGTTGTAAAACCATGGTTTGCTAAGAGGCTGGCTCTGCTTTCTGGCAATCCACCTTGGATTTCGTTCACAGTAATCACTCCTGGAAATGGTCCATTTCCTGTCAAATTCAAGAAAATGTAATCGTTTGTTGAAATACCTTTGAATTGTTTTGGATCTCAATGGTCAGAAAACATTTTCACTCAGCCATTTATTCAGTACTATTGTACATAGAAAACTGACGATAATGCTTTTAATCACAAGAAGCCTTCTAGTTTTACTGTCGACTATCTGATCTGTGCTTGTAAATATTAGTTGATTAATTGTTACAGAATATATGTATGGTTATTTCAATCTGAGTAATTTACTTACCACAGTGCTATTTGCCTGCTTACCACTGGCTGGGGACTAATGACAATCCCACAATCCTTAGAGAGTATGAGCTTCCCCAATGAGAGGGGCGGAGAAATCATTAGCACAGTCCCTGCATAAATAGAGCCGGCCAGTATGGAACCAGCTGGAGAGGAGTGAGCAGCAAGGGAGTACTGCTGCTGTTGTGTATATATATATATATATATATATATATATATATATATATATATATATATATGTAATTGTAAATAAATGTAATTTTCTTCTATTCTACAAACTCGTGCTGGATTCTTCGTGGCCCTCACAAAACACAGATATTAAAGCTCAAAAGTCAAAGTCAGGTTTCAATAGTTTTCATGAACTTTGCCCCAGAGGTTTATTTTTGTAAAATATTTTTATTCTCCATTTTCACATTTTCTTCAAAATTTACACCCCACCAACAAGCAGTAAACGGTAACAAATACAAAGTCAATTCCCTTATCAACAACAACGATCCCATCCTCCCACCACCCCAAACAACGACCCACCTGACAATATAAGCATCAAATAAAACAAACCCTCCACGGTGGGACAAACAAAGGAGAAAAAAAGAGAAAAAGGAATCAGGAATCGCCTATGGTCACCATTGACCTATGGAGTCCACCCCCCCCCAACATTCAATGCCATCCAATCTCCGAAAGAGTACCGTAAATGACACCCATGCATTGCAGGCCCTCCCCCCCCTCCCCTCCACTTCCTCTTACAAAACTCCTCCCCCCAACCTCTGTTCCTTCCCCAACTTTTCACCCCGGCTGACTCATCGGAAACTGCTCTGCCGGGCTCCGATGGCCGCAGCCCCTCCCCCCACCTCACTCCCGTTCACTGACCGGCTTAAAACCGGCCAGCGTGGAGGCCCCCGCCCGGGTCTCTTCTTCCCCCTTGCCCAGTCCCAGGAAAACCAAGAAATCCCCTTTAGCACACAAACCCCGCATACACACACAAGCCCCAAAGAACCATCATTGCAAGTGAAAGTCCCATCTCTTCCCTTGTCCAAGTATGTACAACATTAGCTCATTTAGCACATACACCTGCCGCAGTGAAAAAATACAGTTACATGAGGCTACATCAGTACATGACCACTTCTCAATTCAGCCACAGTCCTTCTGCCTTCGCAAACTCCTCCGCTGCTTGCTTCCGCCGTCCCAAAATAAAATTCCTTGGATTTGTAGGTCACCCTCAACTTAGCTGGGTATACTAGGCCACACTGCACCTTACTGATGTACAGTGCCTTCTTCACCCGGCTGAAGGCAGCCCGCCTCCTTGCCAGCTCCACCGTGAAGTCCTGATATATGCGTATATCAGCTCCAGCCCACTGCACCGCCCGCTTCTGCTTTGCCCAGCACAGGACCTTCTCCTTCACACTGTACCTACGAAAACACAAATTACTACTCTTGGCGGCTCACTCTCCTTTGGTACAGGCCTCCACGACCGATGAGCCCAATCCAGTTCATATCGGGAGGGATCATCGCCCTCCACCAATAGCTTTGTCAACATCGTGGCAAAATACTCAGTCGGCCTCGGGCCTTCCACGCCTTCGGGAAGACCCACAATCCTCAGATTCTGTCGCCTGGATCTGTTTTCCAAGTCGTCCATTTTGGCTCGCAGATCCTTGTTGATTCCTTTTTTCAATAAAATATATTTATTAAAGTTTTTTTAACACAATTTTTCTCCCTTACAAACAATAACACCCCCCCCCCCCCCCCCGGTAACCAAAAAGAAAACGAGAAATCGCGCAGAGCAAGATATATACATGGCAAAATTATATATTTACACAGCTTTGCACACTGGCCCTCACCCGTACGTGCCAGTTTCCCCAACCCTTCATGTTATTTCTTGCTCATCCACCCTCCCAGGCAGTCCCCTCCTCCACCCCCCCCCCCCCCGCCCCCCCCCAAGGTTGCTGCTGCTGCTGACCGACCTTCCTCTAACGCTCCGCGAGATAGTCTAGGAACGGTTGCCACCGCCTGTAGAACCCCTGCGCAGACGCTCTCAAGGCGAACTTAATCCTCTCCAACTTTATGAACCCAGCCATATCATTTATCCAGGCCTCCAGGCTGGGAGGCTTCGCCTCCCTTCCACATTAGCAAGATCCTTCGCTGGGCTACTAGGGACGCAAAGGCCAGAATGCCGGCCTCTTTCGCCTCCTGCACTCCCGTTCGTCCACTACTCCAAATATTGCTAGCCCCCAGCTTGGCTTGACCCGGACTTTCACCACCTGAGATATTGCTCCCGCCACTCCTCTCCAGTACCCCTCCAGTGCCGGGCATGACCAAAACGTATGGACATGGTTCGCCGGGCTCCCTGAGCACCTTCCACATCTGTCCTCTACCCCAAAGAACCTACTCAACCTTGGCCCCGTCAAGTGCGCTCTGTGGACCACCTTAAATTGTATCAGGCTGAGCCTGGCACACGAGGAGGAGGAATTAACCCTACCTAGGGCATCAGCCCACAGACCTTCCTCGATCTCCTCCCCCAGCTCCTCCTCCCATTTACCCTTCAACTCTTCTACCAGCGCTTCCCCCTCTTCTTTCAACTCCTGGTGCATTTCCGACACCTTGCCCTCCCCGACCCATACACCCGAGATCACCCTATCTTGAACTTCTTGTGCCGGGAGCAACGGGAATTCCCTCACCTGTCGCCTCACAAAAGCCCTCACCTGCATATATCTAAAGGCATTTCCCGGGGGTAACTTGAACTTCTCCTCCAGTGCCTCTAGGCTCGCAAACGTCCTGTCGATGAACAGGTCCCCCATTCTTCCAATCCCCGCCCGATGCCAGCTCTGGAACCCACCATCCATTTTCCCCGGGACAAACCGGTGGTTACCCCTGATCGGGGACCACACCAATGCTCCCATTGCACCCCGGTGCTGTCTCCACTGGCCCCAGATCCTTAGCGTTGCCGCCACCACCGGGCTCGTGGTATACTTTGTCGGCGAGAGCGCAGCGGTGCAGTCACCAACGCCCCCAGGCTCGTTCCTTTACAGGACGCCATCTCCATCCTCTTCCATGCCGCCCCCTCTCCCTCCATAACCCACTTGCGGATCATCGCCACATTTGCTGCCCAGTAGTAGCTTCCCAGGTCCTTGTTGATTTCTATCACCTCCCACATGTCCTTCCCCAGCGAGGTAATTTGATCACTGTGCTGCAATAATGCCTCTTCCACTTCCTTCAGCGCCTCGCCTTGCTCCCGCACCTCCACCACTGCGCTCAATACCGCAACCCTCACCGGGTCAATCGCCTCCTCCACCAGCACTTTCAATAGATTCCCCACCTCCTCCATGTGCTTTGTGAACTGCCTTTCGAGTTCCGTGGTCATCACCGTAGTCATCTCTTCAGTCGTTGCGGCCTCCCCTGGTGCCCCACCCTCCACTTTTCTTGCTGTCCCCGCGGTGACCTTTCCGCTCTCCGACGGACTTTCAGCTGCTTTTTTCACGGCCGTTTTTTTTACTTGTTTTCGACATTTCCCTTCACTGTGCCTTCTCCCTGCTTTTGCCGCCTCTGTCGCCCCTGGGACCGGGCGTTAAACCCGGAAAATGCCGCTCCCGAACGGGAGCCCTCCAATGTGCGGCTGCCTCCCGCTCGCTGTCACCGGAAGTCCCTCAGCCCCGGAGGTTGAGGAGAGATCTAACTGAAGTGAAAAAATACCAAGTGCGTTTGGCTTGGGCCCTGAACATGGGGGAAAATAAAATCTCATGACATGGCATTGAGAAATATTGCATGGAACTTGATAACTGAGAAAAATGGGCACCAACCCAAAGGAGGAGTGAAAACAGAGAATGATATGCTCATCGCTAAGGAAACAGGAGCCGGGGGAGGTTAGTTTCATCCAAGTGAGGGAGAGTGGAAGGAGAGGGCAGGATGGATGGTCTGAACCTGGGCTTGCAAGAAGCCCATAGTTCCTTCCACTTGCTATTGGGAGTGGATGTGGAGGGGGCGTGGAACATAGGTTTAAGGAGATGGTGGAGATGATCCAGGATGTTCTTGAACGAGCGGGTAGATTTGGAAGAGAGTGACACGGTGGCACAGAGGTTAGCGCTGCTGTCTCACAGTGCCAGTGACCCGGTTTGATTCCGACCTTGGATGACTGTCTGTGCGGAGTCTGCACATTCTCCCCGTGTCTGTGTGAGTTTCCTCCGGGTGCTCCAGTTTCCTCCCACAGTCCAAAGATGTGCAGGTTAAGTGGATTAGTCATGCTGAATTGCCACTTAGTGTCCAAAGGTCGGCTGGGGTTACGGGGAAAGGTCGGTTCACAGGGCCTGGGTAGGGTGCTCTTTTGGAAGATCTGTGCAGATTTGATGGGCCGAATGGCCTCCTTCTGAATTGTGGGGATTCTATGAATAGTAATTCTATAATCCACTGATATTCAACCTGTAACTGCAGCTAGAATCATCCTGCAGCCCTCACACTTTTAACAGGCCCATCTCTCTCCTACTCGACTCTGGACTATGATTGTATTAGGAGGCGACAGTTCTAAACTAAGTCAGAGTCGATCTGTTTTTAGACTTCATTGGGTGGTCTTTAACCCCTCACGATGGGTAGGGAGTTAAAAATCGTGAGACAAAACCCCAACCAATCCCATATATGTCTCCTATTTCTACAGTGATGGGTTTCATGGTATGTCCTGCCCATCCATGGAGAGGCAGGTATGTCATTAAAACATTTCAATCAGGTTCCACAGTGCACTTTGGGAGTCTGATTTACATTTGTGGCTGTGCGTCTGGTATTCCAGGATTTAGGAAACATGGTAACTGGATGGAGATGGGAGTAGCCAAACCCAGAATGTCAAGTCCTTTTACAGCACTGTGAGGGTCAGGAGTGCTCACTGGCCACCTCCAGCCCCTGAGGCAAACCCTGTGCCAATCACAACCTGCTCACGCTGCCACAATCACCTGTCGCCCGTCCTCTAATCCTGAAATTCCCAAGTCTTCCTCCCACCTGATTGCTGATCTTATCCTGCCCCAATTGTACCCGTTGATCTTATCTGGTGGTCATAACTGTTGACAAAGACACAAAGCTGTGGTCTTCCAGCTGGACAGCCAGTCAATCTGGTGGGTATCCACGTGGGTACAACGTGAGAATAAGTCTAATGAGGTCCCGCCATTAAAGCCATTAAAGATCAGATAACACTGTCAGCATGGCAAGCGAGGGTTTGGAAGTACCAAATGCAAGCAGCAACCTAGCAACAGCATTCTGGTGAAACGTGTTCAAACAAATTAATGCGTATGCCTGCTTAATTCGGCCACTACATCTGAAAGAAGGAACACATTAACTGAAGGCAGTTAAATGGATGAGGATTTATTTTTTAATCAGCATGTTACACTCATTTCATAATCTTGCTGGTTTCCAAGCAGTTTTGATGGATCCGTGCTATGTCAGTGTTTCCAAAGAGAAAACAGATTCCAAAGAGGTCTGCTGTGGGTAGCACTTGAGCACCAAGTCTAGGTTGATAATCCTCGTGTAGTGCTGCAGAAGTGCTGCACTATTGGCAGTTTTGACTTTCAAATGAAATGTTAAATAGAAGCTCTGTCTGCTTTCTAACTGGTCACCTTAACCCCAAGCCTCGAGAGGCCTTTTAATAATCTGCTTTGTTTGCCAAATGTTTCTTTGTCTCACATTCCTGCCCAAGAAAACATAGTTGGAATTCTCTTTTCAGAGACCTCTGTTTCTGACACCAAGGGAGGATGTGTGGCGCTCTACTGTGATATGGTACGAATAAAGTAATGGCATGATGGGAAAACTGGTCAATGGGAAGACTGGTCAAAATATTTGATACAAGGTAAGAAATGCTGCCCTAACCATTTCAGACCCCTGTAAGACTAATAAGGCCGACTCTGCATAACTTGAAGTATGAATAAGCTCAGAGAAGGTCGAGCCATTCCAAAATACCGGACCTCGGCAACTCCTGATAAGACTAACTCGTCATAACCCAGGGCCGTAGGAATAAGACAAGATAAGGCCAGGAAGAAATAAATCTCCTCCGACCTCTCAATGTTCCCTCCAAGGACAAGATAATGGTATGGGTGATGCGACAAAGAGTCCAATAAGGTCAGCAGGCATTGCTTCCGTTTCTACTTCCAATCGAATTCCTGACTAAGCTGTAGTCACGCAATCTTGATAATGATAATGTATAAATACTGAACTGATTTTCTGTAAAAGCGCAGACTTGAGAAGGAATCAGCAAGTTTCACTAACTGCTCTCTGACCTCAAGTTTCAGCCATTACTGCATGCAGTCATTTTGAAAATAAAGCCTTGTTATTTTGTCTCAACGAGCGTTGTTGAATCTTTCTACTAAAGAAGCAGGAAACTATTGACTACAACATTTTGGCGCAAGCGAGCAGTTACCAATACTCTGAGTGAATTCCGTGGGGGACTGAAGAAGTGATCGAGCCACAACCCGGAGAGAAGAGACGGACGCCGGCACAAGGTAAGATTAACCTTGGTCTCTCTCTCTCTCTCTCGGATTGGTGGTTCGACCCCTCATCCCTGAAGGAAGTAACTAAACAGGTGATGGTGCGCGAATCTAAATTGGACTGTTAGTAGAATACTTAGGGTCAGGGACCCCAATTGTGGTTAGCCTTAGGTCAGGGACCTCTTGTTATACAGGCTTAAGTTTGGGTCAGGGACCCTGCAATTTGATTTGGTACCAGGGATTTTTTTTGATCATTTTTTGTTGCCTGGGGCACATTTTACTGACATTATGGGACAGAGTTTAGACAAAACCGGGGGCAATTCCCCTCTATTTTTAATGTGTTCCGAAACCCCTTCTCAAGAACGTAATTTCCGGAGATTATCTGCTGCGCTAAACAATAAATTGGGTAACAATATTTAGCCACTAAGGGGCACTTGGAACGACGATAATTGCATTGCTGCGGAGAAATCTATTTGGGAGAGAAACGCCACATTCAAATGGACATTTTTAATTTCAGAGTGGAAAAAACAGTCCACTAAACGCCACGAACAATCACTATTAATGAGTTGGAGAGATAATGCCAGCAGAAAAGGGATTGATGATTGTGTGGATGGTAAAGCAAAAATAAAAAATCTCCAACCAATAGGCAGAGAGGGCTAGCCCATCAGATTAATCAAAAGGAGGATCCTCCCAGTTGGTCTGGCATGCCGCTGTATCCCTTCTCAGGCGACACAGAAGAGGAGGATTTGACCCCTGGACCCCACTCTCATCCTGCACTCCCCGATCCTACAATTCCACCGCCCCAAGTACAGCCTACCCCTTATGGTCCCACTGCCAATGAATCCCCCGTAGCAACACGCACTCAGTCACATACGCAAGCCGTTATTATGGAACAACCCTTCACCTCTGTTAATCAGCCTCTTCTTGATTTATCACTCCAACTTTTCCGCCACTACCCCCCCCCCCCCCCCCCCCCCGCAAATTACCCCATTAGGAGTGTTATTAACCCCCACCCTGGCACACCCCCCCGCAAATTACCCCATTAGGAGTGTTATTAACCCCCACCCTGGTGATAATGACGACCCATTCATTGAGGTGTGGCAGGCTTTTAAACCCCATGAGCTATGTTTGATCATGGCCCAATGTCCCTCCTGCAAAGATGACCCAGAGGGGTTCACTGAGTTTTTGAGGAGAACTGCGACCATGTACCGTGCTACCGCACGTGATCAATATTCTCTAATTTATTCATCCCTTCCCCCAGAATTAGGGGAAAGATGGAAAAATGAATTAGAACTTCATGGGGACACGTGGACGGTCTTCAGCGCCGCTCACCAAACGGAGGACGATCAGCGTACTTTAATGTTCCCTGCACTAAAACGGGCCAAACTTCTTGAATGTACCCCCACTTCTGAGGAAGATGGTCCAGAATTTTTTGACAGCTTTTGTGGCGTTTACACTCTTTACTCTGGGGACATTGCTTTCAATGCAGGCACGCAGTCTCCCTAATTTAATGCACTACTAATGCAGGTATTGCCTGACCGCATAGCATCCAGTATTAAAACTAATAACATGGACTGGTCTGACAATTCTAAACCTCAAATGAAATGTGTCCTTATTATTGGAGCAATGGCCGCAACCGTGAGACCTGTTCCAAAGACACTTCGCCCAGAATTCGTCCAACATCCCTCTCAAAGAAGAGCTCCTAAAGGTCAAAACTCTCAGACAGATTCACGTTACTATCGCCCAGATTGCACGGACCCTCCTGAATTTGGTTACCGCCCACAGGCTCCTTACCCCTTCACTCCACACACGGAGGATTTCGACAGCGCTCCTCCGCGTCGTCCTCCTGCCAAGTATAATGTAACTTGCTTCAACTGTCAACGGACCGGGCACTATGCTAGGGATTGTCCAGCACCCCGATGATAAGGTAGATTTCAACCCCGTCAACAGACACCCTTCACTACCTCAAACCCCTACTGACTAGCCCGATCAAACTTTCCGGTCCTCTCAATAGACCACTCTGACAAGCCCACCGCTACGATTTACATAGAGGGCCGTCCTATCCCCTTCCTGATTGACACCGGCGCAACTCATTCTACGCTAGACTGGACATTAATTCAGAAACATGGCTTTCCCCTCTCTGATAAGCATGTGGAACTTGCTGGTTTCATGGGGGACGGTGCTGTTTATCCGCTTACAAAGCCGCTCTCTGTTCAATTTGAGGGCAGGGAATGTTGCATCCCTTTCACGGTTACCCGCGTCCTCGGTGTGAATCTGGCCGGACGTGATTTGCTGTGTCCCTTGCCTTGGAAATTGTTTGCCTTGATAACGGCATTACAATATCAGCTATCCCGCAGGCCCAGCTTCGAAATGTTCCCCTTTTCATTATTCCACAGTGGTGGTCGATTGATTTTGATCCCTCACACTTTTCACCTCCCTTAGATATTCCCGATCCACATGTCACTCTTTGCTATGATCATACAGGATGCTCGCCTGATTTGGAGAGCATTTATCAAGATGCCCTCGGTTCTCTACAATCCGTTTCCTTTGTTGGCCTCGCTAAGGGAAAAGAAGGGTCTGCCTTTCTTGTCGATTTACCCCATGGCCTCTGGCGTCAGTCGGGACTTGTGTCACCCCATGTGACCCTTTCTGTCAACGAAGGCTACAGTGCCAAGTCCTTGGGATTTCTGGCAGCTGCACTACGAGGACAAGCTGATCCTTTCTTTAATGGAAGTCAAACCCTACCCACAGGCACTTTAGAATATTTTCAATGCCCATTTGTCCTCATTGGCACACTGCACCACCATCGTTCAGTCCAATCTACGAATAAACAGCGCCACAGCTGCGCCGATTCAGCTACTTTAAATGGGCTAGCACCGTCGCCACGTGGAACGCAAATTCCATGGAAAACGGTGCCGGATTCGCCGGGTCTTTGATTGGCGCTCATGAGGCTCACACGCCGCAGCCGCACTTAAACGGTCCATCCCCACACACACACCGTCCCAGCCAACAAGATGGCGGGAAGGAGAGCAGCGCCACGGTTCAGGGACACTGAGCTGGAGACCCTCATGGATGCCGTGGAGGAGAGGAGGATGACCCTGTACCCCGGACCGGGAGGAAGGCCGTCAAGCGCTGCCTTTCGTCTTGCCTGGGCGCAGGTGGCAGTGGCGGTCAGCGCCGTGGGCAACGCCGCCCAGACTGGCGTGCAGTGCAGCAGAAACTCCACAACCTCCTCAGGGCGGCCAGGGGGAGTTGGCTCCTCCGTTCCCCTGGTACTAACCTCGCCCCCCCCCCACACACGCGTAACCCGGCCCCTCCCTCCCAGGGGACGGCCGAACCCTCACCCTTCCCCCTAATGCTGGCACCCATGCCAGCCACCATGCCCAGGTGCCCTGGCCACTGAGGCCACGATCTACCCTCCCTGGACTGCATGCATTGGACCATTTAAAGGTGTCGTTGATTGTGTTTGCCCCCTGATGTACTATCAATTACG
The DNA here is from genome assembly GCF_047496885.1 of Scyliorhinus torazame. NCBI lineage: Eukaryota > Metazoa > Chordata > Chondrichthyes > Carcharhiniformes > Scyliorhinidae > Scyliorhinus > Scyliorhinus torazame. The sequence continues at coordinate 241,821,611 of NC_092708.1, read as the reverse complement.
AGCCGAGAGTAGAATGTAATCGAGGCTTTATTACACAGAGATGTGTGGCCTCCTATAGCAACTTACAAAATGGCTGCTGTTCGGAGAGCACACACATTTATACTCCGCCTACTGGGCGGAGCCAGCAGGCAGGGATCTACCCCCGTACCTGTAATACAGGGGTCTTGCCGTTATACCCATATATACAATATAATACAACAGCGGTGATTACCACACACACCCCCCTCCGCCCACCTCAGGTGAAGGCTGCACACAACCGCTGGGTACGGGAGGAGGCCGGAGGGGGCCACAGGATCATGGAACAAATGATGGAAGGCATTGAAGGTGTTCGCGTCTGTCGACGATATAATCATTTGGTCCACCACCCCGCAGGAGCATATCAGTCGCCTCCAGCGCGTGTCAAAAGCATACGTGAGCAGGGCCTACACCTCAACAGAGCCAAATGCTCCTTTGGTCAGACGGAACTCAAGTTCCTAGGGGACCACATCTCCCAGTTGGGTGTGCGGCCGGATGCGGACAAGGTGGCTGCTATCACAGCCATGAAAACGCCAGAGGACAAGAAGGCGGTCCTCCGATTTCTGGGCATGGTCAACCTTTTAGGGAAATTCATCCCTAACCTCGCCTCTCATACCACAGCTCTCAGGAACCTGGTCAGGAAGACGACAGACTTCCAATGGCTTCCTGCCCACAAGCGCGAATGGAGAGAACTCAAAACCAAACTCACCACGGCCCCGGTCTTAGCTTTCTTTGATCCAGCAAAAGAGATCAAAATTTCGACCGATGCCAGTCAATCCGGCATTGGGGCAGTGCTCCTGCAACGCGATGTGGTCTCATCATGGGCCCCCGTTGCATATGCGCCATGACCCCCACGGAACGCGCAGATAGAAAAGGAGTGCCTGGGCCTTCTGACCGGTGTCGTCAAGTTTCACGATTATGTGTACGGACTTCCTCAATTCACCGTCGAGACCGACCATCGCCCGCTGGTCAGTATAATACAGAAAGACTTGAACTACATGACGCCTCGCCTCCAGCGTATTCTTCTCAAGCTCCGGCGATACGACTTCCAGCTGGTATACACCCCAGGCAAAGACCTCATCATTGCCGACGCTCTCTCCAGGGCTGTCAACACTCCGTGTGACCCAGCGGGATTCGTCTGCCAGGTTGACGCCCATGTGGACTTCGTGGCCTCCAATCTACCTGCCACGAATGAACGCCTCATCCAAATTCGTGAGACGGCGGCTGACCCTTTGCTAACAGACGGGTGGCTTAAGGGCCAATACCCGCAGTTCTATAACGTCAGAGATGATCTGGCGGTAGTAGATGGTGTTCTCCTGAAACTGGACCGCATTATCATCCCGCATAGCATGCGCCAGCTCGTCTTGGAACAGCTACATGAGGGCCATCTTGGCATGGAAAAGTGCCGCCGACGGGCCCGAGAGGCAGTGTACAGGCCCGGCATCAATGGCGACATAGCCAACACAGTGCTCAACTGCCCCACCTGTCAGCGGTTCCAGCCAGCCCAACCACGTGAGACAGCCCCATGAGTTGGTCACGTCCCCTTGGACCAAGGTGGGCATCGACCTGTTCCACGCGCTGGGCAGGGACTATGTCCTGATTGTAGACTACTTTTCAAACTACCCGGAGGTGGTACGTTTACACATCACATCGTCTGCAGTCATCCGTGCCTGTAAGGACACCTTTGCTCGTCATGGCATCCCACTCACTGTGATGTCGGACAATGGCCCCTGCTTCGCAAGCCAGGAATGGTCCAACTTTGCCAGGCGGTACAACTTTGTGCATATGGCATCCAGTCCCCTGTACCCCCAATCCAACGGCAAAGCGGAGAAGGGCGTCCACATCGTCAACCGGCTCCTCTGCAAGGCTGGGTCCGATTTCTACCTCACCTTGCTGGCCTATCGCTCAGCCCCACTGTCCACTGGCCTGTCGCCAGCCCAGCTGCTCATGGGTCGCACCCGGAGGACGACGGTGCCATCCATTCATGTCCTAGACCTCGACCACGTTCCGGTCCTTCAACAAATGCAGCTGTCTCGTGCACAGCACAAGGCGGCTCATGACGCCCGTGCAGCTGATCTCCTGGCTCTGGCTCCAGATGACGTTTGCATCCATCTTCCGGATGGTGGCTGGTCTGCAACCGCTGTGGTTCTTCGGCAGGTGGCTCCCCGCTCGTTCCTGGCTCGTCTACCGGATGGTTCCATTCTGCGCCGCAATCGACGTGCCCTTCGTCTCATTCCGCGCTCGCTACATGATCCTACACCATTGCCACGCCCTCCTGTTGACCCTGACCTGGACTATGCAGAGATCCCGGTCACTCTGCATCCTCCTCGCTCTGACGCAGTCCAGCCCGCTCCTCAGCCGGCGGCTCCCGACCCACCCTTGAGGCGGTCAACCAGAATTCGTCGCGCACCTCAGAGACTTAGGGCGGGATTCTCCACTCCCGCGCCAAAGTGCCCACGCCGTCGTGAACGCCGTCGAGGTTCGCGACGGCGTGAAACGGCCCCGATCCCGACCGATTCTACACGTGCCAGGCCTTGTCGCCGCGTAAAGGCGGCGCCACATAGATGACGCGGGGTCGCGGAAGGAAGGAGGTCCTCCTTCAGAGAGGACGGCCCGACGATCAGTGGGCACCGATCGCGGGCCATGCCACATTTGAGGTACCCCCCGGTGCAGAATCCCCCCCCCAGTGTTCCCGCTCTGTTCCCGATGGCAGCGATCAGGTGTGGACGGCGCCGGGGGGAACCCGCCGTTTTGGCCTAGCCGCTCGGCCCATCCGGGCCTGAGAATAGCGGGGGTGCCGGAGAATCGCCATTTTGGGTGTCTCCGGCGATTCTCCGGCCTGCCGCCCGCGGAACACGATGGGGCCGTTCCCGTCGCTTGGGAGAATTGCGGGAGGGCGCCGGACCGGCGTCCCGGGAATTTTTGGCGCCCAGGCGATTTTCCCAACCGGCGTGGGAGTGGAGAATCTCGCCCATAATTTGTGAACTTTGTGGACATACGGACTTTCTGATTTGTTCTGTTCTTCCGTTTAATCGTTCAAGTGGTTTGTATATAGTGTTCATCTCGTTATTTGTGTGACATACTGTTTTTCTGCACCAGGCACCTTCCCATGTAAATAGCTTAATTTTCATTTTTAAAAAAAAATTTATTAAAGGTTTTCATAAAATATCAATAACAAAATGAAAAAGAAACCCAACAGGGTTAAGTACAAAACACAGTCCAGAAAAACAACCCTCCATACCCCCCTCCCTCCCTGTAGATAAATAATAAATTAACATTAACACCCTGACTTAATACAAGTATATACACCCCCTCAGACCCTCCAGTGTAAATAACAAAAACAAAAAAAAACAAAAAATAAATAAAGTGCCACCCCCCCTCACCAATGTCTACCGCTCTGCCAGGAAGTCTAAGAACGGTCGCCACCGCCTAAAGAACCCTTGTACCGACCCTCTCAAGGTGAATTTCACCCTCTCCAACTTAATAAACCCCGCCATATCGTTGATCCAGGATTCCACGCTTGGGGGCCTCGCATCCTTCCACTGAAGCAGAATCCTTCGCCGAGCTACCAGGGACGCAAAGGCCAGAATTCCGGCCTCTTTCGCTTCCTGCACTGCTGGCTCCCCTGCAACCCCAAATATTGCGAGCCCCCAGCCCGGTTTGACCCTGGATCCTACCACCCTCGACACAGTCCTCGCTACGCCCTTCCAAAATTCCTCCAGCGCTGGGCATGCCCAGAACATATGGGTGTGGTTTGCTAACACACCTGTCCTATAAATAGCTTTGTTTTCATGGACATAGTCCTGTAACTATTTCGCACACACATAGGGTGTCATTCTCCGACCCCCCGCCGGGTTGGAGAATCGCCGGGGGCTGCCGTGAATCCCGCCCCCGCCGGTTGCCGAAGTCTCCGGTACCGGATATTCGGCGGGGGCGGGAATCGGGCCGCGCCGGTTGGCGGCCCCCCACCCTGCTGGACTCTCCGGCCCGGATGGGCCGATGTCCCGGCGATAAATTGCCTGTCCCGCCGGCATGGATTAAACCACCTTTTCAACGGCGGGACTAGGCGGCGTGGGCAGGCTCCGGGGTCCTGGGGGGGGCGCGGGGCGATCTGGCCCCGGGGGGTGCCCCCATGGTGGCCTGGCCCGCGATCGGGGCCCACCATGTCTCCACCATGGCGGAGGCAGAAGAGACTCCCTCCACTGCGCATGCGTGGGAAACTGTCAGCGGCCGCTGACGCTCCCGCGCATGCGCCGCCCGGGGATGTCATTTCCGCGCCAGCTGGCGGGGCAACAAAGGCCGTTTCCGCCAGCTGGCGGGGCAGAAATTCCTCCGGCGTCGGCCTAGCCCCTCAATGTTGGGGCTCGGCCCCCAAAGATGCGGAGCATTCCGCACCTTTGGGGCGGCGCGATGCCCGTCTGATTGGCGCCGTTTTGGGCGCCAGTCGGCGGACATCGCACCGTTTCGGGAGAATTTCGCCCATAGTCAGGAACATTCACCATACACTATTTATTGCCACGCAGGTACATTTTTAATAAAAGGGGGGATGTCATAATATACGCCAGTATATCATGGTGCAGACACACTGATGGACACACAGTGGGACCAATCAACACACACAACACCGCAGCCAATCACCAGTGAGAGCACACGCACTATAAAGACAGGGGGCATCAGAGTTCCCGCTCATTCGAGTTGCAGCTAGCTAGGAGGACTGAGCTCACAGCCTGTAACACAGACATTCACCGTTTGCTGAGTGCATCAACTGGTTAGGAGAAGGCAAAGGTCTTTAGTTAAAGCTCGTATCGTACTTACCCACAGTCTGAGTATGTTTAAACAGTTAATGATTCAATAAAAAAGTGTTGCACTATTTCAAGTGTTGGTGACCTGTATGTGATCCAGAACACCCAACACATCAGAAGGTGCTAATGTGGGCAGGAGTCAGACATTGTCATACGATGTGGAGCACCGGAGCTCATCGCAGAGCAGGCTGTCATCATCCTCCATCCCATGGACCAGACTCTCTTTCACTGCCAACCCAGTGCCCCCAGCTCGTAGTGCCGCAGGTATGTAATGGACGGAGGGTGCATGCGGGTGGTTTGGTGGTGTGGGAGGTGAGGGGATTTGGTGGTGTGGGAGGTGCGGGTCTGGGATGGTGGTGTTCGTGCCCCTGGCCAGTGACCCCACTCCCCTCTGATCAGTGAAGCTTGTCGAGACGAATGCATCCTGTGCGCACTGGCCCTGGCGTTGTGCAGCCTCCTGTGCCTGGCCAGCCCCACGTCTCGCTCATTGTCCCCCACACCCTCAAGCTCCTCATCTGACGAGGCCTGCTCTTCCTCCTCAAGCTCCTCCAGCATATTGCCCCTCTGCTGGGCTACATTGTGGCGGATGCAGCAGACCACTATGATGCGGGCTACCCCCCTAGCATCGTACTGGAGGGCCCCTGATGCGCATCTTCAGGACCCCGAAGCACCTCCTGACAACACCCCTGGTTGCCGGATGGGCATCATTGTAGTGGGTCTCCGCGTCGATCTGTGGCGTCCGTATAGGCGTCATCAGCCACGACCACAACGGGTAACCCCTATCGCCCAGAGCCAGAGCCGCAGCCGGGCAGGTGGGGGGGGGGGGGGGATGCACCTCAAACATGTCAGGGGTCACCGAGTTTTCCAAGATGAAAGAGTCATGTATACTGCCCGGGTATCGGGTGCAGACGTGCATAATCCGCATCTGATGGTCACAGGTGAGCTGAACGTTCATGGAGTGGTAGCCCTTTCTGTTTGTGAACATCGGCCTGTTATCCGCCGGTGGCCATCGGGTGACATGCATCCCATTGATCACCCCCTGGACCCCCTGCTTATCTGCAGCTAGAGTTGGACCCTGTCTCTTGACAGTATGTTACCATTAATATGCACAGGGTCCTATATGAGTCTACATGGTTGCCTTTTGGAGTGTCCTCTGCCTGTGCTATTTTTCAATGCGTCATGGAGAGTATCTTGCAAGGGTTGCCACCTATTGGTATTTATGTAGACGGCATCTTGATTACAGGAGTTTCGGAGCAAGAGCATTTGGATAATTTGGAGGCTGTGTTTAAATACTTCTCGGAGGTAGAAATCTGTTTACTTTGCGCAAAGTGCATCTTTCAGGCGAAGAAGTGATCTACCTAGGTTATTGGGTGGACCGCGAAGGTTAACCCGTTTCGGAGAAGGTGTGCGCAATCCAACAGGCCCCCACCCCGATGGACGCTTCGGTTTTTCGTTCTTTTCTCGGCCTCATAAATTATGATGGGAAGTTTCTCCCCAATCTGGCAGTCATGCTGGCCCCATTACACCTTCTGTTGAAGAAGAATCACTCCTGGGTTTGGGGTCAGCTGCAGGAAACCGCATTTCAGCAGGTGAAGCAACAATTGTCGTCATCCAGGTTACTAACCCACTATGATCCTGCAAAGCCTTTGATCATCACATGTGATGCATCCCCATATAGTAATGGGGCCGTCCAGTCCCACAAGATGGAGAACGGAACCAAGCGGCCGATAGTATGTAGCCATCTGGGATGGCCACTTACAACAAGAAACATGGACGTTCGCACAGCCCAATGGGAAATAGGGACAATGTAAGATTCAGGCAGGCGCAGAGCCTGCATGTATATTCGTGAGCAGAGAATCCAGACAGCATCAAAACCCCCAACCGATTAGCATTTTAATGGCCCATCTCCGTAAGACAAAGGATTGATACTCAGGTAACCGATACAAGCCCAGACATTTCGCCGTCACTCCCTTTACGCAGGAAGCATAAATAGCAAGGTCAATGACCGCTTAGGACACGTCCAGCCATCAAGGCACCCGCCCCTTTATTGGCTCAGATCGAGGGCAGTGATCGAGAACTGCCCAATTAATTGGGTCCAAACCTAAGGACCGCCCAAAAGAGCGCAAAACCCCCCGAGGATAAAGAGAAACACCGCCATGTGTTCGATCTCTTTTGGACCTGGCGCTCCGGCAACGTCCATCTCCAATCGCAGCACCACCAGAAGCAAGTTCAAGTTCAACGTCTGCTACCAGACTGAGCCCAGCTGAACAGCAGTTACTTCTTCAGACCCGGTAGATCCAGATTCGAACAAAGGCCACTGTTCCTCTGACCTAAGCCGGGTGACTGAAGTTAAGTACAGGTTGTCATAGTTGTTAGGTGTAGTTTAACTAGTAGTGTTTATTTTGCATGTGTAAATTGATCTTGTGTGTAAATAAAGTACCATTGATCTTGAACTAACTAACTGGTTGTTTGGCTCTTTGATCGATACCCGGTTGAACCTTATGGCGGTATCATTTGATACCTGGCGACTCTGAGAGCATACCATATCACTATCTAGATAAAAGGGCAACCTTATTGACTGCCATATTTAGAGCAAGCAAAAAAGGCAACAAGTGTTCACCTCCCGCACATTGACTGCAGCGGAAAAGAAATGTGCACAGATCGAGAAGGAGGGTCTGGCGGCGGTCTTTGTGGTGAAATACTTCCACCAGTATGTTTATGGCCGCCACTTTGCTATTGCGACCGATCATAAGCCTCTGCTTGGACTTTTCAGAGAGGATAAGCCGGTTCTGCCCATTGTTTCCACCCGGATCCAGCGCTGGGTTTTGCTGCTCGCTGCCTATTCTTTGGAGCATAAACCAGAGACGCAGATAGTGAATGCCAATGCACTGAGCCAGTTGCCTTTGTCGACCGGCCCCACGACGGGTGAGGTGGTTGTGACCCTGGATTTTATGGAGTTATTACCTGTCATGGCATCGTGGAACCATGAGTGGACCCAGACAGACCCGGTCCTATCCAAGGTTTGGCACGTAGTCTTATATGGTGGGCAACATAGACCGCACCTGGGCGAGTTGAGGCCATTTTCCTCCAAGCTGTCTGAATTCAGCGTAGAAGACGATATCCTGTTGTGGGGGACGCGTGTGGGCAGGAGCTGATACCTTTTCACATGAACTTCACTGTAGTGTAAGCCTACGTGTGACAATATTAAAGATAAAGATTATAAAGGACCTCCACAATGGTCATCCGGGCGTGACAAAAATGAAAATGTTGCCGCAGAGTTATGTCTGGAAGCTTCCGCCAGCCATGCCCCTGCACCACCCGGCCAGGCTAGGCTTGGGTACGCTTACATGCCGACTGTGCTGGCCCTTTTCAAGGGTCCATATTCCTCTTTTTCATTGATGCCTAATCAAAGTGGCTCAATGTACATAGGATGGCAGGAACAACGTCCTGTGCAACCATAGAGAAGATGCGTTTATCTTTTAGCACGCATGGCCTGCCCGAGGTGCTGGTCACGGAGAATGGCAATCCTTTCATAAGTGAGGAGTTTGCAGGTTTCAGGAAGATGAATGGTGTACGGCATATTCGCATCGCTCCACCCAGCTTCCAATGGGTTGGTGCAGCGTGCAATGCAGACATTAAAACGGGGCCTCGAGAAACAGTCTTCTGTGTCCATGGACACTAGACAGGCTTGTTTTTTGTTTTGTTACAGAACCATTCCGCATACGTTGACTGGGGTAACTCCCGTGGAACTCCTAGTTGGCTGCATACTTCGTACCCGACTCAGCATGGTCTTTTCGGACATTCACACGAAAGTACTCCAAAATCAGCAATAGCAGGGGCATGGCCCTTCTCGACATCGGCCAGTCTGGCAGTTTGCACCCGGAGACCTAGGGTGGAATTCTCCGTTGCTGAGGCTAAGTGCCGGCGCAAACGGAGAATCCGCGGGAATTTCATGACCAGAAAATCGGAATGAACCCCTCACCAATTCCGTTACTGGTGAGGGGCTAGCTCCGGCACCACATAAAAAGCCCATGGATCGCGAGGAAAACGGCCGGAGAATCGCGGGTCCCGGGCCACACATGCGCAGGGCTGATGCCTGCATCATTCGCTCCAGAAAACATGGCGTCTGCCGTGCTGGAAGCCTAACCCGCCAACCCCGACCCCACCGCCCATGCCCTGTCCATCTCTAACCACTCCTTCCAGCCCTAGAAGGAGCACCCCAGCCAGCGGCACAGATCCCAGACGAGTGTGGAGTGTGAAAACAAAAACTATTGGGGAGTTTCCAATACCATCAATGAGGTGAGAAGCTCTGAGATTTCTGGGCATGAGTGGTTTCTGCAGGAAATTTATGCCAAATTTCAGCAGTGCGGTTGCTCCACTGACTGAACTTCTGAAAAAAGCACGGGACATTTCAGTGGACATTGGAATATCAGGAGGCATTCGATAATCTGAAAACTGTGTGAACCACTGAGCCCATGTTGTGACACATAATTATGACAAGCAATTTAAGGTGGCAATTGATGCGAGTGATGTGGGCTTTAGTGCTGGACTCCTGCAGGAAGGTGACTAAAGGATGGAAATTTTGCTTGGAAATTAAATAATTCTCAAAAGAAATATTCAACCATTGAGATGGAGACATTGGGGTGAATCCACCACTGGGTGGGATTTTCCATTCTGCCTGCAGTGCACCCCTGCCCGTGGGTTTCCTGGCTACGTGAGGTGGCTACAATGGGAAATCCCATTGGCCAGTGGCTGAACAGAGAATCCTGCTGCCAGTGATGGCACGTTGCTGAGGAACACACGGCTGGGGAGGTGCAGAATTCACCCCATTGAGTTTGGTATTGGTGTTACAACATTTTGACATTCATGTTGATAACAATTCATCAGAGACAATTGTATATCAAGACCATAATCCATTAATTTTGTTTGTAAAAGTTTAAGGATCAAAATGCAAGACTGTTGAGATAGAAATTATTGTTGCAACCATTTGACTTAAAAGTTATACATGTAGCAGGATGGGAAAAGTACAATTGTCAATGCTTTATCACAACATTGAAGTGTGAAAAGACTGGAACATTCGTAGGTGGAAAAGAAAGACTGAAATGGATGATGCTCATGTTTAGGTTTGCATGTTTAAAATACAATATATGTATCTTATAGAGTATAAGTTGTGTTTATTAATGAGAAATGTTTAGAGGTAAAAGGCTTTGGAAAAATGGAGCCATCTTTTTTATATTGCCAGTTCATTTTCTTAAGGGGCGGTATGATAAATGTAGGAATTTCAGATATATTGTACTTTAAATGTTTGGTGAAGTAAGGGTTAAAAGCCTAGGTTAGAGTGTGTTTGACTGCCAAAGTCATGTTTGGAACAAAATCCTGGTTTCAAATACAACAAAGCTTTTAGGAGCCAGAGATACATTGCCCCCATCCCCCTCATCTGGGGAGGACTGCGCCTCTTCCTGCTGCTACTCCACTCCGCCGTCCTCTGCCTGCGGCACATCGCCCCTCTGCTGGGCTATATTGTGCAGGACGCAGCACACTACAATGATGCGGCCGACCCTATCTGGCCGATACTGGAGGGCGCCCCCAGAGAGGTCCAGGCACCTGAAACGCATCTTCAGCACGTCAAAGCACCTCTCAATCACTCCCCTTGTCGCTACATGGGCATCATTGTAGCGGTTCTCCGCCTCATTACGTGGCCTCCGTATAGGCGTCATCAGCCACGATCGCAATGGGTAGCCCCTGTCGCCCAGCAACCAGCCCCTCAGCCGGGGATGGGGTCCCTCGTACATGTCGGGGATGTATGATTGCGACAACACGTATGAGTCGTGTACACTGCCCGGGTAACGGGCGCAGATGTGCAGGATCATCATGCGGTGGTCGCAGACCACCTGTATGTTCATCGAATAGGTCCCCTTCGTATTGGTGAACACAGCCCTGTTATCTGCAGGTGGCCGCACGGCGACGTGCATCCCATCAATCGCGCCCTGGACCATGGGGAACCCGGCCACAGCAGAGAAGCCCACGGCCCGGGCATCCTGGCTGGCCCGGTCCACAGGGAAGTGGATGTAGCGGTGCGCAATGGCATATAGGGCGTCTGTCACTGCCCGCATGCACCGGTGCACCAATGTCTGCGATATGCCGGACAGGTCCCCACTCGGTGCCTGGAATGACCCCGTTGCATAAAAGTTCAGTGCCACCGTAACCTTGATGGACACGGGGAAGAGGGTGTCCCCCGCTAGTGCCACGCGGTGACAGGCGCGCCAGCAGGTGGCAGATGTGTGCCACGGTTTCCCGGCTCAACCGGAGTCTCCTCCTACATTCCCGGTCTGTGAGGTCCTGGTATGACTGCCGGGAACGGTACACACGGGGCGTCCTCGGGTGCCTCCGTTGCCGTGGGGCCGCGACGTCCTCCTCCCCCTCCTCGTCCTGTCGGGCGTGTGTCCCTCCAGCCTGGTCGGCTGCCGCCTGCCCCTCTGATGCAGCCTGCGCCGCCTCTCTGGCACGCTCCTCCTACTCATCCAGGGCAACATGGACATTAGCGGCTGCCGCCATGGCGGCCAACATTGCTGGCTGACCGGAAAACATGATGGCCTGGGGGTGGGGGGGAATGACGACATGTCATCATTGCCCATACCCCCTCCTCCCCCCAGCCAGGTGGCATGGACCGCATGGGTCCGACTGTTGGAGGCTGGCACCTGGCCAGGTGGACCAACTCACTTGCCCTCGCACCCCCCCTCCCCGGCATGGACCCCCCCCCCCTCGTCCCCCTCCCTGGCACGGACCACCCCCCCTCCCCGGCATGGACCCCCCCGGCATGGACCCGTCCCCCCCGTCGGCACGCACCTCCATGCCCCCTCCCCGGCACGGACCCCTGTCCCCCTCCCCGGCAGTCATCCTCCCGTCCCCGGCACTCACCCCCCCCTTCCGGCACTCCCACGGGGCCCAGCCCACTCTAACCCCCCCCCCCCCCGCCGCACACACACACACACACACACACACACACACAACCCTACACACACCTCTCCCCCACACATACAGACTGCGGCCACGCCATCGCCTCTCCAGCGGCCAACCCCCCAGGCCGTCACCCACCTCCACGCTGGTCGGGGTCAACCATGAGCACTGGTTGACGCCAATTAATAGGTGGTTTGATTTACGCCGACGTGACCCGTGATCACATCGGCGGGACTTCGGCCCATCCGGACGGGAGAATATCGGCAGCCCCGAAATCCATTGCCTTGCGCCCACCCGTGCCATTCTCCGAGGTGTGCGGCGCGATTGACGCCCCGCCGACTTTTCTCCCTTCGGAGAATTCGGCGGGCGGCGGGGGCGGGATTCACGACAGCCCACGGCGATTCTCCGACCCGGTGGGGGTCGGAGAATCTCGCCCCATATTCTGATTTATTCATGCAATCACTTCAGGCGCATAGTATCTTTTACTCACAGTCTGACAAAATATAAATAAATAGTGAGGTTTTGGTCCAGAGTATCCTAGTCACTGTTGGGGTCTGGTCTAGCATCGTAATATAACAAAAAGGCTATCAATTGCAGGTCGTCATTAAGAGGATAAGGGGATCATTGATCCTACAACCCTGCCACCCCCAAAAGCAAAACAGAAAATAAAACACTCCATCGGGAATCGTGGTGGAACCAACATCGATGTCACCTTGTAAAAGGGAAGGGAAGGTGTTGATAAATGCACATTTTGATGAGAATGGGGTAGAATAAGGGAATGGAACAATGCAGAGAGCTCTGTAGGGAGATGGCACACATCAATCAAGCTGAGCATGAATCACGTTATCTGCACTTCCAAGATTTTAGGAATTTATTTGATGCAACGTGTCAAATTTGGTGAAAGGATGTTATCCAAATCTTCCTTCGCTAATCCCCGGGCGTTAGGCAGCCAAAAGGAGAGCCTAACCCCGACATTGCAGAAACCGCAGTGTGGCTAAAACTACTTACAACACACTTGCTTTTCAAATGGTAAAAAGCTATTGGTCTTATTTTAGCCAATGTTCACCCCTCAAGAATCAATGGAAATTGTCTCCTCGGATCAGTATGTTACACTTCCGATTAAAATGCCTAAATGTGGTGATGCAAACATTTAGAAGTAGTCTGGCTTAGCACAGGGTGAAAGAGCTGGCTTTTAAAGCAGACCAAGGCAGGCCAGCAGCACGGTTCAATTCCTGTAACATCCTCCCCGAACAGGTGCGGAATGTGGCGATTTTCATTTAATTTCAAATGCTTCCTAAAAAGTAACCTCTGTTAGTAGATGCTCGCTCATGTGTCTAAATTCAAGCCAGGCTACAATATAAATTACAGAAAAAATGTTTGAAAAGTTAATAAAATACAATTTCATTTCACATTGTGTTAAAAATGTGAAATCTTTAAACTTAAATTCCCACTTTAAAGATAATGATTTGAAAATTATTTCCTAAAGCAAAAGTACTATGATTGTTCATTTTTAGAAGAAGCATTTTATAGAGTCCAATTGTGCCAAGACATGTTATTTGGGGTGATTGGGTCTGAGTGCTGAGGACAGTTCAGAATAAAGTTGATGTTGGATTGAAAATCAAGCCTTACCAGGTGGGATGAAAAGGGTGCCTCGGACCCTGCCGTCTCTGACTGGGATCCTGCTCACCCCTTTCTTCATGAACCAACGTTGGTTGGTGGAAGTGGCCAGAGGCTGGTGTGGGAGCTGCTCCAGGCTCCAGTGTCCATCAAAGACCTCGATGTGGAGAGAGAGGGGAGAGGAGGCCACGTCCCTCTTGACGAGGCGAGTGAATGGAGTGTGGGGGCTGAGCGACCAGACGAGCCCCATGGGCTGTGTGCCGGTGTAGTGGCCGCCCAGGGCCGGGGAGTGAGCCAGGTCCAGGTGGCCGCGTGCGTCCGCCAGGTACAAGGCGGAGGAGCGGAAGAGCTGCTCCTTCTCGTCGCGGAGCCAAGCCTTCATGGTGACCTGCTGGAGCGGGGCGAGGCCGCTCACCCGCACCCGGAGCGGCTGGTCGAAGAGGGAGTCGGGGCTGGGCTGAAGCTGGACACTCACGGCCATGGCGGCTCGGTGAGGCAGGGGGAGGGGGCGGCGCAGGAAGGAGCGGGAGCTGCTGCCAGCCACCCGGGGCAGGCTGCACAGGAACATGGAAACCAGGGGCAGTGACTGGCAGCCGGAGTGAGGGATGGCCCACACCGTTTGCAGCTTGGTCTGTTGCAATGGTTCTCCAACTCTCTGGGAGGTTCCACCCTCTCTCATCTGTTGTGAGCGCCCAGTTTTCCATCGGGATTGGGCACAAGGCCACTCCCTGGGAACACAGCAGCTTTTTTTGGTATTTGTGTTTTGCATCGCCTCATGGTGCAAACCAGACCCTTCCAGTCAGGTGAGAAAAAAACTCACCGCACCTCAACAGCACTGAAGCTGCAGAGAAACAGGCCATTTGTCCCACCCTGCTCACTCCCCAAAACCTTTCAAATTCCTCTGTCTCTCGGTGGCGGCGATGTGCTGAACAGAGAAAGGTGGCTCTCCCGTGTGAACTTCCCATTAGACCCTTTGCACCGGAAAGGTGGACACGGGAACAACCAACCTTCTCCCCCTCGGTCGAGCAGTGTTGAACGTCGAGATGGAAGACACATTGCTCATGGTCCATTTATATTTGTCTTCGATCTCCAGGTTGAACACTTGCTCGACCTAGGGGGAGGGGGAGACGGTAGATGTACACCTAAATGGGAGGGGGGGGGGGGAGAACAAAACATGGGGTTTGCCGAAAGGGATGGAGTGCCTGGCAGAAAGGGGGTGGGGGAGAAGACAATGGGAGGGGAGGCAACAGGAGGGCGGAATAGGCGGGTGGGTGAGGTCACATGGGGGGGGGGGTATCGGGGACTAGGAGGGGAGGGAAAGAGGGAGGGCAGAATACTGGCTACAACAGGTCGCACATGGAGGCCGCCAGAAGAAAGAAGACAACGGTGGCCCACAAACAAAGGGAAACCCCGGCATTCAGGGGCATATCCATGTGGGAGGTATGGCTGACCCTGCAGGGGGGGGGGGGGGGGGACAGACAGAAACCCCCCACCAGAATACTCACCTTGAATGTAAGGGGACTAATACCTGGAACATGAGGGGACTTAACGGCCCAGTGAAAAGATCCAGAGTCTTCGCCCACGTGAAAAACTTGAGGGCCGACATGGTCTTCCTGCAGGAGACACACCTGAGGGAGAAGAAAAAGTTGGATAGGACAGATCTACCATGCGTGCTACAGACAAGGGCAAGGAGGGGGTGGGAGGTGGTGGCATGCTGTTTAATAAAAGAACGGCCTTTACAGTGATGAATAAGGTGACAGACCCAGGAGAAGGGTATGTCATGATCAGCGGTGTCCTGGATGGGCCACCGATATTGTTTGCGAATACATATGGCCCCAATTAGGATGATGCTGACTTCATCAAAAATTAATAATAACAATCTTTATTGTCACATGTAGGCTTACACGAACACTACAATGAAGTTACTGTGAAAATCCCCTAGTCGCCACACTCCGGCGCCTGTTCGGGTCACAGAGAGAGAATTCAGAATGTCCACATTACCTAACAGCACGACTTTCGGGACTTGTGGGACGAAACCAAAGCACCCGGAGGAAACCCACGCTGACACATGGAGAATGTGCAGACTCCAGTGACCCAAGCCGGGAATCGAACCTGGAGCTAACCACTGCGCTACCGTGCCGCCCCTAGCAGAAATCCCCGATGTCGACTCCCACCAACTCATCATGGAGGGAGACTTCAACTGTGTACAGGACCTAAGGATGGACAAATCCAACCCCAAATCAGGGAAACAATTGGCCATGGTAAGGGAACTGAACACCTTTATCGAACAGATGGGGGGTGGACCCATAGAGGTTCAGTGACCCGGTGGACAAAGAGTTCTCCCTCGCCCAAGTCCACAAAGTATACTCCCGAATTGATCTTTTTGTAATGGGTAAATCGGTGCTTCCAGGGATAGGAGGGGCGGAATACACCACAATATTAATCTCCAACGATGCACCACACTACATGGATGTGAAGTTGGTGATGGGCTGAGCCCAGCGCCCCCCCCCATGGAGGCTTGACACAGCCCCCCTCACTACAAGGCATTCTGTGAGAGAATGCCACAAGCCATCGGCGGGTGTGTATCCTGCAACCAGAACAAGGAGGTCTCACCCTCCACATTCTGGAAGGCACTGAAGGTGGTGATAAAGGGGGAAATAATAGCGTACAAGGCACTCCTGTACAGGAAGGAGAGGGCAGCTGGGCAACAGCAGATCGATTCCATACTGGAGGTGGATTGGCCCCTACCGTGGAACTACTGGCGGAGAGGGAAAAAGTGACAAACGGAATTTGACCTGCTCTCCACCGGGAAAGCAGTGCACCAACTCTGCCAGACAGGGAGATCTTCTACAAACATGGAGATAAGGCCAGCCGCCTGTTGGCACATCAGCTGAGAAAGCAGGCAGCCACAAGGGAGGTAGCATAAATTAGACACAGCATCAAATAAGATCAATGAGGCCTTTGCGACCTTTTGCCAGGAGCTGTACATCACCGAGCCCCCGGATGGGCACTCGAAGATGAGGCAGTTTCTCGATGGGCTGGACATACCAGCTGTGGGGGAGAAAAAGGGGCAGGGGCTGGAAGCACCACTAGAACTGGGGAAGTCATGGAAAGCAGTAACTGCATGCAGTTGAGGAAGGCACCGGGTCCGCATGGATTCCCGGTGGACTTCTATAAAATGTTCAATGCCTCGCTATCGAGAAGAACCCTGCCGCCCATGCTGGCAGAGGCCTCGCTATCACTGATATATATATATATATATCCCTAAAAAAGACAAAGATCCAATAGAGCATGGGTCATACAGACCACCTCCTCAACACTGATGCCAAAGTTCTGGCGAAGGAGGGTTGTGTCCCAGAGGTGGTCGCGGAAGATCAGACCGGTTTGTCAAGGGCAGGCAATTAATAATGAAAATCAGATGCCTGCTGAACATGATTATGACCCACCCAGGGAGGAGAGACCAGAAGTGATCATCTCCCTAGGCGCAGGGAAGGCGTCATGGAGGTTCTGGAACGGTTTGGGTTTGGGCCAGGGTTCACCTGGTAGGTGAAACTACTGTAAAGCACTCCCATGGCGAGCTTACAGATGAACACCACCAGCTCTAAATGCTTCTGGCTACACAGAGGCAGAAGGCACGGATGCCCGTTGTCCCCGTTACTTTTTGCCCTGGCAATTGAGCCACTGGCCATTGCTTTCATATTTACGAAGGTATGGAGAGGCATTCATAGGGGAGACATGGTTCTCAGAGTCTCATTCTATATGGATGACCTGCTCCACTATGTCTCGAATCCACTAGCCAGTATGGGAGGAATAATGGAATTCCTATCAGAGTTTGGACTTTCTCAGGTTACAACTCAGGCACAAATTTCCGGTAAAATCCACTCATGCCAAGAAATCACATTATTTCCCTTTGTGTCGAGGGTATCGGAAACTTCCCAATAACTTTTGTTTTCACATTCCATGGGACCATTCGACCCTGTCCAATTGTATGGCCAAGGAAAGTGACTTGGGCTTTTCCAAATTCACTTTTGGCTATGTTTACCACCAAACCCG
Organism: Scyliorhinus torazame; assembly: GCF_047496885.1. Taxonomy (NCBI): domain Eukaryota; kingdom Metazoa; phylum Chordata; class Chondrichthyes; order Carcharhiniformes; family Scyliorhinidae; genus Scyliorhinus; species Scyliorhinus torazame. The sequence goes on along the minus strand of NC_092708.1, from coordinate 241,804,167 downwards.
CCTCCTGAAATCGATCGAATAACTCCATCAGATGCTTTAAATGCTCTTTCCATGTCTGACTAAAAATTACCAGATCGTCGATGTATACCGCACAATTAGGTAATCCTGAAATGACTTTGTTAGATAACCGTTGAAATGTGGCTGGAGCGGTTTTTCATGGCAAATGGCATAACTTTCAATTGGTATATACCATCTGGAGTCACAAAAGCTGAAATCTCCTTCGCCCTTTCGAATAAAGATACCTGCCAGTAACCTTTAAGTTAATCCAGTTTGAAAATAAAAGCTGATTGTCCCACCTTCTCAATGCAATCCTCCAAACGTGGGATAGGATAAGAGTCCATTGTTGTAACTGCAGTAACCTTTCTATAGTCCACACACAACTGTTGGGTACCGTCCAGTTTCGGTACCATCACTATGGGTGAGCTCCATTGGCTGCAACCCACTTCAATGATGCCATTTCTAAGCATACTTTCAATTTCCTTGTTAACCTGCGCCAATTTTAAAGGGTTAAGTCTATATGGATATTGTTTAATTGGAACAGCATTTCCCACATCTACATCATGTATAGCCATTTTAGTACTTCCCAACTTACCTCCATAAACTTGCCCATGTGATATCAATAACTCTTTCAGGTCGGTTCGTTTTTCTTCTGGAAGGTAACTCAACTTTTAAGAACATCCTCATTTTCCAATTTAATTTGAGGGATGTCAAATTCAAAGTCATCTGGATTCGGTTCTTCACTTTGAGTTAGAATCATTAAAACCTCCTCCTTTTGCTCTCCTTCCCTTTCAAAGTACCTTTTAAGCATATTCACATAATAATAATCACTTATTGTCACAAGTAGGCTTCAATGATGTTACTGTGAAAAGTCCCTAGTCGCCATATTCCGGTGCCTGTTCGGGAAGGCCGGTACGGGAATTGAACCCGCGTTGCTGGCCTTGTTCTACATTACACGCCAGCTGTTTAGCCCACATGACACACTCGATGAGTTTTCCTTCTATCTGGTGTTTTTGCCACATAACTCATCTCACTTAATTTCCTTTCAATCTGATACGGTCCACAAAACCTTGCTTTTAAAGGTTCACCGACCACTGGAAACAATACTTAAACTTTATCTCCACTGGCAAAATTACGAACTTTTGCTTTCTTGTCCGCTACCCGTTTCACCACATGTCGTGCAACTTTTAAATGTGTAGCCAATTCTCCTGCTCTATTTAATCGTTCCCTAAAATTTGACACGTAATCCAATAATGTAATTTCCGACTGCTCACTCACCAATTTTTCCAGAATCAATTTAAGTGGTCCTCTTACCTCATGACCAAAAATTAGTTCAAAAGAACTGAATCTGGTTGACTCATTAGGTGCATCCCTAATTGCAAACAGTACGAATGGAATTCCTTTATCCCAATCCTCTGGATAATCTTGACAATAAGCCCTGAACTTTGTCTTTAATGTCTGATGGCACCTTTATAACGCTCCCTGCGATTCTGGATGGTTCGCAGTTGATTTAAATTATTTTATTCCTAAACTATCCATAACTTCTTTGAATAACCTTGAGGTAAAATTTGATCCTTGATCCGATTGTATTTCTGTGGGTAGTCCATATCTAGTAAAGAACTTAAGTAACTCCTCCGCAATCTTTCTAGCTGTAATACTGCGTACTGGAATGGCCTCTGGAAACTGAGTAGACACATCCATTACAGTCAAAAGATATTGATTCTCACTTTTCATTTTAGGAAGCGGTCCTACGCAATCAATTAAGAGTCTTGTAAAAGGTTCCTCAAATGCTGGAATGGGTATTGAGGGCACTGGTTTTATCACTGCTTGAGGTTTCACTATCACTTGACATGTGTGACATGATCGACAAATTTAACTACAACTTTATGTAGTCCAGGCCAATAAAAATGTTTTTGTATTTTAGCTTTATTTTTCCTTACTCCCAAATGACCTCACACCAGTACCTCATGTGCTATTCGCAACAACTCCTTTCTATACCCTACCGGCAGTACCACTTGATGAACTTCTGCCCACTTTTCATCCGCCTGCATATGTAACGGTCTCCATTGTCTCATCAAGACATCACTTTTACGGTAATAACATTCTGGGATACACTCAGTGTTCCTCTTCCGTGTATGCTTTCTGATACATCCATTTTATTTCTATCTTTCTGTTGTAACTCTGTCAATTTTCCTGAACTAAAAATATCCGCCTCATCCTCCACCTGTTCTTGGTCTTTTCCAACCATCTGATCAAAAACCGTTTCTGATAATTGAACTTAAAACTTTACCTTCACTCTTTGATTTCTCCTCTTGTCTTAACCTGTGACTTTGCGACCTTGTTCCTACACAATCCGGAAAAATCCCAGGATATTCGTCCTTCAACACTTCAGTTGTCTGATTTTCCACTGGCTTATCAACCACAGTAGGCATCACTCCCACCTGCGATCCAGCTATATCATTACCCAAGATAAACTGTATTCCTGGACAAGATAGTTTCTCTATTATTCCTACTACCACTTCACCACTCTTCACTGGACTTTCCAACCTGACCTTTAAAATGGAACACCACTCTTCTCACCCTGAATTCCTCATATTACCACCTTTTCTGGCAATATTCCTCCCAAACTACAGAACTCCACATCTCTTACCATCAAAGATTAACTAGCTCCTGTATCCCTTAAAATTGTGACTTCTTTACCTACTACTTCTGGTACACATGAGTAAACTTTACCCACACAAGTAAATTCTTTAAGAAGATCTGGCACCTTATCAATCACCTCTCGATCAGGCTGTACAATCTTTTGCAGCTCCTTCGCTTCACTTTGGCTTTCCTTTACCACTTTAACAAACCCCATTGACTTATCCTGTTTCATCACATCAGCCTTCCCAGTGCTTTTCTTCAACCACCAACACTGTGACTTTACATGGCCTAGTTTATTACAGTGAAAACATTTGAAACTTTTCATTTCTCTTCCACCCTCCTGGATTTCTTTTTTAATCTGAGGTACACTCTCCTTATTATTTCCCATCAGATCTCCTTTACCTCTACCACTGGAGTATTTCTCTTTTCCCCAGTTTCTATCCCTCACAGGCTGAAACTGATGTCGGAAACCAAACTTTGACTTATGAACTAATTCATAATCATCTGCCATTTCTGCTGCTAATCTCACAGTTTTAACCCTCTGCTCTTCCACATGAATTCTCATTACATAAGGAATTGAATTTTTAAACTCTTCCAAAAGTATAATTTCTCTGAGAGCTTCATAGGTTTCGTCTATTTTCAAAGCCCTTATCCACCTATCAAAGTTACTCTGTTTGATCCTTTCAAACTTCATGTATGTTTGTCCAGGTTCTTCCCTTAAATTTCTAAACCTTTGTCTGTAGGCTTCAGGCACTAGTTCATATGCACCTAAGATGGATTTTTTCACCTCCTCATACGTCCCAGATACCTCCTCTGATAATGATGCAAAGACTTCACTGGCCCTACCTACCAGCTTTGTTTGAATCAGTAATACCCACATGTCCTGTGGCCATTTAATTTGTTTGGCTACATCTCAAATGAAATGAAAAAGGCTTCTACCTAATTCTCATCAAACCGTGGCAATGCGTGGACATATTTAAATAGATCCCCACCAAGCCTTCGACTATGATGCTCTTTCTCTTTATCCTCATCACTATCCTCAAACTGTATGTATCCCTTTACATCCGCCAATTTTAACTGACTGTCATGTTGCATGGCCATTTTCTGAAGTTCAAACTCTCTCTCTTTTTCCCTTTCCTCTCTCCCTTTACCCTTTTCTCTCTCTCTCTTTCCATTTCCTCTCTCTCTCTCTCTTTTTCCTCTCTATCTCTTTCTCTCTCTTTTTCCCTGATCTGCACCTCCCTTTCTCCTTCTTGTTGTTCGGCTAGGACTAGTCTTTATTTTTTTCTTTCTTTTCTCTCCTTTTTTCCCCTCATTGTGTATTCAAGCTGCTTTAATTCTTTTTCATATTCAAATTGTTTAATCTGTAACTGAAATTTTGCCATTTCTAATGCGTCAGACTGTATCTCAGGCAATTTTAAATGCTCAGCTACCACCGTAAGTACCTCTTCTTTTCATATGCTGTCAGGTAATGATAGCTGCGATATTTTTGCCAAATCTAAAAGCCCTTTTTTAGTCTCTGTTCGTAAGCTACTGCATGTGACCTTCTCCGCCCCCAAAACTTCAGAGTCTCTGAAAGAGCCATTGTCCACAACACACTCTCTACTTAAACTGGAATACCACACCTGAAAAACAAACACAAATATGCTGACCCCTCACTGTCTTTAAGTTCACTGAGGCAATCATGAAAGATAGACTTTTACCCTACAAGCCCCCAATTTATTATGGGCCAGGGTTTAGGGAACACCAAAGTATATAATGGAGTTCACCTGACCCACAACGTTTAATAGATTTTGGTTATGGGGAGCACAAGGGCCCATTTTACAGGTGTGATGCAACAGAGATCTAAAGTATGTTTAAACAAAAACAATGTTTATTCTATGAATCCAGATAACATTTTATAAACACACAGTAAACATCTTATCAACTACCAACACTGATACTCCCCCCAAAGATACAGTACTCTATAGGTAATCCTTAATAACTTTCCTAACAACATCCATAAGTCAAAAAACACTTTTGAACAAAGACAGTAGGTTTGCATTCCTTACAGAAACAGGTATTACTTTGAAATCATCAAGTGATCTGGAGATATTCTTTAGTAGGCAGAGAGAGAAATCAAAACACACCTTCTTGCTTGAATGCAGCTCCCCAACTGAAAACAAAACCAAGACACAAAGCAGCTTCTGGCTCAAAATGAAAGTAAAAGACAGAATCACATTCCAGCTCCACCCACACAATGACATCACTGCAGCTATTTGATAAACATCCATTTCTGAAAGGGACCCGCACATGACTAGAGGGACCAATGGAGTGGGACTCACTCCCGTTCTCCCTCGCAGGGAGAGCGCAGACAATTAAGGTGAACGCACTGCTTAGGTTCCTCTTCCTGTTCAGATCGCTTCCAATCTTCAACCCAAAGCCTACTACACTAATTAATTATGGTGTTTCTGTGTGGGGTGGAGTGGAGTTAGGGAAGAACCTGAGGATCCACAAGACTACCCAACAGAGAAATAGGATTATGGAGGACTTAGCGCTCCTGAACCTCCTATTCTACCACTTGGCAGCCACCGCACAAAGAGTACAGAGATGGGTCAAAGAGCCGGGGGCAGAATGGGTAAAAACGGAGGAGAGCTCCTGTGCGGGAACATCTCTCTGAGCACAGGCCACGACGCTACTTCCTCATCTGCAAGAACCATAGATTTACTGTTGCGACGGTAGATGGCTCCTCTAAAAGGAGGAGACAGGGTTAAGGAGTACTAATGGTAGGGGACTTATGCACAGACAGCAGAGTGGTGACACTGGGGGAACTGATGGACAAGCTCCAGCTCCCAAAAGGGAACGAGCTACGATACATGCAAATAAGGAACTTCCTCTTCAAGGAGCCAACAATGTTCCCCCCCAGCTGCCAGGACACTCAATACTGAACAGACTTCTGACCGCGGGTGAACGAGAGGACGGTAGCTGCACTGATATGTACGGACAAATACTGGAAGAGGTACGGCCACTGCTGGATGAGACATGGGAGGAAGAGCTGGCCATGGAGATTGGGGGGTGGGGGGGGCACTTTGGATTGAAGTGCTGCATAGGGCAAAATCCACCTCCTCGTGTGCAGGGCTGATCCTAACACAGCTAAAGGTAGTGCACAGGGCACATTTGGCCAGAACCCACATGAGCAGTTCGAAGGTGGAGGACAAATGTGAAGGTGCGAGGGAGGCCCGGCCAACCACACACACATGTTCTGGTCCTGATACTTAATCCTCTAAATTCCAAGCAATACAAACCTAACTTTCACAATCTCTTCTCATAGGTTTGACATTGCAGTCCAGGTATCCTCCTCGTAATGTCCATGTTCTCCTGGCAAGGCCAATATATCATTCCCAAGTTGTGTCCAGAATTGCTCACTCTACTCCAGTTGTGTTCTAACCAGGGTTCTGTGTCACTGAAATGTGACTTGTATTCCAGTCCTCTTGATCATTTTCACAACCTTTTAAAAAAAATATTTTTAAATTCTCCCTTTTCACATTTTCTCCCAAACTTACACCCAACAATAAACAATAATCAGTAACGAATGTAATGTCAATCCCCATATCAATAACAACGATCCCATCCTCCCACCAAACTCCCAAACAGTAGCCCGCATTTTAACATAAACAAATGGCAAAGAGGAATCACCCATAGTCACAATTAACACATACAGTCCCCCCTCCCCCCAACCCCCCCCCCCCCCCCCCCCCCCCCAGCTCCCAACCCCCCTAATGTTCGATGTGATCCAATTCTCAAAAGTGCATAATGAATAATGTCCATGAATTGTAGAACCCCTCCATCCTTTCCCTCAGTTCAAATTTGACCTTTTCAAGCTTCAAGAATTCCAGCAGGTCCCCCCGCCACGACAGGGCACAGGGTGGAGAGGTTGATCTCCACCCTTACAGGATCCGCCTTTGGGCGATCAACAAGGCAAAGGCTACAACATCTGCCTCCGCGCCCGTTTCCAACCCTGGCTGGTCCGACACCCCGACCCTCCCCTGGGTCTGGGTCCAGTTTCACGTGCACCACTTTAGAGATTACCCTAAATACCTCCTTTCAGATTCCTCCAGCTTTGGACAAGACCAAAACACATGAATGTGATTTGCGGGGCATAACCTTTTTTTAAAACAATATTTTAATATTCCAGATGGTCAACAATCCATCCAATGTCTGTTTGATCAATTTCTCTACCTTTTATTTGGTGAGTCGGGGATTTTCACAGGAACTTCATTGCAGTATTAATGTAAGCCTACTTGTGGTAATAAAGATTATAATTATTGACATTAATTTTAAGATTTGTGACGAGCGATGGTGAAGTTGTCGAGCAATTTCTTTCTTTTGTCCAGCCACAATCCCACACTACTGAGTGTCTGGAGACAACTATTTCAGAAATCATTGCAAAGTTAGGTTTGGACATCCAAAAATTGTCACAGGCAAAATATTCAGGTCTACAAACGAGACTGGACAATGCAAGCTCCTGAGCATTATTCATCCCATGTTCCAGTCACTCCTTGAATTGAATGTGGAACACTGCAGCTGAATCCTGTGTGGGAGCTGAACATTTCTCAGACATTGTTCAAAACCTGCCTATTTTTGGTTTCCACACATCAGTGGAATACATTACAATCATGCTTGGAGCAGAAAAATGGAAAACATTTGCTGGCTAAAAGAATTTGTGACACCTAGTGGCCCGTTTGTGCAGATGCTGTTTTGGCTTTGAAAATTATCTTTGTTGAAATAAAGGAAACCTTACCAGACATAGCCGCATCAAATTTTTTAAAACGGGTGCGCGATTCGGGAAATGCGATTGGGTGGAGAATCGGTTGTGATGCCGAAATCGTGGTGGGTGTCAGTTTTGCGCCAAATCGTTATTCTCCATTGCCTTGACAGTAGCGTCCATGTGTTCCAGAAAGCATGTACAGTAAACACCATTGGCATATATCATTAGTGTGCCTCTGTGACCTCTGCATCCACTGGGGCGAATTGCCGATGGTGAGGTTCATCTGTGCTTTTAAAAATTATGAAACCGGCGTCGTGGCTGATGATGGAGAGTAGGTAGGACACGGAGAGGCGTGACCGTGGGCTGCCGAGCCGGACACTGGCTGGGGTGTGGGGGCCCTGCCAGGATCGGTGGTGATGACGGGGGGTGACGGGGGAACAGGTTGTGTGGCTGGGTTGAACCCCATGGGACTGGGGTGGTGTATAGCAGGCACAAGCCGCCATTTCCGCGGCCTTCAAGGCAGCCATCTTGCTGCGCACCCCACTGACCCCCCATCTTGGCCTTGGTCCTGCAAAGTGACACCAGCCATACGGGTGCCCCCCCCCCCCCCCCCCCACCCCCCCCTTTCCCCCCCCACTACCATGCAGCCCACTCAAAGGCAACAGCCACTGTAGCCCCTACACTGGACGGGTGCCGAGGTACATACCGCTGGCCAGGGCAGCTCCAGCCGATGGTACCCCTGGCAGAAGGGACAGGTGCCAGGGCTAGAGGCCCCCATGGTACCAGGCACTGGCAGGACCAGGGCTGTGGGGATGGGGTGTGATATGCGGGTGCAGAGTCCGCAGTGACAACTGGGGCACCATGTAGCCTATTGGGCCTAGTTGGGCACGGGGGTACACACCATGCTAACATGTTGGCCTTTCACCCCCTGCAGACAATGGATATTGGAATACAACTAGTATTGGTGGTTTTCCTGCTGTTGCTGCATCCCTGGGGATGCCCTGCGGCTGTACGAGCTGGAGCTGCTCGAGGAGGAGGAACTGCAGCAGCAGAACGTGTAGCAATGGAATAGGGGGCAGCTGCTCCGGATGAAGAGCTGGGCACCCAACAGGCCGAGGAGGAGGGAGCCAAGGAGGATGCAAAGGAGGCGCTGCATGAGGCCTCATGTGTACTGGCAGTGCCTGTCATTTGATGACGTCCTGGACAGGGCATGCTGTCGAACACTCCGGCTGAGCAGGGAGACAGTGCAACATATCTGCCAGATCATGGCACACCTGGCACCATGGGGGAATGGGGGAGGACACCCGCTCCTGGTGGCCGTCAAGGTGACCGTCACCCTGAACTTTTACGCCAAGGGGTCCTTCCAGGCGCTGAGTGGGGATCTGCCAAGGATCTCACAGACCCCGGTGCACGGGTGCATCCGCGCCATCACAGGGGCCCTGTATGCCCAGGCGGCACAATACATCCATTTCAATGTGGACCGAGCCCTCCAGGATGCCCGGGCAGCAGGGTTCGCCGCCATCGCCGAAATGTCGCGGGTCCAGGGGGTGATCGACGGGATGTATGTCGCCCGACGAGCACCTGCAGGTGACAGGCTGCTCTACCCAAACAAAAAGGTACACCACTTGATGAACGTGCAGCTGACATGTGACTATCAGATGCGCATCATGCACGTCTGCGTTCGATAACTGATGCACGGCGTCTTCATCCCAGCACACTCGACAATTCCTGACCACTTCGAGACGCACCCTGGCTGGGGTTTTGGTTCCTTAGTGACAGGCGTTGTCTGTTGCAGTCATGGCTGATGATGCCTATCCGGAGGCCACAGACTGACGCGGAGACCTGCTACAACGACACCCATGCAGCGAACAAGGATGACATTGAGTGGTGCTTCGGCATCCTGAAGATGCGGTTCAGGCACCTGGACCGTACTGGAGGGAGTCGCCAGTACGATGCTGAGAGGGTCGCCCGCACTGTGCCGACCTGCTGCGTCTTCCACAACAGCAGCACAGGGGCGAGGAGCAGGGTGAACGCCAAACAAACAAAGAACCTGCTTCCACCACTTCCTCCGGTAGCGAGTTCCAGGCACCCACTACCCTCTGCGTAAAAAACTTGCCTCGTACATCTACTCTAAACCTTGCCCCTCTCACCTTAAACCTATGCCCCCTAGTAATTGACCCCTCTACCCCGGGGAAAAGCCTCTGACTATCCACTCTGTCTATGCCCCTCATAATTTTGTAGACCTCTATCAGGTCGCCCCTCAACCTCCTTCGTTCCAGTGAGAACAAACCGAGTTTATTCAACCGCTCCTCATAGCTAATGCCCCCCATACCAGGCAACAGTCTGGTAAATCTCTTCTGCACCCTCTCTAAAGCCTCCACATCCTTCTGGTAGTGTGGCGACCAGAATTGAACACTATACTCCAAGTGTGGCCTAACTAAGGTTCTATACAGCTGCAACATGACTTGCCAATTCTTATACTCAATGCCCCGGCCAATGAAGGCAAGCATGCCGTATGCCTTCTTGACTATCTTCTCCACCTGTGTTGCCACTTTCAGGGACCTGTGGACTTGTACTCCTAGATCTCTTTGACTTTCAATACTCTTGAGGGTTCTACCATTCACTGTATATTCCCTACCTGCATTAGACCTTCCAAAATGCATTACCTCACATTTGTCCAGATTAAACTCCATCTGCCATCTCTCCGCCCAAGTCTCCAAACAATCTAAATCCTGCTGTATCCTCTGACAGTCCTCATCGCTATCCGCAATTCCACCAACCTTTGTGTCGTCTGCAAACTTACTAATCAGACCAGTTACATTTTCCTCCAAATCATTTATATATACTACAAAGAGCAAAGGTCCCAGCACTGATCCCTGTGGAACACCACTGGTCACAGCCCTCCAATTAGAAAAGCATCCTTCCATTGCTACTCTCTGCCTTCTATGACCTAGCCAGTTCTGTATCCACCTTGCCAGCTCACCCCTGAGCCCGTGTGACTTCACCTTTTGTACTAGTCTACCATGAGGGACCTTGTCAAAGGCCTTACTGAAGTCCATATAGACAACATCCACTGCCCTACTTGCATCAATCATCTTAGTGACCTCCTCAAAAAACTTTATCAAGTTAGTGAGACACGACCTCCCCTTCACAAAACCATGCTGCCTCTCACTAATACGTCCATTTGCTTCCAAATGGGAGTAGATCCTGTCTCGACGAATTCTATCCAGTAATTTCCCTACCACTGAAGTAAGGCTCACCGGCCTGTAGTTCCCTGGATTATCCTTGCTACACTTCTTAAACAGAGGAACAACATTGGCTATTCTCCAGTCCTCCGGGACATCACCTGAAGACAGTGAGGATCCAAAGATTTCTGTCAAGGCCTCAGCAATTTCCTCTCCAGCCTCCTTCAGTATTCTGGGGTAGATCCCATCAGGCCCTGGGGACTTATCTACCTTAATATTTTTTAAGATGCCCAACACCTCGTCTTTTTGGATCTCAATGTGACCCAGGCTATCTACACACCCTTCTCCAAACTCAACATCTACCAATTTCTTCTCTTTGGTGAATACTGATGCAAAGTATTCATTTAGTACCTCGCCCATTTCCTCTGGCTCCACACATAGATTCCCTTGCCTATCCTTCAGTGGGCCAACCCTTTCCTGGCTACCCTCTTGCTTTTTATGTACGTGTAAAAAGCCTTGGGATTTTCCTTAACCCTATTTGCCAATGACTTTTCATGACCCCTTCTAGCCCTCCTGACTCCTTGCTTAAGTTCCTTCCTACTTTCCTTATATTCCACACAGGCTTCGTCTGTTCCCAGCCTTTTAGCCCTGACAAATGCCTCCTTTTTCTTTTTGACGAGGCCTACAATATCTCTCGTTATCCAAGGTTCCTGAAAATTGCCGTATTTATCCTTCTTCCTGACAGGAACATGCCGGTCCTGAATTCCTTTCAACTGACACTTGAAAGCCTCCCACATGTCAGATGTTGATTTGCCCTCAAACATCCGCCCCCAATCTATGTTCTTCAGTTCCCGGCTAATATTGTTATAATTAGCCTTCCCCCAATTTAGCACATTCATCCTAGGACCACTCTTATCCTTGTCCACCAGCACTTTAAAACTTACTGAATTGTGGTCACTGTTCCCGAAATGCTCCCCTACTGAAACATCTACCACCTGGCCGGGCTCATTCCCAATACCAGGTCCAGTACCGCCCCTTCCCTAGTTGGACTGTCCACATATTGTTTTAAGAAGCCCTCCTGGATGCTCCTTACAAACTCTGCCCCGTCTAAGCCCCTGGCACTAAGTGAGTCCCAGTCAATATTGGGGAAGTTGCCTCACTGCCCCCTGAGGTGTCCTCCCGCAGTACTGACGAGAAGGATGCAGGGGAGGGCGAGGATGGACACGACATGGAGCCCAGGTAGGCACAGGAGGCCACACAACCTACATGCCAGGGCAACGCCCTTGGGATGCTTTGACCGCCTCCAGGTTCCACCTCCGACTAGGGAGGGGGGGACTGGCCAGGGGCATGGACAGTGAATCCCACCCCCATATCTTCTATTCCCCCCCCCCCACCTGTAATCCCCCACCCCCTTTGTGATACAAACCTGCCGCACTATGGAACCCTTAACAGCAGGTCTGGTCCATGAGGACGATGACAACTCGCTCTGCGATGAGCTATGGTGCTCTGCATAATTTGACAATAAGACCATAAGACATAGGAGCAGAATTAGCCCACTTGGCCCAGCGAGTCTGCTCCGCCATTCAATTATGGCTGATATTTTTCTCAACCCCATTCTCCTGTCTTCTCCCCATAACCCCTGATACCCTTATTAATCAAGAACCTATCTATCTCGGTCTTAAAGACACTCAGTGAATTGGCCTCCTCATCCTTCTGCGGCAAAGAGTTCCAAAGATTCACCACCCTCTGGCTGAAGAAATTCCTCCTCACCTCTGTTTTAAAGGATCGTCCCTTTAATCTGAGATGGTGTCCTCTGGTTCTAGTTTTTCCTACAAGTGGAAACAACCTCTCCACGCCCACTCTAGCCAGGCCTCGCAGTATCCTGTAAATTTCAATAAGGTCCCCCCCTCATCCTTCTAAACTCCAATGAGTACAGACCCAGAATCCTCAACCGTTCCTCATATGACAAGTTGTTCATTCTAGGGATCATTCTTCTGAACCTCCTCTAAACCCTTTCCAAGGCCAACAATGTCTGACTCCTGCTCAAGGTAGCACTTGCCACCGTCCACCTGGGCAATCCCTGGATTCGAGCTGGCCATTCCATCACACGGTCGCATCGAATCCCTGGGGTGGCGGAGGTGGGGACGTTCAGGAGGGAGGAGGGTGGAGAGCCCTGCCCACCCACAACATCCATGCATGCCACAGAGGAGGTGTAGGAACACTGCAACACCTCAGAATCCCTCCATCCTGTCCCTGGCACATCTGATGGGCAGCATCCGTTCATTCCTGCCCCTCCCTCCGCCTCCCCTCTGGCCAGCCGAGACTAGCCCACCCCTCACACCCAGCTGACAGAGCACCAAAACAGGTCAGAACAGTGTGAACAGGTGTCTAATGTGAACAAATTTAAAGATAGGTACCCTAGCCCCTGTCACTACACTGTGCCCTGCATCCGTGCCATCTTAACTAGTATCTAACTTTCTGGCCTTACAGGCCCCAATGATATGCCTAGGTGGTTGCCCAGACGGTACAGCAGGAGTGGAGGCGGCCTGCTGTGATTCCCGCCCTGCGACCTGGATCCCCGTTGGCAGCCGTCTTCTGGGGCGACCGGGCCTGGTGGGCCCGGCTGGTGCTCGGGTGTCCCAGGTGGGCTGCTGCTGCCCTGTTCTGCCCGCTGCCCACCAGATGCGCCAGGGACAGGAGGTGGGGAGTCCGAGGTACTGCAGTCCCACCACTGCGGGAGTCACTGGCACTGGCCCCATCTCCTCCTCCTTCCTCGGAGTGCCTGATGGCCCCCAGGCTGCTCCATGGGACGGGGGTGCAAGCGGAGCTATCCCTGAGGCAGTCCCGCCACCTAGCGTGCCGGTCCTGGAGGCCCACTCTGCTCTCAACCAGGGTCTGCATACTCGTGGCCATGGAGCACAGGGAGTGGACCATCTCCGTCTGGGAATGCGCCACATTACGCTGTGACTGTGCCACCACCTTCTGGGTCTGTTCCATGTCAGCCAGCTCCTGGGCAATACTGCCGCCATTCTCAGCCAGGCCCATTGTGACTGGGCTATGCTGAGGAGTGCTGCTGCAATGTCTAGATGTGAGAGGGCAGCCCTCTCCTGGGCCTCGGCCAACGCCTGCACAGAGTGCCCTAGGCCTTGGGCATGCTGATCCTTAGCCAAAACCCTCTCCCCCAATGCCTCCACCGCAGACGCCACCCGTGCAGTGCTGGCCTGGGTGGCATGCATGTTCGGCACCACCTCCCACTTGGTTGGACTTCTTAAATAATCTTTATTAGTGTCACAAGTAGGCTTACATTAACACTGCAATGAAGTTACTGTGAAAATCCCCGAGCCGCCACACTCCGGCGCCTGTTTGGGTACACTGAGGGAAAATTCAGAATGTCCAATTCACCTAACAAGCATGTCTTTCAGATATGTGGGAGGAAACCGGAGCACCCGGAGGAAACCTACGCAGACACAGGGAGAACGTGCAGACTCCGCACAGACAGTGACCCAAGCCAGGAATCGAACCTGGGACCCAAGCACTGTGAAGCAACAGTGCTAACCATTTTGCTACTGTGTTGCCCCTCTCCAACCTCACCTGCAAGTGCTGGATGCTCGCCAACAACCCCTCATGTAGCCCCTGGTTCTGCGACTGCATCTCCACGATCGATGGGACTGTCCGTTCCAGAAGCCCCAAACCCATCTGGATGGCAGCCAGCCCCTGTGGTCGGTCTGCCCTCCAACCGTCCGCCCCCTCGGGAGTTCCTACCTCCACCTGATGCACTGGATCAGCTGTGTGGTGAGCATCAGGTAGTGTCCCAGGAACCTCTTCACTAAAGTGCCCAACCGAGGTGAGTGTCTCTGGGATGGTGGAGGGTGTTGGAAAGAGCTGCGACGGGAAATCAGTGTCATCCCCGGACTCGAGCTCCGGGATGTCTTGAGTTACAGGCATAATATGGCTCCCGTCCGTGTCCCTGTCGCAGGTCAGCACACAGGGGGGTTAGGTTGTGGCACTGGCTGGGGGCGGTCAAACCAGATGGACCGGCCCCATCACCAGCAGGTTGTGCAAGACACAAGACAAGACGCATGATTAGGCCCCAGGCCGGGGAAGTGAATGGGGGTGGTGGGGATGAGGGTGGAGTCCGGGTAAAGGTGGTGTGGGGATGTGAGTGGTGTGGGCGTAAAGATAAAGATAGATAGATAATCTTTTATTGTCACAAATCGGCTTCAATAAAGTTACTATGAAAAGCCCCTAGTCGTCACATTCCGGCGCCTGTTCGGGGAGGCTGGTACGGGAATTGAACCCGCGCTGCTGGTCTTGTTCTGTATTACAAGCCAGTTGTTTAGCCCACTGAGCTAAAGGTGGTAGGGGGATGAGAGTGGTGTGGGGATGAGGGTGGTGTGGGGGTAAAGTTGGTGTGGGGATGAGGGTGGTATGGCGATAAGAGTGGTGTGGGGATGAGGATGGTAGGAGTGGTGTGGGGATGAGGGTAGTGTGGGGATGAGGGTGGTGTGGGGATGAGGGTGGTGTGGGGATGAGGGTGGTGTGGGGATGAGAGTGGTGTGGGGCTGAGGGTGGTGTGGGGATGAGGGTGGTGTGGGGATGAGGGTGGTGTGGGGATGTGATGCTCGATCAATAACTCCTGAAGCGAGATTGGAGACAATTGAAGGCTTTATTGTACTAGATGCAGCGCAGGTACAGAATGCAGCTGCTAGGGAGACACAGGCTCTTATACTCCGCCTTACTGGGCAGAACAAGCAGGCAGGCTCCACCAATGATATAGCAGTCTCAGGTACCTCCCACACCAATGGACTTACAGCATTATCCAGGGTACCGTAATACCCCTAATACCGACTACCACATTCACCCCCTGTTAAAAAAAAAGAGTCCGGCAGGGGTGGTGGTCTCGCGTTACACAGTGGTAGAGGTAGAGGTTATGGTGGTACCCGGTATCCATTAGCACAGTGTTTTGCCTCGTTACATTTTGCAACTATTTACAGTACTTATTTACAGTCATAATGAAGCAATTAGTCGATCGGGGGCCCTGGTCGTCCTCTGCGATCGCCGTAGCTTCAGCGGTGATGCAGGCGCCGGCTCGGGCATCCGTGGCTCCGGGAGCGTGGCTTCGGCCTCTTCATCACCCCTAGATGGGACCGGTGGAAGGACCGATCCACCTGGGAAGGGCGTGGCTGTGGGGTGCACCGGTGGGAGGGAGGGTGGGGTCGGTGGCGGTGGTGTGTGTGGGGATCCAGCGGGCGCCAGGTCCCATAGGGAAATCGTATCCTGTCAGCCGTCGGGGTTAGCGTGAAGGAGGTGGACCCGCTCGACCAATGGGTCCGTCTTGTGCGCCCGCACGTGTTTGCAGAGCAGGATGGGTCCAGGAGCTGCCAGCCAGGTTGGGAGCGAGGTCCCGGAGGAGGACTTCCTCGGGAAGACAAGGAGACGTTCGTGAGGTGTTTGGTTGGTCGTGGTACACAGCAGTGACCGGATGGAGTGGAGGGCATCCGGGAGAACCTCCTGCCAGCGGGAGACTGGGAGATTCCTGGATCATAGGGCCAGTAGGACGGTCTTCCAGACCGTTACGTTCTCCCTCTCCACCTGCCCGTTTCCCCGGGGGCTGTAACTGGTTGTCCTGCTCGAGGCAATGTCCTTGCTGAGCAGGAATTGACGCAGTTCATCGCTCATGAAGGAGGACCCACGACTTCCGGGTGCGGCGATGACCAGCTGAGTCGCACGTTTCGGCAGCTCCCTGTGAAACGGACTTTTGGGCTCTTGATAGGAGCCCCAACGGCAATTTTAACGGCTGAAAACACCGTGCGGTAAACCAGAAGGGTGTTCCCCCTGGACACGGATGGAAAAAGGAGAGGAAAGTGGCCGGATTGCAGCGGATCCTTTGGAACAACGGCAAGGAAGGCAAGCAGAAACCAAGATGGCGTCGGAAGGTGGCAGTTTCATATGGGGCCCTGAACAACAAGAGTTTTTGAAACGCTGTGTGGAGGAGATAAAAAAGGAAATGAAGAAAGAGTTGTTGGCCCCGATATTACAGGCGATTGAAGGGCTGAAAGAGGAACAAAAGACCCAGGAGCAGGAGCTTCGGGTCGTGAAGGCGAAAGCAGCAGAGAATGAAAACGACATACAGGGCCTGGTGGTGAAGTCGGAGATACAGGAGGCACACCAGAAACGATCTGTGGAGAGGTTGGAGGCACTGGAAAATAACGCAAGGAGGAACAACTTGAGGATTCTTGGCCTTCCTGAAGGTGTGGAGGGGGCGGACGTCGGGGCATATGTGAGCACGATGCTGCACTCGTTAATGGGAGTGGAGGCCCCGACGGGTCCGTTGGAGGTGGAGGGAGCATACCGAGTTATGGTGCGAGGACCGAGAGCAGGAGAAGCTCCCAGAGCCATAGTGGTGAGATTTCTCCGTTTTAAAGATAGAGAAATGGTCCTTAGATGGGCGAAGAAAACTCGGTGTAGTAAATGGGAGAACGCGGTGATCCGCGTCTATCAAGATTGGAGTGCGGAGGTGGCGAGAAGGAGGGCGAGCTTTAATCGGGCCAAAGCGGTACTTCACAAAAAAAAGATAAAGTTTGGAATGCTGCAACCGGCAAGACTGTGGGTCACATATCAAGGGAGGCACCACTACTTTGAGACGGCGGATGAAGCGTGGACTTTTATTGTAGAAGAAAAATTGGAATGATTGGACTACGAAAATGAACGTTTGGACAAAGTGGTGGGACGAGGGGGGGGGGGGGCGAAGAGGGATTGTATGATTAATCCTGCGGTATGGTAACTTTTCTTTCTCCCACAGGTGGTGATGGGGGGAGGTGGGGAGGGAGAGGAGATGGGGCGTTGGCCATGGGAGGCGGGGCCGAGGGAGAGGCGCGGGCTTGGTTCCCGCGCTATGATAATTATGGCGGGAATAGAGAAGCAGGAAGGAGGGGGCGCCGCACGGGGCGAGCCGTGATCACGGGGGGAAGCCGAGGTCAGCCAGAGTTTGCTGACTTCTGGGAGCAACATGGGGGGAGTAATTACGCTAGCGGGGGGTCTAGCGGGGGGGGGGGGGGGAGGGGGGAATTACTGGGTTGCTGCTGCTGGGGAAAGGGGGGAGTGGGTGCGGGAAAGGATGGGCGGGGGGGGCACCGTCTGGGAGAAATACAGCCGCGTGGGAACTGGGCGAGAAGCTGGAAAAAGATGATGGCTAACCGGCAAGGGGGGGGGGGGTGGGAAGCCCCCCAACTCAGCTGATCACGTGGAACGTGAGGGGGCTTAACGGGCCGATAAAGAGGGCACGAGTACTCGCACACCTTAAGAAACTTAAAGCAGATGTGGTCATGTTACAGGAAACGCACCTGAAACTGATAGATCAGGTTGGGTTGCGCAAAGGATGGGTAGGGCAGGTGTTCCATTCGGGGCTGGATGCGAAAAACAGGGGGGTGGCTATATTAGTGGGGAAGCGGGTAATGTTCGAGGCAAAGACTATAGTGGCGGATAACGGGGGCAGATACGTGATGGTGAGTGGCAAATTACAGGGAGAGATGGTGGTGTTGGTAAACGTGTATGCCCCGAATTGGGACGATGCCAATTTTATGAGGCGAATGCTAGGACGCATCCCAGACCTAGAGACCGGAAAGCTGATTATGGGGGGAGACTTTAACACGGTGTTGGAACCAAGGCTGGATAGGTCGAAGTCCAGGACTGGTAGGAGGCCGGCAGCAGCCAAGGTGCTTAAGGATTTTATGGAGCAGATGGGAGGGGTGGACCCGTGGAGATTCAGTAGACCTAGGAGTAAGGAGTTCTCGTTTTTCTCCTATGTCCATAAAGTCTATTCACGCATAGACTTTTTTGTGTTGGGTAGGGCATTGATCCCGAGGGTGAGGGGAACGGAATATACGGCTATAGCCATTTCGGATCATGCCCCACACTGGGTAGACTTGGAGATAGGGGAGGAAACAAGAGGGCGTCCACCCTGGAGAATGGATATGGGACTAATGGCGGATGAGGGGGTGTGCTTAAGGGTGAGGGGATGCATTGAAAAGTACTTGGAACTCAATGACAATGGGGAGGTTCAGGTGGGAGTGGTCTGGGAGGCGTTGAAGGCGGTGGTTAGGGGGGAGCTGATATCAATAAGGACACATAAAGGGAAGCAGGAGAGTAAGGAACGGGAGCGGTTGTTGCAAGAACTTTTGAGGGTGGACAGACAGTATGCGGAAGCACCGGAGGAGGGACTGTATAGGGAAAGGCAAAGGCTGCATGTGGAATTTGACTTGCTGACCACAGGCACTGCAGAGGCACAATGGAGGAAGGCGCAGGGTGTACAGTATGAATATGGAGAGAAGGCGAGCAGATTGCTGGCACACCAATTGAGGAAAAGGGGAGCAGCGAGGGAAATAGGGGGGGTGAGAGACGAAGATGGAGAGACGGAGCGGGGAGCGGAGAGAGTGAATGAAGTGTTTAAGACATTTTATAAAAAATTGTATGAAGCTCAACCCCCGGATGGGAGGGAGAGAATGATGGAGTTTTTGGATCGGCTGGAAATTCCCAAGGTGGAAGAGCAGGAAAGGATGGGATTGGGAGCACAGATCACGGTAGAAGAAGTGGTGAAAGGAATTAGGAACATGCAGACGGGAAAGGCCCCGGGACCGGACGGATTCCCAGTTGAATTTTACAGAAAATATTTGGACTTGCTCGCCCCGCTACTGACGAGGACCTTCAACGAGGCAAAGGAAAGGGGACAACTGCCCCCGACTATGTCAGAAGCAACGATATCGCTTCTTTTAAAGAAGGAAAAGGATCCGCTACAATGCGGGTCCTACAGACCAATCTCCCTCCTCAATGTAGATGCCAAGGTCTTGGCCAAGGTAATGGCAATGAGAATAGAGGAATGTGTCCCGGGGGTGGTTCATGAGGACCAAACTGGGTTTGTGAAGGGGAGACAGCTGAACACAAACATACGGAGGTTGTTAGGGGTAATGATGATGGCCCCACCAGAGGGTGAAACGGAGATAGTAGTGGCGATGGATGCCGAGAAAGCATTTGATAGAGTGGAGTGGGATTATTTGTGGGAGGTGTTGAGGAGATTTGGGTTCGGAGAGGGGTATGTTAGATGGGTGCAGCTGTTGTATAGGGCCCCAGTGGCGAGTGTGGTCACGAATGGACGGGGATCGGCATATTTTCGGCTCCATAGAGGGACAAGGCAGGGATGTCCTCTGTCCCCATTACTGTTTGCACTGGCGATTGAGCCCCTGGCGATAGCGCTGAGAGGTTCCAAGGGATGGAGGGGAATACTTAGGGGAGGAGAAGAACACCGGGTATCTTTATATGCGGATGATCTGCTACTATATGTGGCGGATCCAGCGGAGGGGATGCCAGAAATAATGCGGATACTTGGGGAGTTTGGGGATTTTTCAGGGTATAAATTGAACATGGGAAAGAGTGAGCTGTTTGTGGTGCATCCAGGGGAGCAGAGTAGAGAAATAGAAGACCTACCGTTGAGGAAGGTAACAAGAGACTTTCGTTACCTGGGGATCCAGATAGCTAAGAATTGGGGCACATTGCACAGGCTAAATTTGACGCGGTTGGTGGAACAGATGGAGGAAGATTTCAAGAGATGGGATATGGTAGCATTGTCAATGGCAGGGAGGGTGCAGGCAGTTAAGATGGTGGTCCTCCCGAGATTCCTTTTTGTGTTTCAGTGTCTCCCGGTGGTGATCACGAAGGCTTTTTTCAAAAGGATAGAAAAGAGTATCATGGGTTTTGTTTGGGCCGGGAAGACTCCGAGAGTGAGGAAGGGATTCTTACAGCGTAGTAGGGATAGGGGGGGCTGGCACTACCGAGCCTAAGTGAGTATTATTGGGCCGCTAATATTTCAATGGTGAGTAAGTGGATGGGAGAGGAGGAAGGAGCGGCGTGGAAGAGATTAGAGAGGGCGTCCTGTAGGGGGACCAGCCTGCAGGCTATGGTGACAGCCCCATTGCCGTTCTCACCAAGGAACTATACCACGAGTCCGGTGGTGGTAGCTACACTGAAGATTTGGGGACAGTGGAGACGACATAGGGGAAAGACCGGAGCACTGGGGGGGTCCCCGATAAGAAACAACCATAGGTTTGCCCCGGGGGGAATGGATGGGGGATATGGAATGTGGCAAAGAGCAGGTATAACGCAATTGAAAGATCTATTTGTGGATGGGAAGTTTGCGAGTCTGGGAGCGCTGACCGAGAAATATGGGTTGCCCCAAGGGAATGCATTCAGGTACATGCAATTGAGGGCTTTTGCGAGGCAGCAGGTGAGGGAATTCCCGCAGCTCCCGACACAAGAGGTGCAGGACAGAGTCATCTCAAAGAAATGGGTGGGGGACGGTAAGGTGTCGGATATATATAGGGAAATGAGAGACGAAGGGGAGACTATGATGGACGAACTAAAAGGGAAATGGGAAGAAGAGCTAGGGGAGGAGATTGAGGAGGGAAGGTGGGCAGATGCCCTAAACAGGGTAAACTCGTCGTCCTCGTGCGCCAGGCTAAGCCTGATTCAGTTTAAGGTATTACACAGGGCACATATGACTGGAACACGGCTCAGTAAATTTTTTGGGGTGGAGGATAGGTGTGCGAGGTGCTCGAGAAGCCCAGCGAATCATACCCATATGTTTTGGTCATGCCCGGCACTACAGGGGTTTTGGATGGGGGTGACAAAGGTGCTTTCGAAAGTAGTAGGAGTCCGGGTCGAACCAAGCTGGGGGTTGGCTATATTTGGGGTTGCACAAGAGCCGGGAGTGCAGGAGGCGAAAGAGGCCGATGTTTTGGCCTTTGCGTCCCTAGTAGCCCGGCGCAGAATATTGCTAATGTGGAAAGAAGCCAAGCCCCCGGGGGTGGAGACCTGGATAAATGATATGGCGGGGTTCATAAAGTTAGAGCGGATTAAGTTCGTCCTAAGGGGGTCGGCTCAAGGGTTTACTAGGCGGTGGCAACCGTTCGTCGAATATCTTGCGGAAAGATAGATAGGGGAGAACAAAGAAGGCAGCAGCAGCGGCCCAGGACTTGGGGGGGGGGGGATGGGGGGGGGGGGTGTGGCCTGAGACAAGGCAGTTGCCAATTAGGGCTAGTTTTTATTTTTTGTTATTTAATATTTATTTATTTGTTGTTGTTTTTGTTTAAATTTAAAAAAGGTCATTATTATCTGTATTGTTACAATGTTGTGTAAAGGATGCACAATGTACTGTGTTGGTTGACCAAAAATTTTCAATAAAATATTATTTAAAAAAAAAATGAAGGAGGACCCACTATCCCTGTGTATGTAGGCGGGGAAACCGAACAGCGTAAAGACACTGTGGAAGGCTTTTATGATGGTGGCTGCGGTCATGTCGGGGCAGGGGATGGCGAATGGGAACCGGGAGTACTCGTCAATCACATTCAGGAAGCACGTGTTGCGGTCGGTGGAGGGGAGGGGCCCTTTAAAGTCCATACTGAAGTGTTCAACGGGTCGGGAAGTCTTTATCAGGTGCGCTTTCTCTGGCCTGTAGAAGTGCGGCTTGCACTCCGCGCAGATTTGGCAATTCCTGGTGGCGGTCCTGACCTCCTCGATGGAGTAGGGCAGGTTGCGGGTCTTGATGAAATGGAAGAATCGAGTGACCCCTGGGTGGCAGAGGTCCTCATGGAGGGCCCAGAGGCGGTCCACTTGTGCGTTGGCACATGTGCTGCGGGATAGGGCTTCAGGAGGCTCATTTAGCTTCCCGGGACGATACAAGATCTCATAGTTGTAGGTGGAGAGCTCCACCGTAAGATCTTATTGTTCTTTATCTTGCCCCGCTGTGCATTATCGAGCATGAAAGCAACCGACCGTTGGTCAGTGAGGAGAGTGAATCTCTTGCCGGCCAGGTAATGCCTCCAATGTCACACAGCTTCTACTATGGCCTGGGCCTCCTTTTCAACTGAGGAATGTCGGATTTGTGATGCATCGAGGTTGCGTGCTTGGTTGAGGGTGGCTGCCAGAGCTACGTTGGCTGCGTCGCTCTAGATTTGGAAGGGCAGGATTCGTCGATTGCGTGCATTGTGGCCTTTGCGATGTCCGCTTTGATGCGGCAGAAGGCCTGGCGAGCCTCTGCCAACAGGGGAAAAACTGTGGATTGAATTAGTGGGCGGGCCTTGTCCGCATAGTTGGGGATGCACTGGGCATAATACGAAAAAAATCCCAGGCAGTGTTTCAGGGCCTTGGAGCAGTGGGGGAGGGGGAACTCCATGAGTGGGTACATGCGTTCGGGATCTGGGCCTATAATTCCATCATGCACTACGTAGCCGAGGATGGCTAGACGGTCGATGCTGAACACGCATTTGTCCTTGTTATATGTTAGAATAAGGATTTTCGCGGTATGGAGGAATTTTCGGAGGTTGGTGTCATGGTCCTGCTGGGCGTGGCCGCAGATGGTGAAGTTATCGAGGTACGGAAATGTGGCCCGCAAACTGTACCGGTCAACCATTCGGTCCATCTCCCGTTGGAAGACCGAAACTCCATTTGTGACACCGAAGGGAACCCTTAGGAAGTGGTAGAGCTGCCCATCTGCTTCAAATGCACTGTATTTGCGGTCACTAGGGTGGATGGGGAGCTGGTGGTAGGCGGATTTTAGATCCACCGTGGAAAAGACTTTGTATTGTGCAATCTGATTGACCAGATCAGATATGCGGGGGAGAGGGTACGTGTTGAGCTGTGTATACCTGTTGATGATCTGGCTATAATCGATGACCATCCTATGCTTCTGGCTATAATCGATGACCATCCTATACTTCTCCCTAGTCTTTACAACCACTACTTGAGCTCTCCAGGGACTGTTGCTAGCTTCAATAATACCTTCCTTCAGTAACCGCTGGACTTCCGACCTAATGAAGGTCCGGTCCTGGGCACTATACCGTCTGCTCCTGGTGGCGACGGGTATGCAATCCGGTGTGAAGTTCACAAACAGGAAGGCGGATCGACTTTGAGGGTCGCGAGGCTGCAGACAGTGAGGGGGGTCTAGGGCCGCCAAATTTAAAAGTTAAGCTCTGGAGGTTACATTGGAAGTCTAACCCTAGGAACGTGGCAGCGCAGAGGTGAGGAAGGACATTGAGCCTGTAATTTTTAAACTCCCTTCCCTGGACCGTGAGGTTCGCTATGCAGAACACTTTGATCTCTACCGAGTGAGACCCGGAGGCCAGGGAGATATTTTGGTTAACTGGGTGGATGGGATGAGAGCAGCGCCTTACCGTATTGGGGTGTATGAAGCTCTCTGTGCTCCCGGAGTTGATCAGGCAGGATGTTTTATGCTCGTTGATGAGCACGGTCGTCGTCACAATCGATAGTGTTCGGGGCCGAGACTGGTCCAGGTCACCGAGGCAAGACGTGGCAACAGTTGGATGTTTTCCTCGGACAGTGTGTGGTCATCCGAGTCGGGGTCCTGAGAGTCGAGCCAAGATGGCGGTGCCCACTGGTCGCACATGGCTGGAGGTTTACAAGATGGCGGCGCCCAACTGTTGCACGTGGTCCCCAGGGAACAAGATGGCGGCGCCCGGAGGCCGCACATGGCACTGGAGAAGGAAGATGGCGGCGCTCGCTGGCCGCACGTGGCTCGTGGAGAGAGTTGTGGTGGCGGTCCCAGTTCGCCCCCGGAGACTACCCGGGCCTGACATACTGCCACGAAATGGCCCTTTTTGCCGCACCCTTTGCAGATGGATGAGCGGGCCGCGCAGCGCTGCTGGGGGTGCTTGGCTTGCCCGCAAAAATAGCAGCGGGGCCCCCCAGGGTTGCCTGGCAGTCTCACAGCACAAACTTGTGGGGGGATGGGGAATGCATCGGAGTCGGCCGTGGGGGGGTTCCACGCTGCCCAAGGGGCTGCCGCGCGGTCAGGGACGTAAGCGTGGGCGTTTCGGGAGGCCACATCCAGGGAGCTAGCAAGGGCCCGTGCCTCCTTGAGGCCTAGTGTCTCTTTCTCCAGCAATCGCTGGCGGATTTGGGAGGAGAGCATACCTGCAACGAATGCGACCCACATCAAAAGTTCTGTGTGGTCGCTGGCCGAAACTTGCGGGCAGTCACAATTCCTCCCTAACACCAGGAGACATAGAACTCCTCCAGCGATTCCCCGGGGATTTGTCGCCTCGTCACTAGCAGATGTCGGGCGTAGACCTGGTTTACAGGGCGAATATAGTGTCCTTTCAGCAGGGTCATTGCGGCCTCGAAATCGTCCGCATCCTCGATGAGGGTGGAGATCTCTTGGCTCACCCTCGAGTGGAGAACTTGGAGTTTCTGGTCCTCCGTAGGTTCAGTCGTGGCCGTCCTGAGGTACCCTTTGAAGCACGCCAGCCAGTGTTTGAAGGTTGCTGCTGAGTTTGCCGCGTGGGGGCTGAGTTGCAGACACTCCGACTTGATTCGGAGCTCCATTCTTTAAAATCTAGTACAATAAATTGATGCTCGATCAATAACTCCAGAAGCGAGATTGGAGACAATTGAAGGCTTTATTGGACTAGATGTTTCCCTCAGCAGCGCAGGTACAGAATGCAGCTGCTGGGGAGACACAGGCTCTTATACCCCGCCTTACTGTGCAGAACCAGCAGGCAGGCTCCACCAATGATATTGCTGTCTCAGGTACCTCCCACACCAATGGTCTTACAGCATTATCCAGGGTACCGTAATGCCCCTAATACCGACTACCAGAGGATGAGAGTGGTGTGGGGGTGAGGGTGGTGTGGGTGGTGTGGGGCTGAGGGTGGTGTGGGGGTGAGGGTGGTGTGGGGGTGATGGTGGTGTGGGGGCGAGGGTGGTGTGGAGGTGAGGGTGGTAGGGGTGGTGTGGGGATGAGGGTGGAGTGAGGCTGAGGATGGAGTGGGGCTGAGGGTGGTGTGGGGATGAGAGTGGTGTGGGGGTGAGGGTGGTGGGGTGAGGGTGGTGTGGGGTGAGGGTGGTGAGGGTGGTAGGGGTGGTGTGGGGGTGAGGGTGGTGTGGGGGTGAGAGTGGTGTGGGGGTGAGGGTGGTGTGGGGGTGAGGGTGGTAGGGGAGGTGTGGGGGTGAGGGTGGTGTGGGGGAGAGGGTGGTGTGGGGGAGAGGGTGGTGTGGGGGAGAGGGTGGTGTGGGGGAGAGGGTGGTGTGGGGGTGAGGGTGAGAGTGGTGTGGGGGTGAGGGTGGTGTGGGGGTGAGGGTGGCAGGGGAGGTGTGGGGGTGAGGGTGGTGTGGGGGTGAGGGTGGTAGGGGTGGTGTGGGGCTAAGGGTGGTGTGGGAGTGAGGGTGGTGTGGGGGAGAGGGTGGTGTGGGGGAGAGGGTGGTGTGGGGGAGAGGGTGGTGTGGGGGAGAGGGTGGTGTGGGGGTGAGGGTGAGGGTGGTGTGGGGGTGAGGGTGGTGTGGGGGTGATGGTGGTGTGGGGGCGAGGGTGGTGTGGAGGTGAGGGTGGTAGGGGTGGTGTGGGGATGAGGGTGGAGTGAGGCTGAGGATGAAGTGGGGCTGAGGGTGGTGTGGGGATGAGAGTGGTGTGGGGGTGAGGGTGGTGGGGTGAGGGTGGTGTGGGGGTGAGGGTGGTGAGGGTGGTAGGGGTGGTGTGGGGGTGAGGGTGGTGTGGGGGTGAGGGTGGTGTGGGGGGTGAGGGTGGTGTGGGGGTGAGGGTGGCAGGGGAGGTGTGGGGGTGAGGGTGGTGTGGGGGTGAGGGTGGTAGGGGTGGTGTGGGGCTAAGGGTGGTGTGGGAGTGAGGGTGGTGTGGGGGAGAGGGTGGTGTGGGGGAGAGGGTGGTGTGGGGGAGAGGGTGGTGTGGGGGTGAGGGTGAGGGTGGTGTGGGGGTGAGGGTGGTAGGGGTGGTGTGGGGGTGAGAGTGGTGTGGGGGTGAGGGTGGTGTGGGGGTGAGGGTGGTGTGGGGGTGAGGGTGGTGTGGGGGTGAGGGTGGCAGGGGAGGTGTGGGGGTGAGGGTGGTGTGGGGGTGAGGGTGGTAGGGGTGGTGTGGGGCTAAGGGTGGTGTGGGAGTGAGGGTGGTGTGGGGGAGAGGGTGGTGTGGGGGAGAGGGTGGTGTGGGGGAGAGCGTGGTGTGGGGGTGAGGGTGAGGGTGGTGTGGGGGTGAGGGTGGTAGGGGTGGTGTGGGGGTGAGAGTGGTGTGGGGGTGAGGATGGTGTGGGGGGTGAGGGTGGTGTGGGGGTGAGGGTGGTGTGGGGGTGAGGGTGGTGTGGGGGGTGAGGGTGGTGTGGGGGTGAGGGTGGTGTGGGGGGTGAGGGTGGAAGTGAGGGTTGGTGTGGGGGTGAGGGGTGGTGTGGGGTGGTGTGGGGGTGAGGGGTGGTGTGGGGGTGAGGGTGGTGTGAGGGTGGTGTGGGGGTGAGGGTGGTGTGGGGGTGAGGGGTTGTGTTGGGGTTGAGGGGTGGTGTTGTGGAGGGGGGGGTTGACATACGTGTAATGGGGAACCGCAACTCAGCGGGTTCTCACTTCCTCGCCCGCGGTCAAACTCCACCCCGGCGACTTCCCTTTCCTCCAGATGGCCAAGCACGTCCAGAGCCCTCTGCTCTGCCACGGTGAGGAGCCGCAGGTCCGGCGGCCCCCCTCCAGTTTTCTCCCGCTCCCGGTGGTTATGGGCCCTCTTCTCCTGCTGGCGGGGAAACAGAAAATGATAATGTTAGACAGTCTGACATATGCAGCCCAGGAGGTGGGTAGCTGGTGGCCTCAGTGGCTGTGGCAACTGGCCAGGGCGGCAGGTATGGGCACCGGCATGTGGTCAGGGTGGTGTTTCAGCCACCCCCCTGGTCGTGGGGTGGGGGGGCTCAAAGGTGCGTGGGACAGGGGTTGGTGCCAGGGGCAGAGTGCTACCTACTCACCCTGAGGGGTTGGGCAGTTTTTTCCTGCAACACTGGCAGGTCCCGATGGTGTTACCGGTGGCGCTGAACACCTCTCCCAGGGTGCCCAAGCATGGCGAACGGCAGCTGGCAGCCTCCTTCCCAAGCCAGGGCACAGGGTGGCCCGCCTCTCTCCACGCCATCCAGGAGGGTCTCCAGCTCGGAGTCAGTGAAGCATGATGCTGCTCTCATTGCTGCCATCTTGTTGGCTGGGATGGTGGGGAGTGCAGTGTGTATATGCGGCTGCAGCTTGTCAACCTCCTGAGTGTCAATTGCGAATCCGGCACCGGTTCTCATTGGAATCGATGGCGTTCCACGTGGCGCCGGAGCGAGGCCCTTGACAGTCGCTGAATCAGTCCAGATGCGGAGCCAATTTTGCTGTCGTGGAAGTCCACAAATCCTGCTCCGTCATCAACATATAGTCTCAGGACTTCCGGGTGCGGTGATGCACTGCTAAGCCGCACGTTTCAGCACCTCCCGTTACAACGGACTTTTGGGCTCTTATCGGGAGCCCCAACGGAATTTTTTTTCGACCTAACCCAGTGTGGGGTGACGAAGGAAGGAGTCCCCCCGGGTGTGTATGGAAAGGAGCGGCGGTAGTGGCCAGATTGCGAAGGATCCTTTGGAGCAGCGGCAGAGAAGTGAAGGGAGAAGCAAGATGGCGGCGGATGGAGCCCAGATGGTATGGGGCCTGGACCAGCAGGAGTTTCTCCGACGATGTGTGGAGGAGCTCAAGAAAGAGGTGCTGGCGCCTATGTTACTGGCAATCGAGGGACTGAAGGAAACACAAAAGGTCCAGGCGATGGAGCTCCGTGGAGTGAAGGCAAAGGCAGCCGAGAATGAAGATGAGATACAGGGCCTGGTGGTAAAAACAGAGACACACGAGGCACTACACAAGAGGTGCATAGAAAGGCTGGAAGCCCTGGAGAACAGCTCGAGGAGGAAAAACCTACGGATTCTAGGTCTCCCCAAAGGAGCAGAGGAAGCTGACGCTGGGGCTTATGTGAGCACGATGCTCCACACACTAATGGGAGCTGAGGCCCCAACGGGCCCCCTGGAAGTGGAGGGAGCGTACCGGGTCCTCGTGAGAAGACCAAAGGCAGGTGAAACACCAAGAACAATAGTGGTGAAGTTCCATCGCTACAGGGACAGAGAGATGGTCCTGAGCTGGGCCAAGAAGACACGGAGTAGCAAATGGGAGAATACGGTGATTCGTGTGTATCAAGACTGGAGTGCGGAGGTGGCGAGAAGGAGGGCGAGCTTTAACCGGGCCAAGGTGGTGCTCCATAGGAAGAAAATTAAATTTGGGATGCTGCAGCCGGCATGACTGTGGGTCACGCATCAGGGCAAGCACCGCTGCTTCGAGACGGCGGAGGCGGCATGGACATTTATCCAAGAAGTGAAACTGGACTAGATTTGAGAGTTTGATGTTTGGAGAGAAGCAGCGAGGTGGTGGTACAGAAATGTAAAATGGGGAAAGGGAGGGCTACTGTACAGCAATGTTGGACGGGGAATTTCTCTCCCCCCCGATGGGGGGGGGACACGAAGAAATGTGGGCGCCGGTGGGAAAAGGGACAGGGAAGGGGAATGAGGGAACTGCGCCATAGGGGGCGGGGCCGAGAGGAAAGCGCAGGTATTTTCCCGCGCTATGGAAATTATAGTGGGAAAACGGGCGCAGGAAGGAAGGGAGCCCCACACGCAGGGAGGTCAAAGAGTGAACGGGGGAAGCCGAGGTTAGCCAGAGTGAGCTGACTTCCGGAAGCAATATGGGGGGAGTAATCAAGCTAGAGGGGGGGGGGGGGGGGGGGGGGAGTCAACTGGGTTGCTGCTGCTGAGTGCAAGGGGGAGCTGGTGAGAGATTAGGTGGTCGGGGCGGGAAGGCGCTGCCTGGGGGACAGACGGGTGCGCGGGACCTGGATGAGGAGATGGCCTAAAAAGGGGATGGCTAATCGACGAGGGGGGGGTGAATGGCCCCCCAATCCGGTTGATCATGTGGAATGTGAGAGGCTTAAATGGGCCGATTAAGAGGGCACGGGTGTTTGCGCACTTAAAGAGACTGAAGGCGGACGTAGTCATGCTCCAGGAGACACACCTGAAGTTGGCGGATCAGGTTAGACTAAGAAAAGGATGGGTGGGACAGGTATTCCACTCAGGGTTGGACGCGAAAAACAGAGGGGTGGCAATATTGGTGGGGAAACGTGGATCATTCGAGGCTAAGAACATAGTGGTGGATAGTGGGGGCAGATATGTGATGGCGAGTGGCAGACTGCAGGGCGAGGCGGTTGTGCTGGTGAATGTATATGCCCCGAATTGGGATGACGCGGGATTCATGAAGCGAATGCTGGGACGCATCCCGGACCTGGAGGTGGGAAATTTGATAATGGGGGGGGGGGACTTTAACACAGTGCTGGATCCAGGGCTAGACCGGTCCAGATCCAAGACCGGGAGAAGGCCGGCAGCGGCCAAGGTGCTTAAGGGATTTATGGAACAAATGGGGGGAGTGGATCCGTGGAGATTCACCAGGCCAATGGCTAAAGAGTTCTCTTTCTTCTCCCACGTCCATAAGGTATACTCCCGGATAGACTTTTTCGTTTTGGGAAGGGCACTGATCCCGAAAATGGCAGGAACGGAGTACTCGGCCATAGCCATTTCAGACCACGCCCCGCATTGGGTGGATCTGGAACTAGGAGAGGAAAGGGAGCAGCGCCCACTCTGGCGATTAGATATGGGACTACTGGCGGACGAGGGGGTCTGCGGAAGGGTGAGGGGGTGTATTGAGCGATACCTGGAGGTCAACGACGATGGGGAGGTTCATGTGGGGGTAGTATGGGAAGCGCTGAAGGCGGTGGTTAGAGGAGAACTGATCGCCATTAGAGCCCACAAGGGGAAACAAGAGGGCAAAGAAAGAGAGAGATTAGTGGGGGAAATTTTGAGGGTGGATAAAAAATATGCGGAGGCCCCAGACAAAGGGCTATACAGAGAAAGACGAAGACTACAGACGGAGTTTGACCTGCTGACCACGGGAAAGGCAGAGGCACACTGGAGGAAGGCACAGGGGATGCAATTTGAGTATGGGGAAAAGGCGAGCCGGCAGCTAGCCCAACAACTTCGGAAGAGGATGGCGGCGAGAGAGATTGGGGGAGTTAGGGACGAAACGGGAAATTTGGAGCAGAGAGCAGGGAAAGTGAACGAGGTGTTCAAGACCTTTTATGAGAGGCTATACAAGTCCCAACCCCCGGGGGGAAAAGAAGGAATGCTATACTTTCTGGACCAGCTAAGGTTTCCGAAGGTGAAGGGGCAGGAGGTGGCAGGTCTGGGGGCGCAAATCGAGGTTGATGAGGTGATTAAAGGACTGGGGAACATGCAGGCAGGGAAGGTCCCGGGACCAGACGGGTTTCCGGTGGAATTCTACATGAGGTATATGGATCTGTTGGCCCCGCTTATGGCGAGAACCTTTAATGAGGCTAAGGAAAGGGGGATGCTACCCCCGACAATGTTGGAGGCGACGATATCGCTAATCCTGAAACGAGATAAAGACCCGCTGAAATGCGGGTCATACAGGCCTATCTCACTCCTAAATGTAGATGCCAAACTGCTGGCCAAAGTGATGGCGACAAGGATAGAGGATTGTGTCCCAGGGGTGGTGCATGACGATCAGACAGGGTTTGTAAAGGGGAGACAATTGAATGTTAATGTACGACGGTTGCTGGGGGTGATGATGACGCCCCCACCGGAGGGGGAGGCAGAGATGGTGGTGGCGATGGATGGAGAGAAGGCATTCGATAGGGTGGAGTGGGACTATCTGTGGGAGGTGCTGAAGAGGTTTGGGTTCGGGGAGGGGTTTATTAGTTGGGTCAGACTCTTATATGGGGCCCCGATGGCAAGCGTAGTTACAAACCGGCAAAGATCGGGATATTTTCGGCTACATAGGGGTACAAGACAAGGGTGTCCCCTGTCCCCGTTACTGTTCGCGTTGGCAATTGAACCACTGGCCATGGCGCTGAGGAGCTCTAAGAAGTGGAAGGGGGTGCTTAGAGGGGGAGAGGAGCACCGAGTGTCGCTCTACGCAGATGATCTACTGCTATATGTTGCGGACCCGGTAGAGGGGATGCCAGAGGTAATGCAGATACTTAGGGAGTTTGGAGAGTTCTCGGGATACAAACTAAATATGGGGAAGAGTGAGCTTTTTGTAATGCACCCCGGGGAACAGGGCAGGGGGATAGATGCTCTGCCGCTGAGGAGAGTGGTAAGGAACTTCCGATACCTGGGGATCCAGGTGGCCAGGAACTGGGGAACCCTGCATAGACTTAACCTGACGCGACTGGTGGAGCAGATGGAGGAGGACTTTAAGAGGTGGGATATGGTGCCGCTGTCGCTGGCGGGCAGAGTGCAGGCAGTTAAAATGGTGGTCCTCCCGAGGTTTCTTTTTGTGTTTCAGTGCCTCCCCATTCTGATCACAAAGGCCTTTAAAAAAAAAATAGATAGGAGCATTATGAGCTTTGTGTGGGCGGGAAAGACCCCGAGAGTAAAGAGGGGGTTCCTGCAGCGCAGTAGGGACAGAGGGGGACTGGCGCTGCCGAGTCTGAGCGACTACTATTGGACCGCCAATGTGTCGATGGTCTGTAAGTGGATGAGGGAGGAAGAGGGAGCAGCGTGAAAGAGGCTGGAGATGGCGTCCTGTAAGGGAAGGAGCCTAAAAGCGCTGGCGACGGCGCCGCTGTCGTTCTCCCCGAAAAGGTACACCACAAACCCAGTGGTGGTGGCAACCTTGAGGATCTGGGGGCAGTGGAGGCGACACAGGGGAGTGACGGGTGCCTCGGTGTGGTCCCCGATAAGGAATAACCACAGGTTTGTCCCAGGGAGGATGGATGGGGGGTCCAGTGTTGGCAGCGAGCAGGAATTAGGAAGCTGAGGGACCTGTTTATAGACGGGACGTTTGCAAGTCTGGGAGTGCTAGAAGAAAAATATAAGTTGCCCCCAGGGAACGCCTTCCGATATATGCAAGTGAGGGCATTTACGAGGCAACAGGTGAGGGAATTTCCGCAGCTCCCGACGCAGGGGATCCAAGATAGAGTGATTTCAGGGGCATGGGTTGGAGAGTGCAAAGTGTCCGAAATATATCGGGAGATGAGGGACGAGGGGGAGGCGATGATAGAGGAGCTGAAGGGAAAATGGGAAGAAGAGCTGGGGGAAGAGATCGAGGAGGGGCTATGGGCGGATGCCCTAAGTAGGGTAAATTCCTTGTCCTCGTGTGCCAGGCTTAGCCTGATTCAATTTAAGATTCTACATAGAGCACATATGATGGGAGCAAGACTGAGCAGGTTTTTAGGGGTCGAGGACAGGTGTGGGAGGTGCTGAGGAAGCTCAGCGGACCACACACACATGTTTTGGTCGTGTCCGGCACTGCACGAGTTCTGGGGGTGTGTGGTAAGGGTAATTTCAAAGGTGGTGAAGGTCCGGGTCAAGCCAGGCTGGGGGTTAGCTATATTTGGGGTTGCAGAAGAACCGGGAGTGCAGGAGGCGAAAGAGGCCGACATTTTGGCCTTTGCGTCCCTAGTAGCCCGGCGTAGGATTCAACTCATGTGGAAGGAAGCAAAGCCCCCGGGCGTGGAAGCCTGGATAAACGACATGGCAGGGTTCATAAGATTAGAACGAATAAAATTTGCGTTGAGAGGATCGGCTCAGGGGTTCTCCAGGCGGTGGCAACCGTTCCTTGACTATCTCGCGGAACGATAATGAAAAGATAGAAATGACAGCAGCAACCCAGGGGGGAGGGTGGGGGGAAGCACTATTTTGTGTTTTTGCTATTTGTTTTTCTCTTCTAGTTTTTGTTGTAAGCTCACTATATTATTTCAATAATGTTTAATTTATAATCCCTTGTTGAGCTGTAAAAACGTAAAGATTTTTGTTTGAAAAATTTCAATAAAATATATTTTTTTAAAAAAACATATAGTCTCAGGAACGGAGAATCTAGCCACATGTGTGAAAGCTGAAGCGAAATCCTGAGCAGAGAAAATTCAAAGATACAATATTGCTGTTTTTACTGTTTACTTCAAAGACTTAATGCCATCAGCAAATCGCTGCAAAATGTAGACAGAACTTTATTGAGTGCTACACAATTGGTAACCTCAGTTAAAAGCTTTGTCTTGGTAGTTCGAAATGACTCTAACTCGGTGGAAGCTGAGGCACTTACATTAGCAAAACGTACAGATCCCTCTGATGATGAGAAGCATACAAGATGCAGGAGGTTATTTTTCGGCACAACTAGAGACAATGAAATTACTTTAAAGGGGAAAGAGAAGATCATCGCTGAAACTCACCCCGGTTGGCTTCTGGTTGCAATCAGGCCTGTAGAGCCTTGTGAATTTGTCCCATGTGCCGTGGAATCTCTCCTCGGACCCTCTTACTTTGAATTTGATCTTTTCTAGTCTCAGGAATTTGGCCAGATCTCGACTTCCGGTGACGGGGATGTGCTGAGCAGTCGCACATCAGGTGGCTCTCTTCTCAAGGACAAGAAGATAGGCACTTTTAGCCAAAATTACCCCACAAAAAACTGGACTAAAAATCCCCTCACCCTCAACAATACAAGAATCAACAGAGATGCCAGGAAGCGGTAAAGGACAGGAGCGCCTGTGAACGGGTCCGCGGACCCACAAGGCAGGGATCTGGCCACTCCTGAGAGGGGGGGCCCAATGACCCATAAAACAAGCTCCTCCCCCACCAGAGGATGGATGGAAGACGTTCCTCACGAGGGAACTGAAAGAGATGAAGGAGCAGTTAAAGACAGAATTCAAGGCAGCGGTCAAGGTGGCAGTGACGGAAGTGCTGGCCCCCATCCAGGTGGCCCTTGACAAATGGGAAAGAGCCTTGAGACCCAGGGGAGCTGGAGAAAGCCTCGATGGATCAGAGCAACAGAATCATCGCTCTGGATTCCGAAATGAAGAGTTTGGTTTTCACTCAGGGGAATCTGAAGGGGAATTTGGAGGACCAAGAAAACCAGTCAAGACGCCAGAACATCAGGATTGTGGGCCTGCTTGAAGGAACCGAGGGCAGGGACCTAACCAACTACGTGGCCCAGTTGCTGGGGAACCTGTGGGGAGAGACAGCTTCTCTAACCCACTGGAGAATGAAAGGGCCCACAGGTTGAGCCGGCTGAAACCCAGGGCACGGGAGCAGCCGAGAGCAATCATCGCCAAGTTACACCCGTACCAGGACCGGGAAAAAAAGCTTCGCTGGGCCAGGCAACAAAGGCCTGCAGCTGAGAGGGACACAAGATCAGAGTCTATCAGGACATTGGGGCAGAGCTGGCAAAGCGCTGGGCGGA
The DNA here is from genome assembly GCF_047496885.1 of Scyliorhinus torazame. Taxonomy (NCBI): domain Eukaryota; kingdom Metazoa; phylum Chordata; class Chondrichthyes; order Carcharhiniformes; family Scyliorhinidae; genus Scyliorhinus; species Scyliorhinus torazame. The sequence goes on along the minus strand of NC_092708.1, from coordinate 241,769,463 downwards.
ATTAAACAGGACGAAGTCAGCCCTGTACAAGAACAATATCAAGTTTGGGATGTTGTACCCAGCCAGCTCTGGGTAACGTACCAGACTCTGTTCGCAGACTCCCTCGTGAGGGGCACCTTGCCTCCAACTCTGACACTCTACAACTATAACTGCAACTACCCAATGGAAATGAACTGCAACACCTACGGGTAAAGAACTTCCTTCACAAGTAGATGACATCATACCCATGGACCCCGAGACACACAATGTTAGAGGGACTACTAGACATAGGCAACCTGGGAGGGGAGAGCTGCCGGGACCTGTAATAATATTCTTTATTAGTGTCACAAGTAGGCTGATATTAACACTGCAATTAAGTTACTGTGAAAATCCCTTAGTCGCCACACTTCGGCGCCTGTTCAGGTACACTGAGGGAGAATTCAGAATGTTCAATTCACCTAACAAGCAGGTCTTTTGGGACTTGTGGGAGGAAAGCGGAACACCCGGAGGAAACCGACGCAGACACGGGGAGAACATGCAGACTCCGCATAGACAATGACCCAAGCCGGGATTTGAATCTGCTTCCCTGGTGCTGTGAAGCAACAGTGCTAACCACTGTGCTATCGTGCCGCCCAGTATGGGCGACCATTAGAAAGGACACACTCCCCACTGGATGAGACACGGGAAAAATGGGAGGAAGAATTAGGGATAGAAATACGTGAATCTGGAGCGAAGCACTGAACAGGGCCAACTCCACCTCCCCTTCCGCAAGGCTAAGCCTCATGTAGTTGAAAGTGGTGCACAGAGCACACCTAACAAGAATCCGAATGAGAAGGTTCTTTCTGGAGTGTCATGTAAGAGTCCCTTTAAGAAATGTGTGTTTCTCAAATGGCAGCAGTGATGTCAGAGTGTGGGTGGAGCTGGGCTGACTTTCTGTCTTTCACTTTCATTTTGAGCTGAGAAGCTGCTTTGTGGCTCTGTTTAGTTTCGTTTTAGATTTGGAGAAGCTGCAGTCACAGCAAGATGTGTATGAATCTCTGCAAGCTAAAGAATGTTAATTTGGTGATTTCAAAGTGGTAACTGCTCTCAGTAGAGAATTTAAACCTGCTGTCCTTCTGTTAAAAAAAAGGGTTTTTGTTTTTGTCTGATGGATGTTAAAAGGAAAGATTTAAGGGTTACTTATAGAGTACTGTATTCTTTGGGGGGGGGGGTGTATTTGAATTGATAGTTGCTAAGGTGTTCACTGTATGTTTAGAAAATGTTAACTGGGTTCATAGAATAAGCATTGTTTTTGTTTAAAAATACTCTTAGTTCTCTGTTGCATCACACCTGTAAAGTGGGCCCTTGTCTTCCCCATAACCAAAATCTATTTAAAGCTGTGGGTCAGGTGAACTCCATGATACACTTTGGGGTTCTCTAAGCCCTGGACCATAACAGGAGGTAGAGGACAAATGTGAACAGTGCTAGGGAAGCCAGGCCAACTACACCTCACATGTTCTGGGCATGGCCCAGACTGGTTGGGTTCTGGATAGCCTTCTTTGAAGCAATGTCCAAGGTCGTGGGGGTGCAGGTGGAGCCACGTCCGAAAGTGTCAGTCTTTGGGGATCAGACCAACCAGAACTATTTATTTTTATTTTTTTAAAATACATTTAGAGTACCTAATTCATTTTTTCCAATTAAGGGGCAATTTAGCATGGCCAATCCACCTAGCCTGCACATCTTTGGATTGTGGGGGTGAAACCCACGCAAACACGGGGAGAATGTGCAAACTCCACACGCACAGTGACCATGGCCAGGATCAAACCTGGGACCTCAGCGCCGAGAGGCAACAGGGCTAACCCACTGCCCTAGCCAGAACTATTTATGGTGAAAGGGGTCGGTGCCCTTGCCTTTGCTTCCTTAATCGTCTGCCTAAGAATCTTACTCGGCTGGTGATCAGCAGCACCCCCCAAAACTGCAGACTGGCTTTCCAATCTGTCCGGATTTCTGCATCTGGAGAAAACCAAATTCACCATGCGAGGGTTGAAAGAGGGCTTCCACAAGGCGTGAAAACCATTCACCAACTTGTTCCAAGACCTGTTTGAAGCCAACATCCAATGGAGCATCCAATAGACGGGCACAGCTCCATCTCAACTACCTTGGACATAGCCTTGAAGAAGGCCATCCAGAATTCCCTGAGTCTGGGGCAGGTCCAGAGCATGTGGCTGTGGTGGCCAAACCCTCCTGACAGCGCTCGCACTTGTCCTCCACCTATGGAAAGAACCTGCTCATATTGCATCTTGGTAACTTGTGCTCTGTGCACTACCTTGAGCTGCATCAGGCTTAGCCTGGCGCAGGAGATGGAGTTGATTCTGCAGCACCTTGATCCAGAGTCCTCCCCTATCTCCATGCTTAGTTCCTCCCCCCACTTCTGTCTGATCTCGTCCAGCGGAGTCCTAGCCCTTCCTATTAGTTGTCTATATATGTCGCCGCATTTGACGTCTCCTAACCAGTCCAGCTCTATTATCAGTCCAGGAATGTGTGCGAGTCTCTGGGGGAACGTTTTTGTTTCATTGCGGTGCTGCAGATATCTGAGCTCATTCCCTTCGGAAGTTGTAGCTCCTCTGTAAGTTCACCCAGGGATGCCAATCTGTTGCCACCTATATGTCCTCTACTATCAACGTCTTCCCTCCACATCCCAAATACGGTGTCTGTCCTCGCCGGTGTGAACCTATGATTGTGGCAGATGGGGGCACAATTTGAAATGGCTCCTAAACTGATTCTACATCCTTAGGATGGCCACTAGAGTATGTGTAGGGGGGAAGGGAGCCCCCACGTAGGATGCCTCCTCCATTCGGACCCAGTCTGCCTCCTCCATTCGGATCCAGTCTTCCTCCAGCTCCCTTAGCCATCCCCTACTTATCCCAGGAAATCCCCCCTCCCCCCCCAGCCCAGACAAAGGCCATAATGAACTTGTTGACCCTGGTGAAGAAGGATTTGGGGATGATGATCGGGTGCAATCTGAATACGAAGAGGAACCTAGGAAGCATGTCCACTTTACGTGTCTGTACCCTACCGGCTAGCAAAAGAGGGAGTGAGTCCCATCTTTGCAGCTCCCTCCTCAACTCTTCCACCAGGCTGGAGAGGTTCCATTTGTGGAGCCCCGTCCTGGTGTGGGCCACTTTGATCCCCAGGTACTTGAACTTGATCTGGGTTACTTTGAACGGCAGTTCCCCCAGCTCCGCTCCTCCCTCTTGGAGGTTTACCAGGAAGTTTTCGCTTTTCCCCAGATTGAGTTTGTAATCCACCCTGAGAAGTCCGGTTATCTTTACCATGCTGGCTGGGGGGGTTTGACATGTTTGGAGCAGGTCACCTGCATAGAGTGAGACTCTATGCTCTCTGCCCCCTCTCCAGATGCCCGTCCACCAAACCGCGGATCGAAGGGCGATAGCTAGAGGCTCAATTGCCAGCATGAACAGGAGCAGGGATAGCGGGCACCGCTGCCTTGTTCCCCTGTGCAGCTGGAAGTACTCGGAGCCGGTTGTGTTAGTCCATACGCTCGCCATAGGAGCGCTGTACAAGAGCTTCGCCAACATGGTGACCCCTGCTCCAAACCCAAACAGTTCAAGCACCTCCATGAGGTTTCTCCATTCCACTCGGCCGAAGGCTTTCTCAGCGTCTAGGGAGACGATCACCTCTGGTGTCCTCTCCCTGGATGGGGTCATTATTACATTCAACAGATGTCTGCTGTTCATTGTTAGTTGTCTGCCCTTAACCAAACACGGTCTGATCTTGGGCGATCACTTCTGGTAGGTAACTCTCCAGTCACCTCGCCAGTGCTTTCGCTAAGATTTTTGCGTCAATAATTAAAAGAGATGGGTCTGTATGCTCCATACTCATCTTGGGGATCAGTGAGATCGAGGCCTGTGCTAGCGTGGGTGGCTGGACCCCTTTCGACAGTGAGTCATTGAACATCTCCCGCAAGTGTGGGGCCAGCGTTGCTGAGAATTCTTTGTAATACTCGTCAGGATCCCATCCGGTCCTGGCGCTTTTGCTGATAACCTGGTGTTGTCAGACTTCTTACTGTACCCTACTGAAGTACTGGGTATTAATAAAATATTTTGACACACATTATTAAACTAAACTCTGTTTAATAAAAAATATTTTTGGGAGAAAAATTTTCATCCCCACCCCAACAGTAATGTTGCTAGTGATCAAGTAGTAAGTTTTAGAAAGTCTTGGGACTGTACTCCTTACATTTGGTGCTTCACATTGAATAATTAGTGCGTAATTTATGACAGAAGAATTTAACACATCAAATAACATATCGTAGGTAAAGAGGAATCTAGTTAAATTTAATTCATTTTAACATAGATGTGAACGTAAGAAGTCTTGAATCTTTTGCCAAGAATCTTGTTGAGCAGAACAGTGTTTTATTGCCTCTCCTCCCAACAGCACTGGAAGTCCAAACAATCGTTTAATCTTGGCAAAACGAAATGGAGAACATGGAGGCTCAATACAATGCCCAGCTCCTGGATAACTGAGGAGTTCATAGTTGTCTTTGCCATGTTTTTTCAGTCTTTTTATTGCTTCCTCAGCAAAGAGCTTGCTGTTCCAGACCTTGTCATCCTCTCCTACCACAAACAAGATGTGCCCTTCAGCTTTTTCCAATGGTATGATGCTGTCTTCCTTTGTGTTGGGGTTGTTAAATGTTTTGGACATGTCTAGAATTCCTGAGTCCAAAATAATAATGCGATCTACATCATGACGCAAGCTGGAGAGATGTATACCTTTATAATGCAGGTCAGATGTAGTGTTTGCATTGCAGCCAGAGATACAAACGGATGCCACTACCTGTGGTATAAATGTGACCATTGATAGAGCCAAATCTCCACCTTTTGAAGATCCAATTACTCCGATACCAGGTCCCTTCACCTACAAAAATTCAAAATCTATTACAGCAACATACACAAAGTCTACATAACTCCTATAACTTCAGTATACATGCATCACTGTTTTAAAAAAAAACCGATCTATTTATTGCAGGGAAATCTGTATTTTTCCATGAATTACATGGCAAATTTTAGCTTGTTTTCTCCTAACATTGGAAAGCATCAAAAGTAATCTTCAAAAATACCCCACTTGCCCTGAATCATGAAAAGAAACATTCATTGTCAGCATTGATTGTCCCTTCTTTGTGCCACCATTAGCACTATGACATAATTTTGTGAATGTTTATCAAGACGATGCCCGCACACTATGATATAACATCATTATATTGTGGTGACAAGGTGTTCCAGTGTCTTTGCACTGAGACTTGAGAAACCCTGATTTGAATACCAACACAAAACAATGATAACTACATACTGAAAGAAAGCAGGTGATAAGAAGCAGCAACAAATGGGAGTGAGATGCAATATCAGACAAAAATAAAAGTGACACATTGAACCTATCCATAACAGTACAATATTTGCTTGTGGCTAAGCGAAAGCCAGCATTCTCTTTCAACACACCTTTTAGGGTGAAATAATCCAAATTCATGACATGAATTTGTGATATGTTGACTGATGAAGAATATTGCCATATCTGCTGTAAAAGTTTTAATCTAAAGTGCTTGGATAGCTGCAATTTTTTCCTATTCATAACTCAAAATTGCTTAGTGCAACTAGCTGTTTCTTATTGAAAGCTTCAATTTGAACTTAATTTTCAATCCGAGCCCAATACAGCCTTGACCGGTGAAATCTTGTTAATTCGACTGTACTTACCTGGAAAAAAGTGAATTAATTTACTGAAGAATTTGTTCCTGATTCTATTGTATCCCCACGTTACAAAATTGACTACAGTTCCAAATAATTACTGTGAAGTGTTTTTGGACGTCATTGGTTATAAAAGGTGCTAGACCAATGCAAGATTCCCCCACCACCACAACAATTTCATTAGTTTAAAAAGCTGCCATGAAAGTCCACATCCAAACACAAGGAGACAAATGACATCCTCACAGAAAATAACTCAGTGCGTGATGAAAATCCGATGATGGGGAATTCCAAGACTTTCTGATATTTTCACGTTTGTACCCCATAGAAAAACAGAAAAGGGGTGAATGACTTGCTCTTGGTGGAAACAGCAATTTTGACCTGAGCAATGCTGGACAGAGAAGTTACTTTGATAATTAACAACAGTAAGGTGCCTTTAGAGAGCAGCTAGCCAACTGGCTAAAAAGCAGCTGGTCAACTCTGAAACAACATTTACTATGTGAATTCTCTATTGCAACTGCCAGCCAAGTGGCTTGAATTAAATGGATCAATAAGAAAATCCTGATGTCTGGATTTATATCTGATGCAAAGTGGGTGACAACTATTCAAGAGAACAACTTGCACCAATACAGCATTCTAAAACATTCCAACACACTTCAGACAACCAATCTGACAAAAATGCCCGTTGGGCTAGAAAAGTGATATTAGGAGGGTAATGTGTTGGGTTTAGAAGTGGCCTTCAATGGAGGCGAGCGATAATTTAAAAAGTGAGGTCCAAACAGCCAATGCTGGGGGTAATGGGAAGCAGGATGCACAAGAGATTGGAGTCAGGAGAATTATTGTTGGTTAGGGAGAGATGGAAAGAAGCAAAGGGGTAAGGCCAATGATTGACAACACAGGCGGAGAAGTGGTTGAGAAAGGCGATGGAAAAGTACAGCAAGTGCAGACAGTATACAGATTGGAGCTTTCCCCCACGTTCATGGATAAGTTTGTCACGGAGTAGCTTGTAGGCAAGAGGAGAGAGACAAAAATAGATCCTGAGGGAACTCCAATTGGAAAGGTAAGGCTGGAAGGGATGGCAAGATGGCACAATGATTGGCACTGCTGCCTCAAAGCGCCAGGGATCCGGGTTCAGTTCCAGCCTTGGGTGACTATGTGGAATTTTCACATTCTCCCCGTGTCTGCATGAGCTTCCTCCCAGTGCTCCGGTTTCCTCCCACCGTCCAAAGATGTGCAGGTTAGATGGATTGGCCATGATAAAGGTTGCCCTTGGTGTACAGGAATGTGCAGGTTAAGTGGAGTACAGAGATAGGTGGGGGATTGGCTTAGGTAGAGTGCTCTTTCAGACAGTCAGTGCAGATGAGATGGGCTGAATGGCCTCCTGTACTGTAGGGATTCAATGGTTCTAATCAAATCAGGGTAGTTCCACTCAGCTAAAGAGCCAGGAGGGGCAATGCTCAAGAGTGATGTGGTCGCTCATCAAAAACTACAAGAGTAATCAAGAAGGATGAGGTGTTAATTGTGACTTTGAATAAGGCATTTCAGTGCTTCATTAGAGATTCAAACATGGAGCTACTGTAAAGATGTGCACAGATTTGGGAGGTGACAACACTATGGAGAGAAAAGAGAGGTTGGTGATGAGGCAGTAGTTTCCAAGAATAGAGGTTTTTTTAAGCAGTGGTTGACGATGGCAGTTTTGATAGGATGGGAGTCAGTAGTTGAGGAGATTGCAGCATTTCCAATGTGAGCTAGATTGTCAGCCAGGAATGGAAATCAAGGGCAGTAGTACAGAGGGATTTGGGTCATGAGAGCAGGAGATGGCTTGAATGTATAAGATACGCTCAGAGAGGATATTGAATGAGACAGGAGAGAAACTGGAGACAAGAGAAGGGTTGATGCTTGGTCAAGAGGATCTCTGGAGAAAATTGGTTTGCTGGGAAGGTGGGGGCGGGAGGGGTTAGGAGCAGCTATGGAATCTGATGGATGATCTCAATCCTACGATAAAGGTGTAATATAAGAAACGACTTGCATTGATATAGCCCTTTCACACCTACCGGACATCTCAAAGTTGCTTACAGATAATGAGGTACAATATAAAGGTAAGCTGTTGTTGTTGCAGTGTTAGATTTGGCAGGCAATTTCTAATTGCTAAGAAAATTAAAATTAACGAGATGAAAAAGCACTCCTACTAATTGTTCTGCAGATTATTTTTTCCACATATGAAGTTAGTAAAATGTAACACCGGGACAGCACGATGGTTTGCACGGCTGCCTCACAGTGCCGTGGACCCGGGTTCAATTCTGATCTCGGGTGACTGTGTGGAGTTTGTATGTCCTCGAGTCTGTGTGGGTTTCCTCCAGGTGCTCCAGTTTCCTCCCACTGTCCAAAGATGAGCAGGTTACGTGGATTGGCCATGATAAATTGCCCCTTAATGTCCAACGGTTAGGTGGGGTGACGGCGATATGGCATGGGTGTGGGTCTGGGTGGGGTGGTCCTTTGGAGGGTCAGTGCACTTGATGGGTGGAATGGCTTCCTTCTGAATTGTAGGAATTCTATGATTTTACAAACTACCATTGACCTTATTATCCTAATTTGTTTGTTCTATTTCTAGTTTGATTAACTTGTTTAACATTTAAAGCCTAAAATAAGATTGAATATACAGGTTGAACATTCCTTATCTGAAACGATTGGGGCTGAGTGTGTTTCGGAATTTTTGAGGTTCGGAATACAATGTGATAATGCGCATGTATGGCGAATTGGGACCTGCGCATGTGCGGCGTGTTAGAACCTGCATATGTGCTGCACGTTAGGACCTGCACATGTGCGGCACATTAGGACTTGCACATGTGCGGCACGTTAGGACCTGCACATATGCGCCACATTGTGACCTGTGCATCGCCCGGGAACCTTCCCAGCGCCTTGTGGGATTTCTCACTTGCGACTTCACATCAGCGCTCAAAAAAGGTGCGGATGTCAGAATTTTGCAGTTTTCATTTAAGGAATGCTCAATCTGTATTGTTATTTTGGTGTCATTTGAAAACAGGATCCTGTGGTAAAAGATCAAATTAGTTTCTGAAACAATTTAAAATCACTCTTCATTATTCCAGATGTTGTTCAAACTTCTTCTCAGGACAAATGGAAAACGCTCGCAAACAAAGAAATTGGGCTCATCTACGAGAATAAAAAGGACTTGCATTTATATAATGCATTCCATAACTTCAGAACATTCCAAAGTGCTTTCCAGCCAATGAAGTACTTTGGGCACTGTTGTAATGTAGGAAACACGGCAGGTATATGTGCACAGCAAGCTCCCAAAAGCAGCAATGACCAGATCATTTGTTCTTGTGATGTTGTTTGATGAACAGATTTTGGCCAGGAAACTGGGGATAACTGGCCTGGTCCTTCTTCAAAATAGTTCCATGATAGCTTTTACACCCAAGCGAGAGGGAAGATTGGGCTTTGGTTTAATACCGCATCCAAAAGATGACAGGACAAAACCTCTGACAGGACAAAACCTGCTCAACACTAGTGTCAGTCTTGATTTTGTGCTCAAGTCCTGGAACGGAACTTGAAGTCACCACCTTCTGACTCAGAGGGAAGTGAGCTACCAACTGAGCAGTGGCTTACACTGGAGCAGTCAAATTATCTACAGTAAGAAAATACCCCAAGAACAGCCTTTATATCATTTATTCCATTGTGAGAAATCACCAATGTCAATTATACAAATGCATTTTCCCACACAGTTTAATTACCTGGGCTTCAACTGCGGGGAACTCACCGTTGGATGTTTCTGTAGATAATTCACAGCTTCCTCGAAGTATTCTAAACGCAAATCTGTCACGGTTCTTGGTAGATCCTCAAAGCCAAAGTAGGGGAGAGCAAGAGTAGTAAAGCCTCGGCTTGCAAGAAGACAGGCTCGGAACTCAGTCAAACCATCATCTTCAAAAAGATCTATCACTCCAGGAAAGGGGCCATCCCCTTCGAAAACAGAATAAAAGATTCACAACAAACCACTGTTAATAAATACAGAAAAAGGTTTTCAAATCAGGTTCCCCAGTACTGCAGCACCAACTGGGAAGGTCTTTTCTGTGATTTTTTCAATTATGTATGAAGCCACAATTTTGGATGAATTCACAATCTGTCTATGCCTCACAGAAACAGGTCATTTGACCCAACTAGATGATGTTTATGCTCCACGTGAGCCACCTTCCATTCATCTTTATCTGACTACACCAGTATAACTTTCTATTCCAGGGGGTTTCCAAACTGTGGTTGCGACAAGCAACTGGGGTCACCATCTCCAAGGCAGCCATGGTGGCTAAGAAGCAGAATCTGAGATTTGACAGCACCGGGATTGGCGGCAAGGCCTCTTTAAACATGTGTGATATTTTTGCCAGTGCTGTGTGTTTTAGTGCCCAGGGCTGGATTCTCAATCGGCGATGCCGAAATCGTGTTCAGCGATCGGCCGGAGAATCCATTTTTACGCTGGATTCAGGGGGATGCTGTTTTTCTGATGCTCCGCCCCCTCAAAAACATATGGACGGCCTTAGGACATCACCTGAGGCCCTCGCCCGATGCTGCGAGTCCCCGACGCCGTGGGACACGTGTCCTCACACCTTTTAGGGACCTGAAAGGTGGCTGCGGATTGTGTCCAGCGCTGCCACAGTTGGGAGGGGGAGCCTTTCTGCTGGCAGGGGGGGCTTCAGCGGGGTCTGGTTGACTTGTCCAGGGGGGCGGTTTTTGGCAGGCTGGGTCCGCGCACGGCCGGCGCCATGCGCATGAGGGCCATGGCAATTCTGCCGCCGTATCCACAGGTAACGCCGGGGGCTTCACGCAGCACGGCTGCTAGCCCCCCTCCAGGCAGATCATTGGTGCGGGCGCGGCGCCGACTTGCTGGTCGTAAGACCAGACGGATCCTGCGGACATAGCCGCAGAATCGGAGTATCCAGCCCTTTATGTCTGATTACTGCCACTAACATAGACTGTAAAATGGTAGGTGATTTGTTTTTGTGTAAACCTGTCGTTAAAACTCTGCCCCAACCCACCCCCTTCCAATTTTTACTCTTGGATTGCACCACGTGCAAATGGGGTCACAGACGGTTTCTCAGAAAGATGGTGGGAGGGATTCTCCGTTTCTGAGACTAAGTGTTGACACCGATGCAGAATTAGTGGACTTCCACGACAGCAAAACCTACGCCGCACATGGACTGGCTCAGATATTAAGGGGCTGGCACCGGTGCCACATGGAACACAATCAATTCCACTGAGAAACGGTGCGGGAATCACCGGGTCCGAGATTGACACTCAGGAGGCTGACAGGCTGCAGCCACATATACACACTGCACTACCCACACACACCATCCCAACCAACAAGATGGTAGCAAGACACGCGGCCCCATATTTTGTGGACGCAGAGCTTGAGACCCTCCTGACCGCGTGGAGGAGGCCGCTGACTGTGTACCCAGGCTCGGGAAAGAGGCTGCCAGCCGCCGCCATTCACCGTACCTGGGCGCAGGTGGTAGAGGCCATGAGCTACACTGTCCGAATCGGTCAGCAGCACCGAGAAAAACTGCACAACCTCGACAGGGCGGCCAGGGTGAGTAGGCAGCAATGTGCCCCTGGCACCAACAATGTGCCACACACGCATAACCCGACACCCCCCCACCATAACATGGCCGAACGCGCACCCTGCATGACATACAGGCTGCAAAGCCGGAGATGCCCTGACCACTGAGGCCACCAGCTAACCACCCCCTGGGCTGCACGTATCGGACTGTCTAACACTGTAATTTTCTGTTTCCCCCCCCCCCAGGAGAAGACTGCCACTTGGAATGGGCAAAGACAGGAGGGGGATCGGTGGACCTGCGGCCCCTCACCATGGCAGAGCAGTGGTCTCTGGAAGAAATGGAGGTCACCGGGGTGGAGTTTGGCTGCGGTCGAGGAAGTGAGACCCTGCTGAGGTGCGGTTCCATGACATGTGTGTCAGGCCCACCGTCCCCACACCAGCCTCACCCCACACCACCCACGGCCCGTGGTCCAATCATACGTTTTGCCTTGCATCTTGCAGGAGTTGCTGGAGATGGGGTGGCTCCATCCACTGTCCCCTGACCCTAGCCAGTGCCACTGCCGGAGACCGCGTGAACCGAGCAGTGACGAGGAGAGCAGCATGGACGGCAGCCCTCGATCCAAGACTCAGGAGACCCCAGAGCTTGAATTGGAGGATGACACAGACTTTCCATCACAGCTGTCTCCAACACCCATCCCAGAGACACTCACCTGGGTTGGGCACTTTAGTGAAGAGGTTCCTGGGACACTCTCTAGTCCTCATCCTCACCACGCAACTGCTCTGGTACAGCAGGTGGAGGTAGGAACTCCCGAGGGAGCGGACAGTGAGAGGTCAGGCCGACCCCAGGGGCTATCTGCCATCCAGATGGTTTTCGGGCTTCTGGAACAGACAGTCCCAGCGATTGTGGAGATGTAGTCGCAAAGCCAGGAACTACATGAAGGGTTGTTGTCGAGCATCCAGTACCTGCAGGTGCAGTTGGAGGAGTCCAACCGCTTGCAGGAGCAGGAGGCGGTGCCGACCATGTGTGCCACCCAGGCCAACACTGCACAGGTGGCGACGGTGGTGGAGGCATTGGGGGGGGGGGGGGGGGGGGGGGTGACGGTTTTGGCTATGGATCAGCATGTCCAAGGCCTGGGGCATTCTGTGCAGGCACTGGCCAAGGCCCAGGACAGGGTTGCCACCTCACAGGCAACCGTGTGCAAGAGCCACCTGGAAATCGTAGCGGCGCTTCTGAGCGTGGCCCAGTCATAGCAGGCCATGGCTGGGAACTTCGGTGGCATTGCCCAGGCGCTGGCTAATGTGGTGCAGATACAGAGGGAGGTGGCCAAATACCAGGGAGAGATGGCGCAGTCACTAGCTGATGTGACACAAACCCAAAAGGTGGCGGCAGCCTGATGTGGCGCTGTCCCTGGCGTGATGGTCCACTCCCTGTGCTCCATGGCCGCGAGCATGCAAACTCTGGCCAAGACCAGAAGGGACCTCAAAGGACAGGCAGTGCCAGGTGAGCCTCAAGGGATACCTCTGCTCGCACCCCCGTCCCATGGAGTAGCGCAGGAGCCATCGGGCATCCCGAGGGAAGAGGACGTGATGGTGCCTCTGCCAGTGACTCCCGCAGGGGGGGGTGCCGGAACACCGCACATCCTCAGACTTTTCTCCCCTCCACTCCACCCCTCCTGTCCCTGGTGCATCTGGTGGGCAGTGGGTGGTATAGGGCGGCACCAAGCCACCTGGGACACCCGAGCATCAGCCAGGCTCGGATGCTCCAGAAGACGGGCAGGACAGGAATCACAGCAGTCCGTTTCCACTCCTGCCGTACCATCTGGGGACGCTCGTGGACGTAGCGTTAGGGCCCTTTAAGGCCAGAAAGTTGGACACTAGTTAAGTTGGAACGGCTGCAGGGAATATGTCTGTATATATGGTCACATTAAACTCCTGTTACCAACTATCACGGTGCTTTGTGAGGGGGTGGCTGGTTTGGGCTGGCCAGAGAGGGGATGCGCGGAATGGGCTGACGTTGCGAATGGCCAGGGCTCCCCACCCTGACCACTGTCATCGTCACGGCCCGATGTGACTGTGTGATGGAATGGCCAGTTCGCATGCAGGGATCACCCAGGTGGACGGTGGAAAGTGCTACCGTGTGCAGGGGTCAGACGTTATCAAACAATGCAGAGCACCAGAGCTCATCGCAGAGCAGGTTGTCATCAGCCTCCATCCCATGGACCAGGCCGGCTGTTACTGCCAACCCAGGGCCCGCACCCTGTAGTGGACAGGTATGTATCACGGAGCGGGTTGCAGGTGGGGGCGTTGTGGGACTGGGATGCAGTGTCCATGCCCCTGGCCAGTTCCCACCCCCAGTTGGTGAACCTTGGGTGCAATGAGAGCATCTCCTGTGCACTGGCACTGCTGCACACGTCGTGCGGCCTCCCTGCGCCCCATGCCCTGCCCATATTCGCCCTCCTTCGCATCCTCCTCATCGGAGGAGGCCTGGTGTTCATCCTCCTCCACCACCACGTCGCCGCTCTGCTACGTGATGTTGTAACATGTCAGGAATCGTCAAGTGTGACAGGATGAAGACATCGTGCACACTGCCCGGGTTTTAGGCGCAGACGTGAACGATGCGCAGCTGATGGTCACATATCAGCTGCACGTTCATCGAGTGGAACCCGTTTCGGTGGGTGCAGAGCGACCTATGATCATGTCGATCACCCCCTGGACCTGGGGCATTCCGTCGATGGCTGCGAGCCCCGCTGCCCGGTCATCTTAGTGGGCTCGGTCCAAATTGAAATGGATGTATTAAGCTGCTTGGGCAGATACGGGCTCCATGACCGCATGGATGCACCTGTGCATTGAGAGATCCCGAACAGGTCCCCACTGTGCTCCTGGATGAGCTCAAGCGGAAAGGTTCAGGACAACCATCGCCTTGACGGCCACCGGGAGCGGGTGTCCTCCCCCATACTCCCGTGGTGCCAGGTGTGCCATTATCTGGCAGATATGGGCAGCACGGTTAGCACTGCTGCCTCATAGCTCCAGGGTCAATTCCGACCTTGGGTGACGGTGTGGAGTCTGCACTTTTACCCCGTGTCTGTGTGGGTTTGCTCCGAGTGCTCCGGTTTCCTCCCACACTCCAAAGATGTGCAGATTAGGTGGATTGGCTGTGCTAAATTGCCCCTTAGTGTTCAAAAGGTTAGGTCTGGTTACTGGGGATAGGGTGGAGGTGTGGCCTTAGGTGGGGTGTTCTCTCCAAGGGCCGGTCTAGACTCGATGGGTTGAATGGCCTCCTTCTGTTCTGTAAATTCTGTGATCCCATGATATGTCTCACTGCCTCCCTGCTCAGCCGGAGTCTTTGACGGCATGCCCGGTCATGCAGGTCCTCGAATGACATGGACTGTTGGTACACACAAGGCTAACATGTTAGCATGGTGCATACCCGCGTGCCCAACGAGGTCCAACGGGCTACATGGTGACCCCGATTCGCAATGCGGTCTCTGCCCCCGCATGTCCCCCCCTCATCTCCTTACCCTGGTCCGGTCATTTCTGGCACCGTGGGGGCTTCTGGCTCCTGTCCCTGATGCCAGAGGAACCGTCAGCTGGTGCTGCCCCTGCCAGCAGGACGATCCACGGCTTCCGCCCGGCTATAGTGGGCGTTGCCCTTGGGTGGGCCTCCTGATGCCCCACCGGCAGGTGGTGGCCAGGCAGAGGGTGGGGGCACATATGCGGCCAGTGTCACTCTGCAGAACCAGAGGCCAAGTTGGGTGATCAGTAGGGTGCACAGCAAGAAAGCTGCATTGCAGGCCGCAGCAATGATGGTCTGTTACTGGACACCGCCCCAGTCCCGTGGGGGGGGGGTCATCCCCACCGAGGGCCCATTGCCCCATCACCCCACACCTCTCCTGGCAGGGCCCTGCCCACCCCAGCCAGTGTCCTGCCCGGGAGACTGTAGTCGCACCTCTCTGTGTCCTGCCTCCTCTTTCTCCCTCATCAGCCACAACGCCTGTTTCACAATTTTTAAAAGCACAAGTGAACCGCACCATCGGGAACTCGGCCCACCTGAGGCGGAGAATCGTGGTGGCCCCAGAAAATACCGGTTGGGCCCGCTAATGACAGGCAAACGGTGTTTACTGTGTGTGCATTCCAGACCACATTGATGCTGCTGTCGAGGTGATGGGGAAATCACAATTTGGCGTCACCACAATTTTGGCATTGGAACCGATTCTTTACCCAATTGCGTTCTGCGATTTCGGCATCAGCCAACGGAGAATCTCGCCCAGCATCCTCAGTGCTGCATTGGAGTGACAGCCTTGATTTCTGTGCTCAAGCCCTGGAGTTGTACTTGAATCAGGCACCTTGAGTTTTGAGTGTGCTACAAACTGAGCCATGGCTGACTCATCACAATAGTGTAGGCATTAAGCTCCAATTAAAATTTGGTTTGGGGACTTCTCCAAATACTGTGAATTTGCATAGTACCTATAGCACTTTACTGAACATCTGACTCACAGGGTCTCGGCTAGTGTTTATTTTCCACATGATTTCTCCCAAGATCTTGAATTCTTCAAAAGTGCATGTTAACATTATCACGGCTTCCCAGGCTCGTATTTGGTCAATTCCAGCCTCACTTCACCCAGAGTTGCAACACAAGTGAAATTAGATGTTATTTTTAAATAGCCGGGGATCTTGGCTGAGCCCAATAAACTGCAGTCAGAGGTTTGTAATAATTAGCGCAAGTAATCTTTTATTATGCAAAGTATTACAATTAAACTGACAAAAATGTAACTGACTACCTAATACTCCTTTCCCAACTCCTCCCTTCGAACTGTCGTTGACGCTGAATCAGGAAAGGCGATTGGGCGGATAATTGGCCGTGAAGTCAAAATCGTGGCCAGCGATGGCTGCACGCCAAAATGCCATACTCCGGTGCCTCAACAGTGGCATCAATGCATTCCACTCCGCGTGTACTGCTCGCCTATCATTAGCAGGCCTGACCTGATATTCTCCAGGGCCTCCACGATGCTCCACCTCCACCGGGGCTGGACTTACTGTCGGCGAGTTTCACTTGTAATTTCAAACATTCGCAAACAGGCGCCATGGCTGATGAGGGAGAGAGAGGAGGTAGGACATACAGAAGCAGCACCATGGCCTGCTGGTCCTGCCCGACGGGGCTGGCTGGCGAATGGGGGAGAAATGTCTGCTAGGCGGGGTTGGGGGGGCGCAGGGAATGGGCCGTGGGGTCAGGTGACCCCCTACTGGACCGGGGTGACTGGACATAGACTGCCATTGCTGCGGGCTGCAAGGCAGCCATCTTGCTGTGCTCCCCACTAACAGCGCTCCGAGGCCCATGGTTTTGAGGACTGACACCGGTCGCTTGGGTGCACCCACCCCACCACCCTCAAACCACCAACTCCGCCCCCCAAACCGGCCGCCACACGCTGGCGAGGCAGCACGTGGCCCACCCAAG
The DNA here is from genome assembly GCF_047496885.1 of Scyliorhinus torazame. NCBI lineage: Eukaryota > Metazoa > Chordata > Chondrichthyes > Carcharhiniformes > Scyliorhinidae > Scyliorhinus > Scyliorhinus torazame. Next base: position 241,752,734 of record NC_092708.1, on the reverse strand, counting down.
GGCAGCACCGACAGTAGCGTATAGGATGGGGGCCATGAAGAGCACCACTAGCATGGGAAGTGCCAGCCAACGGTACCACTGGCAGCAGGCGCTGGCGCCAGAGGCAAAGGCCCTCACAGTGCCGGGCACCGATGGGGGCAGGGGTGCGGGGGGCAGACTGCTGGGAGAATGGGGATGGGGGTGGCACCATGCAGGGCAGGGTCTGCAGTGCAGGCCAGGGTCACCGTGTAGCCCGATGGACCTGGTTGGGCACTGGGGGTATGCACTATGCTAACATGTCTGCCTTTCACCCCCCCCCCACAGAAAATGGACTTCGGAATCCAACCAGGAATGGTGCACTTCATTCTAGTTGCTACAGCCCTGGGGATGCACCAAGGCAGTACGAGCTGGAGCTGCCCGAGGGGGTTCCTGCAGCAGCTGAGCCTGCCCCAGACAACCGGAGCCAGCTGGTGAGAATGGACAGTCAACCACCCAACAGTCTGAGGAGGAATTAGGAAGGAGGCACCGAATGAAGCCTCGAGTGTACCGGCAGTGCGTGTCATTCGAGCACCTGTCAGACCGGGCATGCCATCAAAGACTCCGGCTAAGACCGGGCAGCACGGTAGCATTGTGGATAGCACAATTGCTTCACAGCTCCAGGGTCCCAGGTTCGATTCCGGCTTGGGTCACTGTCTGTGCGGAGTCTGCACATCCTCCCAGTGTGTGCGTGGGTTTCCTCCGGGTGCTCCGGTTTCCTCCCACAGTCCAAAGATGTGCAGGTTAGGTGGTTTGGCCATGATAAATTGCCCTTAGTGTCCAAAATTGCCCTTAGTGTTGGGTGGGGTTACTGGGTTATGGGGATAGGGTGGAGGTGTTGACCTTGGGTAGGGTGCTCTTTCCAAGAGCCGGTGCAGACTCGATGGGCCGAATGGACTCCTTCTGCACTGTAAATTCTATGATAATCTATGATAAGCAGGGTAACAGTGCAACATACCTGCCAGGGCCGACGGGCAGGGGACGCTCTAATCGCCTCCAGGTTCACCGACTAGAGGGCCTGGCTATTGCCATGGACACCCCATCCCATGGGTTGGAGAGGGATGGGGTAGGGCACCGGAGAGGGACTACTGGCTGAACTGGGGTACTTGGCCCAGGCCCACCCCAAACGTCCATACCTCTCTGCCCCCCCACCCCTCCCAAAAGAGGACCGAGGCAGGTTGAAACGTTGTGAACATGTGTTTATTGTGCAACTGCAAACGTTTCCATACAGGTTTGTGCCCTCGCCCCTAACGCTATCCTATGTGGTGCACCCATGCCAACTTAACTGGTGATTACCTTTCTGACCTTCTGGGTCCTAATGCCACACCTAGGTGGATCCCCAGGCGATACATCCGGAATGGAGGCGGCCTGCTGCAATTCCCGCCCTGGGTCCCCTTGGCGGCCGTGTTGAAGTGCAATCGGAGCTAACCCGAGGCTCCCCCGCCCCCTGCTGATGACAGTCCTGGAGGTCCCCTCCAGTCTTGACCAGGATCTAGATAATAGTGGCCATGGAACAGAGGGAGCAGACCACCTCCCACTGGGAATGTGCCACATCGCGCTGTGATTATGACTCTGTCTTCTAGATCTGTTCCACATCAGCAAGTGACTGTGCCACCTCCCTCTGGGTCCACGCCACGTCAGTCAGCACCTGACAGCCGCCGACGCCTTCAGCCATGGCCTGCTGTGACAAGGGGCGCCACTCAGGGGCGCCACTACAATGTCAAGGTGGCCCCGATTCATGGCTGCCTGTGAAAGGGCAACCTTGTCCTGGGCCTCAGCCATCACCCAGACAGAATGGCGTCTTGACCCATGGCCGAAACCGTCGCACCCGAAGACCTCTACGGCGGACACCATCCTTGTGTTGTTGGCCTGTGTGGCATGTATGGTCAGGCGCTTGGACTCCTCCAACTGCACCTGCAGGCATGGGATGGTTGCTGACAGAGCCAGCTGGTAGTGCTGGCTCTGTCACATTACCGTGAAGACAGAGGCAACATATATGTTCTGTGCCTCCACCATCTCGGTTTTCCCCATTATTACCTCACCAGTATTGTCCTCTAAAGCGCCAACATTTACTTTAGCTATTCTCTTCCTCTTTCTATACTTATAGAAGCTTTTGATATCAGCGTTTATGTTTTCTGATAGTTTCCTTTCATAGTTTATCTTAGCTCTTTTGATTTTTTTCAGTTGCCTTTTCCTGAACCGTAAACATTTCCCAATCCTCCAGCTTACTACTAGCTTTTGCAGTATGGGGTGTCCTAGTTTTTGTCTTGATGTCTTTCTTGACTTGCTTGTTATGCCATGGAATGATCTTCTCCTTTAACAATTTCTCTTCCTCTCAGGAATATACTTTAGTTGAGAGGTATTTAATACTTCCCTGAACATTTGCCATTGTTCCTCAGCTGTTCTACCCTGAATTATCTGTGCCCAGTCTGCTTAGGCCAACTCTTCCCTCAGACCTGTATAATTGCCTCTGCCCAACGCTAAAACTCTAGTATGACACTCTGTCTTCTCTTGCACAATCAGAATTTGAAATTCTCGCAAGCTGTGATCACTCCTTCCAAGAGGATCCTTAATGACAAAAATATTTATCAACCTTTCTTTGTTACATAATACTAAATCTAAAATAGCCTGCTCCCTGGTTTGCTCCATAACATATTGCTCTAATGAAATCTCCCTCGAGACTACTTTTGCCAATTGGATAATCCAGTCAATATGCATATTACAATCACCCATGATTACCATTGCGCCTTTCTCACAAGCCCTCATTATTGATTGGTTTATACTATGCCCCACTTTGGAAGTATTGCTCAGGGGCCTGTAAATTACTCCTACCAAGGATTTATTTCCCTTGTTTTTTTATTTCCACCCAGATTGATTCAACATTTTGGCACTTAATGCCAATATAATTTCTTAATAGAGCCTTGATGTCATCTTTAACCAATAATGCAACTCCACCTTCTGTTCCATCCTGTCTATCCTTTCGGAATACTGAGTACCCTTGGACATTCAACTCCCAGTCCTAGACCCCTTGCAAACATGTTTCAGTAATCCCTACCAAATTACACCCATTTGTCTCTATTTGTGCTGTACATTGTGTGCATTCATGGACACGGTTCTAAATATGCCTTTCCCTAGCAGGATTTTCTTGTGCACTACACTTTTCATACATTATGACCTCCTTTATTAATTTCTGATAACATTCAGCCTCATCCCCAACTTTCACTCCGACAGTCATCTTACATTTTGATTTTGTACTTTTCCTTTCCCCTCCGTAGTCGTTCGACTGGCCCTGCCTGTTCATCCTAAGTAAATAAATACACAGACAAGGACCCAAGCCGGGAATTGAACCTGGGACCCTGGAGCTGTGGGATCCCTCTACCTGCCTCGCTCACAGTCACACCCTGCTGTCCCTGACCACTTGCCAAATTTGAAGTACTTAATCTATGGGGCGTGACCGCCTCCTGAAACAAAGCATCCAGGTAACTCTCCCCCTCACGGATATGCCGCAGTGTCCGAAGCTCGATTCCAGCTCATCAATTCTGAGCCGAAATTCCTCAAGCAGCAAACACTTATAATAATAATCGTTATTATTGTCACAAGGCTTACATTAACACCACAATGAGGTCACTATGAAAAGCCCCTAGTCACCACATTCCGGTGCCTGTTCTGAGGGAGAATTCAGAATGTCCAATTCACCCAACAAGCACGCCTTTCGGAACTTGTGGAAGGAAACTTGAGCACCCGGAGGAAACCCACGCAGACACAGGGAGAACGTGCAGACTCCGTACAGTGACCCAGGCCGGAATTGAACCTGGGACCCCGGCGCTGTGAAGCAACAGTGCTAACCACTGCGCTACGACACTGTCACTGCAGCTTCAATGGGATTTGCCAGCTCCCACATCATGCAACTACAGTACATTGCATGCCCAGCCAACAGGAGGTAATTAATTAATTTGCCTTTTTTTTCCAAATGTAACAGATTTTCTACCAGCCAATCAGATCACAGCTTTCCTGTGACGTCACTTTTTAAAGCTTCAGTGGAATCCCCGATACGCACCGTTCCGATACTTCCCCCACCGAGACTGCACCCTGAAGATGAGGCCACAGTAGGTGGGTGCAGTATCAGCCACAAACAGCTTCATAGAGGGAGTGAACCGAAGAGCTGGCAGCAGTGCTGGGAAGAGGGTTAAGATCAATGATTAATTCCGCCGCTGTTGGTGATATTTCTTTCAGTTTCATGGCAGCCTTATGTGGGGCTGCATGACAGTCAGTATATTAACCAATCTTCAACCTGTGCCAATGTATTATCCTCATTCCATGCATCCTAATTTTGAAAACATGATTTTCCTTTCATAAATCCATTCTGTTTAAGCGTACTGTGATTTTCTAAGTGCTTGGTTATATGTGTTTTGCTACAACTGATGCTAGGCTAACTGGCCTAGAGTTCCCCATTTTCTCCCTTCCTCCTTTCTTAATTTCTGAAGATCAAAACCAATGCATACACCATAGAATTTCATAGAATTTACAGTGTCTGCATCCCTCTCTCCAAAGTACCACGCCCTAAGAGGGTGTTGATGGCCATGGACGTCCATGTTCATTTTACTCTGGAGTCATGTGTTATCTTCGTAAGTGGTACTTTCATCCAGTTTGCGAGGCCCTTTAGAAGGATCTCTGCAGCCAATCTTTTTAAAACCCTCGGAAGCAAAGTATTCAAAGTCCAGTGGATTTCTTGCCATATAGTCCTGTTAATTTCTCCAGTGCTATTTATTTACTTTAGCTGATTTAGTTTCCTGATTATTGTTAAATCTTTGTTTCCCATTATGTTCAGAATGTTTTTAGATGTCTTCTACCATAAAGACAGACAACAATTATTTGTTTTTGCCACGTCTAGGAAGGTCAGTTTAGTATGCTGATTGTCTATACAGCCTCACCTTTGTGAAAAGAAATCAGTAACAGAATTTGAACTAGCATTTTCTCTAAGAGCAGTTTTATGTTCAGAGGTACCTTTGTATTCAGATGTCCTGCTTCCATTCGAAATGGAAAATACAGACCGGCATACTGAACAGAATACAGATGTTGTCTTTCCAGGTGGGTGTAAATACGGGAAATCCTTTTGAAACTGTTGTTAAAGTGCAAAAAAATGTTTCTCCTAATTTCATCTTTTGCCAATCACCTTAAAGTGGTGTCTGTGGTTCTCTGTCGAGCAGCACTGGAAGGGTTTGTCCCTGTCTACTCTGTCCAGACCTTCATGATTTTGAACACCTCAATTAAAATCACTCCTCAATCTTCTCTTCTCTTGAGAGGAACAAATCTATCTGAAATCTCCAATCTATCTACCTTATTGAAACTTCCCAAAATGAGAAATTAAAAGTTATAGGGTATTTGGGATAGATTTTGTAAAATGGGGGGACACTGTACCTCATCTGGAGATTGTCCCTGGGAAACAGGAAAATATGGTCATGCTACGTCCCCACCTCAAATGGATTTATTGACGGAGATTTATAATAGCAGCAGGGTGAGCAATTCCTATAAAGGGACACACTGGCTGTGGGACGGGCAGCGTGGGTGATTGGTTTGTGGTGATCATGGAACCGGGGTGGGGGATGGCTGGTAGCGGAGTTGAAGCTGCCTAAAGAACTTAACTTACGCAGTCACAATATTTGTGAATGTGAAGAATTTGATGAGGAACCTCAGAGTGAAACATGGTGCATGGATAAATTCTCCTTCACTTTTTATAATATTCAATTTGAAATGTTTTGTCCTTAGGCTGTCTGCCTGGTTCCAAGAGAATTGTGGTTATACTGAGGCACCTCAGAGTGGAACATGTTGTATGGAGAAAAATTGAATTTTAGTGCACTTATTTTTTTTAACTTCTTCTCAGGATGTGGGCTCCCCAGCTCTTGTGTTGAAATGAAACTGCACAACCCCACTCTGCTCTTATGTTTAACAAACATAAAGTTTGAAGTGTCTCTTATTTTATTTCATCAGAGTTGGTCACCCTGGGGTCAGTGTGGTCTGCAGGAGGTTGGTCACCCCGGGGGGGGGGGGGGGGGGGGGAGTGTGGCAGTTGGTCACCCTTGTTGGTGGAAGTTGCCCACCCTTGGGTCAGTAGGACACCCTGGGCAGCAGTGAGGCAGTTGGTCACCGTGGGGGTCAGAAGATCATCATGGGATCAGTGGGGCAGGCGGTCACCCTGGGGTCGGGGGACATTTGGTCACCTGGGTTCAGTGGTTGGTCACCAGTGGAGAATAGGGCAATTGGTCTCCCCGAGGTCGATGGAGCAGTTGGTCACCCCGGGGTCAGTAGATCAACATGGGATCAGTGGGGCACCCTGGGGGCAGTGGGGCAAATGGTGACCCTGGGAGCAGTTGAGGTCTCTGCTTACCTGGGGGGATGAACATACTGCCCCTCAAATTGCCTTCTCTGAGCTTGATGCGGCGGACGTCGGGCTTGCTGTACCACCTCTCGATCCTCTGCTTGACCAGGGGCACCCCGGGGATGGTGTCTGAGCCGGAGTGGCCGGAGTAGACAGACAGGTCGACATTCATGGGGCTGTCGATCAGGTTCAACTTGCTGAGTCTCTGGTAGGGCTCCTCCATGGGGGAGGGGGACAGGGTCCACAGGAGGCCCATGGGCGCCACGCCGAGGTAGTCACCGCCCACCGAGGGCGAGCGGCTCGTGTCCAGCCGCCCCTCGCCGTCCGCCTGGTACTGGCCAGACGAGTCGAACATGCTGTCGCGCTCGGTCAGCACCTGGGCCCGCAGGGTGACGGCCTGGCGAGACTCCAGCCCTGACACCTGGATATCCAGCAGCTCGTCCGCCATGCTCTTCAGCGGCCTGACCGTCAGGCTGATCGGCCCGGGCGGGCCCCCGCCGCTGGACCACGCCCGCCTCGCCGCCCGCACCGCCGCCCGGCCGGCCCTCAGCAACCCGAACGGCGGCGGCGGCCGCATCATTGCCCCGCCAGCCGCCCCTCCCCTCGCTCCCGCGGAGTGAGCTGTTCCAGCAGCAGAGTGGAGATAGGCTGAACCATTCACCTGGGCGGGGCGGGGGACGGTCGAGCCAAGGGTGTGACTGACTGGGTGGGGGTCACGTGGACAAGACCCGCTGGAGGGGGGTTTTTTTTTTGGGGGGGGGGGGGGCGGGGCCGTCAGACCAACTGCATTGGGGGCCAAACCAACTGGGGAGAGGTGGGTTGTGGAGGCAAGGCTGACTGTGGTGGGTGCTCGGGGAGAGATCATCTGCAGTAATGGGAGACCCACTGCAGTTGGGTAGCAGAGGGCAGATGGGGGGGGGTGGCAGAGGGCAGATGGGGGGGTGGCAGAGGGCAGATGGGGGGGTGGCAGAGGGCAGGGGGGGGTGGCAGAGGGCAGACGGGGGGTGGCAGAGGGCAGGCGGGGGTTGCAGAGGGCAGGCGGGGGTGGCAGAGGGCAGGCGGGGGGGCAGACGGGGTGGCGGGGCAGGCAGGGGGTTGGTGGGGGCAGATGGGGGTGGCGGGAGGCAGGCGGGGAGTGGCGGAGCAGGCGGGAAGGGTGGCGGGGACAGACGGGGTGGTGGAGGGCAGATGGGAGGGGTGGCGGGGGCAGATGGGAGGGGTGGCGGGGGCAGATGGGGGGGGTTGGCAGGGGGGTAGCAGCGGGTGTGGTGGGGGGTGGGGGGGAGGAGGGAGAAGAGAGAGACCAACTGCTGGGAGGATGAGAATGACGGCAGGGGGAGTGCTGGCGCCAGAATCCAATGTAGGCGGTGGAGTCATGTGATATCGGCTTCTGGTCTTTGGAACCAGTAATGCCTTGCTGACTTCAAAGCTGAGCCTGCTGTTGCATCAAACTGGCAGCCTCACAGAAAAGGAGCTCTGCCCAAATTGATCATCTATCCCCAAACTTAGTGGCGTGGTGTAACGACAACAATATCTCCCTCAACATCAGCAAAACTAAGGAGCTGGTCATTAACTTCAGGAAGTTAAGTATCGTACACAAGACTGTCTGCATCAATGGTGCCTGCAATGTTCTTTGATTGGGCTGATGCTGAATCTCGATATTGCCGTGTGAACGAAGAACATTAGACTTTGTTTTGTAATGTAAAGAGTTATTTATTGCTAACACTACACTAATGAATAACTAAAATGTCTAAAATGAATACAGTTGGAAATAAATGCCTAACACTAACTTACACTAAGATACTCTAATGTGTAACTGCTTTCAACTCCTAACAAACACAATCTGATGGAACACATGGTGCATCAAGGTCCTGAGACTGCATACTTGCCCCATCTGCTGGTCGGATGCTAGAACTACAACAGTAAATCATATAACTTATAATACATTCAGATGATGAACTACTCATATTATATACAGCTGATAGTCTACCTATTATCAGTGCCGAGGTGGAGATGGTTGACAGCTTCAAAATCCTAGTTGTACACATCACCAACAATCTGTCCTGGTCCACCCACGCCGATGCTACGACCAAGAAAGCACAACAGCGCCTATACTTCCTCAGGAAACTGAAGAAAGTTGGCATGTCCACATTGATTTTTATCAACTTTTACAGATGCATTATAGAAAGCTTCCTATCTGGCTATATCACAACCTGGTATGGCAACTGCTCGGCCCAAGATCATAAGAAACTACAACATCGTGAATATAGCCCAGTCCATCACACAAACCTGCCTCCCATCCATTGACTCTGTACACCTCCCACTGCCTTGGGAAAGCAGGCAGCATAATCAAAGACCCCTCCCACCTGGGTTATTTTTTCTTCCATTGGGCAGGAGATACAAAAGTCCGAGAACACACACTAAAAGATTCAAAAACAGCTTATTCCCCGATGATGCAAGACCCCTGAATGAGCCTCTTATGGGCTGAACTGATCTCTTCATTCATCTTCTCTACTGAGTAGTACTACACTCCATATGTTTCACCTGCTGCCTGTGTATGTATTTACATTGTGCATTTATGTATGTGCTATGGTTCTTTTCATGTATGGAATGATCTGTATGGACTGTACGCAGAACAATACTTTTCACTATCTCGGTACGTGACAATAAATCAAATCAATCATCCATAGTGCTTCTGCTGGAACTTCTATACCATGCCTACAAGATTGATTCATCTCTAAGCTTATCTAATCAAGTGAAGTCTACATCAGTTTTCAGCCCCTCAACCCCGTGATTACGAACTTTTGATTTTGGATCGCATGTGAACCAATATTTACTTTTTCTGTGGCCTTTGAATTGTTAATCCTTTTTTTCTTCTATCTCTCTCTTTATTGTCTGAGTGTGGACACAATGTTGCAACCCTCCTCCCACGGATTGTGTGCAAATAAGCTAACCCTTTGAGTTCATCAGATCTCAAGTTTGTTGTGGCGTTATTACTTGTGAATTGGATCACACAATAACCAACGGGTTGGGAAGTATGCCACCACTTATAAAGAGGGAAACAAATCAAAACACCTTTTGTTTATGGACAGATGAGAAAATAGTGCTATTTTAATGAACCCCCCCCCCCCCATTCCTGTCCATAACAATAGACTATATACTGGTATTGTGAATCTTTAATAGCACATACTGTTCAATTGGCATTTTTCAGGTTTATAGCGGAGACTTTATGTTTCAGTGTTTCCTATCTTGTGATTTTTTTAAAAATCATTTTAAATAAATAAAAAGCCACGGGCTTTTGCCAATCTCAAATCTTTAGGTCCAAAATCTCAAGTACCAACCCGGAATTTCAGATAATCCTGAAGCAAACCAAAAATGAAGACGGGTATGCAGAAAATTTCACATTTAATTAGAAAAATCATTTCTCCCTATTAAGATATTGTACAGCAAAGCATTATTAATTGGCAGGTAAAAATTACAACATTGTGTTGGAAGAGAATAAACGTCATTACAAGTTTCTGCACATTGAGTAAATTACAATTGAATCTTTATGTTAGTTCATGACAAATTAACTTGGATTAAGTTAATCAATTCTGAATGAATGCAATTTATTCCCCAATTTTGGGAATATTGAATAGTTTCACAATTTGCTGTGATTCTCAAGATGCTTTCGTAGAAATGTCTGAATCTTTGGCCATAGGTCTATCTGGGCTAATGCATGTGGCTTCATTTTCCCTCCCCATGCCACCGGCTGTCCCACCAACCGATGAAAAGAGGCAGAGCAGAATGGAAAATATGACGGCTCCAGCAGATGTCCAGCCTCAGGGTAACTGATAAGTTCATAGTTTTCTCTGCCATTTTCTTCCAGTCTCTCAACAGCCTGCTGGGCATAGAGTGGAGTTCTCCAATTCTTGTCATCCTCTCCGACCACAATCAGAAAATATCCCTCAGCCTTTTCTATTGGGATAATGCAATCTTTATTAGCTTCATCCACTGGATTATTTATCACCTCGGAGATATCAATCAACTCGGATTCTAGAAATTTGATTTTTTCTATGGATATGCCCAGGCCAGGAAGAGTGATATCTTTGTAATGCAAGTTACCTAGTGTGTTTGCATTGCATCCACCGATACTAACCACTGCTGTCACGTGAGGCACAAATGTGGCCATCGACAAGGCTAGATCTCCTCCCTTTGATATTCCTAGTGCTCCAACTCCAGGACTTATAACCTTAAGAAAATGCATAAAAATGGAACAATTCAACAACTGCACTGTACATGCTTCAAATAAATTAAGCAAAAGTAAATGTTTAGTTGTATCTAATATTTTCCTTCCTTGGATACAAAATGAAATGACAGGCTTGAGCTGGATAGATTATTCCTTTTCCTATGCAACTATTCCTGAAGTCCAGCACAAAACTCTGCTTTAATCCATTGACAAGGCAAATCTGGACTGTATTTACATAATAAGTGCTCTGCTGGTGTGAAATAAAATGGCATCACGCCGACATTACAAACCTTTTAGGAAAAGAAACAATATGTTCAACTTCCAAATTGATAAACAATTGCAAACATTTACCTCCTTACTATCGTCCTTATTTTCCCTGGATTTTTTGTAATTTTACTTCGATGTAAATCACTCAGTCATCACTTGTTTAAATCTACATTATTTAAAAATGTTTAAATCTCTCTCAATCACCTAGAGGGCGGCACAGTAGCACATTGGGTAGCACTGTTGCTTCACAGCTCCAGGATCCCAGGTTCAATTCCTGGCTTGGGTCGCTGTGTGGACTCTGCACGTTCTCCCTGTGTCTGCGTGAGTTTTCTCCGGGTGCTCCGGATTCCTCCCACAAGTCCAGAAAGTCATGCTGTTGGGTGAATTGGATATTCTGAATTCTCCCTGTGTGTACCGGAACAGGTGCCGTAATATGGCGACTAGGGGCTTTTCACAGCAACTCATTGCAGTGTTAATGTAAGCCTACTTGTGACAGTAAAGATTATCATTCTTTGGAAATAAATTCAATTCTGTAAGCCTCGGTGTAGTTTTAAGTTCTGTCTGCTTCTATGGGCACTCTTCAGTACTTCAATATAATTTGTAAAAAAGCCTCAGATTTGGAGTTTCACCAAATTTAACCCATACTTTTAAAATTTTGTTTATGGAATGTGGTGTTGTATAAAATTTCCTCTGAATCTCCTTTGCTTCAAGGAGAGCAGCCTCAGCTTCTCCAAAGTAACCTTGTAGCTAATATCCCCCATCTTTGCCACTTTTAAAATATTTGTTCTTGGGGTGGGCTTTGCTGGCAAGGCCAACACTTATTGCCCATCCTAATTGCCCTTTAACAAGGTGCTGGTGAGTCAATACAATCCATGTGCTATAGGTACACCACTGCTGTTAGGAAAGGAATTCCAGGATTTTGACCCAGCGACAGTGAAGGAACGGCTTTATCTGTGTCAAGCCTCGAGAGTTCGTCCAGGCAAGTGGAGAGTATTCCATTACACCCCTGGCTTGTGCCTTGTAAATGGCGGACAGGCTTTGGGGAGTCAGGTGGTGAGTTACGTGCTGCAGGGGTCTGAGTCCCTGTCTTGCCCTTGTAGCCACAGTTCTGGGAATTGGCTGACGGTGTTTTTGTAGGTGTATATACACGTTACCTTGTGTCTGAATGGGACATAGCTTTATGGACCCAGTTGATCTTGCTCTCTACTTTCTCATATATTCTCTTGTATCTGCTAAACACCTTACCTTTGGCTGCTGTCTCAAGAAGTTCACAGCTTCTTCAAAATATTCCAGATCAAGATTGATAAAGTCCTTTGGAAGGTCATCAAACCCAAAATATCCTAAAGCCAGCACCAGAAATCCATGATTCGCCAATAGACTAGCTCGATGTTCCACCAACCCACCAACTGACCCATATAGATCAATGATCCCTGGAAATGGGCCATCGCCTGTAAAATTCAAAAATTATAATTGATTTTGTACCGCAAAGTGCCACGGAGAAAGGACCATTTGTTGACCAATTGAATATTCTTAGAAAATTATTCAAAGCCGAGGAAGAACAAAATATAACTTGTTTTTTTACAGCAGCTTAATATGGGAAACATTCCATGGCATTTCACAAGAGGCTAATAAGATAAAACTTGACTTTGAACCAAAGGAGTTGTTCAAATGTCATCAAACGTTTGGTCAGAGCTTTTAAGGGGTGCCTTCAAAAGAGGTTCAGGGAGCAAATTTGAGAACTTGTGCCTAGACAGTTGAAGGCATGACTGGTGAACTATGTGGGGAGTTGGCATGGTAGCACAATGGTTAGCGCGGTTGCTTCACAGCTCCAGGGTCCCAGGTTCGATTCCCGGCTTGGGTCATTGTGTGGAGTTTGCACTTTCTCCCCGTGTCTGCGTGGGTTTCCTCCGGGTGCTCCCGTTTCCTCCCACAGTCCAAAGATGTGCCGGCTAGATGGATTGGCCCTGCTAAATTGCCCTTAGTGTCCAAAAAGGTTAGGTGGGGTTATGGGGATAGGGTTGAGCTGTGGACTTAAGTGGGGTTAGGGCATGGGTTGGAGAAGGCAAGGTCTCGGCGATCTATCAGGAGCTGCAGGAGGCCTCGGTGGAGAAGTTAAAGGGTAAGTGGGAGGAGGAGCTGGATGAAGATCTGTGGGCTGATGCCCTGAGTAGGGTTAATTCTTCCTCCTCCAGCGCCAGGCTCAGCCTAATACAGTTCAAAGTTGTCCATAGGGCGCATGACAGTATAGGAATCTTTAATGTATGGGATCTTAACCTGTCGAACTATGCCAAGTTTGGGGGGGAAGCTTAGTTGATGAGTCAAGTCCTGGCGCAATACGACAAGTTGTAAGATTTGTACTATTTCTGGACTATGCCAAGTTGTTCGATTCCTTGTATTATTCGACTGTGTAAAGTTGAAGGAATTTATATTATCTCTGCTATTCGGTTATCAGAAGCACTTTGCGAATACTGGAACTCAGCAGAAATTTGCAGTTAAAACTTCTCAGGTGCCAAAAAGAATTGTTTTATTTGTAGTCGCTTGATTACAATTTGAAAGATATTTAAAAGGCAATTCGTAGACATTTCGAAGCTTTCAGAGAATTACAGACATTATCTTTCTTTGCTTAGGCAGACAGCTCGAAAGTAACTTTTAAAATGTCAAAGTCTGGCAATGAAACATGAAAAGAGAGAGAGAGAGAGAGCTAATCTTCAGCTACACTCAAACTCAAAGTCAAAAGTGGACTAACATCACTGACACAGCCTGGTAGACGGACAGAACCCCCAAAAGACATCTCTAAAATGGAGACTAGAATCAAAGACAGAAATTAAGGACAGACAACACCAAAAGACAACACAGCACAACACAAAGATGGCGGGCGGAAACTTTTCAGTTATACACTTTCATATCTGTCTTAAGTCATCTAATCACACCCCAATATAATCCTAATTGGTTTGGGTTAGACTCAAACACATTTGATTTGATGGCAAGCCGTCCATCTTCAATGTGCAACATCAGCTTTTCTGACCTAGCTGTTATCTGCATTCTGAACAATGGTGCCTTCATGTTGCTGTGGTACTCAGCCCTTGGCCTTGACAATTAGCACAAGCAGTGTCAAATTGTTTTGCAACTGTGCTGTTTTAATGTCACACTGTCTTTGAAAATATGCATTTGCCAGAACAACGGACTTCAGTAAAAGTGAATTATGCTGTATAAATGGGTATTTAAAACTGGGGCCTAATATTTATGCTTAAACAGCTATCTTTTACCTATACTAGTTGTATTCGAAATACCTGGCTTCTACACAGGGGCGAGGATGAGTAGGCTTTTTGGGGTGGAGGACAGGTGTGTGAGGTGCTCGGGGAGCCCAGCAAATCACGCCCACATGTTCTGGGCATGCTCGGCGCTGGAGGGGTTCTGGAGGGGCTTTGCAAGGACTATGTCCAAAGTGGTGAACACCCGGGTCAAGCCGAGCTGGGGGATAGCATTATTTGGGGTGTCGGACAAGCCGGAAGTGCAGGAGCCGAAAGAGGCCGGTGTTCTGGCCTATGCGTCCCTGGTGGACCGGCGAAGAATCCCGCTATTATGGAGGGATGCGAAGCCCCCAAGCGTGGAAGCTTGGATTAACGATATGGCAGGGTTCATCAAGTTGGAAAGGATAAAGTTTGCCTTGCGAGGGTTTGTCCTTGCGAGGTTCAATCCCGGCTCTGGGTCACTGTCCGTGTGGAGTTTGCACATTCTCCCCGTGTCTACGTGGGTTTCCCCCCCACAACCCAAAGATGTGCAGGGTAGGTGGATTGGACACACTAAATTGCCCCTTAATTAGAAAAAAATTAATTGGCCACTCTAAATTTTTTTAAAAAGTGGGGTTAAGGGCTAGTGCAAATCGATGGGCCGAATGGCCTCCTTATGCACTGTAAATTCTATGAAGAAGAGCCCAGATTTGGAGGAACAAAGAATTCTCAATGGTTGTAGAGCCAGAGTTTACACAGAAATGGAGGGGAAAGGCTGTGAAGGGAGTTGAATGCAAGGAAAAAGAAATGTGGCATTCGGGAGTTAAGATCTGGTGAAGTCAGTGAGCATGTGGATGATAGGTGAATAGTTCTTGGTGTCGGTTAGAATTCAGGCAGCATGGCGCAGTGGGTTAGCCCTGCTGCCTCGCGGCGCCGAGGTCCCAGATTCCATCCCGGCTTTGGGTCACTGTCCGTGTGGAGTTTGCACATTCTCCCCGTGTTTGTGTGGGTTTCCCCCCCACAACCCAAAGATGTGTAAGCTCGGTGGATTGGCCACGCTAAATTGCCCCTTAATTGGATAAAATTAATTGGGTACTCTAAAAAAAACAAAAAAAAGAATTCAGGCAGCAGAGTTCCTGATGAATTCAATCTAATGCTGGTTATAAGATGGGTTGTTGGCTGGGTGTTGCAGTGGAATTGTCAAATCTTTAGTATCTAAGATATGGATGAAGGTTTCAGCAGCAGAAATAATTGGGAGACAGGAGTGGAGCGATAGTGGCAACATTATGAAGGTGGAAATAGGCACTTTTCATGATGGAGAAGATGGGTTGTGGGAAACGTGGCATAAAGCCAAATTGGATATTGAACTTACAATCAATTAACTGAACCCAAGACAGTGTGCTCATCCGGCCCTGGATAACAGACAAACCATCTGACGCTAAGGCAGTGAACAGGTCAAGAGAGGCAGTGGTGATGTTTCGCTGGATGGAGTTAGTATACTTGTGGATCCCGAGATCACCGCCTGGAATTTGTAGCAGTACTGACAATTAAACTATCAGTTTGTCTTCATTATTCCAATGAAATGGAGTCATCATTCACATGAATACAAAAATTGCTGTCAGTAATTTTATGCTTCTCTAGCTTTGTGGTACACTCCTCATTGTTCAAGTAAGTCCAAGTTGCAATTTGTTTACTGTGGGCCTTCTCACGACAGATGAGTCTGCCACAGGATCAGCATAACCATCCACAGATCTGACAGTTCATAGTCTTTTTTGGTGCTTGGTGAAATCTCTGCAGCTACACCACCACTTGCCGTGTCAGATGTTGCAAGTTTAGCGTAGATGGTACTTGGAAAAGGCAAAACTAAATTTCAGTGCTTGCCTCTACATGGGCCAGTCGGTTGTAGTTTTCTCAAAAGAGGTTGTCTGTGATGCAGAAGTGTATAAGGCTCTTTTAAGGGTGTCCTTATATCCCTTGTACTGGCTATCTTGATGTTGTTTGCCCTGAGATAGTTACCCATTGAAGATCTGCTTGGGCATTCTGTAATCAGCCATGGGGACGGCATGGTAGCACAATGGTTAGCACTGTTGCTTCACAGTGCCAGGGACCCAGGTTCGATTCCTGGCTTGGGTCACTGTCTTGTGCGGAGTCTGCACCTTCTCCCCATGTCTGAGTGGATTTCTTCCGGGTGGTCCGGTTTCCTCCCACAGTCCAAAGAAGGGCGGGTTAGGTGGATTGGTCACCCTAAAATGCCCCGTAGTGTCCAAACATTAGGTGGGGTTCCTGGGTTATAGGGATAGGGTGGAGGTGTGGGCTTAGGTAGGGTGCTCTTTCAGGGGCCAGTGTACTTGATGGGCCGAATGGCCTCCTTCTGCACTGTTGATTCTATGTACGAGACATGACCAGCTGAATTTTCTGCAGGCTGCTGAGCCCAGAATGATGGAGCACCTAATTTGTTTGTGATTTTGCTCTGCCGCCAAATTTTCTTAATGGACCTTGGGTGCCTTTAATAAAAGCGTTCCCGAGCTTTGATGTGTCGTTTTTGGCAGACCCAGGATTCTACCCAATTAGCAGGGTATTTTTTAAAAAACAACTTCATTTTGCTGGCAAGACAGCATTTGTTTCCCATCCCTAATTGCCTTTGAACTGAGAGGCTTGTTGGCCATTTCTCAGGGCAGTGACGGCACATGCACAGCTGTGCCACCCTGTCACGTGTGCTGACCCTGAGACGCGGCTTTATCAGAGGGGTGAAACTCAGGAGAGCTGGTGGCCACCATCACCGCGTCATGGGATGGGTCTGCAAAGATGATTCTGGATAGGAGCGAAAGCAACAGGGTAGATGTTATGGGGGGCTTTAACTGTCCAAATATTGACTGGAAACGCTATAGTTCGAGTACTTTAGATGGGTCTGTTTTTGTCCAATGTGTGCAGGAGGGTTTCCTGACACAGTATGTAGATAGGCCAACGAGAGGAGAGGCCATATTGGATTTGGTACTGGGTAATGAACCAGGACAGGTGTTAGATTTGGAGGTAGGTGAGCACTTTGGTGATAGTGACCACAATTCGATTACGTTTACTTTAGTGATGGAAAGGGATAGGTATATACCACAGGGCAAGAGTTATGTCTGGGGGAAAGGCAATTATGATGTGATGAGGCAAGACTTAGGATGCATCGGATGGAGAGGAAAACTGCAGGAGATGGGCACAATGGAAATGTGGAGCTTGTTCAAGGAACAGCTACTGCGTGTCTTTGATAAGTATGTACCCGTCAGGCAGGGAGGAAGTGGTCGAGCAAGGGAACAGTGGTTTACTAAAGCAGTCGAAACACTTGTCAAGAGGAAGAAGGAGGCCTATGTAAAGATGAGACATGAAGGTTCAGTTAGGGCGCTTGAGAGTTACAAGTTAGCTAGGAAGGACCTAAAGAGAGAGCTAAGAAGAGACAGGAGGGGACATGAGAAGTCTTTGGCAGGTAGGATCAAGGATAACTCTAAAGCTTTCTATAGATATGTCAGGGATAAACGAATGACTAGGGCAAGAGAAGGGCCAGTCAAGGACAGTCGTGGGAAGTTGTGCATGGAGTCCGAGGAGATAGGAGAGGTGCTAAATGAATATTTTTCGTCAGTATTCACACAGGAAAAAGACAATGTTGTCGAGGAGAATACTGAGATTCAGGCTACTAGACTAGAAGGGCTTGAGGTTCATAAGGAGGAGGTGTTAGCAATTCTGGAAAGTGGGAAAATAGATAAGTTCCCTGGGCCGGATGGGATTTATCCTAGGATTCTCTGGGAAGCTAGGGAGGAGATTGCTGAGCCTTTGGCTTTGATCTTTAAGTCATCTTTGTCTACAGGAATAGTGCCAGAAGACTGGAGGATAGCAAATGTTGTCCCCTTGTTCAAGAAGGGGACTGGAGACAACCCCGGTAACTATAGACCAGTGAGCCTTACTTCTGTTGTGGGCAAAGTCTTGGAAAGGTTTATACGAGATGGGATGTATAATCATCTGGAAAGGAATAATTTGATTAGAGATAGTCAACACGGTTTTGTGAAGGGTAGGTCGTGCCTCACAAACCTTGTTGAGTTCTTTGAGAAGGTGACCGAACAGGTGGATGAGGGATAGCAGTTGATGTGGTGTATATAGATTTCAGTAAAGCGTTTGTTAAGGTTCCCCACGGATGGCTACTGCAGAAAATACGGATGCATGGGATTCAGGGTGATTTAGCAGTTTGGATCAGAAATTGGCTAGCTGGAAGAAGACAAAGGGTGGTGGTTGATGGGAAATGTTCAGACTGGAGTCTAGTTACTAGTTGTGTACCACAAGGATCTGTTTTGGGGCCACTGCTGTTTGTCATTTTTATAAATGACCTGGAGGAGGGCGGAGAAGGATGGGCGAGTACATTTGCAGATGACACTAAAGTCGGTGGAGTTGTGGACAGTGCGGAAGGATGTGACAAGTTACAGAGGGACATAGATAAGCTGCAGTGCTGGGCTGAGAGGTGGCAAATGGAGGTTAATGCAGAAAAGTGTGAGGTGATTCATTTTGGAAGGAATAACAGGAAGACAGAGTATTGGGCTAATGGTAAGATTCTTGGCAGTGTGGGTGAGCAGAGAGATCTCGGTGTCCATGTACATAGATCCCTGAAAGTTGCCACCCAGGTTGAAAGGGTTCTTAAGGCGTACGGTGTGTTAGCTTTTATTGATAGAGGGATTGAATTTCGGAGCCATGAGGTCATGTTGCAGCTGTACAAAACTCTGGTGCGGCCGCATTTGGAGTATTGCGTGCAATTCTGGTCGCCGCATTATAGGAAGGATGTGGAAGCATTGGAAAGGGTGCAGAGGAGATTTACCAGAATGTTGCCTGGTATGGAGGGAAGATCTTATGAGGAAAGGCTGAGGGACTTGAGGCTGTTTTCGTTAGAGAGAAGAAGGTTAAGAGGTGACTTAATTGAGGCATACAAGATGATCAGAGGATTGGATAGGGTGGACAGTGAGAGCCTTTTTCCTCGGATGGTGATGTCTAGCACGAGGGGACATAGCTTTAAATTGAGGGGAGATAGATATAGGACAGATGTCAGAGGTAGGTTCTTTACTCAGAAAGTAGTCAGGGCGTGGAATGCCCAGCCTGCAACAGTAGTGGACTCGCCAGCACTAAGGGCATTCAAATGGTCATTGGAAAGACATATGGGCGATAAGGGAATAGTGTAGATGGGCTTTAGAGTGATTTCACAGGTCGGCGCACCGTCGAAG
Organism: Scyliorhinus torazame; assembly: GCF_047496885.1. Taxonomy (NCBI): domain Eukaryota; kingdom Metazoa; phylum Chordata; class Chondrichthyes; order Carcharhiniformes; family Scyliorhinidae; genus Scyliorhinus; species Scyliorhinus torazame. Next base: position 241,733,375 of record NC_092708.1, on the reverse strand, counting down.
GCTGAAGGGCCTGTACTGCGCTGTAATGTTCTATGTTCTGGGTTGGCACTCAACGCCCCGGTCGGTGCCCATAGGGCACTGGGTTTCACCTTGGGACGGAGGGGCAGCTGGATTGAGCCCTGGCTGCCCCTGCATCATCTGGCTCTGCCAGCCCTGGCAGTTCCCATGGTCTGCATCATTGTGTCGACATCCTCGGTGATGGGGCCATGATCTGCAGTGCCTCGGCAATGCCTACCTGCGACTGGGACAAATTCCGCAGTGTCTTGGCCATGCCCATCTGAGAGCAGGACATGTCCCGCAGAACGTCAAACAAGGTTGGCCTGGTATTGGGTCACATTCCCCAGTGCGGCAGGGATTCTGTTGGGACCCTCAGCCATGGCCGTCACCAACTGTGCGACGCCATGGACACCTTCACTCTTGGTGTCGACGTCGTGTACCAGGCTATCCACTGCGTTCAACAGCCCAGCAGTGTTGGCCTCGGTGCCATTCATTGTCAGCGCCATCTCCTGCGCCTGTAGCCTCTGGGACTCCTCTAAGCGGCTATGGATCTGCTGGAGTGTCGCTGATATCTCCCTGTGAATGTCCCGGAACCTCCCAAACATCTCCATCAGCTCTAGGTAACCCTGTTCCAGAGGCTCAGATCAGGCTGGGACCCAGCTGGGTCCAGAGATCCAGCAGACCTTCAACTGTTATCTTGCCTGGGGCTTCCTGCCTCCACCAGATGCGCATCAGCAGCAGTGTGGTGCTCACCAGATTGTACCCCAGAAGCCTGTCCAGTAACAGTTCCGAATAGGTGTGTGTATCTGCGCTGGTGGCGGGTAGGGATAACAGCTGTGTCGCGACTATAACAGGTTCATCCTCGGAGCTCTCTTCTGTGGTGTTCTCCTCAGTCAGGAGAGGGGGCCGCCCGGGATGGGCCGGTGCCGTCGGCTGCTGGACCTGCGGGAGAATGGACATGTGGTCAGTGGGAGGGATGGGTCAGTCAGTAAGCCAAATAAACTCACTTTTGACAGGTCCTCGGGGTGGAGCCTGGTGGTTCCTCACCTCTTGCGGCTTCCACCAGCCTTTGCGTTGGTGGCCGCCCTGTCCTCGGCCACACCGGTCATCTCCAGGGCACGCTCCTCGAAGGAGGTGAGAATTCTCAAGTCCGGCACCCCTGGTTTTGCACCGACGATTATGGGAGAGCTTTTCCTGAGGAGATACCGAGTGGGCATCGTTAGCCACATGTGTGGTTCACAGTTGAGGGAGGGGGGGGGATTGAGGGTTGGGGGTCACCTGGCGGGGATGCTCCCTTGGGGGGTGGGGAATATTGGTGTACTCACTCGTGGAGCCCGTGTTGGTCGTTGACCTTCTTTCAACACTGCAAGCCAGTCCTCCTGGTCACACTGCCCGAGCTGAGTGCTGTTGCTGCCATCTCATCCCACAAAGTACTGGCTCACCCTCTGGAACATCGGGGGAACAGGACATCCCTCCTGGCCTCCACTGCATCCAAGAGCCTCCCCCAAGTCAGCCTCCCCGAATATTGGGGCTGGCCTCCTCGGCGCCATTGTTGCGTGCTGGCCAGGGTTGGCAGAGCAAGTGCAGCTTGACCTTGTTAGCGGAGGCTGGCAACCGCGGTCCCGGCGGTTCAGCTGGTGAGCCGGCATTTGGGGCGAAAAGCCAGTGAGGGCTCGTTACGTGGACCAATTAACGTTGAATTGTGTTGCCGATTTCACTGGGCCAAGAGCCAGGAAATTCGCGGCAATTCCCGCTCGCTACAACACTTGGAAATTTTTCCGGAAGATCGCACCCATAGACTCGTTCAGAAGACTGTTAAATAAAGCCAATTTCCAACTGATGAAATCTTACTAAAGGAAGTTTAAAGAAAATTGACAGTTACGTGGGCTTTCTCAGACAAATAGCTGTTTTCGCCTAAAAACAAACATTCATTTCTGTGAGTGCTCCTTCGCGAATGGTGAATGATCCCCTCATAATGAGGGTGGTCTTTGTCTCTACAAGGATGCTATTATGGACAGATGCCTCTGCAGCAGGTAGGCTAGTGAATAAAAGTGGATAAAGGAAAAATGATCCCATTGGTGGAAGGATTGGGAAACAGAGGAGGCAGATTTACGGTTATTGGCAGAAGAACCAACGGTGACATGAAAATAACTGGCTTGCATGGCACATAGTTACGATTTGCATTTACTGAGTGGGTGATGGAAGGAGATTCAATCATGACTTTAAAACAATAAATTTGTTCAGTGCCTTGAGCTATGGACTATATATATACATACATATATATATATATATAAAAATAACTCGGGGAGAGAGACTGTGAGGTTCTTGAACAAATTGTCGCAGGTGGTGACAAGGATTTGGAGGAGTTGGCAGGCTTAAAAGTGGACAAATCTCTAAGTCTGGATGAATTGTGTCTCAGGATGCTGTGGGAAACGAGGGAGGAGATTGCAGGGGCTCTGATTCAAATTTTTAATTCCTCTCTGTCCTCAGGGGAGGTGCGAGAGGACTGGAGACCAGCTAACGTGGTCCCACTATTTAAGAAAGGCTGTAGAGATAAGCCAAGGAACTACAGACCAGTGAATCTCATGTCAGTGGTAGGGAAACTATTGGAGAAAATTTGGAAGGAGAGAATCTATCTCCACTTGAAAAGGCAAGGTTTGATCAGGAATAGTCAGCATGGCTTTGTCATGCCTAACAAATTTGATTGCATTTTTTGAGCATGTGACCAGGTGTAGGTGAGGGTAGTGTAGTTTACATGGATTTCAGCACAGTCTTTGACAAAGTCCCACATGGGAGACTTATAAAGAAGGCAAATGCTCATGGGATATAAGGGAACTTGATAAGGCGAATTCAAGTATTCAAAATTGGCTTAGCTGTAGGAGACAAGAGGGTGATGACAGACGGCTGCTGTAGTGACTGGATGCCATTGTCCTGTGGAGTACCACAGAATTCTGTGCTGGGTCCCCTATTGTTGGTCATTTATATGAACAACATAGATAACTATGTGGAGGGTAGGATCAGTAAGTTTGATGATGACACAAAGGTTGGCCGGGTGGTTAACAGTGAGGTTGAGTGTCTTGGGTTACAGGAAGATATAGATGGGATGGTCAAATGGGCAGAAAAGTAGCAGATGGAATTTAAGTCTGAAAAGTGAGAGTAATAAGTATTCAATGAATGGACTGACACTGGGAATTTCTGAGGAACAAAAGGGACCTTGGTGTATTTGTCCATAGATCTCTGAAGGCAGAAGGGCAGGTGAATAAGGTGATGAAAAGGGCATATGGGACACCTGCTTTTATCAATCGAGGCATAGATTACAAAAGCAGGAAGGTCATGTTGGAGTTGTATAGAACTTTGGTGAGGCCACAGCTGGAGTAATGTGTGCAATCTGGTTATAGGAAGGCTGTGATTGCACTGGAGGGTGAACAGAGGCGATTCACCAGGATGTTGCCTGGGATGGAACATTTAATTTATGAAAAGAGGTTGGATAGGCTTGGGTTGCTCAAGGCGAGGGGCAGGAGGTTGAGGGGGTTTTGATGAAAACCTTTTTACTCAGACGGTGGTGAGGGTCTGGAATGCACTGCCTGGGAGGACGGTAGAGGCGGATTGTCTCATATCCTTTAAAAAGTACCTGGATGAGTACTTGGAATGTCATAACATTCAAGGCTACGGGCCTAATGCTGGCAAATGAGATCAGGTAGGCAGGTAGGTGTTTCTCATGTGTCGGTGCAGACTCAATGAGCTGAAGGCCTCTTCCGCACTATATTATTCTGTGATGGGGAAAGGGGCAGGGAATTGGAATAGAAACAGAATATTCTGGAAATTTAGCAGGTCAAGCAGCATCTGTGGAGAGAAACAAAGTAAACATTTCAGGGCGATGACACTTCAGCGAATGGTGGGGGAATGGGACAACACAAAATGCTCATGCAGAGAGCTGGTATGGGCTCGACTAGCCATATGGCTCTCGTAACTATCCTATGAACACAGGTTCAAGCATTAAACTCCCTTAGAAATTGGAAGTCACGCTCATCAATTTCTTCAACCACAGAACAAACAATCCCAAAAGAGAAATGTCAACAAATACGTGTTGACAAACAGCTCAATCTACTTATCATTCTGGATGAAAGCAAGCACAAATACACAAAAAAAACAATCAATGCAAACTAATATGGGGAGCACAGTAGCAAGCACAGTTGCTTCACAGCTCCAGGGTCCCAGGTTTGATTCCCGGCTCGGGTCACTGTCTGTGCGAAGTCTGCATGTTCTCCCTGTGTCTGCGTGGGTTTCCTCCGGGTGCTCCGGTTTCCTCCCACAAGATCCAAAAGACTTGCTGTCAGGTGAATTGGACATTCTGAATTCTCCCTGGTGAACTGGTGCCAGAAATGTGGTGCCTAGGGGATCTTCACAGTAACTTTGGGGGCGATTCCCCAAAATGGAGACCAAGTGTTTGCGCCGATGTCGCGTTTCACGACGACGTGAAACGGGCACGGGGATGACCGATTCTGTTCCCCACAGGGGACCAGCACGGTGCTGGAGCCGTTCACACCGTTCAAGCCTCCATCCCCGGTGCCAAATGGGCACCGAGCCAAACTGCGCATGCGCAGTTAGGCCACGGCAACCCACGCATGCGCGGGGGACTTCTTCAACGCTCCGGCCACGACGCAACATGGCGTGGGGGTTCTGGGGCTGGAAGCGGAACAAAGTAGGCATGGGGGGGGGGGGGGAGAGAGGCCGGCCCACCGATTGGTGAGCCCCGATCACGTGCCAGACCCCATCGGAGGCCCCCAAAGGAGCGCTTCTCCCCACCCCCGACCCTTTGCGCAGAGTTCCCGCCGGCAGCGACCAGGGGTGAATGGCGCCGGCGGGACTGAAGGAATCTATAATTTATGGGATCTTAACCTGTCGAACCACGCCAAGTTTGGGGGAATCAAGTCCTGGCGCAATACGACAAGTTGTAAGATTTGTAATATTTGTAGACTGTGTTAAGTAGTTCGATTCCTTGTATTGTTCGACTGTGTATAGTTGAAGGAATTTATATCATCTCTGCTATTCGGTTATCAGTAGCACTTTGCAAATACTGGAACTCAGCAGAAATTTGCAGTATAAACTCCTCAGGTGCCAAAAAGAATTGTTTTATTTGTAGTCGCTTGATTACAATTTGAAAGTCATTTAAAAGGCAATTCGTAGACAATTCGAAGCTTTCAGAGAATTACAGACATTATCTTTCTTTGCTTAGGCAGACAGCTCGAAAGTAACTTTTTAAAGGTCAAAGTCTGGCAATGAAACATGAAGAGAGAGAGAAAGCTAATCTTCAGCTAAACTTAAACTCAAAGTCAAAAGTGGACTAACATCACTGACACAGACTGTTAGGCTGACAGAACCCCCAAAGACAATTACCTAAAAACTAAACACTAAAACAAAACTGGAGACTATAAAGGACAAAACTGACTAAACTAACAGAAAGACAACACAGCACAACACACCTTCAAAGACAATAAAAACCAAACCTAAAATGGAGACTATAAAGGACAAAACTGACTAAACTAACAGAAAGACAACACAAAGACAATACACTACAGACAACAAAACCTAAAACTAAAATGGCGGGGAGAAACTTTTCAGTTATACACTTTCATATCTGTCTTAAGTCGTCTAATTACACCCCAATATAATCCTAATTGGTTTGGGTTAGACTCAAACACATTTGATTTGATGGCAAGCCGTCCATCTTCAATGTGCAACATCAGCTTTTCTGACCCAGCTGTTATCTGCATTGTGAACAATGTTGCCTTCATGTTGCCGTGTAGTCAGTCCCTGTCCTTGACAATTAGCACAAGCAGTGTCAAACTATCTTGAAAATATGCATTTGCCAGAACAACGGACTTAAGTAAAAGTGAATTATGCTGTATAAATGGGTATTAAAAACTGGGGCTCAACATTTATGCTTAAACAGCTATCTTTTACCTATACTAGTTGTATTTGAAATACTTGGCTTCTACAGTCGGCCCTTTGATAAATCGAAAAATTGAGATATATCAGAAAAGATTAAAATACATAATTAATGCGATAGGATAGGTAAAAGCGCAAAGAATCATTGCAGTTTTAAACAATAAAATGGAATTAACATTGCAACAGGCATTTAAAAATAATTATTATAATTAATAAATTAATCAAATTTGATCACATTGGTAATTAATAATAACTTCTTGTAAAATGATTATACAATAAAAGTTGAACATATGATCTAGTAATAAATGGTAAAATGATTATCAAAATTGATGTCAAGTCTTTGACATCTTCTGGATAATACACAAAAGCTTGTTGAAAGGGTTAATTTTCTTGCAGAGACAAAAAGAGGCGTATAGCTTGGAATGATGCCATTCGCATCTTTAAACTTTTTTTGTCACTCAAACGGACTGGGAGTAAAAGTTGGATTGCTGCCAAATTCCCGTTATCAAATTTCTTTGAACGATATGTTCTTTTGGCTTTTAATCAAAGATTGTTGGTTTTCTTTTTAAAAAAACAGCTTCCACATTGTTTGAAGTTTTAATTTCCAGGCTAATTTTAAACATTTATTTTAAAATATCAAATACAATAACTTATTAAATATATAACTGAACCAATCTTGTGCTGTATCTTGATTTTCTGTAGATGAATTTGTCAATTCTGTTAAAGGAAACACAGCTAACAAGATATGTTAATTTCTTTAAATTAATAAAGCAACGTTCAGAATAATGACAGTTTTCTTAAGTTGACAGCTCTTGGCAACTTTTTAGCGATACATTGAGGTTTCTTTAGCTGCTTTGATGGCAGCCGTTCTCTTCTGAGTAAGTTCCCTTTCTCGTTTGGAAATTTTCTGTCCCAAGTAAACATCTTTCTGGGCAATTTGTGCTTTGTGAAAGCTAGCTTTGTGACTGTTAATACTGAGGTGGTTCAAGACCACCCGTAAGTCTTTGTCATGATCATCTTTATTGATAGAGGTTATCAGAACATCATCTTCATATTGGATAATGGTGGAAGGCCGAACAGGCAGTTGCCCGAGATGATTCTGTAAAGCCACGTGGTAAACAGTTGGGCTATTATGATACTGTTGTTGATTAACTGTAAAAGCAAACCATGGTTGTAGTTGCTTAGCCAGTAGGGCTGACCAGAAGCCATACTGGGTGTGTCTTGTTGGTACGTGTTACATGGTTGACCACGAGGTGGAGATGTATTGTAGTGAACATTGTCTACTTCATTATCATCTCTTGAATCCATCCGTTGTTTTTGATAGCATTTTGCCATCCAGTGTCCTACTCTACCACAGGAAAGACATTGTGGTATTTTCTTACGTGATTTTAATGGAGCAAGGGTACATGTTTGCTCTGGCGCTGGTGGTGAAATTGTAGTTACTGCTGATATTCCTGCAGGTGCTGCAACAGCCGCGGCTGGAGCAGCAGGTAACATGGGCTGGATTTGAGCAATAGGCTGGATTTGAGCAGCTGCAGTGTTAAAAGTTGCCTGATTGTGCAAACCACGATCTATCTGAATGCATCGGTCAACTATGTCTCGGTATGTGCCAGCTGTGGCCCAAGCTGGTAAAACCAAATTCAAGGCAGCAGAAACTCCAGGTTTAACACCGGCTTTCAAAGCCGTTTTTAATGGACTTAAAGTGCTTGCATCCCATGTGTCATTTTCCTGGTCGAGTGTCATCCCTGAATATTCCATCCAAGTATGTAAAAATCTTTCCTCAAAATCCTGAATATCTTCATCATTTTTTTGAAAGCAAGCGGTGATCTTAGACCAATTGGTCCTCGGGGGGCGAAATTGTAACAGCCAATTCTTGATTGTTAGCCAACCAGCTTCTAAATTTTGCAAATCGTCTCCAAGGGCAACTTCTACTTCATTTTTAAGGGTTAAACTTATACGAGTACCTAGCATGATAGTCAGAATTTGTACTCCATCAAATGGGTGGAGACTGTAAATGGCTTGTAATCTGTGAATTCCATCCCATGTGGTCTTACCACCCTTTTTAGGGTGTGGAAGACCCTTGGACCATTCGTCAATTTTAGAAGGATCAATTTGTTCATGAACCCATTGGTGGTCAAATATGTTTCTAGTGATAGTTTCACCATCTTCTTCTATTTTTTTGCTTCCAACTCTAACCCGTTTGCGTTTTAAAGGGGCTAGTCGAATTGCTTTAGTATTTTGTATTGTAGGAACACTATCTTCGTCTGATTCATCCGACAGAGAAAATGATTTATTTTTAACAATTGATCTCGGCTGTGCAATTGCCGATTGTGCCACTAGGTGGGTGGCTTGGACTGCTTTCTGAGTTTGTTCAATCTTTTGTACAGAAAGCATGTTTGCCAAAGAATTGCAATGTTCAGTCACGCTGGTTATATTTCTTTCTAAAACACATCTTTCTTTCACTAACTTGCAATTTTCAAGTTCAATTTGTTCAGTTTTTAATTGCAATTGTCGGTATTTTGACTCCACTTCAAAGACTTGATTTTGGAATTCTGTTATTTGAAAAGATAACTGCTGGAGTTCAGAGGTTTTGTTTCGCAAATCTGTTTTAATTTCATCAGAATGCTCAAGTTTGGATTTTGCATCTTGCAATTCTTCAACAACTGCAATTAGTTGCTTTTTAGTGGACCTATACTCATCATCGCTTCGCTCAGTAGTTAATTGCAACTGTTGGTATTTTGACTCTACTTTAAAAACTTGGATTTGAAATTGCTGGAGTTCAGAGGTTTTGTTTTGCAAATCTGTTCTAATTTCATCATAATGCTCAAGTTTGGATTTTGCAACTTGCAAATCTGTTTCAAGTTTGGATTTTGCATCTTGCAATTCTTCAACAACTGCAATTAGTTGCCTTTTAGTAGACCTATACTCATCATCACTTTGTTCAGTATTTAATTGCAGCTGTTGGTATTTTGACTCCATTTTAAAAACTTGATTTTGGAATTCTGACTCCACTTTAAAAACTTGATTTTGAAATTCTGCGATTTGAACATTTAGCTGCTGGAGTTCAGAGGTTTTATTTTGCAAATCTGTTCTAATTTCATCATAATGCTCAAGTTTGGATTTTGAATCTTGCAAATCTTCAAGAACTGCACTTAGTTGGTCTTTAGTGGACTGAAGCTGATGATCACTTTTATTTTTAACAATGATCTCTTGCTGACTGTGTATCTGTCCCGTAATTACCAGGGACCATTTTACACGTTCTGCACCGTGTAATCGTGTGCATTTTCCCCATGCTCTCTTGATATTATTGAAGGACCACTGTCCTCTGGGGATATCATACTTTGATTCAATTTTCTTTGAGGTTTCACATAGGTTAAAATGTCTACGAGTGAAAGATCTACAATCCCCCAACATATCTTCAACAGAAACATCTGGTATTCCAGCACCCCCCTTGGATGTAGTGGGGAGTAATTTTCTGTCTGCTAAAGGCTCTGAATCTACACTTTGATTAGGATCAGCCATAACTTTTCTTGATCGCTGACTGACGTTTTATTTTAGTTACTGCAGTGACTCATCTTCCAGTCACGTCTGATAGTCTGACCGACTGGCACTTGATTTATTTAACACAGTCTATAAAAAATGTTCTTTTCAAGGGTCGAAGTACTGATTGATGCGGCTTTAAGACTTTTAATGGGTGAAAAAGATATTTCTTACCCCAGTCTAGCCGTGGGTTCCGGCTGTCTTCTGGGCCTCCTCCGATTATCTCCAAAGCTTCCCGAAGGTTCCCGACCTCCTCCGATTATCTTCGAAGCTTTCCGTCGTCACCTGGGCCTCCGAAGGTCGTCCTCAGTACTCCCCCCCCCCCCCCCCACTGCCTGACTACGCCAAAATGAAGGAAACTTTAAATTATAAGGATCTTAACCTGTCGAACTACGCCAAGTTTGGGGGAAGCTTAGTTGATGAATCAAGTCCTGGCGTAATACGACAAGTTATAAGATTTGTACTATTCATAGACTGTGTTAAGTAGTTCGATTCCTTGTATTATTCGACTGTGTATAGTTGAAGGAATTTATATCATCTCTGCTATTCGGTTATCAGTAGCACTTTGCGAATACTGGAACTCAGCAGAAATTTGCAGTATAAACTTCTCAGGTGCCAAAAAGAATAGTTTTATTTGTAGTCACTTGATTACAATTTGAAAGTCATTTAAAAGGCAATTCGTAGACAATTCGAAGCTTTCAGAGAATTACAGACATTATCTTTCTTTGCTTAGGCAGACAGCTCGAAAGTAACTTTTTAAAGGTCAAAGTCTGGCAATGAAACATGGAGAGAAAGCTAATCTTCAGCTAAACTCAAACTCAAAAGTGGACTAACATCACTGACACAGACTGTTAGGCTGACAGAACCCCCAAAGACAATTACCTAAAAACTAAACACTAAAACAAAACTGGAGACTATAAAGGGCAAAACTGACTAAACTAACAGAAAGACAACACAAAGACATCTCCTCAACACACCCCCCCCCCAAAGACAATACACTACAGACAACTTAAAAGACAACAAAACCTAAAACTAAAATGGCGGGGAGAAACTTTTCTGTTATACACTTTCATATCTGTCTTAAGTCGTCTAATTACACCAATATAATCCTAATTGGTTTGGGTTAGACTCAAACACATTTGATTTGATGGCAAGCCGTCCATCTTCAATGTGCAACATCAGCTTTTCTGACCCAGCTGTTACCTGCATTGTGAACAATGTTGCCTTCATGTTGCCGTGTAGTCAGTCCCTGTCCTTGACAATTAGCACAAGCAGTGTCAAATTATCTTGAAAATATGCATTTGCCAGAACAACGGACTTCAGTAAAAGTGAATTATGCTGTATAAATGGGTATTAAAAACTGGGGCTCAACATTTATGCTTAAACAGCTATCTTTTACCTATACTAGTTGTATTTGAAATACTTGGCTTCTACAGGGACTCTGCCATTTTCACGCGGCCGCTGGGCCCAACCGGGCCAGAGAATTGGCAGCCCCGCCGATTCCAGCGGCCCGCCAATTCTCCGCACATCGGAGAATCGCGCGCCGGCGTCAGGGCACGGTTGCGGCGATTCTCCGGCCCGGCGCAGGGCTCGGAGAATCGTGCCCCACATTGCAGCGTTAATGTAAGACTACTTGTAACAATAAAACTTATTATTAATAACTTGTGCAAGAAGCCAAATTGCCACAGCTACTGCCTTACCAGGTGGGATGAAAAGGGTGCCTCGGACCCTGCCGTCTCTGACTGGGATCCTGCTCACCCCTTTCTTCATGAACCAACGTTGGTTGGTGGAAGTGGCCAGAGGCTGGCGTGGGAGCTGCTCCAGGCTCCAGTGTCCATCAAAGACCTCGATGTGGAGAGAGAGGGGAGAGGAGGCCACGTCCCTCTTGACGAGGCGAGTGAATGGAGTGTGGGGGCTGAGCGACCAGACGAGCCCCATGGGCTGTGTGCCGGTGTAGTGGCCGCCCAGGGCCGGGGAGTGAGCCAGGTCCAGGTGGCCGCGTGCGTCCGCCAGGTACAAGGCGGAGGAGCGGAAGAGCTGCTCCTTCTCGTCGCGGAGCCAAGCCTTCATGGTGACCTGCTGGAGCGGGGCGAGGCCGCTCACCCGCACCCGGAGCGGCTGGTCGAAGAGGGAGTCGGGGCTGGGCTGAAGCTGGACACTCACGGCCATGGCGGCTCGGTGAGGCAGGGGGAGGGGGCGGCGCAGGAAGGAGCGGGAGCTGCTGCCAGCCACCCGGGACAGAACCACCGACAGCAGAGCGTCCGACATCACGGGGGGGGGGGGGGGGTGCTCACCCACTGCGCATGCTCCTGAGTCTTTAAAAAAAAAATATTTATTAAAGTTTTTTAACAACACAATTTTTCCCCCTTACAAACAATAACCACCCCCCGTAACAAAATAACACAAAATCGCACTGAGCAAGATATATACATGGCAAAATGGTATATTTACATAGCTTTATACACTGGCTCTCGCCCGCACGTGCCAGTTTCCCCCACCCCTCCATGTTATCCCCCGCTCATCCATCCTCTCAAACAATCCCTCATTCCCCCCCCAGGGTTGCTGCTGCTGCTGACCGACCTTCCTCTAACGCTCCGCGAGGTAGTCTAGGAACGGTTGCCACTGCCTGTAGAACCCCTGCGCAGACCCTCTCAAGGCAAACTTAATCCTCAACAGCTTTATGAACCCAGCCATGTCGTTTATCCAGGCCTCCGCGCTGGGGTGCTTCGCCTCCTTCCACATTAGCAAGATCCTTCGCCGGGCTACTAGGGACGCAAAGGCCAGAATGTCGGCCTCTTTTGCCTCCTGCGCTCCCGGCTCATCCACTACTCCGAATATTGCTAGCCCCCAGCTTGGCTTGACCCGGACTTTCACCACCTGAGATATTGCTCCCGCCACTCCTCTCCAGAACCCCTCCAGTGCCGGGCATGACCAAAACATTAGACATGGTTCGCTGGACTCCCTGAACACCTTCCACATCTGTCCTCTACCCCAAAGAACCTACTCAACCTTGCCCCCATCAAGTGCGCTCTGTGAACCACCTTAAATTGTATCAGGCTGAGCCTGGCATATGAGGAGGAATAATTAACCCTACCCAGGGCATCAACCCACAAACCTTCCTCGATCTCCTCCCCCAACTCCTCCTCCCATTTACCCTTCAACTCTTTTGCTAGGGCTTCCCCCTCTTTTTTCATCTCTTAGTGTATTGCCGAAACCTTGCCCTCCCCGACCCATACACCCGAGATCACCCAATCTTGAATTTCTTGTGCCGGGAGCAATAGGAATTCCCTGACCTGTCGCCTCACAAAAGCCCTCACCTGCATATATCTAAATGCATTTCCCGGGGGTAACTCAAACTTCTCCTCCAGTGTCCCGAGGCTCACAAATGTCCCGTCAATGAACAGGTCCCCCATTCTTCTAATCCCCTCTCCCTCCATAACCCACTTGCGGATCATCGCCACATTTGCTGCCCAGTAGTAGCTCCCTGGGTTTGGCAGCGCCAACCCTCCTTGGTCCCTACTGCGTTCCAGGAACCCTCTCCTTACCCTCGGGGTCTTATTCGCCCACACAAACCCCATAATACTCCTACCTACTCTCTTGAAAAAGCCCTGGTGTGCCAGCATCCGACTGGCCTTTTCCCCGTACTTGTAGGTCGCCCCCTGCGCCTTCCTCCACTGTGCCTCCGCCTTCCCCGTGGTCAACAGGTCAAACTCCGCCTGGAGCCGTCACCTTTCCCCAAGTAATCTTTCCTCCGGGGCCTCTGCGTAGCTCCTGTCCACTCGCAAAATCTCCCCCACTAACCTCTCCCTTTCCATGCCCTCTGTCTTCTCCCTATGAGCCCTGATGGAGATTAGCTCTCCCCTGACCACCGCCTTCAACGCCTCCCATACCACCCCCACTCGCACCTCCCCGTTGTCGTTGGCCTCCAAGTATCTTTCGATACACCCCCTCACCTTCCCACACACCACCTAATTTGCCAGCAGTCCCACGTCCAGCCGCCACAGCGGGCGTTGGTCCCTCTCCTCTCCCAGCCCCATTTCCACCCAGTGCGGGGCATGGCCCGAAACGGCTATGGCCGAATACTCTGTCCCCACCACCCTCGGGATGAGCGCCCTGCCCAGAACAAACAAATCTATCCGGGAGTAGGCCTTGTGCATGTGGGAAAAGAAAGAAAATTCCCTGGCCCGCGGTCTTGCGAACCTCCATGGGTCCACTCCCCCCATCTGATCCATAAACCCCCTGAGCACCTTGGCCGCCGCCGGCCTCTTTCCCGTCCTTGATCTGGAGCGGCCTAGTGCTGGATCCAGCACTGTATTGAAGTCCCCTCCCATTATCAGTCCTCCTACCTCCAGGTCCGGAATGCGCCCCAACATGCGCTTCATGAATCCAGCATCATCCCAGTTTGGGGCGTATACATTTACCGACACCACCCACGTCCCTTGCAACCTACCACTCACCATCACATATCTCCCTCCATTATCCGCTACGATAGTCTTGGCCTCAAATGGCACATGCTTTCCCACCAGAATTGCCACCCCTCTATTTTTCGCGTCTAATCCCGAGTGAAATACCTGTCCTACCCATCCCTTTCTTAACCTGACCTGGTCCGCCACCTTCAGGTGTGTCTCTTGGAGCAATGCCACGTCTGCTTTCAGTCCCTTCAAGTGCGCGAACACTCGAGCCCTCTTCACCGGCCCATTCAGGCCCCTCACGTTCCACGTTATCAGCCGGATTGGAGGGGCTCTCCCCCCCTCCCCCCCGGCCGACTAGCCATCTCCTTTTCTGGGCCAATCCCGTGTTCATGCTCCTGAGTCTTGACAACCACTCCTGGAAATGCAGTTTCACTTTCACCCAGAACCAAATCAGAGAATCTAACCTGACTTTCACCCAGAACCAAATCAGAGACCTTGCAGAAAATCTTTCATGCAAAGTCCCGCACCTGCATTACCTAACACTTCCCCCAGCGCCAGCCATGACTTACATAGAACATAGAAAATACAGCACAGAACAGGCCCTTCAGCCCATGATGTAGTGCCAAACGTTTGTCCTAGATTAAGAACAAATTAATCTACACCCCGTCATTCTACCGTAATCTATGTACCTATCCAATAGCCGCTTGAAGGTCCTTAATGTTTCCGACTCAACTACTTCCACAGGAAGTGCATTTCATGCCCCCACTACTCTCTGGATAAAGAACCTACCTCTGACATCCCCCCGATATCTTCCACCATTCACCTTAAATTTATGTCCCCTTGTAATGGTTTGTTCTACCCGGGGGAAAAGTCTCTGACTGGCTACTCTATCTATTCCCCTGATCATCTTATAAACCTCTATCAAATCTCCCCTCATCCTTCTCTGTTCTAATGAGAAAAGGCCTAGTACCCTCTGATGTGTTGGGTGTTCTGTGAATTGGCAGGCTGAGCTGCTCGACAGCAGGCAGCATAGTGGCCAAGTCTGCCACATCGTAGGCATTGTCGCGATTTTGCAGGACATTGCCGCTTTAAATGGGCGGAGCCACAGTTGCCGCACGTCGTGACGTCAGCACGCCCGTTGCGCCACCGCTAGGGTGAGTTGCTTAACTTTGAGGAGCTGCTGACGCAGGGGGTCCGACAGAATACCAAATACTGGTTGCGTATCATGGAGTCGGAGGTGGGCCCGTAGCCGCAGGACTGTGCAAGGATGCGGAGGTGTGTTAAAAAGGGTTGGAAAGGCTCGTCCTTACCCTGCAAGCGCTGCTGAAACAGGTATCTTTCGAAGCTTTCATTGACCTCTATGCTGAAGTGGGTATCGAATTTGAGGAGAACCGTCTTGTACTTTGTCTTGTCCTCGTCATCTGCGAATGTGAGGGAGTTGAAGATGTGGATGGCGTGTTGCCCGGCCGTGGAGAGGAGCAGAGCAATCTTCCTGGTGTCCGAGGCGTTCTCCCTGTCCGTGGCTTTGAAGAAGAGCTGGAAGCGCTGTTTAAAAATCTTCCAATTGACCCCGAGATTGCCGGCGATGCGGAGCGGCGGCGGCGGGTTGATGTTCTCCATACTACAGGATGCCGGAATGCTAATTAGTTGCAGATGGGTCTCAGAAGTGCTAGTATGCAACCATTCCTTGTACCATGATGTGTTGGGTGTTCTGGATCACAAACAGGTCACCAACACTGGAAGTGGTGCAACTCTATTTTATTATAAGATGAAATATATTAACATACTTGAACTGTGGGTAAATGCAATACCAGCTTTAACTGTTGACCCTTGCCTAGTCCTAACCAGGTGATGCACTCAGCACATGGTGAATGACTGTGTTGCAGGCTGTGAGCTCTGTGCTCCGAGCTGGCTGCTACTAGAATGAGCGGGAACTCTCCTGTCTCCTGTCTTTATAGTGCGTGTGCTCTCACTGGTGATTGGCTGCAGTGTTGTGTATGCTGATTGGTCCCACTGCATGTCCATCAGTGTGTGTCTGCACCGTAATATACTGGTGTATATTATGACACCCTCAACCTTTCCTCGTAAGACCTACTCTCCATTCCAGGCAACATCCTGATAAATCTCCTTTGCACCTTTTTCAAAGCTTCCACATCCTTCCTAAAATGAGGCGACCAGAACTGCACACAGTACTGCAAATGTGGCCTTACGAAGATTTTGTACAGCTGCATCATCACCTCACGGTTCTTAAATTCAATCCCTCTGCTAATGAACGCTAGCACACCATAGGCCTTCTTCACAGCTCTATCCACTTGAGTGGCAATTTTCAAAGATCTGTGAACATAGATCCCAAGATTTCTCTGCTCCTCCACATTGCCAAGAACCCTACCGTTGACCCTGTATTCTGTATTCATATTTGTCCTTCCAAAATGGACAACCTCACACTTCTCAGGGTTAAACTCCACCTGCCACTTCTCAGCCCAGCTCTGCATCCTACCTATGTCTCTTTGCAGCCAACAACAGCCCTCCTCACTATCCACAACTCCACCAATCTTCGTATCATCTGCAAACTTTCTGACCCACCCTACAACTCCCTCATCCAAGTAATTAATGAAAATCACAAACAGCAGAGGACCCAGAACTGATCCCTGCAGTATGCCACTGGTAACTGGGCTCCAGGCTGAATATTTGCCATCCACCACCACTCTCTGACTTCTATCGGTTAGCCAGTTCGTTATCCAACTGGCCAAATTTCTCACTATCCCATGCCTCCTTACTTTCTGCATAAGCCTACCATGGGGAACATGATCAAATGCCTTACTAAAATCCATGTACACTAGATCCACTGCTTTACCTTCATCCACGTGCTTGGTCACCTCCTCAAAGAATTCGATAAGACTTGCGAGGCAAGACCTACCCCTCTCAAATCCATGCTGACTATCCCTAATCAAGCAGTGTCTTTCCAGATGCTCCGAAATCCTATCCCTCAGTTCTCTTTCCATTACTTTGCCTACCACCGAAGTAAGACTAACTGGCCTGTAATTCCCAGGGTTATCCCTATTCCCTTTTTTGAACAGGGGCACGACATTCGCCACTCTCCAATCCCCTTGTACCACCCCTGTTGACAGTGAGGACGAAAAGATCATTGCCAACGGCTCTGCAATTTCATCTCTTGCTTCCCATAGAATCCTTGGATATATCCCGTCAGGCCCGGGGGACTTGTCTATCCTCAAGTTTTTCAAAATGCCCAACACATCTTCCTTCCTAACAAGTATCTCCTCGAGCTTACCAGTCTGTTTCACACTGTCCTCTCCAAAAATATGGCCCCTCTCATTCGTAAATACTAAGAAAAGTAATCGTTCAAGACCTCCTATCTCTTCAGACTCAATACACAATCTTCCGCTACTGTCCTTGACCGGACCTACCCTCGCTCTAGTCATTCTCATATTTCTCACATATGTGTAAAAGGCCTTGGGGTTTTCCTTGATCCTACCCGCCAAAGATTTTTCATGCCCTCTCTTCGCTCTCCTAATCCCTTTCTTCAGTTCCCTCCTGGCTATCCTGTATCCCTCTAGAGCCCTGTCTGAACCTGGTTTCCTCAGCCTTACATAAGTCTCCTTCTTCCTCTTAACAAGACATTCAACCTCTCTTTGTCAACCATGGTTCCCACACTCGACCATCTCTTCTCTGCCTGACAGGGACATATCAAGGACACGTAGTATCTGTTCCTTCCCTGACAGCCTATGTTATTGAGTCTCCTATAACTAGTGCTCTCCTAATCTCCCCCCTTCCCTTCTGAGCCCCAGAGCCGGACCTCGTGCCAGAGACCCGGTCACTGCAGCCTACCCCTGCTAGGTAATCCCCCCCCCCAACAGTATCCAAAGCGGTATTCCTATTGTTGAGAGGAACGACCACAGGGGATCCCTGCACTGACTGCTTCCTCCTCTTCCCACCTCTAACTGTTACCCAGCTACGTTTGTTCTCAGGTGTAACTATGTCCCTGTAGCTTCTATTTATCACCCCCTCAGCTTCCCAAATGATCCTCAGTTCATCCAGCTCCAGCTCCAGTTCCCTAACACGGTCTGGAGCTGGAGATGGCTGCACTTGCCGCAGGTGAAGTCAGCAAGGGCACCGGTGGTCTCCCTTACCTCGAACATTCTGCAGGAGGAACATTCCACTGCCCTAGCTGCCATCACCTCTACTTAGTAAAAAAGAAAGAAACAAAAAAAAAGGAAATAGCTTACCTGTTGAGTCTTTTTTTTCAGGTTGGATGAGGAGGGAGGGTGGGAGACACTACACATGTAGTGTCTCGGGTTTCCTCACCATTCAAATTTATTGGGTAATACAAACCTTCCCAGGTCTCCCCACGGCCGACTTCCGGTTTCCTGCTGCTCTGAGAAAAAAAAGCTCTGAGAAAGTAAGTTAAAAACCAGAAACTCAGCTTACCTTCCAGCTCTCCCCTCCAAAAACCGCTCCCCTCTCTGCCCGCTCCGCTGGAAGAATGAGGGTAGTGATGCAACGGCACTGATCACCGCCCTACCCGAGGAAGTCCACCCATTCTTGCCCTGCCGCGGCTCACATGCACCCCATGTTCCCATCATTGTGAGTAATTTGGAAAAGTTCTTAACACTCCTTATTGTCCTTGGCAGGTCTTTGTTTCCCCTCATCTGTTCTTTTTGCGTGTGGTTTAAAGAATGCTCTTTGTCACAGTCTCTGCACTCAACTCTTTACTTTCAGCGACTCTTTGGTCGCTACCCCAACTGCTATTTACATGTTCAACACACTTGGTTGTAACAAAATTTGCTGCTATACGCATCGACCACAAGCTGCCAAAATGGTTATTTCAAACAAAAAAATGAGGGAGTCACACATGGTGACGATTCTAATGGGTAATTGAAGTTCAGAAGAGAAAGACAAACAAAACAAGATATTAACCAAGGGTAATAACAGATATTATGCTTGCACCCCCAGGAATATACGAAGAACAAAAAGACATGAAGATGAAGACAGAACTGATTACCTCCATTATGATCATCATTGGATGCCTACAGTTGCGCGCGTTGTACGCATTTACCCTCTACACCACACCGGCCCCGAACATAACCACACAACATGAGACCCCTAGCCCGGACACCACACCACACAGAGATACACACTGATACCCCCACATGGTGCGAAAACTTTGCAAAGTAGTATTCCCTCTCCTATACAGTAGAAGCCCTCTTGGTAATAGCAATACTCTGCAGTGTCGTTCAGCCACTTAGACTCCGCAAATGGCGAAGGAGAGCCTCCCGCTCCCTGATATATACACTCCAAGCCCCTTTCCTTAGAATCCACCAAACCCCACAAACTCTTTAAACCTTTTTACTGACGAAATAAAGGTTGTATTTTTCTATGAGTGTAATGACTTAAGTAGAAATGTGATGCTGCTGTTGTTGTTTAAAATTTTGTATTGTACATAAGTTCCATTTGATATTTGCCAGCAGCATTAGCGTAGCTTAGGTAATGACAGTTAGAGGTTCCCTTGTGTAAATAAGTTAAATGTATGATTAAATGTTCATAGTGGCCCCTTAGAATTTATGAATGTGTGATGTTTTAAAAACTTAGGAAAATGCTCCAAAAACATAGGACAGAGTAGTGTAGAACCTGTCCTTGACCAAGGGGAACCGGCACACCAAAGACAGATGAAGGACCAATAATGTGATCCACCACACTTCGCATTTTGGATCAAAAGGACGGGATGTAGCCATCTGGGATGGCCACTTACAAAGGGAAACATTGCCACTTACAAAGGGAAGTATGGCCACTTGCAAAGAATCACGGGGAATATGGCCAATGCAGGGTCCAGACAAACCCAGAGCTTAAGTGTACATTTGTCACTGGCTAACCAGACACTATCGAAACCCCCAGCCGATTTGCATTCTAATGACCCATTTCTCCAGGACAAAAGACTTGTACTCAGGTATCAGATGCAGATCCAGATGCATCGGCGCCACTCCCTTCACCCAGGAAGCCCAAACAGCCAAGGTCAATGACCGCTCAGGATGCACCCAGCCATCAAGGTACCCGCCCCTTTATTGGCTATAATCGAAGGCAGTAATCGAAGCCTGCCGAATTATTGGGTCCAAAGCTAAGGACCGCCCAAAAGAGCGCGAAACCCCCAAAGGATAAAAAGAGGCGCTGCCATGTGTTCAGTCTCTTTTGGCCCCGGCGCACCGGCACTCTCTAGGCCCGGCTTACACATAAAACCAATTGCAGCAGCACGACTAGAAGCAAGTTCAAGATCAACGACCGCTACCAGACGGATGAGTCCAGCAGAAACGAAGTCACTTCTTCAGACCCAGCCACGCAAGATCCGAACAAAGGCCTTGTTCCTCTGCATAAAGCCGGGTGCCTGAAGTTAAGTACAGGTTGTTGTAGTGTGAGGTGTAATTTAGCTCGTAGTGTTTTACGTTGCATGTCGAAGTAATTCTCGTGTGTGAATAAACTATCATTGAACTTGAACTAACTAACTGGTTGTTGGGTCCTTGATCGATATCCGGTTAAACCTTGTGATGGTATCATCTGATACCTGGCGACTCTGAAAGCAATATCCTCATTAATAACTGTCAGATTAATATCTGAATAAAGTAGATACCCCAAACTTGGCAACATTATTGGTGACGCTGGTGGGAATTGTCAACAGTGGTGGCTCAGGAAGCTGAGCCCGGACATGAGGGACCGGTCCTCGGACTGTCAAAGACTGGACAATGACACCTACCGGACTATCACGGGGTCACCGGGAGGGGTCACAGTATATTGGGAAATTGATAGGCGTACGACCAGGGGCTGTATTTATGTTTATGGGGGTCTGCCAGGGTGTGTCCCGAAGGGGCATCAATTATGTTTGCAAGGTGGTGGCAGGACCCCGGGAGCGGGATAAATTGGGACCGCAGCGGGGAGGCAGTGAAGGCCACCGAACTGCTGGTTCAGGTGATGACGCACCTACCCACAGCCCAACCGATCGACCCTCACAACTGTCCAACCACCACTAGGGGGCCTGGGAATGGATTAATGGACCAGTTCAGAAAGGTTTTTGCGGGATGAAAACACTGTGGTGGGGTCTTGGTTACACAAAGAGATAGTGATGACTATACATTTAAAAGAAATTATAGACCAATTGGAAACCCATGCTAAAACAATAAATGCGCTGATTAGAGAAGATCGGGATGTATCCGATCAGGCTGCACGGAATGAGGTGTGTGGGCTGTATGGGGCATGGATGCTGGGGGAGGGGCAGAACAATCTGGAGGATTTAAGACAAGGTCAGGTCCCCTGTTGGATCAGCAAGCAGCACCAAACAGCATTACACCCTTACAACAGCAACCTGAGTCCCTGCCAGCTTTGTGTAGCCTCTGAGGTGTACCCAGTGCCAATTGATTGTGGAAAATCCAACTCTTCCCTGCTCCTCCAAACTCGCAAATCACCCCCCAAGAAACAAATCCTTCATTTCCTTAATCTCCTCCTCATCCCATTCCCGAAACAGTACTTGAGGGTGGCACAGTGGTTAGTACTGCTGCCTCACAGTGCCAGGGACCCAGGTTCAATTCCAGCATTGCCAGCGCCCGCAACCCCAACCCCCAACCCCCAAAACGAGCCCACCTCCACCTTTACCCACAGAGTCCCCCCTGTCCTTGATCCAGTCCCGCACCTTCTCTGCATTCGCCGCCCAATAGCTAGTTTGGGAGGCCTAACCACTGTGCCACTGTGCCGCCCTTGGGGAAGAATTTGGGGAGTGAGTGGAGAGTTCCCCTGAGACTACAGGGGAAAGGGGGGAGATTGCCCTTGAGACTGGGGAGAGAGCACCCAAGACTATAGTGCAGGGGAGGAGGAGGGAGGAGATTATCCCGAGATTGCATGTTTGGGGTGCCCAGATGCTGTCATTGTGGGGAGTGGTGTCCTCATGTTGGCATTGTGGGGGAGGGTGCCCGGTGCTTATGAAGGGGGTCCTCTGTGGCGGGGGTGCTGGGGGCCATTTACTTTGTGTGCTGATTCGGACACCCTCTAAAGATGGCGCCCCTATCACTGTGGAGCCGGTGTAAGGCCCCAACCTTTCAGACCAATGGCGTGAACCCTGCCCACTCATTTGCTTTCTCAAGTACGTGAATATCTGGACTAATAACTCAACTGTGCAGCTGGAGAGCTACATGCTGGTTTTCAGTCAGAGCCTGACTCTGGAAAAATATGGGAAAACTCCAGCCATGGTCATTGAATATCCTTATGACTGAGTTAGACAGAGTCTTGATTGACAAGGGAGTCAAATGGTACACTGGCAGACAGGAGAGTAGAGTTGATGGCACAATCAGATCAGCCATTATCTCAGCAAATAGCAGAGAAGGTTTGAATAGCTTACTCCTGCTCCTAACTTCTATGTTTGCATGTGTATATGTTCAATTAATGTTAAATATTGAGCAATCTTTTCAGGAACCAGTGTCTACATTTGTCATTTGCAGATGATTTGGATTGGATTTGGATTTTGTTTATTGTCACGTGTACTGAGGTGCAGCAGGGGCTGTTTGGCACAGGGCTAAATCGCTGGCTTTGAAAGCAGACCAAGGCAGGCCAGCAGCCGGTTCAATTCCCATATCAGCCTCCCCGAACAGGTGTCGGAATGTGGCGACTAGGGGCTTTTCACAGTAACTTCATTTGAAGCCTACTTGTGACAATAAGCCATTTTCATTTCATTCAAAAGTATTTTTCTGCGAGCAGCTCAACAGATCATTAAGTACATGAGAAGAAAAGGGGAATAAAAGAAAATACGTAATAGGACAACACAAGATATACAATGTAACTACATAAGCACTGGCATCGGATGAAGCATACAGGGTGTAGTGTTAATGAGGTCAGTCCATAAGAGGGTCATTTAGGAGTCTGGTGACAGTGGGGAAGAAGCTGTTTTTGAGTCTGTTTGTGCGTGTTCTCGGACTTCTGTATCTCCTGCCCGATGGAAGATGATATCAAAGTAGGAGCGCAGTAGAAGGAGTGATTGTGGAAACATGCTTAATGACCTAAATAAGATATGCTAGTAGGCCAACAATAACAGATAATGGTTAGTTTATGTGTAAAAATGTTGCACATATGAAGAAAAAGTAGGCAATGTGTATGTTTCACAAGTGCTGTTGAGATAACTAAGGGTGAAATTGAAAGTAACCTAAGGAACTTAGTGAACTCAACACTCATTATGTCCAGTCAATACAGAGCATTAGTCAACACAACCAACAGAATATTGAATGATACAATTGCAGAAATACGAGTTGTGATTAAACTGTGCTTGTCTTTCATTGTCTTTTGGTCAAGCAAAGTCTTGATTTTATAACTCTCATCCTTGTTTTCACACCTCTCCATGTCTCTCTCCCCCCCTCCCACCCCCCAATATCTCTTTCAACCCCACAACCTATGAGAAAGTCCTCTCAGAGGTCCAGAGAGGCTCAGGCCACTTCCAGCTTTTGAGGCAGCGAGCCATAATAAAAAATGAAGACACATGAAAACAAAATAGAGCGCCAAAAAAAGAGACATAAACTGAATATTTTGTTTATTTAACAAAATGCTTTTTGAGACATTTTCTGTGCAAGTGCACTAATTATTGAGGAACTAGCTAGCTTTTACGCAATGTCACAGTTGATAATTAAGCATGGCGAGACCATTCAAATGCTCTTGTCCCATAGTTGAACAGTAATAGTTCTTTACCTGCTTCAACACATTGAAAGTACATTCACCTGAAGCCACTGATGTAGGCAAATTGACCGGAAATATGCAATGCAAATGTGATATTAGGAAACAGCCCAGAAAGAACAAGTTTAAGTATTTTTCGAAGCAATTCCTTTGGCTTGCAATCCAGAGGAGAGTTTTCATTCTTAAGACTTTATGTTGAAAATCTATCCATTATAAAGAGCTACTGCGAACTAATGGTACAACTGCTTCAACCATGTGCTGGCTCTGTTGCCTTAACGTATGCACGTACTTACACTTTCCTTCATGCGCCAGTCGGATAGATTGCACAGACTGTTGTCTGATGTACAATATGGAACAGCAATACTTGCTTTCTTTTCCTATATTATTTCCTTAAGTGCATAAAAGTACATTGCATAACTTATCCAATGCCTAAAACTTAACATGATGTGGAGATGCCAGCATTGGACTGGGGTTGGCACAGTAAGAAGTATTACAACACCAAGTTAAACTCCAAAGAAAAAGTGATTCCAAATAAACCTGTTGGACTTTAAACTGGTGTTGTTAGGCTTCTTATTAAAATTAACAAGTGCCTAAATTTGAGGCTTCCTTTGAGCTTGAGATCACTTTCCTGACTAAACCTAGCATGCAAATTTCAATAGTACTCAACCTGGGCTCCCGACCCCATAATGAACAGGCCACATAGGCCTGTCATTGGGCAGTGCACATAGCAGTTCACATGACCATCTTCATTAACCCATTTTGTCTTAAATTAAAAACACAGTTTAAAACACAGCCATCTCACAAAAGCTGCACACGCAATACCTCAACACATAAAAATGGAATATAGTAGAAGAAGAAGAAGAAGAAATCGCTTATTGTCATAAGTAGGCTTCAAATGAAATTACTGTGAAAATCCCCTAGTCGCCATATTCTGGCACCTGTTCGGGGAGGCTGGTACGGACTTAGTAATAGCCTTTCTACAACACTATCAAAATAGTGTATTAAAACACCCGAATAACTAAC
Organism: Scyliorhinus torazame; assembly: GCF_047496885.1. Taxonomy (NCBI): domain Eukaryota; kingdom Metazoa; phylum Chordata; class Chondrichthyes; order Carcharhiniformes; family Scyliorhinidae; genus Scyliorhinus; species Scyliorhinus torazame. The sequence continues at coordinate 241,708,743 of NC_092708.1, read as the reverse complement.
TTACTACATAGAGTTCAAGCAATATTTTCTCCATTTTTGTCAAATTTCATCATTAACCATTTTTTCTTACCAACATCGTCAGGCTTAATAAGTCATGCCTAATCTCATGTGACAATTAGGATTCAAAGTTCAGTTTCCTTGAGTACTTAGCACGCCAATTCTTTTGTGAACAAGAGTTCACTTTACTACTGATGACATCACTTTCTGTACCCATCATAGCAAATCTCCTTTCTTGTTTCAAGCAGCTTTGACTATGTATCCATGTCTTGGTTTAGAAAATCGTATATTTAATTTAATCTTGTAAACTTTGTTAAGAACAACATTGCTGATTTATGAAAATCACTTGGGCTTTCTGGTGTGAATCAGAAGAAATTCTCTTCCATAATGCTCTTGTCCTTTAGATATAGCAATCCCCCTTGTTCTTTTAGAAAACCAGTCAAGTCCTTATCATCAAGGTTTGGACCACCCTGTTCAGGTTTCAACTCTTGAACTCCATTTTCTTCCATAGATTCAGGTTTTTTAATGTCCAAGTCTGTAAAGATAGTTTCCACCAGCCATACACTTGAATTGTCCTCCTCCTGTTTAGATGCTGGATCATATTTTATCTTTAAATCTTCTTCCATGATTTAAACTTCCAATGTTCTTTTCCAGGAGACATAGTTTTAACACTGCCTCTTTCTGTGCAAGCAGTTCCATCTTTTGCTGAGTGAATTTCCTAATTAGCTGCTTTAAGAATCTCATTAAGGTTATGTTGGTGATCAGACAAAAAAATCTTGTTACTCTCTTTAACTTATTTCATTAATTATTTTAAACCACTTTTGTTTTTTATTTTTCCACCCAGCACTAGCTTTGTAAAAATACTTTCTCACAGAAACAACTGCTTCACCATTCTGAAGTTTTAATTTTAATTCAAGAACACTAATCCTTACTCATATCTCCAAAGTATGGGTATTGATTGTAACTGAGTCTGTTTCAAGGCATTACGCTCCTTTGTTCCATCATTCACTTAGAGTGCTGCTGTTATCTGTTCTGGCACCTGTTCCTTAGGTTCAATCTGGAAGTTTAATTGGGACAGCTTCAGCGGTCTGTAGCTACTATTAATTATTTGTTGTCAGTTTGATGTTCCAATGTCCCTTTAACTTAATCAGGCCTGAGATTTTGACTCTTTGGGCACATCTTTAGTTGGAGCAATAATTTTCACAACAGCATCACAGATAGTCACGGATTTTTGTATGTTACTTGATTTCTCTTGTGCATTTTCAATTATAACAACGTCACAACTTTACTTGACTGACAACGCTGGAGAGGAGAACACCTTATATCCAGCCAGGTCATTGCCTGATATAAAATTAACACCATTAATAGATAGCTTTGCCACAATTCCCACAACTATAGTATTGGAAATTAAGCCCCATTTTAAATTAACTTGCTGCAATGGAGCAGTTAAACAACTTCCTTCATACATTATTTTTTAGCGAACCTTCTGAAGGGAGATTTCCATTATCTACCACTATCAGCAATTGAATGGACCCTATATCTCGAAGAATATAATTTGTCTGCCTACTCTACCAGACAAAAATGTGGAGTCTTAACACTTGAACACCAAACTTGTCTAATCCTCTATCTTCAGTTTTTTTCCGCAATTGTAAATTGATTTGAAACTGCTGGTTTGTCACAAGCCTCCCCTGCTTATGCAGTATTTCTTGAAAATACACTGTGCACTTCCACAAAGAGAACGGTCTTACCTTTACATTGCCAACAATCTTCCTTGACTTACCCCGCTTATGACAAAAATAAAATGTTGGCTCCCCTAGACTCATGCACATACATCACATTATCTGTCAACTACTCTGAGGATTATTTGGGGTTTTTAGCTTTTCTGCAAGCTACCTCACTGTGACCAGTATCTTTTTTTAATTTAAAGTACCCAATTCATTTTTCCCAATTAAGGGGCAATTTAGTGTGGCCAATCCACCTACCCTGCACATCAAACCCACGCAAACACGGGGAGAATTGTGCAAACTCCACACGGACAGTGACCCAGAGCCGGGATCGAAACTGGGACCTCGGCGCCTTGAGGCATCTGTGCTAACCACTATGCCACCGTACTGCCAGTGTGACCCGTATCTTGCCCATTGTCAACTGCCCCTCCAGTTTCTGTGTGGGTTTGCAAACAGTGGTCTCTACTCATATGTCAGTGAGACAAGTCATAAACATGAGCCGTTACAGCAGCTTCCCTTATCTCAGAAATGTTATGGTCTTTGAGGTGGGGCCTTATTCCTAAAGGGGCACTACTTTTAAATTCTTCCATTCGCATTGCCTCTCAAACTTTTTAAACGTCTTGTTCAGCCTTCAATGTTGTATACCACTTGTCAAATGTCATTTACTTTTCTCTTGCACATTCCACAAAAGTCTGATGCTGTTTCTTCCTTTAGTTTCTACTCTTTTTCCTGTATTCCTCTGGACTAGTTCATATGTATTGAGAACTGCAGTCTTTACTGTATCATAATCACTTGATTGTATATCTAAAAGAGAAGAGTACGTTTTCAACACTTTCCTACAAACACGCTTTGCAATAAAACCATCCAATTTTCTTGTAGGCATTGTAACTTTGTAGAAATGTTCTCAAGCGACATAAACTACATTCAAACTCCTTCCTCACCGAATTTAGGTATGAGGCGATTACTCCCCGACAAATCAAAACTGGGAGTTTAATCCGCGCATTGTCAAGATTTTCCACAACCGACTTCCGGTGGCGGCTATGTGGGAGTAGATCTCACATTTGGTGGCTCCCGTTTCAGTCGGACTTTTGGATCTTTTCCCCCGACTTTTTGCGCTTTTGAGGGCGGAACTGGAAAGCAATAGTACTCAGGCACCGGACCCATACAGAATTGCATGGACCTAAGAAGTCGGAGGGGACGTAAACAGCAGAAGAAGTGGTCGAGTAAGGGCACAGTGGAGGCTGTGAAAGGGACCAGCATGGCTGGTGTTCAGAGCAAGGCACCGACAGCCCAGCCCACAATGGAGCAGCTGCTGCAGACTATGCAGGAGGGCATTTTGGCTCTGAAGCGTGACAACTTGGAGCCGCTACAGAAGTCGATTGACCGGATGGAAAAAAGGCTGGATGATCAGACTGAGAAGCTCCAGCAGTTGGAGAGGTCAGTGGAGGAGCAGGCTGACTTTCAAATGGTTGCGGATGTGGAGATTTGGAGGTTGAGGGACCAGCAAAAAGTGCTTTTGGAAAGGCTGGAGGACCTGGACAACAGATCTCATCGGCAGAACGTGAGAATTGTCGGCCTCCCGGAGGGGGCAGAGGGGCTGGACACTGCCGCGTTTGTGGAGGGTATGTTTCAGAAGTTGCAGGGGAACGGGGTGTTCCCGCGCCCGCCGGTGGTGGACAGGGCACACAGAGTGCAGGTGAGGCAGCCGCGACGAGGAGGTCCCCCACGGGCGATGGTGGTACGCTTTCACAGGTACCTGGACAAGGAACGGGTGCTGCAATGGGCAAAGAACACACAAAGCTGTACTTGGGACAATACCACCCTGCGTGTTTACCAAGATTTGAGCGCTGAGGTGGCCAGGAGGAGGGCAGGCTAAAGGCAGGTGAAGGAGATACTGTATAAAAACAAGGTGAAATTCGGGCTGCTTTTTCCGGCGCGACTGTGGGATACGTATGAGGGTCAGCACCACTATTTCGAGGAACCCGAAGAGGTGATGGACTTCGTTAAGAAGCAAGGGCTGGCCCTGAGCGGAGGACGTTTGGACTCATGTTAGACCTTTTAAGTATATGTGGTGTCTCTCCCGTTTTGAAAATTGCTGCATGTTTGGGTCCGTTTTTGTCGTTCTTTTTTTCGACCATTTTAGGGTGTTGGGAGGTGGTAGGGATGTGGTTTTTTTGCGTGGTTTACCTGAATGTTTCCTTTTTGGGCTCGTTGATTAGTTGGAGTTTGGCTGGGGGGAAAATAATAAAGAAAACAGTTAAAAGGGTTGGGATAAAATGGATGCTTCAGGGGAACTTTGTGCAATCTTTTTCTGTGTCTGTATGGGAAGGACTGAAGAGTGCCTGTTATTTCTTATCTCTTTTTTTTCTTGTTTAACTTGAATGGTGCCATTGTGGGGGTTGTTTATGACTTGTATAGAGTGTTTGCTTAAGTAGGGCTGATCTGGGGAAGTGGTATGGAGGGGTCAGGGGAGGGGTGACTGGGAACAATGGGTGGGAGACGTGATGGTGCCGAGGCTGGGAGCCCCAGGTTAGCTGAGTGGGGCTAGTCAATGGTAGCCGAGGTGGGGGGTGTGCATATAGTTAGATTAGAGCAGGGGTTAGGTGATAGGATGGTGTTGCTGGGGGGAGGGAGGGAGGGGGAGTTGTTCTAGCTGACGGGGATGGAAACTGGGCATGGCAACAATGAGGAGGTCATGGGTGGAGCCGGCCAGGAGGCGGGCCACATGAAGCGCGACACATGGCTGGGGGGCTGGCCAAGGAAAGGGGATGGCTGATCGGCAAAGGGGGGGGGGTCAAAGTGCACCCCAACCAGGCTGATCACCCGGAATGTTAGAGGGTTAAACGGGCCAGTGAAGAGGGCGCATGTGTTTGCGCATCTGCGGGTTCTGAAGGCGGACATAGTCATGCTGCAGGAGACGCACCTGAAAGTGGCAGACCAGGTTAGGTTAAGGAAGGGCTGGGTCAGTCAGGTCTTTCATTCGGGGCTTGATTCTAAGACGAGGGGGGCTGCGATCCTGATTAATAAAAGGGTACAATTTGAGTCGGAGGGCACAGTCGTGGATGGGGGTGATAGGTTTGTTATGGTGAGGGGTAAGCTTGAAGGGGTGAGAGTAGTCCTGGTCAGTGTGTATGTCCCTAATTGGGACGATGTGGATTTTATTAGGGGGATGCTCGGGAAGATCCCCGACTTGGAATTGTGTAAGCTGATTATGGGTGGGGACTTTAATACAGTCCTGGACCCGAGCCTGGACCGGTCATGTTCAAGAATGGGCAGGTTGCCAGTGATGGCAAAGGAACTGAGAGGGTTCATGGAGCAAACGGGGGGGAGCTGATCCGTGGAGATTTAGCCGGCCGACGGCGAGGGAGTTCTCGTACAACTCCCACCTCCACAAGGTGTATTCCCGAATCGATTACTTTGTTGTGAGTAGGGACCTGCTGGCCGGAATGGTGGGGGCAGAATATTCGGCAATTGCCATATTGGACCATGCTCCGCACTAGGTAGACCTGCAGTTTTGTAAGGACAGCTTTCAGCGCCCACCATGGAGGCTGGAAGTTGATTACTCGCGGACGAGGCGGTGTGTGAGAGGCTGAGGAAATGCATGCTGAATTACCTGCAGGTGAATGATACTGGAGAAGTCTCGGCAGCGGTGCTCTGGGAGGCACTTAAGGCAGTGGTGAGAGGGGAGCTGATTTCAATCCGGGCACACAGGGACAGGACAGACAGGGCAGAGACGGACCGACTGATTAAGGAAATCCTACGGACGGACAGGAGTTACGCGGAATCCCCGAGGCCAGAGTTACTCAGGAAACGACAGAGGCTGCAGGCCGAATTTGGGGTGCTGACTACAGGCAAGGCTGCACAGCAGCTTAGAAAGGTAAAAGGCGCGATTTATGAGCATGGGGAGAAGGCCAGTAGAATGCTTGCGCAACAGCTAAGGAAGAGGGAAGCGGCTAGGGAAATAGGGAGGGTAGTGGATGGGGAGGGTAATCTAGTGGGTGACCTGGCAGGGCTGAACAAGGTCTTTAGGGACTTTTATAGGAAGCTGTACACTTCGGAACCCCCGGGGGACCGGGGGGGAATGAGGCGATTCCTGGACGGACTGACCTTCCCAAAAGTGGGGAGGGGGTTGGTGGACGGACTGGGGGCCCTGGACAGGATCGAAGAGGTATTGGGGGGCCTGAAGGTCATGCAGTTGGGTAAAGCCCCAGGGCCGGATGGGTATCCGGTGGAGTTTTACAAAAAGTTTGCCGGGATAGTGGGGCCGGTGCTGGTCAGGATCTTTAACGAGGCAAGAGACAGAGGGAGTTTACCCCTGATGATGTTGCAGGCCACGATCTCGCTTATACTGAAATGGGAGAAGGACCCGGAGGCTTGTTGGTCATACAGGCCGATCTCTTTGATCAACGTAGACTCCAAGTTACTGGCCAAGATCTTGGCGACTAGAATTGAGGACTATGTACCGGATGGAATTGGGGAGGACCAAACCGTGTTTGTAAAGGGGAGGCAGCTGGTGGCCAACCTAAGAAGGCTGCTCAACGTGATTATGATGCCCCCGGAGAGTAGGGAGGTAGAGATAGTGGTAGCCATGGATGCTGAAAAGGCTTTTGACCGGGTCAAGTGGGATTATCTGTGGGAGATACTAGGACGGTTCGGGTTCGGGGCGGGGTTCATCGACTGGGTTAGGCTATTATATCAGGCCCCGGAGGCGAGTGTAAGGACGAACAGCACGACATCGGACTACTTTATCCTACACCGTGGGACAAGACAGGGCTGCCCTCTCTCCCCACTGCTGTTTGCGCTGGCCATAGAGCCGCTGGCAATTACATTGAGAGCTTCTAGGGGCTGGAAAGGGCTGGTCCGGGGGGGGGGAGTGGAACATAGAGTCTCGTTATATGCAGACAATCTGCTATTATATGTATCGGACCCAATGGTGGGATGGACGGTACCATGGCAACCCTGAGGGAATTTGGCCGGTACTCCGGATACACACTGAACATGGCTAAGAGCGAGTTGTTTGTAATTCAGGCGAGGGGGCAGGAGAATAGGCTGAAGTAGTTGCCGTTCAGGCTAGTGGGGGAGAGTTTCCGATATTTGGGGATTCAGGTGGCACGGGACTGGGGCAAGCTGCATTAGCTCAACCTGTCCCGGCTGGTGGAACGAGTGAGGGAGGAGGTCCGGAGGTGGGATGCACTCCCGAGGTGGGTTGCGATCCCGCTGTCATTGGCGGGGAGGGTGCAGACTGTTAAGATGACGATTCTCCCGCGGTTCTTGTTTGTTTTTCTGCGTCTCCCCATCTTTATCCCGCGGTCCTTCTTTAAGAGGCTGAATAAAATTATTCTGAGATTTGTATGGGCGGGGAAGTCCCCGCGGGTGAAGAGGGTGATGCTTGAAAGGAACAGAGGAGAAGGGGGGCTGGCGTTGCCGAACTTCAGCAACTATTACTGGGCGGCCAACATAGCGCTGATAAGGAAATGGATGGTGGGTGTGGGGTCGATTTGGGAGCGGATGGAGTCTGCTTCGTGCAGGGACACTAGCTTGGCAGCCCTGGTCACGGCGCCTCTGCCGCTTTCGCCGGTACGGTACTCCACCAGCCCGATAGTGGTGGCGGCTCTTCGGATCTGGGGCCAGTGGAGGAGGCATGTAGGGGAGGTAAGAGCATCGGTGTGGACCCCAATCTGCGGCCACCACCGATTTGGTTGCCGGGGAACATGGACGGAGGGTATCGACTGGAGGAGAGCGGGGATTGTGAAGATGGGGGATCTGTTCCTGGAAGGGAGCTTTCCGAGCACAAGGGCGCTGGAGGAGAAGTTTGGGCTGGTGAGGGGGTATGAATTTAGATACGTACAGGTGAGGGATTTTGTACAAGACTGGTGCCATCCTTCCCACGTCTCCCGCCGAAGGGGAGACAGGACAGGGTAGTTTCTAGGGGAGAGGTGGAAGGGGGTAGAGTCTCAGACGTCTACAAGGAACTAATGGGAGCTGAGGATACGCAGACTGAGGACCTGAAGCTTAAGTGGGAAGAGGAGCTCAGGGGGGGAGATGGAGGACGGTGTCTGGGCAGAAGCCCTGAGCAGAGTAAACACGACCGCAACATGTGCCAGGCTCAGCCTGATCCAGTTTAAGGTCGTGCACCGGGCCCACATGACGGTGGCCCGGATGAGCAGATTCTTCGGGCTGGAGGACAAGTGTGCTAGATGCGCCAGAGGGCCGGCTAACCATGTACACATGTTCTGGTCGTGCCCTAAACTCAGGGGGTACTGGCAGGGATTTGCAGATGTCATGTCCCGGGTATTGAAAACTGGGGTGGTAATGAGTCCTGAGATGGCAATCTTTGGGGTTTCGGAGGACCCGGGAGTCCAGGAAGAGAGAAAGGCCGACATTCTGGCCTTTGCTTCCCTGGTAGCCCGGCGACGAATACTGGTAGCATGGAGAGACTCAAAGCCTCCGAGGGCTGAGGTATGGCTATCGGACATGGCGAGCTTTCTTGGCCTAGAGAAAGTCAAGTTCACCTTGAGAGGTTCACGACTAGGTTTCGCCCGAAGGTGGCAGCCATTTATTGACTTCTTTGCAGAGGAGTAAGCGTGGGGGGGGGGGCTAGGGTAGAGTAGAGAAGAGTAGGGGATATTGAGGCAGGTCCTTGCGTAAACAGAGCCGTGGTTTGCACTATGTTGAATTTGGGTCTTGACTTCTTTTTTTTGTACTGTACAATGTCACTTTTTCTATATGCCTAAAATACCTCAATAAAATTGTTTGTTTAAAAAAAAGATTTTCCACAACCCACTGCTTGCATAATCTAAGTTGTTCTCTGTCCAGATCAAACTTCCTCGTTTTTTTGTCTCTCTGGAATTCAAAGCTTTCCCTTTCTCCTTGCTAAAACAGATTTTCCTGCTCTTTTTTCCTGAGGGTTCAAATTCAAATTTTTGCACTTTGCTTCCTTTTTATCTTTGGAGATTTAATTCAAGTTTTTGCATTTAGCCATGCCGACTTTTAAGTGAATGCAGTGAAAATGACCTTCAAATCTTGTTTGATAAATTCTAGCGCACTCAGTTCCAGGCTCTGGATTTTTATCCTGCAAGTGTCCTAATTTGTTATGATCCCCATCGACCGATAACTTTTCAAAGTACATTTGATTTCCCAGCAACTGACTTAAATAAATCACACAAGATTTCAAGTTTTTAATATTTCTGATAATGAGACATGTTGCTGAAGCTTTTCATCCTGCACTCATCATGACAAATGCAAGAATGCCCAACTTCAAATATTCACAAGGGTCACAATGGACAACTACAGGAGAAAAGGGTGCTGATTGGTTAGCAAGTTGACTCTGATTACTTGAGGCATTGCCATGGAGATAGCAAAAGGGAATTATCGGCTCCCCAAGCTTGGATGGATGGATGGATTGGATGGATGGATTTGTTTATTGTCACGTGTACCGAGGTACAGTGAAAAGTATTTTTCTGCGAGCAACTCAACAGATCATTAAGTACATGAGAAGAAAAGGGAATAAAAGAAAATACATAATAGGGCAACACAGCATATGTAACTACAAAAGCACTGGCATCGGATGAAGTATACAGGGTGTAGTGTTAATGAAATCAGTCCATAAGAGGGTCATTTAGGAGTCTGGTGACAGTGGGGAAGAAGCTGTTTTTGAGTCTGTTCGTGCGTGTTCTCAGACTTCTGTATCTCCTGCCCGATGGAAGAAGTTGGAAGAGTGAGTAAGCCGGGTGGGAGGGATCTTTGATTATACTGCCCGCTTTCCCCAGGCAGCGGGAGGTGTAGATGGAGTCAATGGATGGGAGGCAAGTTTGTGTGATGGACTGGGCGGTGTTCACGACTCTCTGAAGTTTCTTGCGGTCCTGGGCCGAGCAGTTGCCATACCAGGCTGTGATGCAGCCCGATAGGATGCTTTCTATGGTGCATCTGTAAAAGTTGGTAAGAGTCAATGTGGACATGCCAAATTTCCTTAGTTTCCTGAGGAGGTATAGGCGCTGTTGTGCTTTCTTGGTGGTAGCGTCGACGTGGGTGGACCAGGACAGATTTTTGGAGATGTGCACACCTAGGAATTTGAAACTGCTAACCATCTCCACCTCGGCCCCGTTGATGCTGACAGGGGTGTGTACAGTACTTTGCTTCCTGAAGTCAATGACCAGCTCTTTAGTTTTGCTGGCATTGAGGGAGAGATTGTTGTCGCTACACCACTCCACTAGGTTCTCTATCTCCCTCCTGTATTCGGACTCATCGTTATTCGAGATCCGGCCCACTATGGTCGTATCGTCAGCAAACTTGTAGATGGAGTTGGAACCAAGTTTTGCCACGCAGTCATGTGTGTACAGGGAGTAGAGTAGGGGGCTAAGTACGCAGCCTTGCGGGGCCCCGGTATTGAGGACTATTGTGGAGGAGGTGTTGTTCATTCTTACTGAGTGTAGTCTGTTGGTCAGAAAATCGAGAATCTCCCGGGGAAGATGGACGGGGGGTTCCAAGGCTGGCATCGGGCGGGGATTAGAAGAATGGGGGACCTGTTCATTGACGGGACATTTGCGAGCCTAGGGGCACTGGAGGAGAAATTTGAGTTACCCCCGGGAAATGCATTTAGATATATGCAGGTGAGGGCTTTTGTGAGGCGACAGGTGAGGGAATTTCCGTTGCTCCCGGCACAAGAAGTTCAAGATAGGGTGATCTCGGGGGTATGGGTCGGGGAGGGCAAGGTGTCGGAAATATACCAAGAGATGAAAGAAGAGGGGGAAGCGCTAGTAGAAGAGTTGAAAGGTAAATGGGAGGAGGAGCTGGGGGAGGAGATTGAGGAAGGGCTATGGGCTGATGCCCTGGGTAGGGTTAATACCTCCTCCTCGTGTGCCAGGCTCAGTCTGATACAATTTAAGGTGGTTCACAGAGCGCATTTGACGAGGGCGAGGCTGAGTAGGTTCTTTGGGGTAGAGGGTAGATGTGAAAGATGTTCAGGGAGCCCGGCGAACCATGTCCATATGTTTTGGTCATGCCCGGCATTGGGGGGGTTCTGGAGAAGTGTGGCGGGAGTAATATCCCAGGTGGTGAAAGTCCGGGTCAAGCCAAGCTGGGGACTAGCAATATTTGGAGTAGTGGATGAGCCGGGAGTGCAGGAGGCGAAAGAGGCCGGAATTCTTGCCTTTGCGTCCCTAGTAGCCCGGCGAAGGGTCTTGCTATTGTAGAAGGAGGCGAAGCCCCCCAGCCTGGAGGCCTGGATTAACGACATGGCGGGGTTCATAAAATTGGAGAGAATTAAGTTTGCTTTGAGAGGGTCTGCACAGGGGTTTTACAGGCGGTGGCAACCGTTCCTAGAATATCTCGCAGAGCGTTAGAGGAAGGTCGGTCAGCAGCAGCAGAAACCCTGGGGGGGGGGGGGGGAGGAGGGGGGAACGAGAGATTGTTTGAGGGGATGGACGAGCGGGAGATGGCATGGACGGTGGGGAGAAACGGTACGTGCGGCCAAGAGCCAGTGTATAAAGCTATGTAAATATACCATCTTGCTCAGGGTGATTTTGCGTTATTTTGTTACGGGGGGGGGGGTGTTATTGTTTGTAAGGGGGAAAAATTGTGTTGTTAAAAAACCTTAATAAAATTAAAAAAAAAAAAGAAAATCGAGGATACAGTTGCAGAGGGAGGAGCCAAGTCCTAGGTTTTGGAGTTTTGATATGAGCTTGGCTGGGATTATGGTGTTGAAGGCGGAGCTGTAGTCAATAAATAGGAGTCTAATGTAGGAGTCCTTGTTTTCGAGATGCTCTAGGGATGAGTGTAGGTCCAGGGAAATGGTGTCTGATGTGGGCCGGTTGCAGAGGTATGCGAATTGAAGTGGATCAAGGCGTTCTGGGAGTATGGAGGTGATGCGCTTCATGATCAACCTCTCGAAGCACTTCATTACCACTGATCGGTAGTCATTGGGGCACATCCAGGTAATTCAAAAATCTGCAAGGCTTGAATATATTCACTTTGTTTGCGGAGAACAGGTCCATGCAAATGAATATATGTCGCTTCTATCATGCATAAATAAGCTGTATTTTGATCTCGATGATCATCGTAAATTGGTTGTTAGTGTAGCTATTAGCACACTTAGGATTGTTCAGCAAGTGGTGCCCAATCACAAAATCACATCTAACAGCTTGAGATGATCTATTGGTTTCTTTATTGCTTCTCATAGTGAATACACAGGCTTACAATTGGTTTCTGTTGCTTGGTCCAAAAGGCACATGAAAATACTTCACAGCCTAGGATGAAAAAGGTGTCACTTCAGATGCGTTGTTCCTTTGAGATATTTACTTAGTATTTACAGCACAGAATAATAATCTTTATTAGTGTCACAAGTAGGCTTACATTAACACTGCATGAAGTTACTGTGAAAACAGATACCACAACAGTAACTACACTTCAAAAGTACTTCACTGGATTTAACGAGCTTTGGGATGTTGTTAGGTTGTGAAAGGCGCCACATAAATGCAAATATTTATTCCCTTCATTGAGCCCAACATGTCCAAGCTGGTGGTTACGCTCCACATGTGCATTCCCTTCTGTTTACCCATCACCTATTTAGTTTGGCCAACTTGGCCATGGGAGATGTATCGGCAACAAGTTGTGAATGTTAAAGTTGTGGTTCTGTTCATCTCAGTCAGCAGAAGTGCAAAGCCAGCAGCGGGATTCATTTTAATTTTATTTCCATAGAGTTGGCTGTTTATCAACGATTATGTTTCGAGGGTGAATGTTTTTTTTTACAGGTAGAGAAAAAATGTCTGCACTGGTTTAACATTGAAGGTTCAGGCACGTGATTCTGGATCCGGCGGGGCTGAATGATGTGTTTTGGGAATTTTACAGTGGATTGTATAAATTGGAACCCCCAGCTTGGGAGGAGGGGTTGAAGCGATTTCTGGGAGGGCTGGAGTTCCCGAGGATAGATGAGGAGTTGGTGGAGGAGTTGGGAGCCCCAATCGGGCTTGGGGAGGTTATAGACGGGTTGGGGGCGATGCAATCGGGTAAAACCCCGGGACCAGATGGATACCCGGTTGAGTTTTATAAAAAGTTTTCCGGGCTGTTGGGGCCGCTCCTGGTAAAGGCTTTCAAAGAGTCAAAGGAGCTGGAAGTGCACCCCCCGATGTTATCGCAGGCATCAGTTCTCCTTATTTTGAAGCGGGATAAGGATCCGGAGAGTTGTGGTCCGTATAGGCCGATCTCCCTGCTGAATGTGGATGTGAAATTGCTGGCACAAATCCTGGCCACACGCACAGAGGATTGTGTTCCGGGGGTAATAGGGGAGGACCAGACCAGATTTGTTAAGGGACGACACCTGTTGTTCAACATTAGGCGGCTCCTTAATGTAATGATGATGCCTGCGGAGGGGCACGAGGTCGAGGTGGTGGCGGCCATGGATGCAGAAAAGGCCTTTGATCGAGTGGAGTGGAACTATTTGTGGGCTGTCCTGGGAAGGTTTGGGTTTGGGCAGGGATTTGTGGATTGGATCCAGTTGCTATATCAGACACCGGTGGTGAATGTAAGGACCAAACGGGTTCGATCGGAGTATTTTAGTCTGCGCCGGGGGACGAGGCAGGGGTGTCCATTCTCTCCACTACTGTTTGCCCTGGTCATTGAGCCTTTGAGAGCATCGAGCATTTGGTGGGGGATAGTGAGAGGGGGGTGGAGCATTGAGTTTCACTCTATGCGGAGGATCTGCTCCTTTACATAACAGACCCGTTGGGGGGAATTGCAGGAATTATGGGAATACTGGAGGAATTTGGTCGGTTCTCAGGTTACAAGCTGAATATGGGCAAGAGTGAGGTCTTCACAATCCAGGCAAGGGGGCAGGAGAGGAGACTGAGGGAGATGCCGTTCAAGTGGCCGGAAGGAGTTTTAGGTACCTGGGGATTCAGGTGGCAAGGGACTGGGGTCGGCTTCATGAACTAAATTTGGGCAATTGAACAAATGAAAGAGGACTTCTGTAGGTGGGAAGTGCTCCCGCTGTCATTGGCGGGGAGGGTGTACAGACTGTGAAAATGACAGTCCTCCCGAGATTGTTGTTCGTGTTTCAGTGACTTCCAATGTTTATCCCCAAGGCATTTTTTAGGAGGGTGAACGCGGCAATCTCGGGTTTTATATGGGCCGGGAAAGCCCCGAGGGTGAAGAAGGTCCTTCATGAGCGGGAGCGCGGGGAGGGGGCTCGGCTCTTCCGAACTTTATTAATTACTACTGGGCGGCCAGTATTTCGATGGTTAGGAAATGGGTAGTGGGTGTCAGGATATGCAGACATGCAGATAATGATATACAGACAGGCACAGACAGGCAGCTAATGAACACAGAGAACAGGACATGACCAATGAGCAGGTAGGACACTCAGGGGTGGTCTCTGATTATAAAAGGCACGAGGCACTCACACTCCGCCTCTTTCCACTGATGAACATCTACAGAGTGAGTCAGGGTGTATTTACAGTAACACCTTCCAGCACATGGTCAAGAGCTAGTCTGGTTCAGTCAGACAGATTAACCACACTTAGGTTAGCAGAGAGTCAAACTCATAGAGAACTGTGCTAATTGTGCTACTGGTTCAATAAATCAGATTGAACTAACTTCAAGGTCTGGAGTATCTTTTGGTTAAAGCTGCATCCAGTTGCAGCCTGTGTTATCCCAGAGTACATAACAAAACATGCTACCAGGAGACTGCTTACTCTAGGTGGTTTACCTCAGTCCGTTCCGTGACAACCAGCGAATGTATCCCGGCACCATGGAGAAGATTCAGGCTCCTCACCTGCTCAGGACCTCCAGCAATCTCAGTGCCAACTGGCGGACATTCAAGCAAAAGTTTCTGCTGTACATCAAAGCTTCAGACCTCATGAGTGCGTCTGATGTAATGAAGATCACGCTTCTTCTCTCAACAGCGGGTGATCAAGCCATTGAACTCTTCAACTCTTTTCACTTCACCGAAGGCCAGGCAAAGTTTCAGACCATCCTGGACAAGTTTGACAATCACTATGAAGTGGACACCAATGAAATCTTCGAGCGCTACATATTCAAACAACGTCTTCAAGGTAAAGATGAAACTTTCAATGCCTTCTTAACTAACCTCCGCCTGCTAGCGCTGTCCTGCAACTTTGGTTATATTGCTGACTCCATGATCAGAGACCAAATCGTTTTTGGAGTTCACTCTGATCCTCTGAGAGAGCAGCTACTGAAAATCAAGCATATGACCCTGCCAGTCGGGATTGAAACATGCACAGGACTTCCGGTTGCGGTGATGCCGAGCTAGCCGCATGTTTCAGCGGCTCCAGCTCCGACGGACCTTTGGGCTCTTTTAAGAGCCCCAACGGGGAATTTTCTGTCGACCCAGCCCGGTGTGGGGTGTGGGAGAAGGGTGACCCCCCAAACGAAGGAGGAAAAAACCGGCGGCGGCTGCAGCCCGAGGAATCATCGACCAAAAGGTCAGAGGGAGAGAAGTTCAAGATGGTGGCGGAGAAAGCGCAGGCGACATGGGGGCCTGAGCAGGATGAAATCGTGAGACGGTGCGTGGAGCTGCTGAAGAGGGAGGTGCTGACCCCGATGCTACAGGCAATTGAGGGGCTCAAGGAGACATTAAAGACCCAGGAGACAGAGCTTCGCGTGGTGGAGCAGAAGGTGACAGATATTGAGGACGAGATCCTGGGCCTGGCGGTTAAGACTCAGACGCACGAGGCACTTCATAAAAGGTGCACTGAAAGGATCGAGGCCCTAGAAAACGGAGCGCGAAGGAAGAACCTTCGGATACTTGGTCTCCCTGAGGGTGTGGAAGGAGTGGACTGTGGAGCGTACGCAAATACGATGCTGAGTTCACTGATGGGTGCTGAGGCCCCTACGGGCCCCATGGAGGTGGAGAGGGCAAATCGGATTCCGTCGAGAAGACCAAAAGCGGGAGAACCACCAAGGGTGATAATCGTGCGATTTTACCACCTTCAGGACAGAGAAGAGGTCCTGAGATGGGCAAAAGGTGCGGAGTAGCAGATGGGAGAACGCTGTGGTACGGATATACCAGGATTGGAGTGCGGAGGTGGCGAGAAGGAGGGCGAGCTTCAACCGAGCCAAAGAGGTGTTGCATAAAAGGAAGGTGAGGTTTGGGATGCTGCAGCCGGCAAGATTATGGGTCACGTATCAGGAGAGACACCATTATTTCGAGACGGCGGAGGAAGCATGGTCCTTCATCAAAGAAGAGAAATTGGATGGGAACTGAGAGACTGATGCTGCAGGAAATGTTATTGTTATTGATTTTGTTAATGTTATGGGTGAAGTTAATTGAGAAGCAAACTGGGAAGGGGGGAGACATTGGGGAAATGTGGGTGCCGGTGATGGGGGAAAGACGGGACACAGTCGGAGAATGGGGAAGGGGAGGGGGAGGGGAAAGGGAGCTGCGCCATAAGAGGCGGGTCAGGTAAACGGATGTTCCCGCGCCAGAAAGAATAAGGCGGGAAGACAGGCGCAAGGCGGATGGGAGTTCCCCCACACGGGGGGGGGGGTCGAGGAGTGAGCAGGAGCAGCCGGGGTCAGTTGAAGTCAGCTGACTTACGGAAGTGACATGGGGGGAGCAATCAAGCTAGATAGGGATCTAGCGGGGGGGGGGGGGGGGGACAACTGGGTTGCTGCTGCGGAAATCCAAAAGGAAATGGCTAAAGAGTGGGTGGGCGGGGATGGTGTGCGACGCTGGGGGAGCGAGCGGGAGCGCGGAGGCGGGATATGGGACTGGCCTAGAGAAGGTAATGGCTAGTCGACACGGAAGGGGGGCAGGTAGCCCTCTAGTGAGGTTGATCACGTGGAACGTGAGTGGCCTGAACGGACCGATAAAAAGGGCCCGAGTGCTAGCGCATTTGAAAGGACTAAGGGCAGACGTGGTTATGCTCCAAGACACGCACCTAAAGGTGGCGGACCAAGTTAGGCTAAGGAAAGGATGGGTGGGACAGGTGTTCCACTCAGGCCTGGACGCAAAGAACAGAGGGGTGGCCATTTTGGTGGGGAAATGGGTAGCATTTGAAGCAAAGAACATCGTAGCAGATAGCGGAGGTAGATATGTAATGGTGAGTGGTAGGCTGGAGGGAATGGAGGTCGTGTTGGTTAATGTGTATGCCCTAAATTGGGACGATGCGGGATTTATGAGACGGATGCTGGGGCGTATACCGGACCTGGAGGTAGGAAACTTGATTCTAGAAGGGGACTTTAATACGGTGCTAGACCCGGGGCTAGATAGATCCAGCTCAAGGACCGGAAGAAGGCCGGCAGCGGCCAAAGTACTTAAGGGGTTTATGGACCAAATGGGGGGAGTGGATCCATGGCGATTTCTTAGACCTAGGGCTAGGGAGTTTTCCTTCTTCTCCCATGTCCATAAAGTGTACTCCCGGATAGATTTTTTTGTTTTGGGAAGGTCGTTGATCTCTAGGGTGGAAGAAGCTGAGTACTCAGCCATAGCGGTTTCGGATCATTCCCCACATTGGGTGGACCTGGAATTAGGAGAGGGCAGGGAGCAGAGAACACTCTGGCGATTAGATGTGGGACTGATGGCGGATGAGGGAGTGTGTGCAAGAGTGCGGGGGTGTATTGAGAGATACCTGGAGGTCAATGACGACGGCGAGGTCCCTGTGGGAGTGGTTTGGGAAGAACTAAAAGCGGTGGTCAGAGGAGAGCTGATCTCTATTGGGGCCCACAAAAGGAAAACAGAGGCCAAGGAAAGGGAAAGATTACTGGGGGAGATTTTAAGGGTGGACAGGGAATTTGCAGAGACCCCGGAGGAGGAATTGTACAGGGAGAGGAGACGACTCCAGACGGAGTTTGACCTTCTGACCACCAGAAAGGCGGAGGTACTGTGGAGGAAGGCACAGGGGAGGAGGTATGAATATGGGGAAAAGGCTAGTCGCCTGTTGGCTCATCAATTGCGAAAGAGGGCATCAGCGAGGGAGATAGGAGGAATTAGAGACGAAAGGGGAGACACGGTGCGAAGGGCAGGAAAGATAAATGAGGTGTTCAAGACCTTTTATGAGGAACTGTATAGGTCTCAACCCCCAGAGGGAGAGGAGGGGATGTGGCAGTTCCTGGACCAATTGAGGTTCCCGAAAGTGGAGGAGCAGGAGGTGGTAGGCCTGGGGGCACCGATTGAGGTGGACGAGGTCATTAAGGGACTGGGAAGCATGCAAGCAGGGAAGGCCCCGGGGCCAGACGGGTTCCCGGTGGAATATTACAGAAAATATGTGGACTTGTTGGCCCCGTTGATGGCGAGGACGTTCAATGAGGCCAGGGAAGGGGGGACTCTACCCCCGACGATGTCGGAGGCGACGATATCGCTAATTTTGAAGAGGGACAAAGATCCGTTGCAGTGCGGGTCCTATAGACCTATTTCACTATTGAACGTGGACGCCAAATTGCTGGCAAAGGTACTGGCATCGAGGATAGAGGACTGTGTCCTGGGGGTGGTGCACGAAGACCAGACAGGGTTCGTAAAAGGGAGACAACTGAATGTTAACGTGCGACGACTATTAGGGGTGATAATGATGCCCCCAGTGGAGGGGGAGGCAGAGATAGTGGCGGCAATGGACGCAGAGAAGGCATTTGATAGGGTGGAGTGGGAGTATTTATGGGAAGTGTTAAGGAGGTTTGGGTTTGGGAACGGGTTTATTAGCTGGGTTAGACTTCTTTATGGGGCTCCAACGGCAAGCGTAGTTACAGGTCGACATAGATCGGAGTATTTCCAACTATATAGGGGAACAAGACAGGGATGCCCGCTCTCTCCATTGTTGTTCGCGTTGGCAATTGAAGCTCTGGCCATGGCGCTGAGAGACTCCAGGAAATGGAGAGGGGTGATTAGAGGGGGAGAAGAACACCGAGTCTCGTTATACGCGGATGACCTATTGTTATACGTGTCGGACCCAGCGGGGGGGGGATGATAGAGGTTATGCGAATTTTGAGGGGGTTCGGGGAATTCTCGGGGTATAGGCTAAACATGGGGAAGAGTGAATTATTTGTGATACACCCAGGGGACCAGAGTAGAGAGATAGAAGGCTTGCCGCTCAGGAAAGTGGAAAGAAACTTCCGATACCTGGGGATTCAGATCGCTAGGAGCTGGGGAACCTTGCACAGACTTAATCTGACACGGCTGGTAGAACAAATGGAGGAGGACTTCAAGAGGTGGGACATGCAGCCTCTATCGCTGGCAGGCAGGGTGCAAGCAATTAAGATGATGGTCCTCCCGAGGTTCTTATTTGTATTTCAATGTCTCCCTATATTAATCACCAAGACCTTCTTTAATAAAATAGACAGGAGCATCACGAGCTTCGTGTGGGCAGGGAAAGTCCCGAGAGTAAGGAGGGGGTTCCTTCAGCGCAGTAGGGACAGAGGAGGATTGGCACTACCGAACTTGGGCGATTACTATTGGGCCGCCAATGTGGCAATGGTACGTAGATGGATGATGGAGGGGGAGGGAGTGGCGTGGAAAAGACTGGAGAGAAAGCCCTGTAAAGGGACGAGTTTAGAGGCGCTGGTGACGGCGCCGCTACCGTTCTCACCTAAAAAGTTTACCACGAACCCGGTGGTGGCGGCAACACTGAATATCTGGGGACAGTGGAGGCGACAGAGAGTGGTGCGGGGAGCCCTGGTGGGGTCCCCTATCAGGAACAACCATAGGTTCGCCCCAGGAAGAATGGATGGAGGATTTCAGAGCTGGTACCAGTTGGGAATTAGGAGGGTGGGAGATTTATTTATAGATGGGACTTTTGCGAGCTTGGGAGCATTGGAGGAAAAGTATAAGTTGCCCCGGGGAAATTTCTTGAGATATATGCAGGTGAGGGCGTTTACTAGACAACAGGTGAGGGAATTTCCGTTGCTCCCGACACAGGGGATACAGGACAGGGTGCTTTCAGGGGTGTGGGTCGGAGAGAGCAAGGTGTCAGAGATTTATCGAGAGATGAGGGAAGAGGGGGAGGAGTCGGTGGGCGAACTAAAAGGAAAGTGGGAAGAAGAATTAGGGGAGGAGATAGAGGAGGGTATGTGGGCTGATGCCCTAAGCAGGGTGAATTCCTCTTCCTCATGCGCCAGGCTTAGCCTGATTCAATTTAAGGTGCTACATAGAGCACACATAACGGGAGCAAGATTGAGCAGGTTCTTTGGAGTGGAGGACAAATGTGGGAGGTGTGGCGGGAGCCCGGCAAACCACGCACATATGTTTTGGGCATGCCCGGCACTGGAAGGGTATTGGAAGGGAGTGATGGGAGTGATTTCGCAGGTGGTGAAGGCCCGGCTCAAACCAGGCTGGGGGTTAGCTCTATTTGGAGTTGCGGAAGAGCCGGGAGTGCAGGAGGCGAAAGAGGCCGACGTTGTGGCCTTTGCGTCCCTAGTAGCCCGGCGTAGGATCCTACTCATGTGGAAGGAGGCGAAACCCCCCGGACTGGAGGCCTGGGTAAACGATATGGCGGGGTTCATTAAACTGGAGCAGATAAAATTTGCCCTGAGAGGATCGGCTCAAGGGTTCACCAGGCGGTGGCAGCCATTTCTCGACTACCTAAGGGAACGTTAGAGGGAAGACAGATGACCAGCAGCAGCAACCCAGGGGGAGGGGGGGGGGGGGGAGGAGGGGGGAGGGGGGGGGTTAGTTTAGTTTAGGTCAATAGATAAGGGGGTTTTGTTACTTGTGTATGGTTAAAAAATTTCTGTTTTGTTACTGTTGCGTTTGTTTTGTAAGAGGAAAAATTGTTGTTTGGAAATTTTTTTTTCAATAAAATACATTAAAAAAAAAAGAAACATGCACAGTGCATGAGCACACCAAAAATCGCTATGCCCAGTACAAATCGGCTGAAAATGAGAGACTTGCCTCCCACGAGGCAGAGAGAGCGCAGGCCATCGCCCGGATGCAGCGCCTCAGCATTGATGAAAGCGGCCATTTTGCGCGCTTTTCCCGGGGCCCCAAGCATGCGCGATGCGAACGGGATAACAAAGCGGCCGAGACCCGCACTGCGCATGTGCGACAACGCGCGGAGCGTCAGGACGGCGACGTCATGACGTGCTCGAACTGCGGCAACGCGCACTTAAAGAAACACTGCCCTGGAAGAGGCAGGCGATGTTTAAACTGCAGGAAGCCTGGACACTGTGCAGCCTTGTGCAGGTCTGCACCTCCAGTCAGGGGCCAGCGCTCCCAATTCCGACGACGGCGCGTTCAGAGTGTGCAACAACGATTACAGGATTCTGATCCTGGCAGCACAACGGATCCAGAGGAAGACTGCCTGGACTCCGCTTACTGAGTGGGCATCATTACCAAATGTGAATATGCAACATCCAACTCATCACAACTTCAATCCATCCTCGCTGTGGATTCTGCGGACGAATGGCGTGCGGTGATGCAGGTCAACCACTGCTCCATCCAGTTTAAGCTGGACACAGGTGCTTCTGCCAACCTCCTCTCACAGGCAGATTTCAAACGCATCAAGAAGCCCCCCAAGGGCCTTCCAGCAGCCTGCAGGCTCCTGGACTACAATGGAACTGCCATCACGGCACTGGGATCCTGCCATCTACTCGTCTCCAACCAGAGCACCCGTGCATGGTTACGTTTTGAAATTGTCAAGCCAGACAGGGTATCCCTACTTGGCGCGCATGCCTGCAAGCAGCTGAACCTCGTGCAGCGGGTTTACACAACAACATCCTCCAATGTGGATTTTCAGGCCGGCATTGACGACATCCTCGCTCAGTATCCGGATGTGTTCGACGGGATGGGCACGCTGCCATATTGATACAAGATTCTGCTACAACCTGATGCCAAGCCAGTGGCCCACGCACACGCCAGGTCCCGGCTCCGCTGAGGGAGCGCCTGAAGGCACAACTCAAGGATCTTCAGCAACAGGGCATCATTTCCAAGGTAACCGAACCGACTGACTGGGTCAGCTCGATGGTATGTGTTAGAAAGCCTTTGGGAGACCTGCGCATCTGCACTGTCCCAAGGATCTCAATAAGAATATAATGCGTGAACACTACCCCATCCCGAAGCGGATATGTACATAGGGCGCACGCACGTTTTTTCACCAAGTTAGATGCATCACATAAATTTTGGCAAATCCAGCTGGATGAGTCCAGCAGAAGGCTCTGCACCTTCAACACACCATTTGGCTCTGGGGGCGCTGGCAACGGCGCCGCTGCCGCTCTCTCCAAGGAGGTATACCACGAGCCCGGTGGTGGTGGCGGCCCTCAAAGTTTGGGGGCAGTGGAGGCGGCATAGGGGGGAAGTTGGGACCTCGGCGTGGACCCCTGTGGCGCACAAAGACTCCGTGAGACGAATAGAGTGAAGTCGATGAGGCTTTATTAAGCGTGTCTGTTCCCCAGCAGCCCGATAGTAAACTGGCCTGCGGGGGAAGGCACCGGCTTCTTATACTTCGCCTTCATGGCGGAGTATGAGGTCAACGGCCAACCAGGACCCGGGATCTGTCAGCCAATGACATTAGGGCTTCCAGTCCCACATGACCCCCAATACATACTACCACATTCACCCCTTGTCAAAAATGAACCCGGCGGGGTGATGCTTCGTATGGTGGTAAGGGTTTACAGGGCTGGTCCTGGGAGGATAGAACAGTTACATGGTAGTACAGTATTGGACAGTATCGTCCTGTTACAACTATTTACAGAGGGTATAGGAAAAACAAAATGTTCATTGGACAGTCCATCTTTGTTTTACATCGACGCCACGAGTCGGTCGGGCGGTCTGGTCGTCCGTGTCGATCGCCTCGGCCCCGGCGGTGGTGGTGGTGCTTGTACCAGCGTTGTCGCCTCCGGGAGCCGCACGGTTTCAGCTGTCAGTGCAAAGGGGAGGGGGACTGATCCTCCTGGGAAGGGGGCGGTCGCGGGGTGCGGCGGTGGCAGGAAGGGGGGCGGTTGGGTTGATGGTGTCGGGGGGGTGTGCGTGGTGCCGGCGGGCGCCAGATCCCGCAGGGAGACCGTGTCCTGTCGGCCGTCGGGGTACTCCACGTAGGCGTACTGGGGGTTTGCGTGGAGGAGGTGAACCCTTTCGACCAACGGGTCCACCTTATGTGCCCGCACGTGCTTTCGGAGCAGGATGGGTCCTGGGGCCGCCAGCCAGGTCGGCAGCGACGTTCCAGAGGAGGACCTCCTAGGGAAGACAAGGAGACGCTCGTGAGGCGTTTGATTAGTGCTTGTACATAATAACGACCGGATGGAATGGAGAGCGTCCGGGAGGACCTCCTGCCACCGTGAAACTGGGAGATCCCTGGACAGTAGGGCCAGTAGGACGGCCTTCCAGACCGTGCCGTTCTCCCTTTCTACTTGCCCGTTCCCCCGGGGGTTGTAGCTGGTCGTCCTGCTTGAAGCTATGCCCTTGCTGAGCAGGAACTGGCGCAGCTCGTCACTCATGAAAGAGGACCCCCTGTCGCTGTGGACGTATGCGGGGTAACCGAACAGCGTGAAGATGCTGTTCAGGGCTTTAATGACTGTGGCCGCGGTCATGTCGGTGCAGGGAATGGCAAAAGGGAAGCGGGAGTATTCGTCCACTACATTAAGGAAATACGCGTTGCGGTCGGTGGAGGGGAGGGGCCCTTTGAAATCGAGACTGAGGCGCTCAAAGGGGCAGGAAGCCTTAATCAGGTGCGCTCCATCTGGCCTGAAAAAATGCGGTTTGCATTCTGCGCAGATGTGGCAGTCCCTTGTGACTGTACGGACCTCCTCTAAGGAGTATGGGAGATTGCGGGACTTGATGAAGTGGTAAAACCGAGTGACCCCCGGGTGGCAGAGGTCCTCGTGGAGGGCTTGGAGGTGGTCAATTTGTGTGTTGGCACATGTGCCGCGGGATAGGGCATCGGACGGCTCGTTCAGCTTTCCGGGCCGGTACAAGATCTCATAGTTGAAGGTGGAGAGTTCGATCCTCCACCGCAAGATCTTGTCGTTCTTGATCTTGCCCCGCTGTGCATTATCGAACATGAAGGCTACCGACCGTTGGTCAGTGAGGAGAGTGAATCTCCTGCCGGCTAGGTAATGCCTCCAATGTCGCACAGCTTCCACTATGGCTTGGGCTTCCTTTTCCACTGAGGAGTGGCGGATTTCTGAGGAGTGGAGGGTTCGGGAGAAGAAGGCCACGGGTCTGCCCGCTTGATTAAGGGTAGCCGCTAGAGCTACGTCAGAGGCGTCGCTCTCAACCTGGAAGGGGAGGGACTCGTCGATGGCGCGCATCGTGGCCTTTGCGATGTCCGCTTTGATGCGGCTGAAAGCCTGGCAAGCCTCTGTCGACAGCGGGAAAGTCGTGGTCTGTATTAGGGGGCGGGCCTTGTCTGCGTACTGGGGGACCCACTGGGCGTAGTATGAAAAGAACCCCAGGCAGCGTTTCAGGGCTTTTGGGCAGTGCGGGAGGGGAAATTCCATGAGTGCGCGCATACGTTCGGGGTCGGGGCCTATTATCCCATTGCGCACTATGTAGCCCAGAATGGCGAGCCGATCGTGCTAAAAACGCACTTGTCCTCGTTGTACGTGAGGTTCAAGGCTTTGGCAGTCTGGAGGAATTTTTGGAGGTTGGCGTCGTGGTCCTGCTGATCGTGGCCGCAGATGGTTACATTGTCGAGGTACGGGAACGTGGCCCGTAACCCATGTTGATCAACCATTCGGTCCATTTCCCGTTGGAAGACCGAGACGCCGTTTGTGACGCCAAAAGGGACCCGTAGGAAATGGTATAATCGCCCGTCTGCCTCGAAGGCTGTGTACTTGCGGTCACTTGGGCGGATGGGGAGCTGATGGTAGGCGGACTTGAGGTCCACGGTGGAGAAGACTTTATACTGGGCAATCCGATTGACCATGTCGGATATGCGGGGGAGAGGGTACGCGTCTAGTTGTGTCTACCTGTTGATGGTCTGGCTATAGTCAATGACCATCCTTTGTTTCTCCCCTGTCTTCACTACTACCACCTGCGCTCTCCAGGGACTATTGCTGGCCTGGATTATGCGCTCCTTTAGTAGCCGCTGGACTTCGGAGCGAATGAAGGTCCGGTCCTGGGCGCTGTACCGTCTGCTCCTAGTGGCGACGGGTTTGCAATCCGGGGTGAGGTTTGCAAACAAGGACGGGGGTTGCACCTTGAGGGTGGCGAGACCGCAGATAGTGAGTGGGGGTATGGGGCCGCCGAATTTAAACGTAAGGCTCTGTAGGTTACATTGAAAATCTAAGCCCAGCAAGGTGGGGGCACAGAGTTGGGGAAGGAAGTTAAGTTTGTAGTTTTTGAATTCCCTCCCCTGTACCGTTAGGGTAACTATGCAGAATCCCTGGATCTGTACGGAGTGGGATCCTGCAGCTAGGCAAATCTTTTGTGCGCTGGGGAAGGTAGTTAAGGAACAGCGTCTTACCGTGTCGGGATGTATAAAACTTTCCGTGCTCCCGGAGTCGACTAGGCATGGTGTCTCGTGGCCGTTAATTAGGACCGTTGTCGTCGTCGTCTGGAGAGTCCGGGGCCGAGCCTGATCGAGTGTAACCGAAGCGAGCCGTGGTTGTAGTAGTGGGGTGGGGTCCGTTGTTGCTGTCCAAGATGGCGTCGGGGATGGACAAAATGGCCACCCCCATACATCGCCCGTGGCTGAGGGGTCACAAGATGGCGTCGGGGGTGGACAAAATGGCCGCCCCATGCGTCGTACAGGTCGGGGGCGGTCCAAGATGGCGGCGCCCCTCCTCCCCTCGTGGTGGTCGGGACCCAAAATGGCGGCGTCTGTGGGTCGCACATGGTGTGCTGGGGGGTCTGGGGAGCGCTAGGACCGCGCGGAGTTCCTTGACTGCGAGCGCCAGGGCCGCGGGCGCTAGGACCGCGCGGAGCTCCCTTGCCAGGGACAGCGGTGGTCGGGGCCCAGGCCGGCGGGTCAGTACCGCGAGCGCTAGGACCGTGCGGAGCTCCCTCGCCATTGGAGAGGGTGAAATTCGCCTTGAGAGGGTTGGTACAAGGGTTCTTTAGGCGGTGGGAACCGTTCTTAGACTTTCTGGCAGAACGATAGACATTGGTCAATGGCAGCAGCAGCTCGGGGGGGGGGGGGGCGGGTTTAACTTTATTTTTGTTTATGTTATTTACACTGGAGGGTCTGAGGGGGTGTATACACCTGTTGTGTTAAGTCGGGGTGTTAATGTTAATTTATTATTTATGTACGGGGGGGGGAGGGGCTTGGGGGGTTGCTTTTTTTAGATTGTGTTTTGTACTTAACCATGTTGGGTTCTTTTTTCTTTCTCATTTTGTTATTGATATTATATGAAAACCTTTAATAAAAATTATTTATTTAAAAAAACACACCGTTTGGCAGATACTGCTATAATCGCATGCAGTTTGGCATTGTCTCGGCATCGGATATCTTCCCATCGCATCATGGAGCAGATGATGGAGGGCATTGAAGGGGATCATGTGTACGTAACGACATCATCATATGGTCCACGACGCCTGAAGAGCATGTTTCCCGTCTCCAGCAGGTATTCCGCTGTGTCCATGCCAATGGCCTGAAGCTGAACAGGGCCAAATGTTGCTTTGGCATGTCGACACTCAAGTTCCTAGGTGACCAGAACTCTCAGCAGGGCGTGTGCCCCAACACAGACAAAGTCAAGGCCATCGCAGCCATGAAAGCCCCTGAAGACAAGAAGGCGGTATTGTGCTTCCTGGGCATGGTCAATTTTCTGGGCAAGTTCATCCCAAACCTGGCCTCACACACCACGGCTCTACAAAACCTGGTGAAAAAGTCCACTGCCTTTGAGTGGAAGGCAGCACATCAGGCAGAGTGGTTGGAGCTGAAAGGCAAGCTCACCACTGCACCCGTCTTGATATTTTAAGACCCAGACAGGGAGACGAAGATCTCGACAGATGCGAGCCAGGATGGAATCGGTGTGGTGCTGCTTCAACGCGATGACACTTCATCCTGGGCACCGGTAGCCTGTGCATTGAGGGCCATGACGCCCACCGAAACAAGGTATGCGCAAATAGTGAAGGAATGCCTGGGTCTTCTCACTGGCATTCTCAAGTTTCACGACTATGTCTACGGCCTGCCGACATTCACTGTTGAGACGGATCATAGGCCTCTGGTCCACATTATCCACAAGGACCTGAACGACATGACGCCTCGGTTGCAGCGCATCCTCCTCAAACTTGGAAGGTGCAACTTTGACTTAGTGTACACGCCTGGCAAGGAGCTCATCATCACTGATGCATCGTCCCGCTCCATCACATTGCCTAGTGAGCCGCTGGAAATCATCCGGCAGATTGAATCACAGGTGCAGCTGTGTGCTAGCACCCTCCCGGTGTCTGATGAGAAGGTGGTTCGTATCCACGAGGAGACAGCCAAAGATCCCCTCTTGCAGCGTGTCATGCACCACCTCGCCAATGGTTGGCAGAAAGGGCAGTGCCCTCAATGTTACAATGTACAGGATGACCTGACGGTGATTGATGGCATCCTCCTCAAGCTGGACCGATTGTCATTCCACTCAGTCTCCAGAGCTTGGTGCTCCGCCCAATCCATGAGGGACACCTGGGCGTCGAGAATGCAAACGCAGAGCCAGGCAGGCTGTCTACTGGCCCGGTATTAGCAGGACATCTCAAACATGGTCCTCAACTGTGCGACCTGTCAACGCTTCCAACCAGTGCAGAGCAAGGAGACGCTCCAGCAGCATGAAATCGAGGCCTCCCCGTGGTCCAAGGTTGGCATCAACCTCTTTTGTGCAAATGGTCGTGACCACGTATTGATTACTGACTATTTCTCCAATTACCCTGAAGTCGTGAAGCTCTCAGACCTCACATCTCGGACAATCATCAAGGCCTGTAAGGAAACGTTCTCCAGGCATAGTATCCCACTCACTGTCATGAGTGACATCGGCCCGTGCTTCAACAGCCACGAGTGGTCTATGTTTGCCAAGTCATACCATTTCAAACACGTCACTTCCAGCCCACACTATCCGCAGTCCAATGGGAATGTTGTGAAACAGCTCATCTGCAAGGCTGCGGATTCTGCTTCTGACATCTACCTCGCGCTGCTTGGGTACAGGGCGACCCCACTGTCCACGGGCATGTCGCCGGCTCAACTCCTGATGAACAGGGACCTGCGGACGACACTTCCAGCCATACACTTGCCCAACCTGGATCACCTCCCAGTGCTGCAGAAGGTGCAGCAGTTCCGAAACCAGCAAAAGCAGGGCTACGATGCTCATGCCACCGATTTGCCCATGTTATCCCCGGCAGAGACTGTCAGGATCAAGTTACCGGATGGTGGCTGGTCTGCTCCATCTGTCGTTGTTCAACAGGCTGCGTCCCGCTCGTATGTTGTACGTATGGCTGGTGGTTCTGTTGAGCGATGAAACAGATGGGCACTGCGCAAGGTTACCTGCCCGCAACCGCTTTCTTCTGTGTTTCCGTCCGTTGTTCTGCCACCTCCTGATACCTCGAACTACGAGGCCACCAGTCAGGCTTCCATCCCGCCTGTCAAGGTGCCGTCGTCCCCACCACCACCTCTCCGGCGGTCGACATGGATTAGACGCAAGCCCCAGAGACTGGACTTATGAACATTGTTTTGTTTGCTATGTTCTGTTTTCTCACATTAGACAGCTGTCTTCAAATGTAAATACGGTCACATATGCCACCGCTTGTAAATATGTTAATATATGCCACCACATGTAAGTACGTTCCCATGTGCCAACAAAACATTTTTTAAAAGGGGAGATGTCATGATATGCAGACATGCAGATAATGATATACAGACAGGCACAGGCAGGCAGCTAATGAACACAGAGAACAGGACATGACCAATGAGCAGGCAGGACACTCAGGGGTGGTATCTCACTATAAAAGGTACGAGGCACTCACACTCCGCCTCTTTCCACTGATGAACATCTACAGAGTGAGTCAGGGTGTATGTACAGTATCACACCTCCAGCACATGGCTAAGAGCTAGTCTGGTTCAGTCAGACAGAGTGACCACACTTAGGTTAGCAGAGAGTCGAACTCATAGAGAACTGTGCTAACTGTGCTACTGGTTCAATAAATCAGATCGAACTAACTTCAAGGTCTGGAGTATCTTTTGGTTAAAGTTACATCCAGTTGCAGCCTGTTTTATCCCAGAGTACATAACACATCAGTGGGGGATGGGTCGGTGTGGGAGCGAGTGGAGGCAGCATCTTACAAGGACATGAGTCTGAAGGCCTTGTTAACGGCACCTCTGCTGTTCTCACTGGCCCGGTACTCCACAAGCCCAGTGGTATTGGCAGCCCTGAGAGTGTGGGGGCAGTGGAGGCAGCACATGAGACTGGAGTTGGTGTGGTCACCGATTTGTGATAATCACAGGTTCGCTCCTGGGGGACTGGACAGGGGCTTTAGGAGCTGGCAGCGGGCAGGGATTGAGAGATCTGGGGATCTCTTCATTGAAGAGGGTTTCCCGAGCCTGGAGGAGCTAGAGGAGGAGTTTAAGTTGCCGGGTGTGAACGGATTTCGGTAACTGCAGGTATGGGATTTTGTCCGGAGGCAGGTTCCAAGCTTCCCTCGCCTCCCTCTAAGGGGATTACAGGCAAAGGTGATGTCTAAAACAGGAGTTGGGGAGGGGAAGGTTTCAGAAATATATCAGGAATTGATGGAGTGGGAAATGACTGTGGCCCAGATGAGCAGGTTTTTTGAGGAAGCGGAGGACAGATGTGGGAGAAGTCCTGAGTATCACCTTCTGGGCGTGTCCGAGGCTGAGGGGTTTCTGGCAGGGATTTTCAGATGTCATGTCAGAGGTTCTGGAAGGGGACGTTTTGGCCTTTGCCTCCCTGGTGGTCCGGAGACGGATTTTGCTGGGATGGAGGGACTCGGAGCCTCAAAGGTCGGAGGTCTGGGTCAGTGACATGGCAGGGTTTCTTAGGCTAGAGAAAATTAAGTGCGCCTTAAGGGGTTCATTACATGGGCTCGCTCGGAGGTGGCAGCCATTCATCGACTTCTTCGAGAAAAATTGACCGTCAGCAGGGCGGGCGGGGGGCGGGGTGGGTGGGGGAAGCATGGAAGTGAAAAATAGGGGCAGGATATCTAATATACGGGTAGCTAGGAGTTAGGGTGGGGGTAATTTGGGTATGTTATTGTGGGGCTTTTGCGTGTGTTGGATTGCTCTGTTGTTTAGAATGTTAAAATGTTAAAGTTATAAATGCCTCAATAAAATGTCTTCAAAAAAATGAGGATGCAGGTACTGTGTTTCAAATCTACAGCTATCTGAAAACGAATTTGTCTGAAAATCGGACATTTTTAATAGCTGTTAGGAATTAATTTTTAATCTAATGAGATGAATAAATGAATAAATGGACTTGTTGAGCTAAGTGTTATACTGGTGCAGTGGTGCTCTATGGGCTTGGTGGAGTTGACTGTTCTCACCTTCTGGGTGGTCCAAGGTCACCCTTGACCTGACCTGAACCCATATGGCCGACCCAAAAAGCGGCACGATCTGGAATCCGGCATGAACTTGGTTGTGAGACAATGCGCCTGTATTGGTAAAGTATATAATTTGTACATACTGGGAGAAAGAGTTCTTGACTGCCAACTTCATTCAGTGTAGAGCCTGTCCCAAACCCTAGTCATAACTCACTCCACCCAGCCACACGGGATCCAATGGTTACAGATGTTCCTCAGTGTCTATTTCCACCCACAGCAATCCTCCATTTACTGTAGCTTTTCTATGCATTTCCCAAAAAACATCCCTCCCCCGATCTGTTCTCCACCTCTTTTGATCTGAACACCTTTTCACAGCACTCCATTTTTGTCTCCCTCTGTTCTCCATTTCTCCCTCTCCTCTAACCCACTCCCATTCTCTCCCACTGTCTTCTACCTCCCCATTCTCTCCCCCTCCCTCCCCCTCACATTGTATTGCTTTTAACTCAATTCTCTCCTGCCTTCTTTGCATTACCATACTTTGGATGGGACATAAAGCCCAAGAACCATCTGTCTTATTGCAGGGACAGGGAACGGGATTGGGGGTGGGGGGTGGGGGTCATAAAAAAACTGTGTACACTGTCTAAAAGGACAGGGGAATTCCAACTTGACAACAGCAACCACACTCCAAAAGTCCTTATTTGGCAGCACACTAGGACATTGTGAGACCAGTCAAGGGGCTGTTTAAATAAAAGCTTATTTACTTGGCAGCATCAGTGGAGAGCGAAATCTCTCTGGTCGATGACCTCTCGTCAGAACCTCTGATGAAAGCTCACTGATCTGAACCGTTAACTCTGCATCTCCCTCCACGGATTTTGTCAGACTTGCTGAGTATTTCCAATATCTTCTGTTCTTATTTCAGGTTTCCAGCATCTGCAATATTTTGCTTAGCCTTTCTTTACAGGATATCAACTCATGTTAAATTAATTTGCTAGCTTAGAACTTGAACTTCAGTCTGATAGTGAATATTTATCTGCCCACAGAGATGAAAAATTCACATGTGGACATGTGATTTAGTCGACCAAAATCCAGCGGCAGGTTTTGCTTGGACTCTTGTTACAGCTACCTGGATTGAATGAGATGATACGGTATGTGTGCTGTTCCCAAAGGCAGGTCCTTGGCTCATTATCTACTGATGCTTCACTCTGAACTGTTTGCTTGACAGTTTATGTCAGTCGTGGTTTGCCTTTGGCTTCTACATTAGGGAAGGGCAAAGAGGCAGGTTCCAAGTCTAGGGATGGTTTAGCTCAGTGGGCTAGACAGCTGGTTTGTAATGCAGAACAAGGCCAGCAGCGTGGGTTCAATTCCTGTACTAAATTACCCGAACAGGCGCCAGAACGTGGCAAGTAGGGGCTTTTCACAGTAACTTCATACTTGTGACAATAAAAGATTATTATTATTACTACTGCAGCCAGAACAAGAATTGAACCTGTGCTGTTGGTATTATTTTGAACCACATGCTAGCCACCTAGCCAACTGATCTAACCAGCCCCCTTCCCAGCTACCTAGATATTGGGCAGAGGAGTGTCAGGTTGGACATTAAGTCAGCTAATAGGTTTGGTCTCCAATGCTGAACCCATGTAGTATAGCTGATGTAATATCCCAAAAATGTAATAATCGCCTCTTGATTTTATTTATTTTATAAAAAATTAAAATAATGTTGCATAAACTACACCAGTTCCTCTTACACAGGTATATTAAATCTGCTACCAACGTCTTTTCTTTCAAATCATCCTCAACCCCCAACTTCTAACAAAAGACCAACTACACCTGACACTAATATATCCTTTTACCTTATACCCAGGCCTTCTTAAAGAAGTTCCCTTACTTAATAGTATTACAGTAGAATTGAAACGAAAACCGGTCTGAGTTCTAATTCCAGCCTCACACCATGCCTCACAATGGTGTCAAATATGCACTTGCAGATACTGAGCATGGCACAATTAGTGATTCATGGCCTTGCTTTTGACAGCCTTGACTCAGAAGGGACCACATGTGGAGCTTTAGCTCTGTGAAGATAAAAGAAACTGATGGAAAAATAAATGAGAGTGGAAGAAACTTTTAGACTTTCTTTACAACGCCGGCCTGTAATTAAACCTTCCCAAAACTCACAGCTGGGTGTTTGAGTCGTTAGACTAGTCTGGGTCAGTAAATCAAAGCACTGCCTGTCTACTTCTGTGTATCAATTCCAGATCTGCACTGCTGTTGGAACCAAATAAGATGCACAATCACACCATGTCTCATTCAGGTTAACTTGCAGCAAAAAGCAAGCATTCCAAATACCCAACTTAATTTTGTCCTGTGCCACTTTGTCTATCACCTCAGTAAAAGTAGAGATGCAGGTTATTAAGGCTAAAATAACCCAAACAAAGCACTAGAGTTCATTTCTAGAAGAAAGGAATAAAAAAAAAACAGAAGTTACACCAAACCTGCATCAAACCTTAGTTAGCCCACACTTGGAATATTATGAAGAGTTGCGGTCTCTATTATAAAAAAGTTTATAGGGGCACTGAAGAAGGCACGAGAAATGTTTATGTGGATGATACCAGAATTGAGAGGTTATAATTATGAGGAAAAATTGAAGAGTTTGGGGTTTTTCTTTAGAAAAGAAAAGACTGAAGAGTGATCAATAGAGATCTTCAAGATTATAGTCGGTTTGTCAAGGTTTTCACTTGTGGGCAAGCCTGTAACTTGAGCTATTAGTGGCTATAAAATGGTGCCTAATCCAGGAGAGTTTTTTTTTTAAGAGTACTTGGAATTTGAAACTTGCTAACATAGGGAACAGTTGCGGCAAATAGCATAGACCAAGTGAAGCTGTGATGTGGAGATGCCGGCGTTGGACTGGGGTGAGCACAGTAAGAAGTTTTATGACACCAGGTTAAAGTCCAACAGGTTTGTTTTGAATCACCAGCTTTCGGAGCGCTGCTCCTTCCTCAGGTAAATGAGGAAGGAGCTGTGGTCCGAACGCTAGTGATTCAAAACAAACCTGTTGGACTTTAACCTGGTGTTGAAAAACTTCTTACAAGTGAAGCTGGATAAGGAAATAATAGTAAACGGTATAGAAATATATGCTGAAGTTACATAAAGATGAGTGACAGGAGACTTAGGTTGAGCACAAAAATCAGCATGGGCCTATTGGACTGAATGCTCTGTTTCTGTGTTGTAAATATGTAATAATTTGCAGAGGAAGAAAAATTGCACACAGGGCCAGTTCTGGAGACCCAGAATATGACCACAATCTAAGACGCTTGTTAAAGATTGAAGAATAATTGTGGTTTTGAATGTGCTCAAAAGTGCTACTTTGAAAATGAACTAGCACAGCTTGTTGAAAAGCAAATTTTCAGAGTCCAGACTCCTTAACGTTATTCAAGGATAGTTTTTCCCAGTACAACAGCTGCCCTAGTACAGGGCACCCTGAAAGATCCTGGAAGAGCCCATAGTATATGTGACCATGCATGATCATTTTTCCGTGCTCGACGAAATCACTTGGTATAGCTTCTGCTAGCCGGATTCTCTGAATCCCCTTGAGGGGGGTGCAGCTGGCTGACTGACTGCTGATTTCACATTCTTGATGGCACTCCCAAATCGGGGGCAGACGATTGCTATCAGAGGGGGTCCAACGCAACTGCAAGAAGTGACAGCACTTGAGCATGTATGGTTTCACAAAGTTGTGTTGTTTGATGAAGAGCCTGGTTTTGGTTCAGGGTCAGTGTCCTCTCCTGAACCCATCGTTCCATGAAACACCTTGTGGTGTTGGGTGCTCTGAGGTACAGACGAACCAACACGGTTGCGACTGGTACAACGCAGTTTTATTTCAACTAGTTATTTACACATCTGACTTGGTACTCAGCGCGTGGTGACTGTGTAAGTGTCTTGTTAATGAGGTCCTGGCCTTGTCCTGTCTCCAGATGGACTGCCCCGGAGGTGTCGTGTTTCTTGTCTTATACTGTGTCTGCTCTTGTCTGTGATTGGCTGTCATGTTATGTGTGCTAATTGGTCTGTTGGTCTATCTATCATGATGTGTGTGTTGTGATGTGTTTGAATATCATGACATCCCTCCTTTTTTACAAGATTATGTGCCTACGTGGTTATAAATATAAATGTGTCCTGAGTGCAGCTAAAGGTGTGTGTGCGTGATATTTACAGGATGTACATGTGGCGTAACTATATACAAGGGGCGATGTCAGGTGTGACATGCTAACGAGGTTGTACCATAACAAAAGAAGAAGAACGTTGAAATTTGGACCGATCAAACGAGGCCTGGAACGATAAAACAGTGACATGTTACAGTACAGTAGTTGCTAAAATTTGATGTGTGAACAGTCTCATAAGTCCAGTCTAGTAGGTGGGCGACGAATTCGGGTTGACCGCCTCAAGGGTGGGTCGAGAACCACCGGCTGAGGTGCGAGCCTGGCCACGGGCGGCGACAGAAGGGGCATGGTATATGGCAGCTCCACGAAGTCGCTATCAGGAACCAGTGGAGGACACGGCGTCTGTGTATGGTTCCGTTGCGAGCGTGGAAGTAGGCGAAGGGCTCGGTGATTGCGCCTACGCACGGATCCATCCGGCATGCGTACCAGGAACGATCGGGGAGCCACGCATCGGAGAACTTCGGCAGGTGCTGACCAGCCACCGTCTGGTAGGTGAATGCGGACGTTGTCTCCAGGGGCCAGGGAGGGAAGATCAGTTGCCCTTGTGTCGTACGATCTCTTCTGGCGATCGCGCTGCAGTTGCATCCTATGCAGTACCGGAGCATGGTCTACTGTTGGTGCCAGGATGGAAGGCACAGTGGTTCTGAGGGCGCGACCCATCAGCAGCTGTGCTGGCGAGAGACCCGTGGCTAGTGGGGCCGAGCGATAGGCCAGCGGCGAGGTAGAAGTCCGATCCGGCAGCAGTAGCCTTGCAGAGGAGCCGCTTGGCAATGTGAACGCCCTTCTCCGCCTTTCCATTGGACTGGGGATGCAGAGGGCTGGACGTCACGTGTGTGAAGCCATACGAGGCCGCAAAGGACGACCATTCATGGCTGGCAAAACAGGGCCCATTGTCCGACATGACAGTCATCGGAATGCCGTGGCGAGCAAAGGTGTCTTTGCAGGCCCTGATGACAGCAGACGACGTCAGATCGTGCAGGCGTATGACTTCTGGGTAATTGGAGAAGTAGTCAACTATGATGACATAGTCAATGCCAAGCGCGTGAAATAGGTCGACACCCACCTTCGCCCAGGGGGACGTCACCAGCTCATGGGGCAGAAGTGTCTCAGGTGGTTGCGCCGGCTGAAACCTTTGGCAGGTTGTACAGTTGATCACCATGTTGGCAATATCGTCACTGATGCCCGGCCAGTATACCGCCTCTCGGGCCCTCCGCCTGCACTTCTCGACCCCCAAGTGGCCTTTGTGTATTTGATCGAGAACCAGCTGGCGCATACTGTGCGGAATCACAATCCGGTCCAGCTTCAGAAGGACACCATCAATGATGGCTAGGTCGTCTCGTACATTATAGAACTGCGGGCACTGCCCTTTGAGCCATCCTCCCGTCATGTGGCGCATCACGCGCTGTAAAAGGGGGTCGGCCGCTGTCTCTCGGTGGATGCGGGCCAGACTGGAGTCGTCAGCCGGCAGATTTGCCGCTGTCAAGGCCACCTGTGCCTCGACCTGACATACGAACCCCTCCGCATCTGGCGGCGTGCTCACTGCTCTGGACAGGGCATCCGCCACGATGAGGTCCTTCCCTGGAGTGTAGACCAGTTGGAAGTCGTACCTCCTGAGTTTAAGTAGGATGCGCTGGAGGCGAGGGGTCATCTCGTTCAGGTCCTTGTTTATTATGCTGACCAGGGGGCGGTGGTCAGTTTCGACCGTGAACCGTGGAAGACCATAGACGTAATCGTAGAACTTATCTAAACCGGTTAGCAAGCCCAGGCATTCTTTTCAATTTGCCCGTAGCGCTGCTCTGTGGGGGTCATGGCCCGCGATGCATAGGCAACCGGGGCCCATGACAACGTGTCATCCCTCTGCAGGAGCACTGCTCCAATGCCGGATTGGCTGGCATCAGTTGAGATTTTGGTGGCACGAGACGTGTCGAAGAACGCCAACACTGGTGCCGTGGTGAGTTTGCGTTTGAGCTCCTCCCATTCCAGCTGGTGTGTGTGTTGCCACTGGAACTCTGTAGATTTTTTGACGAGGTGGCGCAGAGTCGTTGTGTGGGAGGCAAGGTTGGGAATGAACTTCCCCAGGAAGTTGACCATGCCAAGGAAGCGTAGGACAGCCTTCTTGTCGGCCGGCTGCGGCATGGCTGTGATGGCGCTCACCTTGTCTGCATCCGGACGGACCCCTGACCGGGAGATATGGTCCCCCAGGAACTTCAATTCGGTCTGGCCAAAGGCGCACTTGGCTCGGTTGAGGCGCAGGCCGTTTTCCCGTATGCGGGCAAAAACGCGTTGGAGACGATGTATGTGCTCCTGCGGTGTGGTGGACCAGATGATGACATCGTCCACATATACGCGCACCCCTTCGATGCCTTCCATCATCTGCTCCATGATTCTGTGGAAGACCTCGGATGCCGAGATGATGCCAAATGGCATCCGGTTGTAGCAGAATCTGCCGAAAGGGGTGTTGAAGGTACATAGCTTTTGGCTGGACGGGTCCAGTTGGATCTGCCAAAATCCTTTAGAAGCATCCAGTTTCGTGAATATCTTCGCCTGGGCCATTTCACTGGTGATCTCCTCCCGTTTGGGTATGGGATAATGTTCCCGCATATGTTATTATTTAAAAAAAAAAATGTTTTATTAAGGTTTTTTAACAACACAATTTTTTCCCCTTACAAACAATAACCCCCCCACCCCCCGTAACAAAATAACGCAAATTCTCCCTGAGCAAGATATGTACATGGCAACATGGTATATTTACATACATTGGCTCTTGGCCGCGCGTTCCATTTCTCCCCCCCCCTTTATGCCATCTCCCGCTCGTCCATCCCCTCAAACAGTCTCTCGTTTCCCCCCCCCCACCCCCCCCGGGTTGCTGCTGCTGCTGACCGAACTTCCTCTAACGCTCCGCGAGATATTCTAGGAATGGTTGCCACCGCCTGTAGAACCCCTGCGCAGACCCTCTCAAAGCAAACTTAATTCTCTCCAATTTTATGAACCCCGCCATGTCTTGTATCCAGGCCTCCAGGCTAGGGGGCTTCGCCTCCTTCCACAATAGCAAGACCCTTCGCCGGGCTACTAGGGACGCAAAGGCCAGAATTCCGGCCTCTTTCGCCTCCTGCACTCCCGGCTCGTCCACTACTCCAAATATTGCTAGCACCCAGCTTGGCTTGACCCGGACTTTCACCACCTGGGATATTACTCCCGCCACTCCTCTCCAGAACCCCTCCAATGCCGGGCATGACCAAAACATATGGACATGGTTCGCCGGGCTCCCTGAACATCTTTCACATCTATCCTCTACTCCAAAGAACCTACTCAGTCTCGCCCTCGTCAAATGCGCTCTGTGAACCACCTTAAATTGAATCAGACTGAGCCTGACACACGAGGAGGAGGAATTAACCCTACCTAGGGCATCAGCCCATAACCCCTCCTCAATCTCCTCCCCCAGCTCCTCCTCCCATTTACCTTTCAGTTCTTCTACTAGCGCTTCCCCCTCTTCTTTCATCTCTTGGTATATTTCCGACATCTTGCCCTCCCCGACCCATACCCCCGAGATCACCCTATCTTGAACTTCTTGTGCCGGGAGCAACGGAAATTCCCTCACCTGTTGCCTCACAAAAGCCCTCACCTGCATATATCTAAATGCGTTTCCCGGGGGTAACTCAAATTTCTCCTCCAGTGCCCCTAGGCTCGCAAATGTCCCGTCAATGAACAGGTCCCCCATTCTTCTAATCCCCGCCCGATGCCGGCCTTGGAACCCCCCGTCCATCTTCCCCAGGACAAACCGGTGGTTACCCCTAATCGGGGACCACACCGATGCTCCCATTGCACCCCTGTGCCTTCTTCACTGGCCCCAGATCCTTAGCGTTGCCGCCACCACCGGGCTTGTGGTGTGTTTTGTCGGCGAGAGCGGCAGCGGTGCCGTTACCAACGCCCCCAGGCTCGTTCCTTTACAGGACACCATCTCCATCCTCTTCCATGCCGCCCCCTCTCCCTCCATGACCCACTTGCGGATCATCGCCATGTTTGCTGCCCAGTAGTAACTCTCTAGGTTTGGCAAAGCCAACCCTCCTCGGTCCCTGTTGCGTTCCAAGAACCCTCTTCTAACCCTCGGTGTCTTATTTGCCCACACATACTCCATAATACTCCTACCTACTTTCTTGAAAAAGCCCTTGGTGATCACGATGGGGAGGCACTGAAACACAAACAAAAACCTCGGGAGGACCACCATTTGACCGACTGCACCCGACCCGCCATCTTTTAAAATCCTCCTCCATTTGTTCCACCAACCTCGTCAAATTCAGTTTATGTAGGGCCCCCCAACTTCTGGCCACCTGTATCCCCAGATACCGAAAACTCCTCTCTGCCCTCCTCAGCGGTAGGTCCCCTATCCCTCTTTCTTGGTCCCCTGCCCGTAACACAAAC
The DNA here is from genome assembly GCF_047496885.1 of Scyliorhinus torazame. Classification (NCBI taxonomy): domain Eukaryota; kingdom Metazoa; phylum Chordata; class Chondrichthyes; order Carcharhiniformes; family Scyliorhinidae; genus Scyliorhinus; species Scyliorhinus torazame. The sequence goes on along the minus strand of NC_092708.1, from coordinate 241,670,053 downwards.
GTTCACTCTTCCCTACATTAAGCTTGTAGCCCGAGAACTCCCCGAACTCCTTCAGAGTCTGCATGACCTCCACCATCTCCTCTATTGGGTCTGCCACGTATAGCAGCAGGTCATCCGCGTATAGCGATACCCGATGCTCCTCTCCCCCACAGACTATCCCCCTCCATTTCTTGGACTCCCTCAGTGATATGGCCAAGGGTTCGATCGCCAATGCAAACAAGAGGGGGGACAGGGGGCACCCCTGTCTCGTCCCTCGGCACAGCCGAAAGTACTCCGACGTCCGCCGGTTCGTCACTACACTCGCCACCGGGGCGCTGTAAAGGAGCTTAACCCATCTAATAAACCCTCCCCCGAACCCAAACCTGCGCAATACCTCCCAGAGGTACTCCCACTCTACTCGGTCAAAGGCTTTTTCCGCGTCCATAGCTGCCACTATCTCCGCCTCTCCCTCCTCCGATGTCATCATTATCACATTCAAGAGCCGCCGCACATTGGTATTTAACTGCCTGCCCTTTACAAATCCCGTCTGGTCCTCATGAATCACCCCCCGGGACACAGTCCTCAATCCTCGTGGCCAGCACTTTTGCCATTAACTTAGCGTCCACATTGAGGAGCGAAATCGGCCTGTACGATCCACATTGCAGTGGATCCTTGTCTCGCTTAAGAATCAAGGAGATTGTCGCCTCCGACATTGTCTGGGGCAGGGTTCCCTCCTCTCTTACCTCGTTAAAGGTCCTCACTAGCAGCGGGGCCAGCAGGTCCACATATTTTCTATAGAACTCCACCGGGAACCCATCCGGCTAGCCTTTTCCCCGTACTCATAGGTCGCCCCTTGCGCCTTCCTCCATTGTGCCTCTGCCTTGCCAGTGGTTAGTAGGTCAAACTCCATCTGGAGCCGTCGCCGTTCCCTAAGTACTCTTTCCTCCGGGGCCTCTGCGTATCTCCAAGATCTCGCTCTCGCTCACTAACCTCTCCCTTTCCATGCCCTCTGTCTTCTCCCTATGAGCCCTAATGGAGATCAGTTCTCCCCTGACCACCGCTTTCAACGCCTCCCATACCACCCCCACTCGCACCTCCCCGTTGTCGTTGGCCTCCAAGTACCTTTCAATGCACCCCCTCACCTTCCCACACACCACCTCATCAGCCAGCAGTCCCACGTCCAGCCGCCACAGCGGGCGTTGGTCCCTCTCCTCTCCCAGCTCCATTTCCACCCAGTGCGGGGCATGGTCCAAAACTGCTATGGCCGAATACTCCGTCCCCTCCACTCTCGGAATAAGCGCCCTACCCAGAACAAAGAAATCTATCCGGAGTAAACCTTATGTACGTGGGAGAAAAAAGAAAATTCCCTGGCCTGTGGTCTTGCAAACCTCCATGGGTCCACTCCCCCCATCTGATCCATAAACCCCCTAAGTACCTTGGCCGCCGCCGGCCTCTTTCCCATCCTTGATCTGGAGCGGTCCAGTGCTGGGTCCAGCACTGTATTAAAGGTCCGGAATGCGCCCCAACATGCGCTTCATAAATCCAGCATCATCCCAGTTTGGGACGTATACATTTACCGACACCACCCACGTCCCTTGCAACCTACCACTCACCATCACATATCTCCCTCCATTATCCGCTACGATAGTCTTGGCCTCAAATGGCACATGCTTTCCCACCAGAATTGCCACCCCTCTATTTTTCACGTCTAATCCCGAGTGAAATACCTGTCCTACCCATCCCTTTCTTAACCTGACCTGGTCCGCCACCTTCAGGTGTGTCTCTTGGAGCATAGCCACGTCTGCTTTCAGTCCCTTCAAGTGCGCGAACACTCGAGCCCTCTTCACCGGCCCATTCAGGCCCCTCACGTTCCACGTTATCAGCCGGATTGGGGGACGCTCCCCCCCCCCCCCCCCCCCCCCCCCCCGGCCGACTAGCCATCTCCCTTTCCGGGCCAGTCCCTTGTCCGCGCCTCCCTCACTCTCCAGTCCCCCAGCCGGGGGACCCCCGTCCCAGCCACCTCTTCTGTGTCCCGTTCTCTTTCGGCCAGTGCAGCAGCAACCCTTTCCCCCACCCCCCTCCCCCCCCCTTCCCCTCCTCCCTCCTCTCCCCCCCTTCCCTCCCCCCGCTAGATCCCGGTCTAGCTTTTTTGCTCCCCCCATATCTCTCCCGGAAGTCAGCTGACCCCTGCTTCTCCCGCCATCCCTTTGACACCCCCGTGTGGGAATCTCCCAATCAATATACATTCCTTCATTCCCCTTCCCGCCTTTCTTGCCGCGCGCGGGAAAGAAAACCCCGCGCTTTCCAAAGCCTGCCCCGCCCCCCATGGCGCAGCTCCTGTCGTGGCCTTGTCCCTCTCTCCCAGCCCATATAACATTTCCTGCGTGTGGTTGACCCCCTATGTACAAGAACCATCATACTTCACCCCTCAAACACCCCCCTCCCACACAAACCCTCAATTAGAGTCCAGCTTTTCAGTTACTATAAAGGTCCACGCCTCTTCTGGCGTTTTGAAGTAGTGGTGTTGGCCATTATGTGCCACAGTCGCGCTGGCTGCAACATTCCAAATTTCACTTCTTTCCGATGCAGCACCGCTTTGGCCCGGTTGAAACCCGCTCTCCGCTTAGCGACCTCCGTGCTCCAATCCGGGTATATTCTGATCTCTGCATTGTCCCACTTGCTACTCCGTTCCCTCTTGGCCCATTTCAGGACCCTCTCTCTGTCCGTAAACCGGTGAAATCTCACCACCATCGTCCTTGGCGGCTCATTTGCCTTGGGCTTCCTCGCAAGCACTCGGTGCGCCCCATCCAGCTCCAGCAATCCCGGGGGGGCCTCCACACCCATCAGCGTCCCGATCATTGTGCCCACATATGCCGCGGCATTGGCCCCCTCCACTCCTTCTGGGAGTCCCAGGATCCTCAAGTTGTTTCTCCTCGACCTATTCTCCAGGTCTTCGAGTCTTCCCGCCCACGTCTTGTGCAAGGCCTCGTGCCGCTCCACTTTCTCCGCCAGGCCCACAAGCTCATCTTTGTTCACGTTCACTTTTTCCTGGATCTCCTGGATCTTCACCTCTTGGGCTTTCTGGGTTGCTCCAAGCCCTTCAATTATCGCCAGCATAGGCGCATCTCCCCAAAGCAGCGCTTGATGAACTCCTGCATCTCTTCTTTGTTTGTTGGCGCCGCCATTTTGTTGTTTTTTTCCTTCTTCTCTCGCTGCTCCAGGGCTGCTTTTTTTGCCGTTTCGCTGCGGGTCCGATCCATGCAGGTTGGTAGGGGACCTTTCTTATTCCTTCCCCACGGGTTGATTTTCAAAAAAATGCAGTTGGGGCTCCGTTATCGGGCCCGAAAGTCCGTTTTCGCGGGAGCTGCCGAATTGCGCGGCTCTGCTCCACATCGCCGCAACTCGGAAGTGGCATATGTTCTTATTGAGGTCTTTGGGGTCTATACAGATGCGGAGCTCGCCAGAGGGCTTCTTGACACACACCATGGAGCTGACCCATGGCGTGGGCTCCGTGACCCTGGAGAGGACCCCTTGGTCCTGGAGATCCTGCAGCTGCAGCTTGAGGCGGTCTTTAAGTGGCGCAGGAACCCTGCGAGGTGCGTGAACGACCGGGATGGTGTCCAGTTTGAGGCGAATTCGGTAGGTGTATGGCAGTGTTCCCATGCCTTTGAATGCCTCCTGGTTGTGGGCGAGGAGCGATTGGAGCTGTGCGTTGAACTCTGCATCCGGGAAGTCAGACGTGCCGTCTGGAGAGAGAGAGAGAATTTGTTGCACAAGGTGGAGAGCCTTACATGCCTGTGCGCCCAGCAGGGAGTCCTTCGATGAGCCAACTATCTCGAACGAGAGTGTAGCCGTGTGTGTTTTGTGTGTCACCTGGAACTGGCAGGATCCCATGGCCGGGATAACGTTCCCGTTGTAGTCGACCATCTTGCACCGGGATGGCTGGATTGGTGGTCTGACCTTCATGGCATAGAATGCTGTCCATGGTATGAGGTTGGCGGAGGCGCCAGTGTCCAGGCGGAAAGTGATCGGCGATCGGTTGACCGTCAGGGTGGCACTCCATTCATCGCCCGGATTGATGGTGTTGACCCGGTTCACATCAATGACCGCAACCCGGAAGGCGTCTTGGTCATCTGTGTCGTCGGTTTGGATGTCGTGATGTGGAGGCTGGATGGTCCGCACGTGTCTGCGAGGTTGTCGGAGATGTGGAAGATCCACAGGTTGAGCCGCTCGACAGTAGGCAGCGTAATGGCCCATCTTGCCACAGCGTAGGCATTGTCGGGTTTTTGCAGGACATTGCCCTTTTAAATGTGCAGCTCCACAGTTGCTGCACGTCATGACGTCATGGCGTTCGTTACGCCACTGCGCATGCGCAGTTCGGTCTTGCGTCGGGCGCGCCTGCGCAGCACGTCCCTCAGTGTTGCCGTAGGTTTTGGCACGCACAAACGCGGGAGGCCTCAAAAAGCGCGTGAAACGGCCGCCCTCGTCCAGGCTGCGGGCCGGGAGAAACTCGATTGCCTGGATGCGTTCGGCCTCGTGGGCGGCCTGGCTTGCCGATTCGATCGCTTGGGAACCCCTCCGTGCCGATTCGGTCGCCTGAAATTGGGCATAGCGGCTGGTCGCATTTTCATGCAGGACACAGGCTTCAACTGCAGATGCTAAGGTCAGGCCTTTAATTTTTAGAAGCTGCTGGCGTAGGCCACTGGAGGCAATGCCAAAAACGATCTGGTCCCGGATTATGGACTCTGAGGTGGTGCCGTAACCGCAGGACTGCGCGAGTATGCGGAGGTGCGTCAGAAAGGACTAAAAGAGCTCATCCTTACCTTGTAGGCGCTGCTGAAAGATATACCTCTCAAAGCTTTCATTGACCTCAACGTTGAAGTGCTGGTCGAGCTTGAGGAGGACCGTGTCATATTTAGATTTGTTCTTGCCTTCCACGAACACCAAGGAGTTGTATACATCAATGGCGTGCTGACCTGCGGTAGTGAGGAGCATGGCAATCTTTGTTTCGTCCGAGGCGCCCTGTTTTTCGTTGGCTCGCATGAACAGTTCGAATCGCTGCTTGAAGAGCTTCCAATTGGTGCCCAGGTTCCCAGCAACTTGCAACGGCTGCGGTTTGTTGTGGGTGTCCATGGCTCAGGATGGCAGATTTGCCGGTAAGTATCGATTCACTCACTGGTACCATGTGGTGTTGGGTGCTCTGAGGTACAGACGAACCAACACGGTTGCGATTGGTACAACGCAGTTTTATTCCAACTAGTTATTTACACATCTGACTTGGTACTCAGCATGTGGTGACTGTGTGAGTGTCTTGTTAATGAGGTCCTGGCCTTGTCCTGTCTCCAGATGGACTGCCCCAGAGGTGTTGTGTTTCTTGTCTTATACTGTGTCTGTTCTTGTCTGTGATTGGCTGTCGTGTTATGTGTGCAAATTGGTCTGTTGGTCTGTCTATCATGATGTGTGTGTTGTGATGTGTGTTTGAATATCATGACACACCTCGTCAGTCATCTGTTGTCCATAGGCAGCTGTGGTTAAGTTGCTGTAGGTTCTGATCAACATATCAATGAATATGTGGGTAAGGAGAAAGAATTCATGTTTAGAGGGTGCCGATCATATTATATCCCCAGATGTGCTACGTGAAAATATCAAAAATTAAATGGATACCTCTCTCCTCCGACTGAGACCACTGAACTGTTGCTGACTGTTGCCAGGTCTTGGGAACAATGCTACCTCTGTTAGCCACTTTTTCTACCTCTTGCCATCTGTCTACCTACAGGCTTGGACGACCTTCATAAAGTAATAGTTACAAAGATAAACCTGCCCTTCGCTATTTTTCAGAGACAATTGCTCAATGCTTTTGCTGACAAAGCGTTGCGTGTCTGATTCTTCCGCCCCTTTCAAAGCAATGTAAACATGATAAAATAATTTGTGAAAGGTTGCTACAATATTGACAACAAGGTACTGCTACAGAATGACCACAGAAAATTAATAATGTTAAAATAGATATATATACATATATAGACATGGAATCCCTACATTGCAGAAGGACGCCATTCAACCCGTCGACTCTGCACTGACCCTCTCTCTGAAAGAGCACCCTACCTAGGCTTACTCCCCTGCCCTATCCCCATAAACCCACCTAACCTGCACAACTTTGGACACTAAGGGGCAATTTTAGAATGTCCAATCTCAACCTGCACGTCTTTGGACTGTGGGAGCAAACTGGAGCACCCAGAGGAAACCCACGCAGAAACGGGGAGAAAGTACAAACTCTAGACAGACAGTCACCCAAGGTCAGAATCAAACCCAGATCCCTGGCACTGTGAGGTACTACTATGGAGGTATCAGTTCTAACCACTGCACCACTGTGCCAGTGCCATCACTCTCAGCACAGAAAGGGGTTAAAAAATGCTTCAATAACAGTATTCAGCATTCACATACAGACCGTGCACAATATTTAAACGATAGCAAGAAATAGTGACACAGTTTCTGGTATATTTTGTAGATTAAGTGCATGGGTAAAGGAAAATTGGCCCCATCTGCTTTGTTTCTATGTACCAATGTTTGTCAAAAGAACATAATGAAAAGGCCAGAGGAAGGTGCTGTGTATTTGGGTAGGTGACCGCATGTGCTGGCGCAAGCTTCCAACTGCAGCTGGATTATTATTATTGGTCATTGATTTCAAATACAGGTGTACCTGCATGATTGAACTTAGGGAGGATGCTTAGGAGATTACATCTGGACTCTGCTAAATGTCGTAAATTTTATGATATTGTGAAACCAACTGTTTTTAATCATTGGGGAAGTTAATTGCCATAGAGTGGAACTGAAAGCCAGACCACAATGGGAGATCTGTGCTCCGTCATACAACTGCTGATGTCTCCTCAATCTGAGTTTAGCGTCAGACGCAGAGAAGTTGCAAGGTTTCATAGAAACTCGAGAGGTTTGGTCCAGCTTCCCAACTCTCCTATCGATAGTCAAATTTCATAGCCCTGGAGTTCCCAAGTTTGGAAGAACAAGGTAGCAGGCCAGGCAGGACTCTGTTCTGATTCATCTCTGTCCTTTTCACACTTAGGGTTGCCAACTGTGATTAAATGCATTCCCGGAGATTTCATCACACTCTTCAGCCATTAGTTGGCCAATACATGCATCCTTATGATGCACAGCCTTCCTACACCAATTGGAAAGCAAAAAGACTCATTATCCCATTGGATGATGTTCGATTGCCAGCCATACAGCTGTTTTCTCCCCACATTTAGAATATATTTATACTTGGTAAAGATAAATATTCAAAGAAAAACAAAAAAGTACATCTTTTAAAGTCCTGATAATTTTTCTCCGGGGTTGCACACAGGAGACTGATCTTCAGTTCTGGGTTACTCCAGGCCAATCCTGGAGGGTTGGCAACCATATTCGCACTGGGTTGAGAAATTCTATTGGGTGTGGGGTCTCATGATATGCACTCATTCACGTAATGAGATACAGACAGGCAGTGACAGACACCCTGTACAGCCAATCAACACACAGGACAGAACACAACCAATCACCAGGCAGAACACTAGAGGGGGGTTTCCCACTATAAAACACACGAGGCATCAGCACTCTGCCTCTTTCCACTGGTGACATCTGTAGTGACAGTCAGGGTGTATATATCAGTTAGCACCTTCTACACATGGCTCAGAGCTAGTCTGGTCTAGTTAGTGAAATGAAAATGAAATGAAAATCGCTTATTGTCACAAGTAGGCTTCAAATGAATTTACTGTGAAAAGCCCCTAGTCGCCACATTCCGGCACCTGTTCGGGGAGGCTGTTACGAGAATTGAACCGTGCTGCTGGCCTGTCTTGGTCTGCTTTCAAAACCAGCAATTTTGAAAGCAGACCAAGACATTATAGTTAGCACACTTAGGTTAGTAGAGTGTCAACCCACAGCAAGCTGTGTGCACTGCTCCAGAAGTTCAATAAAACTTATTGAACAAACGTCCAAGTTTGGTATCTACTTTACAGTACCACTGCATCCAGTTGCAGTCTGTGTTACCCCAGGGTGAATACACAACATGGGGTACAGGTACATGTTGTCTGTGTTTGCGTGGTCTTCACCCCCACAACCTAAAGATGTGCAGGGTAGGTGGATTGGCCACGCTAAATTGCCCCTTAATTGGAAATTTTTTTGGGTTCTTTCCTGTTTCAGCCTTTAGGTGGCAATGCAAACCATTTGAAGAAGACTCCCAACCATCGTGTGATTCTGGCAGTTTGGTTGAAGAAAACCACCCACAATGTACACCCAGTATTGAGGTCACAGGAGATAATGTAACCAATTGCTGTTGAGAATTATAAAACTGAAAAACTGCACATATGTCGTAACATTTCATAGTTCTTGAGCAGGAACAGCCCTCTCCCCTCCTCTGATGGAGTAACTCAAGATGCCACTGTGAAATTCCAGTTCCCCACACCCACCCCCTCCCCTAATGTGGAGAAGTCCAGGAAAGACTCCAAGTTGCATCGGAGCCGATCTTTTATGTCAGTGACCTTGAGCTCAGGACATGGAATGGTGTCAGCTCTGGGCAAATGGATGGATGATAGTCATGACCCCTCACACTGTTGGCAATGGAATGGGCTGTCTGGAATGAATCCTCCCATGTCTTTATGGAAGTTGCATTGAGTTAATCAATTTCTAGAACTCAGTAGTCCATTATTAGTTTCATAATTAAAAGATTAGTCTTTTTGTGAAAGAGTTTAATTGGTGCCACACCACACAGGACTATATGTCCACCTGTATTAAATATCCGTCAGTCTATGAATTGTTGCCTTTCCTTCAGCCCTCAGCAATTTTGGGTTCTTTCCTGTTTCAGCCTTTAGGTGGCAATGCAAAACGATTTGAAGAAGACTCCCAACCATCGTGTGATTCTGGCAGTTTGGTTGAAGAAAACCAAAAGGAGCAAATTGTTCTGCTATTGACCCACATGGTGGGGCCATTGGATAGCATAATAGACAGATTGATCTGGTGTTCAAAGTCTATTCTGCCAAAGGCGCTGATGTTCTGTAATCAACTACTGAACGTATCTTTGGACAGGTTTATTACAAGGATAGCAACAAATGTTATTTACCTGCCATGTGCAATCTGAACAAGCTGAGGCCTGTGCGTAAAGCTCACTGTGTGCCCAGCATCTTGTACAATACTGTATTTGATGTCCTGACAAATTACTCCAAAGTGTGGAACTGCCAATACTTTTAGAAAGGGGAGGAAAATAACTGCTGGCTGTCCAGGTCACATTTACCTTGGATTTTTCGCCAAGTTTCAGGAGCCAAAATATTATGAAGGCATTTAAAAGCATATGAAGTTCATTTATGTGAGGTAACAAATATAATGATCATAGGATACACCTAAACCATAAGAATGTAAAAGTGTGAAAGCCTGTGGTCATTATTTGGCTCGTTTTAAAGATAATAAATGCACAAAAACATATCTCTGTTGTGCAATTGTCAGCAGCAGTACAAACAGTACTGAGCTAGATTTTACTGCACCTGCCAGATAAGCAGGACCTCTATCCACCCACATGATACAGCTGAATGGACACGGAAAGAATGTTTCCCCTTGTGGAAGAGACTAGAACTAGTGTACAGAGTATAAAAATAAGGGGTCTCCTGTTTAAAAGAGAGATCTTGAGAAGAAACCTTTTCTCTCAGAGGGGTGAGAGTTTTTGGAACATTCTTCCCTGGAGTGTAGAGGAGGCACACATAAAAAAAAAAATGTAGAGTACCCAATGCATTTTTTCCAATTAAGGGGCAATTTAGCGTGGCCAATCCACCTACCCTGCACATCTTTGGGTTGTGGGGGTGAAGACCACGCAAACACGGTGAGAATGTGCAAACTGGAGGCACATATTTTTAAGGAAAAGGTAGATAGATTCTTGACTGACAAGGAAGTCAAAGATTATGGCCGGTGAGCTGGCAAAATGTGGGAGCAAGTCCACTATTAAATCAGCCATGATCCTATTGTGTGACGGGACAGGCTTGAGGGGCTGAATGGCCTCCTTCTTCTCAAATTTATAAGAGGTATGTAGCCACCTGTCTCATTTCTTTGGCAATTCTCAAGCCTAATTCCTTATGCAAAGTGATTTGGAGCGGTTTCCACATTCCGGGCAGGTTTTCCACCACTGGGAGAGAAGGGAATATTGTGTGGTTGTACAGGGCAAAATGCTGTAGGTATTTAAAGGAACAACTTCAAAAAAGACAGCAGTGCAGCAGAGAAGGCAAGAACATCTGAAAATGGCTCAAAGAAGCATGACGATGGTGCAGCTGTTGAAAGAGCCCCTCAGGTTTTCAGAAGATGGTGTGGATAGGCTACCTGCAAATACAGGTAAGAAGGGACGAAGCACAATAGGTTATTGCAGGTGTTATGGAAGGAGGTGGTGTAAGTAGTCATTGCCACTACTTCACACACAACCACATAATGTTAAAAGACCTCACAAGGCTGGTTAAGGTATGTGAAAGCATGAGCGACTGCACATCCTGGAGGAATGTGAAAAGTATGAGTAATTTCCGTACCTACCATGCTGCCACAGAGTAAATGTTGAAATGTATGTTTGAATTATTGTAATTGATGGTTTGGTGGCAACAGTGATGATAAAATAATTTGTCTGCTTGATGAAGGGTGTCCCAAGCAGTTCCCCTCTAATTTGTCTACTTTTACTATATTTATCTTCTTTTCATTTTGCCTTCCCTGCTAGCCTCTCATCATTTTATTCTGTCTCGAATATTGCCTTATTTGCCCCCTTTTTTTCGTGCTCCCCCCCCCCCCCCCCCCCCCCCACTCCCACAACCACCCACCCACCATGAAAAACTGGGGAATTAATGGTCGGTGAATACATCTACAGAATAGGCCACATGGTCTTCTTATTGAAGAGGATGAGTATCTCCCAGATGGAAATTCTGAACCGTTGCAAATTTAGAAAAGTCTCAACCAATTACGCACCAGTCATTGAAAGGTAATGATGCAGGAATGGGAATATAGTATCAGTAATTCTGTGATGTGTGATTGTAGTGACCGGCCAGAAACATGATTAATCGCTTTGCTGATTGCGCATGCGCTGAGCCGCTTAACCCTGCATATCGAATCCGCGAACCCTCTTATGGAGGATGAAGTGATTCTGTCCTGAATTTCACTGCCTCGTGTGTTCATGGCTGGACGCAAACCAACCATGTACTTGTCAAGGTGCAACATCTGGTGTTATACGATGGGCAACATTGACAAAATTGTTGGAGCTGTCCGTGTAAGACCGTATACTGTGGGGCATGAGGGTGGTTGTCCCAGCGAAGGGCCAGGCAATCGTGTTGAAGGACCTTCGCAATAGACATCCCTTACACCCATGTCATCAGAGCTCATCTAATACTTTTTAATTTTCCAAACTCTACAACAACATCTAGATGCTTCCCTGATATCGCAATAGAGGTGGAGGCAGCCTCCTGGTTACCATGTCCCGTTATCTTGGTGACTTCGGCAAGTGTCCTGTGGAGGACCGAGACCTGGAGGGACCTGGTTTGGGGCTCCTGCTCAGGCGCCGGTGTCCATTCTTGGCCTGGGATGCTGGTGGTGAGCTCACAGGCAGAAGAGATTGGGAATACCTAGACACCCTTGGAGATTCCTGGGTGGATGTTCCAGGTGGTCTGCCTCATGCCCCTCAACCTATTGGCATGCCCTAAGGCCCCTCGCTGATTTCTTGAAGAAAGGGGCACTCGGTGGAAGGTTGTGGTGCCCCATCTTCCTCTCATGTAATCACTGCAAAAGTAGGGTGCAGTAGAACTTGCAGTTGCTCACTGCTGCTGGGTGAAAACCCTGTAATTCCCATGCAAACAGCGCTGTGCATGGACTGCAGGGCTTCAATGAAGCAGCAGGCCACAATGTTGTCAAGACCATTCAGGGATGGGTACGAGAAATGCTGACCTTGCCAGTGATGCCCAGGTCCCATGAGCCACACTGAGGTGTGGTGGAAGGGTAGACAGTTCACTTACCCTAGTGGCATGGATTAAATCATTGACCCTTTTCCTGAACTGCAGGGAGGTCCTCCTCCACATCCCACAGGTGCTGACTACCTGGCTACCTCATCCCAGGGCAGAGTAATCAGCTCGGGAAGAGGACATCCTGCCTTTCCTGAATTGCCTTTGGAGATGCTCCAGGGAAGGAAGAAGCCGTTGCTTGCTGCCATCCTTCCTTTCCTTCTTCCCATTAGTGAAGGAGTTTTGAATGTGGAACCTGGACGTGACAGTGGGGGGCTCGACTTCCTGTCCATCCCGCCATGAGGCGGGATGCAGAATGCACACATGCATAACTATTGAGACCGGGAGCACACAATTGTGCTCACCAGCACAAATTACCCCTATTTTCACCCTGCCATGGAACCTCTTTCAGGAGGGGAAGATTCCTCCCGTTATTTGTTTGACACTGTACAATAGCATAAATTCCTCGGATTGCATGACTGGTCATGAGGATCAAATAAAGTTCAAGTTTCTGACAGGAATAGAAGGCAGAAAGCATACCAAAACATTTTAAAATAAATGTTCTCGAACCATAGTTTGCTGTGTCACTATGGCTCAGTTGACCGCATTCTCGCCTCTTATTTTGAGGGCTATAGGCTCAAGTCCTGCTTCAGGACTTTAAGACAACAATCTCGGCTGACACCCCAGTGTAGTACTGAGGGAGTGCTGCACTGCATGGGATGCCATCTTTCAGATGGGGCAAGACAGTTTAAAGTACAACTGTTTACAACCTGACATTCCCAACACCTTCCTGGGACTTGAGACTATAGTCTAACTACTGTAAATACAAATGCCTCTGCCAGTGTCTCCAAGTGAGAACACCTTAGACTTTCTTCCCAGCAAACAATGTGGGCCCCTCATTAATCTTAACAGCTACATCACCCAGGCGTGTTGTTAGGCAGACTTTAGAACAGGTCAGATGAACCCCCCCCACCCTCCCCTTCATTTACTTCTAAATCTAACATAACAATTGAACCAATAGACTCTCAAAACTGGAGTTGTCTGAAAACTTGAATGTGACATGCACATTTTAAATATTTTACTCAATAAAAATGAACTTAAATGGACAATTCAGCGAGCGTGATTCTGGACTTGTTATCTCTTTTGCTACTTGCGTGGCGGTCTATTCCCATTTTCTAAACAATCCATGACCTTACCCGAACTTCCCACTGCCCAAGGTGCACCACCTGAAATCCATTAAAATACAAAATCCAACATGGCCTCATTCCAGAGGTTGCCGGTTTGGTACCTGTACTTGTTATAGCACATACCTGCCGCACTATGGGAGGTCCATGGGATGGAGGATGACGACAGCCCGCTCTGCTATGAGCTCTGGTGCTCCACATTGTTAGACAATGTCTGACTCCTGCCCACATTTGCACTTTCCACCATCCACCTAGGTGATCGTTGCATGTGAGTTGATCATTCCATCACACGGTCCATCAAATCTCCTCTGGTGGGGGAGGTCCACACGGTCCATCGAATCTCCTCTGGTGTGGGAGGTGGGGACGATGGGTGGGTGGTAAGTGGTGGGATGTGCGTGGGCCACCAGAGTGGTGACCACTGGCTGAACTGAAAAAAAATATATAGATTTGTACCCTAACCCCTATCACTAAACTGTGCCGTGCACCCGTGCCAACTTAACTGGTATCTAATTTTCTGGCCATACGGGCCCTAATACACATTAGAGTGAGGCTAACTGTCTTGGTGGATCCCCAGATGGCACATCAGGAGTGGAGGCAAAATGACATATAGGCCCGGGATTAGTTTTCAATGCTTTTTAAGAAAATATATATTTATTAAAGTTTTTTAACACAATTTTTCTCCATTACAAACAATAACCCCCACCCCTCCGTAACAAAAAAAAACGAGAAATCGCGCAGAGCAAGATATATACATGGCAAAATGATATATTTACACAGCTTTGTACACTGGCCCTCACCCGTACGTGCCAGTTTCCCCAACCCTTCATGTTATCTCTGGCTCATCCACTCTCCCAGGCAGTCCCCCCTTTCCCCTCCCCCCCCCCCCCCCCCCCCACCCCCCCAAGGTTGCTGCTGCTGCTGACCGACCTTCCTCTAACACTCCGCGAGATAGTCTAGGAACGGTTGCCATCCCATGTAGAACCCCTGCACAGACCCTCTCAAGGCAAACTTAATCCTCTCCAACTTAATGAACTCAACCATATCATTTATCCAGGCCTCCAGGCTGGGGGGCTTTGCCTCCTTCCACATTAGCAAGATCCTTCGCCGGGCTACTCGGGACGCAAAGGCCAGAATGCCGGCCTCTTTTGCCTCCTGCACTCCCGGTTCGTCCACTACTCCAAATATTGCTAGCCCCCAGCTTGGCTTGACCCGGACTTTCACCACCTGAGATATTGCTCCCTCCACTCCTCTCCAGAACCCCTCCAGTGCCGGGCATGACCACAACATATGGACATGGTTTGCCGGGCTCCCTGAGCACCTTCCACATCTGTCCTCTACCCTAAAGAACATACTCAACCTCGCCCCCGTCAAGTGCGCTCTGTGGACCACCTTAAATTGTATCAGGGTGAGCCTGGCACGAGGAGGAGGAATTAACCCGACCACAGACTTTCCTCGATCTCCTCACCCAGCTCCTCCTCCCATTTACCCTTCAACTCTTCTACCAGCGCTTCCCCCTCTTCTTTCACCTCCTGGTGTATTTCCGAAACCTTGCCCTCCCCGACCCATACACCCGAGATCACCCTATCTTGAACTTCTTGTGCCGGGAGCAACGGGAATTCCCTCACCTGCCGCCTCACAAAAGCCCTCACCTGCATATATCTAAAGTCATTCCCCGGGGGTAACTCGAACGTCTCCTCCAGTGCCCCTAGGCTCGCAAACGTCTCGACGATGAACAGGTCCCCCATTCTTCCAATCCCTGCCCGATGCCAGCTCTGGAACCCCCCGTCCATCTTCCCCGGGACAAACTGGTGGTTACCCCTGATCGGGGACCACACCGATGCTCCCATTGCACCCCGGTGCCGTCTCCACTGGCCCCAGATCCTTAGCGTTGCCGCCACCACCGGGCTCGTGGTATACTTTGTCGGCGAGAGCGGCAGCGGTGCCGTCACCAACGCCCCCAGGCTCGTTCCTTTACAGGCCGCCCCCTCTCCCTCCATAACCCACTTGCGGATCATCGCCACATTTGCTGCCCAGTAGTAGCTCCCCAGGTTTGGCAACGCCAACCCTCCTCGGTCCCTACTACATTCCAGGAACCCTCTCCTTACTCTCGGGGTCCTATTCGCCCACACAAACCCCATAATACTCCTGCCTACTCTCTTAAAAAAGGCCTTAGTGATCACGATGGGAAGGCACTGAAACATAAACAGAAACCTCGGAAGGTCCACCATTTTGACCGGCTGCACTCTACCCGCCAGCGAGAGCGGTAACATGTCCCATCTTTTGAAATCCTCCTCCATTTGCTCCACCAGCCTTGTCAGATTCAGTTTATGTAGGGTCCCCCAACTCCTGGCTATCTGGATCCCCAGATACCGAAAGCTCCCCTCCGCCCTCCTCAGCGGTAGGTCCCCTATCCCTCTTTCTTGGTCCCCCTGCCTGTAATACAAAGAGCTCACTCTTCCCTACATTGAGCTTATAGCCCGAAAACTCCCCAAACTCCCTTAGAGTCTGCATGACCTCCACCATCCCCTCCATTGGATCCGCCACGTACAGCAACAGGTCATCCGCATATAGCGACACCCGATGCTCTTCTCCCCCTCGGACCACCCCCCTCCATTTATTAGACTCCCTCAATGACATGGCCAATGGTTCGATCGCCAATGCGAACAACAGGGGTGACAGGGGGCATCCCTGCCTCGTCCCTCGGTAGTCGAAAGTACTCTGACCTCCGCCGGTTAGTCACTACACTCGCCATCGGGGCTCTGTAAAGGAGCTTATCCCAATTGATAAACCCTACCCCAAACCCAAACCTACGCAGCACCTCCCAGAGGTACTCCCACTCTACTCGGTCAAAGGCCTTCTCCGCGTCCATAGCTGCCGCTATCTCCGCCTCTCCCTCCTCCGATGGCATCATTATCACGTTTAAGAGCCGCCGCACATTGGTGTTTAGTTGCCTGCCCTTTACAAATCCCGTCTGGTCCTCGTGGATTACCCCCGGGACACAGTCCTCGATCCTCGTGGCCAGCACTTTTGCCAGCAACTTTGCATCCACATTGAGGAGCGAGATCGGCCTGTACGATCCACATTGCAGTGGGTCCTTGTCCCGCTTTAGGATCAAAGAAATTGTCGCTTCCGACATTGTCGGGGGCAGGGTCCCCTCCTCTCTTGCCTCATTAAAGGGCCTCACCAGTAGCGGGGCCAACAGGTCTGCGTACCTCCTGTAGAACTCCACCAGGAATCCGTCCGGTCCCGGGGCCTTCCCTGCCTGCATGCTCCCCAAACCCTTGCTCAGCTCCTCCAACCCAATTTGTGCCACCAAACCAGCCACCTCTTGCTCCTCCACCCTCGGGAATCTCAGCTGATCTAGGAATCGTCTCATCCCCTCTTCCCCGCTGGGGGCTGGGATCTGTACAGCTCTTCATAAAAGGCCTTGAATACCTCGTTTATTTTCGTCGCACTCTGAACCGTGGCTCCCCTTCCACCTTTGACTCCAGCAGTCCCACATCCAGCCGCAATAACGGGCATTGGTCCCTCTCCTCTCCCAGCTCCTGTTCCACCCAGTGCGGGGCATGGTCCGAAACGGCTATAGCCGAATACTCCGTCCCCTCCACCCTCGGGATGAGCGCCCTACCCAGAACAAAGTAATCTATCCGGGAGTAGGCTTTGTGTACATGGGAGAAGAAAGAAAATTCCCTGGCCTGCGGCCTTGCAAACCACCATTGGTCCACTCCCCCCATCTGATCCATAAACCCCCTAAGTACCTTGGCCGCCGCCGGCCTCTTTCCAGTCCTTGATTTGGAGCGGTCCAGTGCTGGATCCAACACTGTATTGAAGTCCCCTCCCATTATCAGGCCTCCTATCTCCAGGTCCGGAATGCGCCCCAACATGCGCTTCATGAATCCTGCATCATCCCAGTTCAGGGCGTATACGTTTACCAACACCACCCACGTCCCTTGCAGCCTACCGCTCACCATTACATATTGCCCTCCATTGTCCGCTACAATAGTCTTGGCCTCAAATGACACCCGCTTTCCCACCAATATTGCCACCCCTCTATTCTTCGCGTCCAGTCCCGAGTGGAATACCTGTCCTACCCATCCCTTTCTTAGCATGGCCTGGTCCGCCACCTTCAGGTGTGTCTCTTGGAGCATGGCCACGTCCGCCTTCAGTCCCTTTAAGTGAGCGAACATTCGAGCCCTCTTCACCGGCCCATTCAGGCCCCTCACATTCCACGTTATCAGCCGTATTGGAGGGGTTCTCACCCCCCCCTCTCCCCATCTCCATTTCTGGGCCAGTCCAGTGTCCACGCCTCCCTCACCCTCCAGTCCCCCAGAGGGGGGACCCCCATCCCGACCACCTCTTCTGTGTCCCATTCCCTTTCGACCAGTGCAGCAGCAACCCTTTCCCCCCCCCCTCCCCCCACTAGACCCCTGTCTAGCTTTTTTGCTCCCCCCATGTCACTCCCGTAAGTCAGCTGACGCCTGCTGACCCCGGCTTCCCCCGCCGTCCCATTGACCTCCCCGCGTGGGAGTCTCCTAATCCATATGCATTCCTTCGTTCCCCTTCCCGCCTTTCCTCCCGCGCACAGGAAAACACCCCGCGCTTTCCAAAGCCCGCTCCGCCCCCTCTGGCGCAGCTCCTGTCGCGGCCTTGTCTCTCTCCCCCAGCCCATGTAACATTTCCTGCGCGTGATTGACCCCCTATATACTACAGCCATCACACATCAAACCCCAAAATATCCCCCCCACCCTCACAAACCCTCAGTTAGAGTCCAACTTTTCGGCTTATACAAAGGTCCACGCTTCTTCAGGCGTTTCGAAGTAATAGTGTTGGCCCTTGTATGTGACCCACAGTCGCGCTTGCTGCAGCATTCCGAATTTCACTTCTTTCCGGTACAACGCCGCTTTGGCCCGGTTGAAACCTGCTCTCCGCTTTGCAACCACCGTGCTCCAGTCCGGGTATATTCGGATCTCTGCAGTGTCCAACTTACTGCTCCGCTCCTTCTTGGCCCATCTCAGGACCCACTCTTTGTCCGTGAACCGGTGGAACCTCACCACCATCGCCCTTGGCTCATTTGCCTGGGGCTTCTTCGCCAGCACCCGATGTGCCCCGTCCAACTCCAGCGGCCGCGAAGGGGCCTTCGTGCCCACCATCGCCTCGAGCATCGTGCTCGCGTATACCCCGGCATCAGCCCCCTCCACTCCCTCAGGGAGACCCAGGATTCGCAGATTCTTTCTCCTCGACCTGTTCTCCAGGTCTTCAAGTCTTCCCGCCCACCTCTTGTGTAGCACCTTGTTCTGCTCCACTCTCACCGCCAGGCCCACAAGCTCGTCCTCGTTCTGACTGACTCTTTTCTGTACCTCCTGGATCTTAGCTTCGTGGGCCTTCTGGGTGATCCCGAGTCCTTCAATTGCCGAAAGCATAGGCGCCAACATCTCCTTGCGCATCTCCTCGCGCTGCTCCTCGAAGCACGCTTGATGAACTCCTGCAGCTCCCCTTTGTCCCTGGCCGCCGCCATTTTGTTTTCTTTCCCTCGCTTCTCCCGTTGTTCCAGTGCCGCTCCTTTGGCCGTTACACTTCTGGTCCGTTTCATAGAAGTTGGAGGGGGACCTCTCTCTTCCCTTCTCCACGGGTTGTGTCAAAAAAAAAAAAAAAGTTTCGTTGGGGCTCCTCTAACGAGCCCGAAAGTCCGTGGTAGCAGGAGCTGCCGAATCGTGCGGCTTAGCTGCGCATAGCCGCAACCGGAAGTCGAGAGGGAATTCTTTTGGCAGTGTTCGCTTCACCAGTCTGCCCCCAAAAGTCTATGGAAACTCCTGAAAAAGGTCTTGAGTCGGTTCCAGACGGGAGCTGCCGAATGCGCGACCTACTTCTTCATGGCCGCCACCAGAGGCCACGTCCCTGCTTCTTTAATGGCCTTGGTAGATCTTTTCACAGTTGTTTCCTCTGCTGCTAGAATTCACCTTTGATAGAGTCAAGTCAGATTGCAATTTTAAGCTTGCCCTTCCCCCGCCTGCATGCTGGAAGAGGCTTTTGTCTATTCCTATAGCTCAAGCCAAATCTTTTACTGTTTCTGCCGGGTCTGGTAGCCAAAAGACATAACATTCCTGGGGGACACTGTCAGGGGAATGCTGCAGTCTTCTTCCCACACCGGGAAATGTCAAACAAATGCCGTGGGGGCCCTGTAAAAGAGCCCAAAAGTCCGTTCCAAGCGGGAGCTACCGAATATGCGACCTAGCTCTGCATAGCCGCACCCGGAAGTCTAGTTTTCAATGCTGACTGACACCATAATCCTCCCACAGTGCATGCTTCTGGCACACACAAGGACCTCAGTACAGTGAACAGCGTGGGCTACGTTGGAAGTTGCTGTGATGGACCCCCACAAGTTTTTTCTCTCTCCTAGCAACCCTATGGAGCTCACTCTGAGATACATACCTGCCGCACTATGGGAGGTCCATGGGATGGAGGATGACGACAGCCCGCTCTGCTATGAGCAAGAATGTTCTGTGGCTCTTCAAAAAGTGAATTTCTCAGCTGACAGTTTTGGAATGTGAGGATATTGGGTGCGAACCAATGGCCATGCTGCGCCAGAAAAGCAGCTCGCTGCGGTGCAGCATCGCCAATGAAAGCCGGGGGCCCCGTTTCCGGGATCTAGCAGGCTCGCCACGCTCTGTGAGATCCAATGTGATCTCGTGAGACGCTACGATGCAAATGGGCAAATGTTTGGCAAATCTTCATATTAGAGCGAGACAGTTAGCCTCACTCTAATGTGCAGATTCTCGAGGCATTGGGATTCATCGCCTTCGCCTTGGAGACCTCGGGTGAGTACCGTTCAAATGGGGACCAGACAAAACTTAACTTGTGGGGGTCTCCAAGGGGATCAGAGGCCCCCAGCTGCATGCCCTTTGGGCAAAATGGTGCCCTGGCACTGTTGGTGCAACCTGTGCACTCTGGCAGTGCTAGCCTGACACTTGGCAATGCCACTTGGGTGCCAGCCTGGTGGCATTGTGAGCTGGCATGGGCACTGCCCAGTTGGCATTGCCAAGTTTGCATATTTTGCGTGTGCACGATCGTGCCAGGGTGCCCGGCATGAGTGTTGTGGGGCGGGGGCTTCGGTCAGAGATCATTTTGGGGACCTACGAGATCGGGACGGAGTGGAGCTCCCCACTGTACAAAACGGGGCTAAGTGGCCTCGGCCACCCATTCCTCGTTCAGACCCTTTATACACCGTAAGTCGCGTTGAATAGCCATCTGTTTCTTGGCACTGTGAGTTCTGGGAAACATGGCTAAACGCACTTGCTTGGGTCCTTGTTCCCTTCTGGGAGAATCGCGCTCATTGACTGTTTATTTTAAAATCCATTATTGACTGAAAAATTATCAAAATGTGTTATACAATTCACATTGCAGCCAAAACAAGGCCTGGTCACACTGGAACTTACACAATGATACAAATTTTCTTAAATTTTGTGCACCCAGCGCTTGACAACTCTTCAAATTTTTGCTTTTCTGAATTGAGAGTGAAGAAGCAAATCTTTTGTGCCAAATGATGCACTCGACAATGTAACACATGTTTCTCATCACCAGATATGTTGTCCTGGGCGAGAGCGGAGGGTGAAGCATTTTCTTAAATTGTTAACATGAGGTGGTACAAAGGTTTCATTGCAACTAACTTCTCATAAGAAGGTTGGAAAACACATCACTGCAGATTCACAAGACTTCCAGAACAAAATTTATTTAAATGACTAAAAGCCTTTTTAACTTGTTACAACCCAACTGCGAGGCCATGTGCATTTACAAGTGCCAATACACATTGATGTAAATAAATAAGCAATTTAGATCTCTATGTTTCAATTGTAAAGAGCTAAACAAAAAAAAATCCGTAAGAACTTACATAAAAAGTACAGCAAAAGGGTTTATAGGTTTTGTTTAAAAGGGTATATTATCAGGCATTAGCATTATCTCAGCAAAACTGCATGACCAATGAACTCTGCCACATCTTCCCAACTTAATGGACTGCTAATCCAGTAACAAGCAGAAGTAAACAGAATCCTTAAGCCCTCTGCTATTCTTCCATCCAGATTCTACTTAGATTAATAAATTAAGCTATCTGAAAAAATAAATTAAGAAACTCTCCTCCCTTTTGCTCAATTATCTGCAAACTAAGTATCTACAAAAATACTTGAAACTTCTTACAACTTAAAAGAATTCATATGCTCACAGCCTGGTATCAATAGGGCTACTCTTAAAATCCTTAATGTTATTAGTAACATTGACTACAAAGTGCCATAGCTTACCAACTTAATCCCTGTGCTCCCAATTATTTTAAACTACCGAAGTAGTTACGACATTTCACCCTTGCTTGACACCTCAAAATACTGCTAATATTTTGACAGTCTTTTTTTTTGTCCTCAATCTTAGCAACCTGGAGCACTGTAAATGGGTTAAGCCTGCCTTTTAAGCCT
Source organism: Scyliorhinus torazame (assembly GCF_047496885.1). Classification (NCBI taxonomy): domain Eukaryota; kingdom Metazoa; phylum Chordata; class Chondrichthyes; order Carcharhiniformes; family Scyliorhinidae; genus Scyliorhinus; species Scyliorhinus torazame. Next base: position 241,648,441 of record NC_092708.1, on the reverse strand, counting down.
GGGTGTAGCTAGAACTGCTTAGGGAGTTTATGTGCTCTTCATCATTCATTTCCGACTTGTATTGAACTTATTCCTGCCTCGGCTCCATCCGCCCAACCTAATCACCTTGCTTCAAAAATATTTTAGCACTGTTCCTCATTTTATGGGTCCTCTATCCTAGCTGTTGAGCAAGCTCATTCTACCTCAGGAATTAGATAACACCTTTAACTTAAAGTTGATAATACACTGTTTCATTGTTGGCTTTTCCTGCATTTGGCATTTATACTGAGCTCTGTTTTAGCCAGTTGAATATAGCTACAATACTCAGTTCAACTCTTTTTTTTAGAAAACTGGAATGACATACTGCCCACAAACAAAAATTGTGGGTACATTCAACACAATGAAAACATATACAGAGTACAGGTATAGGATTTGATACAACACACGCATCACTGCCATAGCGAATGTTAACAGCGATATTAATAATACTACAGTTAAATGTATCTTTCTGCAGTAATAATGCTGTGCAGCAAAGCCAGATTATTCTGGTACCATCATCCTCTTTCACCATTTGCACAACTAACTTGGTATTTTCAGCATTACCGTATGCCTCCAGGTGACGTGAAGTTCCACCACACAAAAAATTACTGAGGTTTAAACACTTTCAACCTATGTGTATCCAGAGGGTGGAATAAAATGACTGACGCGATCAGCTCTCAGCTTTTCTCCATTCCCCAGTCTTTTCTCTTCCTAATTTAGAGCCGAATGGTTTCACAAGGAAAGATAATCTTTAGCGGTCTCTCCTTTGCAAGGAAAAATATGACTTTATTCTCTCTTGTTATTTAGCTCAAGACATTAAGATATTTTCCATTATTACCGCCAACATGTCCCAAAAATCAATTTCAAACAAAATAGAACCTTCCTGGGTTTGAAAATGTTATTTGCACAACATTGGGGGCAAGTTAAATGAAGGCATTGCTTGATAAAATTCTCCTGGTATCAAGTGGTTATAGTAAATGACCGTAAGGCCTACACCACCCCTCCTTGTTGTCCCCACACATTTATTCCCATCTTGTACCCCATGATAGAAAAAACATTGAAAAGTTTGGTATTTATTCGCTGTCTTTGTTACTGTTTTGTTTTCCTTTTGGAAAGTTTCTCTCAACTCTTTTGGGCATTTTAAATGAACAGGAAAGTCAGTAAAGACATAATGGTTTTCAAAATAATAGTTATTTTGCAAGTACCTGAATCATACACAAATAACAAGCTGGAATCATTAACTTATAATATAATGGAAACCAGAAGAAGCAAGGCTCTTGAATGGAGCACAATCTCTGAATTACTGCCAAGGCTCCATCAGTTCATATGCCAACTTTTTTTTTCATATTTCTATCCAAGCAGTTTATTTTGCTGGCTGTTGCCTTGTTTCTCGGCACGCACGCTGTATTTCTCATTGTACTGTGGATCTGTTTCTGCCATTAGATCCATTTTGCAGAAGTTATTAACATTGTGTATTTTGCTTCCTTTTGCAGAGTCCACGTAGACTACAGTTTGTTTGTCAACTGGATTTTGCACGAACTGCATCTGTCACAAAATAGATAAAAGTCAGCTTTATGAAAGCATTCCTTGGGTAAGTATTCAATAATTTTGGCTTCTCCCAACTAACTGCAGAAGAACTAAAAATATTAATGCCTGGTATACATTTTAGAATGAAGTCAAGACAGATATGATCTATCCATAATTAAGCACACAGTCACAATTTGAATAACAGTGATTTCATGGGTATCTTTCCACGGAGCAGAAGCTTTGGTCTGGCTTCTAAACTGTGGAGCAGCACAACCGTTTGTGGCAAGCAAAATGGTTGTACTTAGTTCAACATCCACCACCTGGTGTGATACGCAGGATGGCAATTCAGGTCAGTAATTGGCCAAAGTGTGACAAACAAATTGAAGGGGAAAATTATTTTCCTAAACCCCCATTTAAATCAGTTTGTCCCTTTAGACCGCATCAATATTGTATAAAAGGAGTCCTGCTCGTCTTGATTTGGAATCTACATTACTTGCTGTTCGGGTGGATTTGGGGCCGCCGCCCATAAAACAAAAGACTATTCCATATGTGAAAACTTGCATGTGCAGAGCTGTCGAAAAGGTGTAGCTGCAAATCTCATTTCTGGGCATGCAGCTTCCTCTCCCTCGCTTTGCAAGGACATCTCTGTCGAAATATAACAGATAATTTAGGACTTGGCTGAGAGAAAAAAAATCTAAACTTCTCTCAGCGTAACTGTGGCACTCGGAATGCAACTGGAATAATTGTAGAAGATTGCTTTTCTGCACTTTGCTGCTGGGTGCTGAAGAGGTGGTGCTATGTACCTTTACTCTGCCTCAATCGTTTTTAGGAACTCTAAATGGTACTCAGAAATGACATCATAGGTATTCTATATTAGTGCAGCACAAAAGCCATCAATACTAAAAGGACACAGGCTCCTACTTCAGAGACGTCAGCGCTTAGATCTCGGCTAACATTGGATGTCAAAGATCTCATGACACTTTTGAAGAGAAGCTGGGAAGTCCTCCGCCAGTGCCGCGGGACAACATTTATTTCTCAACACCTGAAAGATATGTTACCTGGTCATTTATCACCTGCCGGAAATTAAATTGGCTGCCATGCTCCCTGCATGGCACTGAGGGATTCTGCCAGCGTGTGAAAAGGTGCTATATAAATGCAAATTTGTTTATTTTGATCCTGATTCATGCGGGGTTAGCTGAGCTCAACTGGCAGCACCATGAGTCTCAGCAGCAGGAGTGGAGGAGGGGGAAGCGAAGCGAGCAGTAGTTTCCATTCTTGATCGCAATCCACTAAATCCTGCTGGAAAGTGCAAGTATGAATGTACGGCAAGAATAGGGCCCAGTCACAATATGGAAGCACTGACTGCTGCTCTGCTCGATGTAGGTTTTCACATGAAGAACAGCCACCTTGGACAAGGCATGGGAGAAATGCTGCTCAAGCAGAGTCACACTTCTGACCCGATTCGAGTCTGCTCTCTTCCCGATTATAGTTTGGTTTTGGTGAATGTGTTATGAAGAATACAGCAGCAAGATGGCAATTTCATATCAGAACTTATTTCAACACAGTTGCAGCACAGTGTACTGTTTTGGTTACCAAGAACAACATAAAAGCAATGTAAAGAGATAGCTTCCCTAGGATGTTACCATGAAGGGTTACATTATGAATAGATGTGAGGGTATTTTTCCACTTGAGTTAAGAATGTCAAGGTGAACCCAATAAGAGATATTGAGTAACTTGAAGGTGTGATAATTGGAGGGGAGATAGATGTTTTTTTCCCCACCTGTTGGTGAGACAAATGCAAGGAGGCACAAATTTTAAAACTTCACAATTCAAAAAGAATCTTCACGCAGAAGGTTTTTGGTGTTGTCAATAAATTGAAACAATCATGCAAGACACTCTTTCATAAAAGACTCTGTCCTGCCACCTCTTGCATTGAAGGCTGTGGCAGAAATGCTACAACAATGTCCAAGAAACGCGATATGATTGACAGTTATTTATTAATGCTTCAGGCCACAGACTGAGTACTAATACTCGAGCTAACTTCATGTGTTCATGTAAAGCTTCCAAACTCATATTAATAAGCAAGATATGCCACTTGCTTATATGTCAAAGGTATACTAAATATAATTTATGCCTATGCACCCTCTGGACATGAGCTGAAGGAAGCACAAAAAGCTACACCACTTCACAAAATTGCAGCGTATTTAAGATATTCTAATTGTTATGTGCCCACGGACAGAAACTAAGAAATTTCCACTTTAAATAAAAGTTCACAATATCATCTCACAGATAGGGAGATGTTTCAGCCACCCAAGTATTTTGAAAAAGGCTCGCTGGAGACTCATCATTTGAGGTGATCTGGAACATGATACTGAGGCCATAGATGTGGCTTGAAGTCCAGTGGGAACAGAACTTTTCAGCTGTGTGCATGTCCCAGCACCATCTTCAAAGATGTTCCATAGTCAACATAATGGCAAATTATGGTAAACGGGGTCGGCAAAGGCTGCATCTCACAATTGTGCGTCTGAAATTCCTCAGGGATTCTACTGTGAAGCAGCTTGAGATATTGTCTAACATTAAAGATCTGATATTAGCCAAGGTATTATTGTTGGTATCCTGCCTCAGCTCTGACAGCAGACTTATCGAACTCCCGTGGACACTGAAGTGATCTCATTAAGTTGGGTCATTGCCATTTCTGTACAGCTCCTTAAGTGGTGGAACTTCTGTCTGCCCCACACAACATAAGCATTCAGCTGGGCTGGGCTTCCCAAAACTAAGTTCCGGGCTTTGGCCAGAAAGGAACCTACCATTGAACAGGGTCTGACAGACCCAATTAGGTGACCCATATAAAACCTTGCAGGTTGCATGTAGGCCAGGTCCTGACAAGTGACCCATGTTAGAAAATAGTGATAAAATGGGAAAAATAAGGAGCTGGATTCTCCGATTTTGCGGCTACGTACCGTCGCCAGCGTGAGAACAGTGGCGTTTTACGATGCCCAAATTGGCGCCGAACCCTCACCGGTTACAGGACCGGTGATTGGCTAGCAGCAGCGGCGGCGGGTAAGATTCCCGGCTCCCGCGCCACAAATGGCTGGAGAATGGCCGGGTCCGTGGCCGCGCATGCGCACGGCAACAACCTGCAGCGGACGCGCTGGACAACATGGCGCCGGCCGCACATGGACCCGACCTGCCAGATAGTGCCCCCCTGGACCCGCCTTGCCACCCCAGACCACCCCCTACCAGTCCCCCCAGCCTTCGACGAAGCTCCCCCCACCAGCGGCATGGTCTCCCCCCCCCCCCTCCCTCCCCGGGACTGTGGAGGGATGGGCACAGTCCGCAGCCGCCACTCGAGGTTGACGAAAACTGAAAGCACAAGTGAACTGCGCTGTTGTGAACTTGACCCATCGGCGAGGGGTGGGGGCAGCATCGGGAGAGGACCTTCAGGTCACGTCCTGAGGCCGTCCCAATGGTGCGTGCTGTACTCCCCGATGACGCCGTTTTGGATGGGGCGGAGCATCCAAAAATAGCTGCCGCCCCCGATTCGGTCATAAAAAGGGATTCCCCGCCCGATCGCCAATTATGATATCAGCGTCAGGCAATGGAGAATCCCACCCAAGGTATCCAATTGGGTCCGTGGTGTGGTTGTTGCTTTGTTAAAGAAAAACAAGCTATTTTTAAATGAAGGTTGTAGTAAAGACTGGTTGGCTGTGTTTTGATATGCTGATTAGCCTGGCAACTGTATAGACATATGTTTACCTAAGGCAAGTTGGTAACAATGGAGAATAGAGTGTCAAAAGTTAAAGTAAAGATGGTAAAAGTTCAAAAGAGAATATAGGGGTGAATTCACACTTACATTATAAGGTGATCTCATGTAATAAAGGCAATTAAGGGTGACTTCCGAGAAAGTTAGTTCAGATAAGGAAAGGTCAAAAGGAAAAAAAAGTATAGGAAGCTGTTTTGAGGCCGCAGCCCATAGCAACAAGCTGTGTCCACCCCCAACAAGCTGTGCCTGGAGAAACCCTGTCTATGTAGACAACATGGGCGGGATTCTCCCTTCTGGGGTCTAAGTCCCCATGCCCACCGGCCCTCCCAGATTGCGATGGCCCGCTGATTGTGGGCCTGGCCATTGCTGAGGCCCCACCACCCCGGAGTCAGATAACCCCCTGCCCCCCACCAGACCGCCACTGTGGCCGCGGGTCCCTGCTCCCGCTGGGTGGTACATGTAAACCATGGCAGCGGCAGTTCGGCCGGTTGACCGCGGAGAATCGCCACGGAGGTCTGTTCCAAAGGCCCCTGACCGGCGCCGCGTCGACCGTATGTGCGGGACTGGCGGGTCCGTGTAGAATCGCGGAAGCGCCGGATTTCTGGGGTGAACAGCTATTCTCCGCCCCCGTGCCGGGCGCGATTCCGGCACGGAGAATCCCGGCCCATATCTTTGCACCATTTGTCACGACCATTTGAAAGATCTGTAGTATTTTTTTGACTGCATTGAAGCACCTCGAAAATGAAAAAAATGAAATGAAAATTGCTTATTGTCACAAGTAGGCTTCAAATTAAGTTACTGTGTGATGCACGATCAATGACCGCTAAAGCGAGGTTGTAGTCCAACTGAAGGCTTTAATAAGCTAGATGTTTCCCCCAGCAGCTCAGGTACAGAATGAGGGCTGCTGGGGCGGCACGGGCTCTTATACCCCGCCTTGCAGGGCGGAGCTACCATACAGCTTGACCAATAGGAAACATACAATATCTACCAATGGTGTTCCAGCATTACCAGGTACCGTAATACCTCTACACAGGCTACCACACTGTGAAAAGCCCCTAGTCGCCACATTCCGGCGCCTGTTTGGGGAGGCTGGTACGGGAATAGTGCAACATTGATGGCCATTTTTAAATGTTCGTCATGTTCTTTCAGATATTTTGCGAATAACGTCTATGGTTGCAAAAAAAGTTTGAGAAGCCAGTTAGTTGTTTCTTTCCCAAGTCGGAAGCAACCCCAAAAGATATAGTTGCCTGGTAGGTTATTATTTCTAGATTTATTTTATAGGTTTAGATGTTGCTTATAGAGAATCGGGGACATGAACTTTATGAAGCGTATATTGGGGCGCATCCCGGATCTGGAGATGGGAAAGTTGGTAATGGGGGGGGGACTTCAACACGGTGCTGGACCCAGGGCTGGACCGGTCCAGATCTAGGACCGGGAGGAGGCCGGCAGCGGCCAAGGTGCTTAAGGGCTTTATGGAGCAGATGGGAGGAGGTGGATCCCTGGAGATTTACTAGGCCAAGGAGTAAAGAGTTTTCCTTCTTCTCCCATGTCCACAAAGTGCACTCCCGGATAGACTTCTTTGTCCTGGGAAGGGCGCTGATCCCGAAGGTGGCAGGAACGGAGTATTCGGCTATAGCCATTTCAGATCATGCCCCACATTGGTTAGATCTGGAAGTAGGAGAGGAAAAGGAACAGCGCCCACTCTGGAGATTAGATATGGGACTGTTGGCGGACGAGGGGGTATGTGTAAGGGTGAGGGGATGTATTGAAAGGTACCTAGAGATTAATGATGACGGAGAGGTCCAGGTGGGAGTGGTCTGGGAGGCGCTGAAGGCGGTGGTTAGAGGGGAGCTGATCTCCATAAGGGGAAACAAGAGGGTAAAGAAAGGGAGAGATTGTTGAGGGAGATTTTGAGGGTGGATAGGCAACATGCGGAGGTTCCAGATGAAGGGCTATACAGGGAAAGACGGAGATTGCACACGGACTTTGACTTGTTGACCACGGGTAAGGCGGAGGGAGGCACAATGGAGGAAGGCACAGGGAGTGCAGTATGAATTTGGAGAGAAGGCGAGCCGGCTGCTGGCCCAACAACTTAGGAAGAGGGGGGCGGCGAGAGAGATCGGAGGGGTTAGAGACGAGGAGGGAAAGATGGAACGGGGAACGGAGAGGGTGAACGGGGTGTTTAAGGTATTTTACGAGAGGCTATATAAGGCTCAACCCCCGGAAGGGAAAGAGGGAATGATGCGTTTCCTAGACCAGCTGGAGTTCCCGAAGGTTGAGGAACAGGAGATGACAGGACTGGGAGCGCAGATTGAGGTGGAGGAGGTGGTAAAAGGAATTGGGAACATGCAGGCAGGGAAGGCCCCGGGACCGGATGGGTTCCCGGTGGACTTCTATAGGAAATACGTGGACCTGCTGGCCCCACTTCTGACGAGAACCTTTAATGAGGCTAGGGAAAGGGGGACACTACCCCCGACGATGTCGGAGGCGACGATATCGCTGATCCTGAAAAGAGACAAAGACCCGCTGCAGTGCGGGTCATACAGGCCTATTACCCTCTTGAACGTAGATGCCAAGCTTTTGGCCAAGGTGATGGCGACGAGGATAGAGGACTGTGTCCCTGGGGTGGTGATGATCAAACGGGGTTTGTTAAAGGGAGGCAATTGAATGCTAATATACGGAGGTTGCTGGGGGTGATGATGATGCCCCCACCGGAGGGGGAGGCGGAGATAGTGGTGGCGATGGATGCAGAGAAAGCATTTGATAGAGTGGAGTGGGACTACCTGTGGGAAGTACTGAGGAGATTTGGATTTGGAGAGGGGTGCATTAGATGGGTTCAGCTCCTGTACAGGTCCCCGGTGGCAAGTGTGATTACAAATAGGCAACGATCTGACCACTTCCGACTATATAGGGGTACAAGATAGGGATGTCCCCTGTCCCCGTTACTGTTTGCGTTGGCAATTGAGCCACTGGCCATAGCGCTGAGGGGCTCTAGGAAGTGGAGGGGGGTACTTAGAGGAGGAGAAGAGCATCGGGTGTCATTATACGCGGATGATTTGTTGTATGTCGCGGACCCAGTGGAGGGGATGCCTGAGATAATGCAGACACTCAGGGAGTTTGGAGAATTTTCAGGATATAAATTGAATATGGGGAAGAGTGAACTGTTTGTGATGCACCCCGGGGAACAGGGCAGGGGAATAGACGATTTACCGTTGAGGAGGGTAACAAGGGATTTCCGGTATTTAGGGATCCAGGTGGCCAGGAACTGGGGAACCTTGCATAAGCTTAACTTGGCACGACTGGTAGAGCAGATGGAAGAGGACTTTAGGAGGTGGGACATGGCGCCCCTGACATTGGCGGGCAGGGTGCAGGCGGTTAAAATGGTGGTCCTTCCGAGGTTTCTTTTTGTGTTCCAGTGCCTCCCTGTACTGATTACAAAGGCCTTTTTTAAGAAGGTGGACAAGAGTATTATGAGTTTTGTGTGGGCTGGAAAGACCCCAAGAGTAAAGAGGGGGTTCCTGCAGCGCAGTAGGGACAGAGGGAGACTGGCACTGCCGAGTCTAAGTGATTATTATTGGGCCGCCAACCTGTCAATGATATGTAAGTGGATGAGGGAAGGGGAAGGAGCGGCGTGGAAAAGAATGGAGATGGCGTCCTGTCGGGGAACTAGTCTAAAAGCACTGGCGACGGCGCCGTTACCGTTCTCCCCGCAAAAAATACACCACAAACCCAGTGGTGGTGGCAACTCTGGAAATTTAGGGGCAGTGGAGACGACGTAAGGGAGTGACGGGTGCCTCAGTGTGGTCCCCGATAAGGAACAACCATAGGTTCGTCCCGGGAAGGATAGATGGGGGATTTAAATCTTGGCAGCGAGCAGGAATTGCAAAATTGAAGGACTTATTCTTAGACGGGACGTTCGCGAGTCTGGGAGCACTGACAGAAAAATATGGGTTGCCACCTGGGAATGCATTTCGCTATATGCAAGTGAGGGCATTTGTGAGGCAACAGGTGAGGGAATTTCCGCAGCTCCCGGCGCAAGAGATCCAGGCCAGAGTGATTTTGGGGGCATGGGTGGGTGATGGTAGGGTGTCAGATATATATAGGGAAATGAGAGACGAGGGGGAGACGATGGTAGAGGAGCTGAAGGGAAAATGGGAGGAGGAGTTGGGGGAAGAGATTGAGGAGGGGCTGTGGGCAGATGCCCTAAGTAGGGTAAACTCTTCGTCCTCGTGTGCCAGGCTCAGCCTGATACAATTCAAGGTTCTACACAGGGCGCATAAGACTGGAGCAAGGCTGAGTAGATTTTTTGGAGTGGAGGATAGGTGCGGGAGATGCGCGGGAAGCCCGGCGAACCACACCCACATGTTTTGGTCATGTCCGGTATTGCATGGGTTTTGGGTGGGTGTGGCAAAAGTGATTTCAAAGGTGGTGGGGGTCCGGGTCGAACCAGGCTGGGGGTTGGCTATATTTGGGGTTGCAGCTGAGCCGGGAGTGCAGGAGGCGAGAGAGGCCGATGTTTTGGCCTTTGCGTCCCTAGTAGCCCGGCGAAGGATTCTACTTATGTGGAAAGAAGCTAAGCCCCCGGGTGTGGAGGTCTGGATCAATGACATGGCAGGGTTCATAAAATTGGAGCGGATAAAGTACGCACTAAGAGGTTCGGCTCAAGGGTTCACCAGGCGGTGGCAACCGTTCCTCGACTATCTCGCAGAGCGAAAAGGGAAAATAGGAAAGGTAGCAGCAGCAACCCAGGGGGAGGGGGGGGGGGGGGCTCATTTGGGTCCTCAGGGGTTTTATGTGTGTGTTTATATATTAGTTATTTATATTAGATGTTACGAAGTTACTATTTTAGTTACTATTTCTGTTGTTTCTTATTTTGTTGTTGGCAGTTGCCGTTAGTTAGCATATTATTTATTTTAAAAAACGATCAATGTATATAGAGAATCGGGGACATGTTGTGTGTGTGTATGTGGGGGGGGGGGGGGGGGGGTGGGGGGTTCCATTCTTACTTTTATCATTATCATAGAATTTACAGTGCAGAAGGAGGCCATTTGGCCCATCGAGTCTGCACCGGCTCTCTGAAAGAGCATCCTAACCAAGGTCAACACCTCCACGCTATCCCCATAACCCAGTAACCCCACCCAACATTAAGGGCAATTCTGGACATTGAGGGCAATTTAGCATGGCCAACCCACCTAACCTGCACATCTTTGAACTGTGGGAGAACGTGCAGACTCCGCACAGACAGTGACCCAAGCGGGAATCGAACTTGGGACCCTGGAGCTGTGAAGCAATTGTGCTAACCACCATGCTACCCATGCTGGGGCGGCCTTTAAAAATGGCACGCTGATATTTAAAATTACGTTGCTGGCAAGGCTGCCAGTGTGATGTTGTGGAGCTCGCCCCTTGCCTCCCCCGCCCACCTCCCACCAAATCTCCCCAACAATATGGCAAAAAAAGCCACTGTTGGGGCCCCCAACTTCAGCACTTCTTTTCCCACCCGCTGCCACACTACATAAAAAAGGGAAAATTCCACCCTGTGTATAGCCATTAGTTAAGTGTATTTTACGTTGACTTTCTTTGTGTTTTACGGTTTCATAAACATGTATTTTGTTTAAAATCATCACAAAAATGCCTGGGATATCCTTCACTGGTCTTCACATCTTTCCTCACACTATAACAAATTGGAAAATATAGTTGAGAGCAGTCATTCTCTTCTGGGGATTTGGAATACCTTAGTGTTTAATATCAGCTGCACTCTTAACACCTGCCAAAGAGGAATTCTTCAAAAGAAAATTCTATCTTGGTACCAAATGAGTAGTCATCAGCAGGGAGGTATCTGAGCTCCCAGGCATATGGGTTGAGCAGGCAAGCACCAGAGACGTGCCTGAAATGTTAACTGACTTCTTGAGCCGTACAAATGATGTGTCCTCGTATTGATTTCACAAACACTTGTATGATCTGTGCCGTGAATTACTGCAAAATCAGCCAAGATTTCCTCTCGGGTCACAAATAGTCCAAACCACATTTTTTTTCTCTAGAACATAGAACATACAGTGCAGAAGGAGGCCATTTGGCCCATCGAGTCTGCACCGACCCATTTAAGCCCTCACTTCCACCCTATCCTTGTAACCCAATATCCCCTCCTAACGTTTTTTTTTGGACACCAAGGGAAATTTAGCATGGCCAATCTACCTAACCTCCACATCTTTGGACTGTGGGCGGAAACCGGAGCACCCTGAGGGAACCCATGCAGACACGGGGAGAACATGCAGACTCCTCACAGTGACCCAGTGGGGAATCGAACCTGGGACCCTGGCGCTGTGAAGACACAGTGCTCGTCACTTGTACAGCGCTTTCATTAGTTTAGGATCAAAGCATTGAATAATTTTCTCCAGTTTCCCAATAAAGTGGAAATTTTATTCACACAAATTAAAAGCAGAATCAAAATCCGTTAAGGGCTTCCTTTGATGTATTCAACTGTCCTACGTCGTTGAATTCAAGAATTTTCATGCAATACTGATTTATTTTAACCAATCCTCTTCTGCACAAGCTTGCCTTCTCATGTTTTGATGTCAGCTATCTCAAAGTTGGTAGCACTTTCGACTTCCAAGTCAGAAGGGCTGTGTTCAATATCCACTCTGCAAAATCTGGGCTGAAATTCTAGTGGCGCAACTGAGGGAGTGCTGCGCTATCAGAGTGCTGCTTTTCAGATGAGACGTTACAGCAAAGGTCCATTTCGCAGACGCAGAATACGGCCGGCGCTATTTCAAACAGCAGGGGAGATTCCTCCAGCATACTGGTCAGTATTTCTCTCGCAAACAACATCACAAATAAAAATATCACATTGTTGTTTGTGGGATCTGACTGTGTGGAAATTCACTGTTGTGTTTCCTCCATTAGAACTGTGGTTGATGAGTCAGAGGCTGAAATTTTCTGTCTGGTCCCGCCGACAGTCAGGAATTCAGCCCATTGGGGGCGAAGAATGGCGGAGGCCCCGGAGAATACCGGATCAGGCCTGCTAATGATGTGCCAACAGTGTTTATTGTACGCGTGTTCTGGAACGCATTAACGCCGCTGTCGAGGCGACGGAGAATTGTGACTTGGCGTGAAATTGGCGCCTGCCGCGATTTTGGCTTTGGAACTGATTCTCCACCCAATCGCGTTTCCCAATTCTGCCGCCAGCCAACGGAGAATCCCGCCCCAGATGTTTAGTACATCTGTGTGTGCTAGTCTGTCAATTTTCAATCTGGCAGCCTAATTAATGAGTGGCTGCCAGCTATTGTGCCACAGAGGGTGCTGGGTATATCAGAGTCCAGTTGGATCTTGCTGCATGCTCGCACTTTCTCCTTGGAATTACCAGATACTGATTAAACGTGCATACACCGACTTCCAGTGGCAGCCACGAGCTGATCGGTCGCACACTAGGTGGCTCCTGCTTGGAGGCTTTAGTTTTGGCCCTTTCTATTCGGTAATGGCCGCTTTGTTTGTAAAAAAAAGTGCAAAAACAATTGGAGGGAGTTGGATCCACCTCCAAAGTGGAATGTTGGTGGGCTACAACACCCGGGAAAAGTTGAGCAAAGCCTTGGCTCAAGAGGTGGAGGATCCACGTGGCGTAGTGAGTGAGTGCATGGCGGAGTCGGGAGCACAGCACCGCCTACCCACTGACTGTGGAGCAGGTAGAGTTCATCAAGGGGGAGTTTAGGGTTATGGGGCGAAGGCAGGAGAATAGGGATGAGAAACAAATTAGCCATGATTGAATGGCAGAGCAGACCTGATGGGCCGAATGGCCTAATTCTGCTCCTGCATCTTATGGATCGTGTTGTTGGAGTCAGAGGTGGTGATGTAGGGAGAGGCCTGCAAGGTGTTAAAGACAAAGGTGGGCGCTCAGGAGAATCAGTCCAGGTGGTAGAATGTAAGGATCGTGGGACAGCCGGAAGGGGGTGGAGGGAACAAGTGACACGGTCTATGTGTCAAGGATGTTCACAAAGTTGGTTGAGGAGGGGGGGGTCTTCGAGAAACAACCGGAGATGGATTGGGCCCACCGGTCGCTGCCAGAGACCGAGAGTTGGGGAGTCACCGCGGGTGGTGATCATCCGGGTGCATAAGTTTCAAGAAAAGGAGAGGTTTCTGAGGTGGGCGAAGTTGATGTGAGACTGTATTTGGGAGGGTCAGCGGGTAGGTGCGAAGGGTCGGTTTGGGTGGGGTTTGTATATAGATCTCAGGTAGGAGTTGCCATCCTAGCAGCGATGATGGTAAACAGAAGCAGTGTGGGGGAGGGGGCTGTGGCAGGTAGTCAAATTGGGGGTGGGGTTAGGTAGGATGGGGCTGGTTGGAGGGCTGCTGCTAAAGGAAGAAAATGGAAAGGATTGGGGGGCGAGGCAGGGGGTGGAGGGACAGTAATGTGCTGGTGGCACAAATGACTTTGTGGCTAGGTGCAGGAAAGAATGGAAGGGGTGGCCATTTTGGGTGGGCCTGGACAAGAGGAGGGCCTGGAGATAGGGAGAATTTTGTGTCAAGCTGGGATGGCAGAACTTAATAGAGTGGGGGGGGGGTTCAGAAACCCCAGGTGAGGATAGTGACGTGGAACTTACAGTCTTGTGTGTTTAAAAGCTGAAAGCTTGAAAAGCTTAAATGCGAATGTGGTTTTCCTGAACGAGACACACATGCGATTGAAGGACCAGATGAGGTTAAGAAAGGAATGGGTGGAGCAGACGTTCCACTTGGGGTTCGATTCCAAGTCAAGAAGGGTCCCGATTTTGTTTAGTAAAAGGGTGGTGTTCGTGGTGGTCAGCGAGGTGCGGGACCCAGTAGAGAGGTACATGTTGGTGAGTGCAGTCTTGGCGGGGGTGCCGGTTGTTTTAGTGAACGCATATGCGCCCAACTGGGACAACACGGAATTTGTTAGGAAAACGTTGGCATCCATCCCGGACCTGGATTCGTATCAATTGATAATGGGGGGGGGGGGGTGTTAGATCCCAGGACGGATAGATCGAGTCCCAAGTCATTAGGCAAGTCAGGAATGGTGAAGGAGCTGGGGGATTTATGGATCAGATACAGGGGTGGATCTGTGGAGGTTTAAGCATCTGGGAGAGAGGGAGTTTTCCTTCTTTTCCCAGGTAGATCGGTTATACTCCATGTTTCCAATTAAGGGGCAATTTAGCAAGGTCAATCCACCTCCTCTGCACATATTTGGGTTGTGGGGGGTGAGACCCACACAGACATGGGGAGAATGTGCAATCTCCACACGGAGAGTGACCCAGGGACGGGATTGAACCGGGGTCTTCGGTGCCTTGATGCAGCAGTGCTAACCACTATGTCACATTGCTACCCTCACCGAATAAACATTTTTGTGGTGGAGATATCAATACTCCCGGGGATTGTGGGGGTGGAATATGCAGCAATTGTGATGTTAGACCACATGCCACATTATGTGGAAATGAGGTTTGAGCCCAGAGACTGTTGTGGAGTTTTGATTCGGCGCTCCTTGCGGTCAAGCAGTTCTACAAGAAGGTAGACTTGGTGGAAGAGGACTAAGTGGAGTTCAACCAAAATGGGGTTTCAACCTCCATATTTTGTGAGGCGTTGGACGCAGTGGTCTTGGGGAGGTCATATCCTAGAAGGCCCACAGGGACAAGGTTGAAGGGACGGAGAGACAGAGGTTGGTGGATGCCATTATGGAATTGGATCTATGGTACTCGGTGGCCCCGACCAGGGAGTTGTTAGCTGAAAGGAAGAAGCTACAAGGGGAATTTGATCTAATGAAGACAGGGAAGGTAGTGGATCAGCTTTGTCGCTCAAGGGGTGTTTTTTATGAGTCTGGGGAGAAGGCCAACTGCCTGCTAGCCCATCAGTTGAAATGACAGGTGGCCACATAGGAGATAGCACAGGTGAGGGATCGGACAGGAGGGTTGGTAACGATGCCGGAGAATATTAACAAGGCATCCGAGGCTTTATACCGGGGGTTGTATAGGTCCGAGCCCAGAGGGGAGGACACAGATGGGAAACATTTTAATAAACATTTTATTGAGGTATTTCTTTGGCATTGTAACAGCAATAAAATCAACAATGTACATAACAAGAAAAATATAAACATAGTGCAAATTCCGCCTCCCTCTCCCACAGATCCTACCATTGCTTACCCCCCTAACCTACGCGAACCTAACCACCACCCCCCCCCGTTCTGCTGACGATTAATTATCTGCGAGGAAGTCGACGAATGGTTGCCACCTCCGGGTGAACCCCGACAGAGACCCTCTCATGGTGAACTTAATTTTCTCCAGGCAGAGGAAGCCAGCCATGTCTGAAAACCAGGTCTCAGATTTCAGGGGCTTTGAGTCCCTCCATGCCAGAAATATGTGCCTCCGGGCTACCAGTGAAGCAAAGGCCAGAACGTCCGACTCTTTCTCCTCCTGGATTCCCGGATCCTGCGATACCCCAAAAATTGCCACCTCTGGACTCATTGCCACCCTCATATTTAATACTGTCGACATGGCGTCGACAAACCCCTGCCAAAATCTCCTCAATTTTGGACATGCCCAGAACATATGGACATGGTTCGCTGCACCCCCCCCCCCCCCCGGCACATTTCGCACACCTGTCCTCCACCCCAAAGCATCTGCTCATGCGGGCCACTGTCATGTGAGCCCGGTGCACAACCTTAAAATGGATCAGGCTGAGCCTGTCATATATCGCGGTCGCGTTGACCCTACCCAACGCGTCCGCCCAAAGGCCCTCCTCTATCTCTTCCCCCTGCTCCTCCTCCCACTTTTGCTTCAGCTCCTCGGTCTGCGTCTCCTCCGAACCCATAAGCTCTTTATATCTGTCCGAGACGCTCCCCACTCCTATCCATCCTCTAGAGACCACTCTGTCCTGAATCCCCCTTAATGGCAGGAGTGGCAAGGTTGGTACCTGCTTCCACAGAAAGTCCCGTACCTGTAAATATCGGAATTCATTTCCCCCCCGCCAATGCAGACTTCTCCTCCAGCGCCCTCATACTCGGGAAGCTTCCTTCTAAGACCAAGTCCCCCATCCTCTCAATCCCCGCTCTCCGCCAAATTCGGAACCCCCCGTCCATCCACCTCGGGGCAAACTGATGGTTATCGCAGATTGGGGACCACACCGACGCCCCCTAGGCTCCCACATGTCTCCTCCATTGCCCCAGGTTCTCAAGGCCGTCACCACCACTGGACTAGTGGAGTACCGCGCCGGCGGGAACGGCAGAGGTGCTGTTACCAGCGCCCCCAGACTTGTACCCTTACAAGAAGCTGCCTCCATGCGCACCCACGTCAGCTTACACCCCACCAGCCACTTCCTCACCATGGCTATGTTAGCCGCCCAGTAGTAGTTACTGAAATTTGGCAGCACCACCCCTCCGTCCCCCCGACACTGCTCGAGCATTGCCCTCTTCACCCACGGGGGCTTGCCCTCCACACAAAGCCCACGATAATCTTATTGAACCGCTTAAAAAAGGACCGCGGGATGAAGATGGGGAGGCATTGGAAGACGAACAGGAATCTCGGGAGGACCTTCATTTTTACTGACTGCACTCTACCCGCTAGAGATAACGGGAGCACATCCCATCTCCAGAAATCCTCCTTCTTCTGCTCCACCAACAGGGCCAAGTTCAATTTATGTAGCCTGTCCCAATCCCTCGCCACTTGGATACCTAGGTACCTGAAACTATCCCCTCCCATTCTGTCCCAGTCGCGTCTCCTGACCTCTCGCCTGGACCACAAACATCTCGCTCTTGCCCATATTGAGCTTATACCCCGAAAACCGGCCGAATTTCCCTAAAATTCCCATAATTTCTTCCATCCACTCCATTGGGTCTGAGACATACAGCAGGAAGTCATCCGCATACAGCGAGACTCTGTGCTCCACCCCCCCCCCCCCCCCCCCCCCCCCCCCCCGAACAAACCCCTTCCAGCCCTTTGAGGCTCTCAGAACAATTGCCAGCGGCTCTATCGCCAGCGCAAACAGCAGTGGGGAGAGGGGGCATCCTTGTCTCATCCTCCGGTACAGCCCGAAATAGTCCAAAGTCGTCCTGTTTGTCGGTACACTAGCAACCGGAGCCCAGTACAGCGACATAACCCAGTCAACAAAGCCCCTTCCAAACACAAACTGCTCCAGCACCTCCCATAAGTAATCCCACTCGACCCAGTCAAAGACTTTTCCGTGTCCATCGCGACCACCACCTCAACCTCCCTACCTTCCAGGGGCATCATAATCACGTTTAGCAGCCTTCTTACATTGGTCACCAGCTGCCTGCCCTTAACAAACCCCGTCTGACCTTCCACTATAACGTCCGGTACACAGTCCTCAATCCTGGAGGACAGAAGTTTGGCCAGAAGTTTAGCATCTACGTTCAGCAATGAAATTGGCCTGTAAGACCCACACAGCTCCAGGTCCTTGTCCCTTTTCAAAATGGGCGAGATCATGGCCTATGACATCATCTGGGGCAGAGCCCCTCTTTCCTTGGCCTCATTAAAGACCTTCATCCGCACGGCCCCAATATCCCAGAGAACTTTTTATAGAACTCGGCTGGGTATCTGTCCGGTCCCGGGGCCTTGCCCGACTGCATGGCCTTCAGCCCCTCAGCTATCTCCTCCAGCCCAATTGGGGTCCCTTCTACCAGCTCCCCATCCACCTTCGGGAAAGTCAACCCATCCAAAAAGTGCCTCATCCCCTCCGGCCCCGCAGGAGATTCTGACCTGTACAACCTGCTATAAAAATCCCGAAAGGTCTTGCTCACCCCCGCCAAGTCCCCAACTATGTTCCCAACCCCGTCAATAACTTTCCCATTTCCCTAGCTGCCTCCCTCTTTTTGAGCTGCAGTGCAAGCATCCTGCTGGCCTTCTCCTCGTGCTCATAAATCACCCTTTCACCTTTCTGAGCTGTTCCACTGCCCTCCCGGTGGTTAACAAACCAAATTCCGCCTGTAGCCTCCGGCGTTCCTTTAAACGCCCTGCCTCTGGAGCCTCCGCATACCTCCTATCCACTCGCAGAATCTCTTTTACCAGTCGGTCCGTTTCTGCCCTGCCCGTCCTGTCACTGTGAGCCCGGATCGAGATCAGCTCTCCTCTCACCACTGCCTTCAGCGTTTCCCAGACTACTGCTGCTGAGACCTCCCCTGTATCGTTTACCTGCAGGTAGTTCAGCATGCACCTCCTCAGCCTCTCGCACACTGCTTCGTCCGCCAACAGCCCTACATCCAACCTCCATTGCGGGCGCTGCTTGCTATCCGTACTAACCTGGAGGTCCACCCAGTGCAGAGCATGGTCCGAAATTGTAATCGCCGAATACCTCGTGTCCACCACCCCCGCCAATAGGGCCCTACACACAACAAAGAAATCTATCTGGGAGTACACCTTGTGTATGTGGGGAAAAAAAAGAAAATTCCTTGGCCCTCGGCTGCCTAAAACTCCATGGACCCCCCCCCACCCCCCCTCCCCATTTGCTCCATGAACCTTTTCAGCTCCTTTGCCATTGCTGGCACCTTGCCCGTTCTCGAGCATGACCGGTTCAGGCCTGGATCAATAACAGTGTTGAAATCCCCACCCATAATCAGCCTGTGCGAATCTAGGTCCAGAATCTTCCCTAGCACCCTCTTTATAAAATCCCCATCGTCCCAATTTGGCACGTATACATTGACCAGCACTACCTTCATCCCCTGCAGCTTGCCACTAACCGTGATATATCGACCTCCCACATCCGAGACTATCCTCCCCACCTCAAATGCCACCCGCTTGTTAATCAGAATCGCAGCCCCTCTTGTCTTTGAATCCAGTCCCGAGTGGAAAACCTGACTAATCCAGCCTTTCCTCAAACTGCCCTGGTCCACTACTTTAAGATGTGTCTCCTGCAGCATTACCACGTCCGCCTTCAGACTCCTCAGGTGCGCAAACACATGTGCCCTCTTTACCAGCCCATCTAGCCTCTGGACATTCCAAGTGACCAGCCTAGTTGGGGAGCAAAGTCCCCCCCCTCCCCACCCGCCGGTCAGCCATCCCCTTTCTTGGGCCCGCCTCCAGCCCACGTGCCGCACCTCCTTCGGCCCGCCCCACGGCGGCCCCCACCCCCGACTCCCTCAGTGACCTTCCATCGAAGTCCCTCCCACGTCAGCAGAACCCATCCCCCCCTCCCCCTCCCAGCAACACTACTCCAAATCCCAACCCATCTAATGAACTAAGCATATACACCACCCCCACTGTGCTTCTGTGAGCTAGCTCACCCAGTTAGCTTGGTGGCCCCCGCCCCCAAGAAGTCTCCCACCTATTGTTCCCTCGCTCCCCTCCCCCCGGTCATGTAAACAAATTCCCTCATCCAACAATTCCCAAACATCCAGCAGCAAGAAACCACAAAAAACACAAGCTCCACCCACCGAAACTCAGACAGGCACGTCTCCATCCCACAAAAGTGCACATCAATAAAAACACACAAGATAAAACACAAAAGGGACATTGCCAACCTCTACCAAGAAAAGGAACCAAAATCAAAACGGAAAGTCGACTTTCCCCCTCCCCCCACTTCTTTTCCCCTAAGCAGAGCTCAAAAAAAAACTGACACAAAACAATACGAGAATGCATAGCCAATTTAACAACGAAAAAGAAAAAGCAAACCCTACCAAAAGCCAAGGGGAGAGAAGAAAAACAAACAAAAACCCCACAGAAAAACAAAAAAGGGAAAGGGCCCAATATAGGTCAACATATTGTCACAAAGTCCGAAAGTTCTCAAACTCCCACCAGACCTTTTCTTTTCACAAAGTCCAGAGCCTCATCGGGCGTCTCAAAATAGTGATGTTGGTCCTCATGCGTAACCCAAAGACGCGCCGGATACAGCAGACCGAACTTCACCCGACTCTTATAGAAAATAGCCTTGACTTGGTTGAAGCCTGCTCTCTTCCTCGCCACCTCCACACTCAGGTCCTGGTACACCCGCAGGATGCTGTTATCCAACTTGCAACTCCGTGTGCGCTTGGCCCACCGAAGAATGCATTCCTTGTCCAGGAACCTGTGGAATCTCACCACCACTGCCCTCGGAGGGTCCCCCGCCCGCGGCTTCCTAGCAAGGGCCTGGTATGCCCTGTCAATTCCACCTCCAATGGTCGGGGGAATGCCCCCTCCCCCAGCAGCTTTTCAAACATACCCGCCATGTATGCTCCAGCATCTGCTCCCTCAGCTCCCTCCGGGAGCCCGACAATTCTTAGGTTCTGCCGGCGGGACCGGTTCTCAAAGTCCTCCACCTTCTCCAGGAGCCTTTTCTGCTGTTCCCGAAGCATCCCCACCTCCAGCTCCACTGCTGTTTGCTGCTCCTCTTGTTCAAGCAGCGCCTTCTCCACCTTCTGAATCGCCTGGTCCTGGGCGCCAGTCTACTCTCTAGACGATCAATTGATTCTTTGATCGGGTCCAAGCATTCCCGCTTCTGCCTGGCGAAGCCATCCTGAGTGGCCTGCATCACGGGTCCGTTGGTCGCTACGCTGCCACCCCAGGGGTTCGGCCCTCGGCCATACTGTCTCCCGTTGTAGCTTGAACACAGCTCGTTACTGACTTCTTGTTTCTGCCCTTTCGTGCGCTTCTGGTCCTTTTCTCCATAAACCGATGTGAGGAAACAGTGCCAGATTGCCTCAGCCTGTAAATTTGCCGCTTAAAACCGGAAAAAAGTCCGGGGGAAAGGTACAAAGGTCCGGCCAGAGCGGGAGCCACCAAATGTGCGACTTACTCCTCCATAGCCACCACCGGAAGTCGATGAGTAACATTTTAGGTGGACTGGTATTCCCAGAGGTAGAGAGGGAGAAGGGATAGGGATTGGAGGTGCCATTGGGATTGCCGGAGATAATGCATTGGGTTGATACAGTTGGCAAAGGCACCGGAGTCGGATGGCTTTCCGGTAGAGTTTTACAAACAGTTTTCAGCCATGTTAGCGGCCCATCTCCTGGGTATGTTTTAAAAAAAAAAAAATTTAGAGTACCCAATTAATTTTTTCCAATTAAGGGGCAATTTAGCATGTTCAATCCACCTACCTTGCACATCTTTGGGTTGTGGGGGCGAAACCCACGCGAACCCGGGGAGAATGTGCAAACTCCACACGGACAGTGACCCAGAGACGGGATTGAACCTGGGACCTCGGTGCCATGAGACTGCAGTGCTACCACTGCGCCACCGTGCTGCCCTTCTCCTGGGTATGTTTAATGATTCGTTGGCATGGAGGGAGTTGCCGGTCTCACTGGCTCAGGCATCCATTTCCTTGGTCCCAAAGAAGGGCAAGGACCCAGCGGAGTGTGTGTCTTTAGGCCCATGTCCCTGTTAAACACCGATGTGAAGCTGCTGGCCAAAGTGCTGGCGAGGCAGCTAGAGGGGTGCGTGCTGGAGGTGGTCCCCGAGGATCAGACAGGTTTAGTTAAGGGACGGCAGTTGCCGAGCAATATTAGGTGACTGTTGAATGTGGTAATGATTCCGTCTGAGGAAAAGCGCTGGAAGTTATGATATCAATGGATGCTGAAGAGTATCTAACCGGGTAGAATGCTGGTGCTTGTTTGAGATGCTGAGGCGGTTTGGATTTGGGCCAACGTTCATTTCGTGGGTGCGATTTCTGATGGTGCCCACATGGCAAGTGTGAGGACGAACATGATGAGTTTGGGATATTTTCGGATACATGGGGACATAAGACAGGGATGCCTACTGTCCCCGCTGCTGTTTGCGCTGGCTATTGAGCCATTGGATATTGCACCCCAGGCGTCAAGAGAGTGGAAAGGCATTGAAAGGGGAAGTAGGGAACATAGGGTGTCATTGTATGTGGACGATCTGTTGTAGGTTTTGAACCCGCTGGAGTGTATGGAGAAAATAATGGACCTATTAGAGATGTCTGGCACCTTTTCTGGGGACAAATTGAAGAGTGAGGTTTTCCCAGTGAATGCCCAGGGGAGGAGTTCTAATTTGTGACCCCTGCCATTCAAGCTGGCCAAAACAGGTTTTGGTATTTAGGAATTCAGGTGGCCCATGAGTGGAACTTGGCTAGTTAGTGGAGGGGGTAAAAGGGGGAGTGAATTCACATACAGGTGCACGACTTTGTGCGCAAGGAGCTCCTCTTGTACCCTCAGTTGCTAAGATATATGCTACTGGATAAATTGTTAACTCAGGATGAATGGGCTAAGGGAAGAGGTGCGATGCCCTACCGCTATTCTTAGCAAGGAAGATGTAGACTATAAGATGAACATTTTTCTGAGGTTTTTATTTGTTTTCTAGTGTCTTCTGATATTCCTTCCAAAGGCGTTCTTTCAGAGCGTAGATATGTTATCTCGGAATTTGTATGGGCAGGCAAGACGCCCAGGATTTGGATGGCTTTTTTGCAGAGAGGTTGGCGGGTCGATAGTGGGGGTGGGGATTGCAGGCACTTCTAAACCAGCTGTATTATTATTGTTGGGCGGAATATGTGGAGAAGGTACGACAGTGGTGGGGGAAGGGGGGATTGGAATTTGTACAGGGGAGGAGGTCCTGTGTGAGGGAGGGCATGCTCAAGAGCCCTGGCGATGGCCTCCTCCAGTTACACTAGGTACACTGATAGCCTGGTTTTGGTGTCGTCCCTCAATGTATGCAATCAACTGAGGCGGTACTTTGGAGTGGGGGGTATATCTGTTCTGGCCTCAATGTGTGGGAATCATAGGTTCATATGGGCAGGGATAGACGCAAAATACAGGAATTGGCTTAGGGAAGGGGTAGAGCGGGGAAGAGATCTGTCCCTGTTCATGGAAGGGAGGTTCGCGAGGCTGGAAGAGTTCACAAGGCAGGAGAAGTACCAGTTGCTGAGGGGGAGTGAATTCACATACAGGTGCGGGACTTTGTGTGTAAGGAGCTCCCCTTGTCCTTCAGTAGCCAAGGTATACGCTATTGGATAAATTGTTAACTGAGGATGAGTTGGGGGAGGGGAAGATTGCAGATATTTATGGGTGATTGTTGGAAATAGAGAAGGTACCAGTGGAAGTGATAAGATGGAAATGGGAGGAGGAGCTTGGAGGGGGCCTGGAGTGAAATTACGCACAGGGTGAATTCGACATCATCCTGTGCCAGGATGAGTCTGATACAGTTTAAAGTGGTGCAAAGGGTCCAAATGATGCGGGCTCGTGTGAGCAGATTCTTCCCTCAGGTGGAGGACAAATGTGAGAGGTGCACAAGGGGGCCTGCGAATCATGTCCATAAGTTTTGGTCTTGCTCTAAGCTAGGTGGATTCTGGACTTCGATCTTCGAGACACTGTCAGGGATGGCACTATACCCATTGGTAGCGATCTTCGGAGTTTCGGAGCTGCTGGAGCTACTGGAGGGGAGGGGGGCTGATGTTGTGGCCTTCGCCACCCTGATTTTCCGATGGCGAATTCTATTGGGATGGAGGCTGGCTGTGCCACCGTAGGTGTTGGCATGGTTGAGGGGATATGGTGGAGTTCTTACAATTGGAAAAAATTAAATTTGCTCTTTGAAGAGGTCAGAAGAGGAATTTTATGTAAGCTGGAGGCTGTTTCTGTCTCTATTAGAGTATTTGTTTGTCGCCAGCGGGTAGGGAGGGAGGGTTGCTGGTGGGGGGGGGGGGGGGGTTGTGTTAATTAAGGGGAGAAAAAGGAATAAATGATAAACTGTTCGCTATTTGGCTGTATCTTTTGTTGACTATGTGATTTGTTGATTGTGTTCGGAATAAAGCATATTTAAAATAATATACATATACTGAATATTGTACCCATTCCCTAGAACAGAGATGCCAAGCTAATTGTGGTGCCTTTACTCTGATGCAGTAATCCACTAACTCAATCTGATCCTATGCTGAAACCTGGGGTTGGGACCTGTATGGCTGATCACAAGCCTACACAGTGCATTTATACAATGAACCATTCAGGAAGCTGAAGGCAAGTTCATGTTGCTATGCAACAAATATTGTTGTTAATAGTGGGCTCAGATGATGAAATGTATTCAGCAGATTTTCCCTGCTGGATGCTGGAGGAATTTACAACACTGTAAATAAACACTTGTAACACTCATCTTTTCAACCCAACATTTGCATCTTAATTAGCTACAACATGGCCAATGAAGCGGTTCATTATATCACAACTGATTCCTACTGCATCATTTACCATCAATACTTTGGGGGTATTGACATCATTGCAGTGTTATCGTTTTGATGTTCCTGCTTATTAATATAAAGAAGAACCAAATTAGATGGTTTCAACCAAATTATGGTCAACCGCTTTGAACTTCAGGTGCAATGTTCGCTGGTCAGATTGCCTTCCAGTTCACCAACTTTGTAGCAATTCTAGATTTGGTTGTATTCATCTTACCTTAGTTGGTGCATGATAGCAAGGCATCTCAAACCACTTCTTCTTTCTATTCATTACAAGGGTGACTGTTAAGAAAATGATGATTGCAAGCAATATGGCTGCCAGAGCCCATGCTGCTGACTGGTAGATTACAGCCATTTCAGTCTGCTGGGAGGGAACGTCAGTAACTTCTAAAAAGATATAAGAAGAAAAATAGACAAGTTAAAATGTTGTGTTTCTCCACTATAGGCAAAGAATTAAAATTACTTCAGCCTCGTGCTGCGTCTAGCTTTGCCCAAATCTCTTCTCCCAAAAGTATATGTCCGCTCCCTTGACAGTGGTTGCAGAGTTAACTATCTACACAGGAACTTGCCACAGCTTCGTCAACAGCTCCTCCCAAACCTGTGACCTGTAACACTTAAGAGGGCAAGGGCAGCAGGCGTGCGAGAGCAGCATCATCTCCAAATTCCCTTCAACTCACACACCATCCCAATGTGGAAACATTTCAGGCGAAATTTTACGAAAGGGGAAAAAGTCCCACAGTGAGTATGTTTAGCCGCATGTGTCCTGGCGCTCACAGCGGCGAGACACACAAGGCTAGAAAACACCACTTGTGTTTGATAAGGGCCTTAGCAGCTGAGGATGCACGTAGTCCTGTTATGTGCAATGAGGAGCTCTGCTCGGCAGAAGTGTAGCAAGAGATCGGGTGCCATTTTTAAATTGCATCTCGACCTTGGAGGCCCCCAACCCGACGCCCCAAGCCACAACGCACTATTGGAGGATCCCTCACCCCCACTATCGCCCCCCCAATACACACGCAAGTTACCCCCGGCTCGATCGTACCGGCGCAAAAAATGACAGCGTGGCACCTTGGCAGTGCCGAACTGGCACCCTGGCAGTGTCCCTACCAGCTGAAAGTGCCTTGTTAGTGCTGGGCTGGCACCCAGGAGACAATGCCAGGGTGCCCGGCTGGTAGTGCCAGGGTGCCCAGGTGGCACCAGCAGTGCCAGGGTCACCCTGCCCAAAGGGCATGCACCTGGGGGCCTCCGATTCCTTAGGAGACCCCCACAAGTGCCGATCTGTCTAGTCCCCGCTTGTGGGGACCAGTACTGAACGGCACTCGCCTGAGGTCTCCGAGGCGAAAGGGATTGATCCCACGCCTTGGGTAACTCGTCATTCTGCACATACTAGCTGTCTCGCTTTAACGTGCAGATTTGCTAAAAAGTGATCCAACCCACAATGGACGGAATTTACATCATAATGTCTCACACGATCGCATTAGCTCTCACGAGGCATTGCGAGCCGGGTAGCTCCCAGGACCAGGGTCCCCCGGCTTCTATCGGCCAAGCTGCGCCATGGCAGGCTGTTTTTCGGGTGCAGCTTGGCCATAAAATTGCGCCCTTCATTTTTCCTTCATGGTTGTTGGGTCAAAACCCTGAAACGCTGTACTCAACAGCACTGTGGGAATATCTTTACTACATGGGCTGCAGTGGCTCATGAAGGGTACTCACCAGCATCTAATCAAAGGCAACTGGTGAAGGTCATTAAATGCTGGCCTTATTGTGTACCCTAACTTTAAAAAAAACCATTCTGGAGATAACAGCTTCCGGTAACATTGTACTTGCTGGGTCAAGGTGTTCACAATGTTGAAGAGTTTTATCTTCATGTTTCCAAAGAAAGTGATGATAAATAATACATATTAAAACAATGGACAATATTTGTTCCATTTTAACACGGAAAATGAAAATTGATTGAATAAACTAAAACCTTTAAATTATTACAAAATGTTTTTTTTGGCATTGTACAATTGGAACATGAAACACAAGCTACAGAAATGAACATAAACCATATATATGCTCACTCACACTCAACAGCTGATGGTACTGATGAGCGACTCAGCAGAGCCAAGCCTGCATCTAAGCCTTGACAAATTAATAGAACACTGATCATCGTGAAAATCAATACATTCATTGAGCAATGGGCACCAGGCAATTAACAAAGAATAAAGTAAACCAGTAGCAGTTACTAGTGAATTAATGAATGTACGTCAATAAAGTAATGAATTAGCAGGCATCAGTGAATTAATACATTCATCATGCAACTGGTATCTCAAGAAATCAATGAATTATTAGAGCCACTTGCACAGATGAATTAAGCAAACAGCAGGCGACAGCAAATTTATAAATGTATGCAGCAGCGGGCATTCTAACAAATCAATAAGAGAACCAGAATAAATCAAGTGGTGTCACTGAATTAATACCCTGTCTTCCTTATTCACTGCTACAACCTCAGGGCCATGAACTGACTTCCACTGTCAAATTATTCAACATCTACCTTAGTGCCATCTTCCCCCCCATTGTTATAAAAGTGCGGCCAATATCAAGAGCTTGTCATACATGGATGTTTGACTTTAAACCCATGTTGTTGCCACTTGGTTGCACCAGGGGACACTCAGCTCAGCTCCTTTCAGAGAATCTCTTCCACTTAGTGGAATATTTCCAATTGTGATGTTGCCCTGCAGTAACTCACGGCCACCCGAGGAGGCACAGAATGGAAGCAATGGTTTCCCATTAGGACAAAAAGGAACGGGAAGTTAATCTGTGGAATTTTTAATTGCTATCTTATGGACGGTCTAGAAACAGTTTGTTATCCTTTATGTCACTAGGGCATAGCACAGAGCATTAGAGGGAAAGAGAAAATTCAAATGACATTTTTAAAGGACGAAGGGAGTGAATAATCAATTAAATAATTTCACCAAGGTCAAATCATCCTTTAACCTGATACGTTAAAGTTAAGAGACAAAATGCTCAGCTTCTCACTTCAGAGACGTGACCAGTATTGAGGATAAATTGGATCTGTCTAAAATGTAAACAGCTTCTACACAGGTGCAACAAACAGCTTTCTCTTTACCTATGAATAACGGCAGGTCAGGTTGGGCAGGTGTTGCGAGTAGCTCTTTGCCTTCGAATTCCGTCGACTTCTCCAGTAAAACACCAGCAGCCTCTGTTGTGGCTGAAGAAACTGTTGGCACATCTTGAGACAAGGAAAGGCCGACAATAAATGAAACAATGAAACAACTGTCAACATAGAGAGAGGAAAGCCACCAAGAATCTGCAAGTTCTAATTTGTTCAGTGTAAATTTGTTGCCGATAATCATTGCTTTCTCAAATACCCGGCTTTGAGAGCTGGAATAATTTTCTAGTAAGTTGCAGCAGTACCACCTAGTTGTTCAATATGTTCATTTGGATTTCGGCTGTCAAATCCAATTTCTTACTAGTGATCCAAACAGTCATTATGTTCAATTATCCATACATTGGCACATTACTTTAAATGAGGAGATAGGTCGAAGGTGATTATATGTTCACTGTCAAATTTCTCAAATCAAGTTTTAATTGTGATGAGGACAAAATAAACAGCACTCTTCAGTGCACTGGTGAAAATACATTTAATAGCAAAACCACGTCTTCCCTCAATATGGCTAGAGAAATTGTGGCCTTTGGGACAAGAAGTATTTAGGTTTTTCCTTTAAATAGATATTTTAAAACAATTTTCAGTAACTTCACTAAATAAAAGCATACCGCTGCAGCTTCAGACATTAAAGATAACAGCAAAGTCAACATTATATATTACAGCCATAATATCTCAAGCTATCATTGCATTATGGGCAGCACGGTAGCATTGTGGATAGCACAATTGCTTCACAGCTCCAGGGTTCCAGGTTCGATTCCGGCTTGGGTCACTGTCTATGCGGAGTCTGCACATCCTCCCCGTGTGTGTGTGGGTTTCCTCCGGGTGCTCTGGTTTCCTCCCACAGTCCAAAGATGTGCAGGTTAGGTGGATTGGCCATGATAAATTGTCCTTAGTGTCCAAAATTGCCCTTAAGTGTTGGGTGGAGCTACTGGGTTATGGGGATAGGGTGTGGAGGTGTTGACCTTGGGTAGGGTGCTCTTTCCAAGAGCCGGTGCAGACTCGATGGGCAGAATGGCCTCTTTCTGCACTGTGAATTCTATGATAATCTATGTGTGTGGAATCTAGGGTGCACAGAAGGTATTCATCACAGTAGCAGTGTCTGGTACATAAAGGGTTAATGTAGGACTGCGTACACTACCTACACAGTGATGCAAGAAGGTGCCTGACCAGAGCCAGGATCAGCCTAGAGATGGACACAGTTAAGAGAAGACCTAGAATGGGGTCAGTTCCATACCTGTACCTTCTACTGTAAACATATACATATTTATGAGTTGTTGATAAAGACTTGCTGTTAACATAGTCCAGACTGGAAGTCTACTTCATGGTGTTTGAAGCAGGATTCTTCATTCACATTTACATTTTTACTGATCCAACCACTCCTGAACTACACATGCTGTACATCTCTGCTCTTCTACCGTATAACAGATGTAATTACATGGGATACACAAATAGAGCTGATGAAAATGAATGAAATGAAAATTATTGTCACAAGTAGGCTTCAATTAAGTTACTGTGAAAAGCCCCTAGTCGCCACATTCCGGCGCCTGTTCGGGGAGGCTGGTACGGGAATTGAACCGTGCTGCTGGCCTGCCTTGGTCTGCTTTAAAAGTCAGCGATTTAGCTGTGTGCTAAACCAGATTGAACTATTTCAGCAATATTCCAGTGCTTGCAAATCCACCTGTAATTGTCCCATTATGTGATTTTGATGAGGTGGTTGCCTCAAACCCAAAATATGCAGATTAAAACTGGTAGGAGCGGGTCTGAACCTTGTGGATTCATTTGGAAAGGTTAGTTACTCCTTTGGATATGGCCCTGGGACACCTTTGGGAGAGGCAAGGTGTCCCTTGGGATTGTTGAAATTAGACAAGATTGTGTGTAAACAGTGCATAAGACCACTGGGACTGTCTAGCTGTCAAAAGCTATTGGAACTGTCAAAGCTGTCAAGGGATTTAACTCTGCTTGACGTTAAGTTTCTTTAAAAAAAGTGTGGAGTTTAAAAGATTATCAGTGCTTGATATTTCAGTCTGGTGACAGTTTTGTGCTGCATGATTGATCATACAACATATTATCATACTGGGGTGCCTGTTAAGTGAGCAACTTGACTGACGGCTCTAAGTGGTTACAGAATAAAAATGGTTGTTTTCATAAGAGATTAGTTGAAGGAATTGTAGTGTGTTGACAGCTCTTTTTCCAAATCAGGAGTGTTTTTGTTTTTAAATAGGGACATAAATAATTATGTCAGCATCGCTCCTGAGGCTTGCCTACGGTGGATACTGGGTGAGTTGACACAACATGGGTAAAGGAAAAGGGTGGGGGCACAGGTTACTGGTAGGTGGTCAGGAAAGCTTTAAGGAACCATGAGTGCGGGGCATGGACTGGCACAGGGTGTTTAAAGGGTCATGGGTGATGGGTAGTGGGGCATGAGGAGCCATGGGTTGGCATGGATGGGACATGGGGAGTGTCTGCGGGGCAAGGGCTGGAAGGAAGGAAGTTTTGTTTTATTCATTTAAAAAAATAACTTATACAAAGTACTGGTGCTCAGGGCATCCTCCCAATCAGCCTTCCTTCGCACACGGCAACCTCCAGGGCTTGTGGGCCTGACTCCTAATGCAGCACGTACACAGCCCCCCCCCCCGGCCTTGATTCGGGTTTGTGGAACTGGGCTATGTCCCAACTTCAACCTGACTGCGCCACACTGATAAGCAACGGCAATATTTGTAAGTTGATCATTTCATATTAATTAACCTTTTTGTTAAATCTGCAAAAGCATCTTTCCAATGTGTGAGGCAATTTTTCATGGCATGAAAACAATTTACTCACCCAAGCAGTACGGGCAACATTGCCCTTTTCTTAGAACTGGCAACCTGCATAAAGCAGCTGAACAGGTCTGAGAGAAACACTGAATGGCACCGTCGCCGCATATACAGCTTGTGCAGGCATTTGGCTTCCATGACTCTCCGACTAACAGGATATCCCCGTTGCTGGACATGCAATATCCAGACTCACTGCTATTGGTAGGCAATAGGGCTTTCAGCTGATCTTCTGTGGTGGAAATTTAATTAATATACATTAGAACTCTGGCATTAAGAGCACATTTCGTGATAAAACAGACATTTACATGTACTGTTTAGGCTAACACCAAATAATCAGATACAGGAGACACATGAAGTTCACATAATGCTAATGATATAGAGTCAAGCTATTATTTGTTCAGTGGCAGAATGGTATCTGAAGGACTGTGGAAATATAAATTGAACCTGTACAAACATATGAAAAAAAGATATAGAGCTGTCAAACCTGAAAACAAACGGAATTGTTTACGTAGTGAAGAAATTGGAGAATAGAACAACTGCCAAGTAAATCACAGGCTTCATGAATTAAATATGAAACTAGCAAAAAACAAGAGGGCAATTCTCTGTTCCGTACTTAAGTTGCAGCGTAACAAATGACATTGCCAGTTAAGCATCCTACGTAGCTGTAATTCAACCATACAAACTCCTTCAAGCTTTGGAAGGCTTCCTACAAGACTTTCAACGTTATTTCAGTCAAATGATAATGCACCAATATTGCATTATCGTATAGAAAACTTTGTTGTGTAAATTTCTCAGTGAATAATACATTTTTATATCATTCCTGTAAATATAAACACTACATATTGATTTAAAAAGCACATCATTTCCAAAATCCTGGAGGTAACTCTCCTCAGTACCACTATCAGTGAGAAAACTTCTTCCCCATGGGCACATACTCACAAACATATCCCTCTTTGTCAACAAAAAGCATATTGATATTGTAGAAATTATTTGGTCTGGAACAGATTTGCTATTTTATAAAAACAGCAATTTTTAAAAAACAAAATTAAATTAGTTGCCGATTAATTACACTATTTTATAAATGACTTTGTCAAGGGTAGTGTCCTGTCCAGAAGACGGGAAGAAAATATAGATATCTGTGTCAACCTGGCTACTTTATAAAATTATTATTTTTTTTAAAGAAAAGGACGATTGGCTGGACTGATAAAAGGGTCGCTGCTGACCACATGATAGTAGTTTTGGACTTTCTCAGCAGTTTAAACATGGACAATGAATAACAGATCAAACTCCTGAGATGTAACGCTCCTTTTATTGTACAAATATATAAGCACAATGGATCAGGAGATGAGATGTCTGCCCCAACCAGCTACAGACCAAGGCTAAGCTACTTGTGACGCCACATCTCCAGCATTGTGACAATGGTTTAACAGTTACCTGCTCAAAAAAAAAATGATTTTAACAAGGGGCCTGGTTAACCGAATATCTTGTTCCGAAACCACCTCGTCACACGACCGAGACTGGAGTTGTTTGAATTCCTTCAATGAATTTTATCTTCAGTTCCTCGGATCAAGACCAGGAATTCAGCCAGACAAAGCCACTTGAAAGAAACTTAATTGGACGTTGACTTACTTGTCTCTGAACTCACATGAAACCATAGCTCTTATTTTTTTTTTGTGGTCTTTGCCCTGAACCCCTTTCTTTCCCTTATCCCTTTTTTATTGTACAAGTGTAAACGGGGTGGACTTTGCAAAATCCCTTTCCATGTTTTGTGTGAGAGAGAAAAATATGCCAACCCTCACAATTTACCGTATCTCAAATTCCACTGGGGTTATTATTAGTGGATTGGATCAATGCAAAACTGAAGTGTTGGGGAAAAGTACGCCAAACTTATAAAGGAGAAATCAAAAATCAAAAACATCTGTTCATGGACAGATAGCGAGAGGAGAAATCAGGAATGTATAAATTAATCTCACTATTGTCCGTAACAGTAGTCTGGTTAAAAGAGCCCTTCTTACCTCCTGCACTACTTGAAATTTTCAGAGGTCCTATAAGTACTTGGCAAGCTATAATTGAAAACCTGTTGGACAAGGGTTTACAACATCATAACTGAGCAGCAGAGAATCTCTCTTTTCCAGACCAAAAATACCAAATTGAATTATATTCTTTTGATCTGATAGATAAATCATATTCATCAATATAACAACAGGATTTTGGAAACTCTCTGTAAGATTATGCTGTTACATGAATAAGATTATGTTTCACTGCAACACAAGCAGTGGTGGGTTCCCCAATAGCGTCACGGGCAAGCTACACAAAACGCCATGGACATCTATGGGACCAGAAGATCCCGCCAACGGCAAATAGCGAGCAGCCTCCGCTGCTGGAAAGCAGACCACAGGGGTGCCAGGAAATCCTGCCTCTTGTTATCAAGTCCCTCTATGGCCTTTCACCCCCTACCATCTCGCTATTCTCCTCCAGCTACATAACTCTCCAAGATCTCCGCGCTCCTCTATTGCTGGTCTCTTAGGCACCCCCAGTTTTAATTGTTTCACCATGCCTGGGCCCCAAGCTCTGGAATTCCCTCCCCACCCCTCTCTAGCTATCAACCTAATTTTCCTCCTTTAAGACACTTATATCTTTGACCAAGTCGTGAATTCTCCACCGACTGGATTCTCCATTCCACCGGCAGCGCAGTGGGGTGGCCACAATGGGAAACCCCATTGGCAGGTGATGGAAAAGGAGAATCCCGCTGCCGACGACGGCGTTCCACTGAGGAACATGCAGCTGAGGAGACAGAGAACTCACCCCCAGGTTTTCTTTCCTCATCTGGCCTAATATCTCCTTAATTTGTTACATAATGCTTCTGTGAGCCACCTTTGGGACTGTTGCAGCGCTCTTCATTTCGAGTCTCTCACACTCTGAGTCGTTGCACTAGAGTCCGAGTTGGAGACACATCGACACAAAGGGAGGGGAGCAGTAGCTCGACCTTACTGAAAAGAGAGACATGTGCCAAAGCGTTTCACTTGGGGCTTCCAGGTAATTAAAAAGATGTAACACTTGAACATATTCCTCTTGTTTGCAGAGATCGGGTCCCTGCAAACAATTTAGAAAATTGGAAATGTGGAAAGAAACAGAGGGATGTGGATAAGGATCAGATACTCTAACTGGCAGAACGTGAGTAGTGGTTTTCTGTAAGACTCTATGTGGGGGCCTGAACTATTCACTGACAACTTTCAGAATTCAGGAGAATCCAGAATGTCCAAATTACCTAACAGCACGTCTTTCGGGACTTGTGGGATGAAGCCAGAGCACCCGAAGGAAACCCACGCAGACACAGGGAGAATGTGCAGACTCCGCACAGACAGTGACCCAAGCCGGGAATCGAACTTTGGACCTTGGCGCTGTGAAGCAACATGAGTGGGAGAGTGGGTCTAGATAGGGTACTCTTTCAGAGGATCGGCGCAGACTTGATGGGCCGAATGGCCTCCTTCTGCACATCGGGATTCAATGACAAATTGAGCAGATGGGCAAAACTATAGCAATTAGACTTCTTTGCAAGAAAATGTGAGGTCACCCATTTTGCATATAAAAGGAATAGAGCAGATTATTTCCTGAACTGAGAGAGGCTGGAAACAGCGGAGGTCCAAACGAGACCTGGGAATCCATTTACTAGATCATTAAAATGTCATGACCACATACAGAAAATAATCCAAAAAGTTAAAAAAATATATATATATATTTATTAAAGTTTTTTAACAACACAATTTTTTCCCCTTACAAACAATAACCCCCCCCCCCCCCCCCCGTAACAAAATAACACAAAATCGCACTGAGCAAGATATATACATGGCAAAATGGTATATTTACATAGCTTTATACACTGGCTCTCGCCCGCACGTGCCAGTTTCCCCCACCCCTCCATGTTATCCCCGCTCATCCATCCCCTCAATCTCTCGTTCCCCCCAACCACCCCCGCCCCCCCAACCCCCTCACCCCAGGGTTGCTGCTGCCTCTAACGCTCCGCGAGGTAGTCTAGGAACGGTTGCCACCGTCTGTAGAACCCCTGCACAGACCCTCTCAAGGCAAACTTAATCCTCAACAGCTTTATGAACCCAGCCATGTCGTTTATCCAGGCCTCCGCGCTGGGGGGCTTCGCCTCCGTCCACATTAGCAAGATCCTTCGCCGGGCTACTAGGGACGCAAAGGCCAGAATGCCGGCCTCTTTCGCCTCCTGCACTCCCGGCTCATCCACTACTCAGAATATTGCTAGCCCCCAGCTTGGCTTGACCTGGACTTTCACCACCTTAGATATTGCTCCCGCCACTCCTCTCCAGAACCCCTCCAGTGCCGGCATGACCAAAACGTATGGACATGGTTCGCCGGGCTCCCTGAACATCTTCCACATCTATCGTCTACCCCAAAGAACCTACTCAACCTCGCCCCCGTCAAGTGCGCTCTGTGAACCACCTTGAATTGTATCAGGCTGAGCCTGGCACATGAGGAGGAGGAATTAACCCTACCCAGGGCATCAGCCCACAAACCTTCCTCGATCCCCTCCCCCAGCTCCTCCTCCCATTTACCCTTCAACTCTTCTGCTAGGGCTTCCCCCTCTTCTTTCATCTATTGGTGTATTGCCGAAACCTTGCCCTCCCCGACCCATACACCCAAGATCACCCTGTCTTGAATTTCTTGTGCCGGGAGCAACGGGAATTCCCTGACCTGTTGCCTCACAAAAGCCCTCACCTGCATATATCTAAATGCATTTCCCGGGGGTAACTCAAACTTCTCCTCCAGTGCCCTTAGGCTCGCAAATGTCCCGTCAATGAACAGGTCCCCCATTCTTCTAATCCCCACCCGATGCCAGCCTTGGAACCCCCCGTCCATCTTCCCCGGGACAAACCGGTGGTTACCCCTGATCGGGGACCACATCGAGGCTCCCACTGTACCCCTGTGCCGTCTCCACTGGCCCCAGATCCTTAACGTTGCCGCCACCACCGGGCTGGTGGTATACTTTGATGGCGAGAATGGCAGTGGTGCCGTCACCAACGCCCCCAAGCTCGTTCCTTTACAGGACGCCATCTCCATCCTCTTCCATGCCGCCCCCTCTCCCTCCATAACCCACTTGCGGATCATCGCCACATTTGCTGCCCAGTAGTAGCTCCCTGGGTTTGGCAGCGCCAACCCTCCTTGGTCCCTACTGCGTTCCAGGTACCCTCTCCTTATCCTCGGGGTCTTATTCGCCCACACAAACCCCATAATACTCCTACCTACTCTCTTGAAAAAGCCCTTGGTGATCACGATGGGAAGGCACTGAAACACAAACAAAAACCTCGGAAGGACCACCATTTTGACCGACTGCACTCTACCCGCCAACGAGAGTGGCAACATGTCCCATCTTTTGAAGTCCACCTCCATTTGGTCCACCAACCTCGTCAGATTCAATTTGTGTAGGGCCCCCCAAATCCTGGCTATCTGGATCCCCAGATACCGAAAACTCCCCACCGCCCTCCTCAGCGGTAGGTCCCCGATCCCTCTTTCTTCGTCCCGCCTGTAATACAAAAGGCTCACTCTTCCCTACATTGAGCTTGTAGCCCGAGAACTCCCCAAACTCCCTCAGAGTCTGCATGACCTCCACCATCCCCTCCATTGGGTCCGCCACGTACAGCAGCAGGTCATCCGCGTATAGCGACACCCGATGGTCTTCTCCTCCGCGGACCACCCCCCTCCATTTATTAGACTCCCTCAGTGATATGGCCAAGGGTTCGATCGCCAATGCAAACAATAGGGGGGACAGGGGGCACCCCTGCCTCGTTCATCGGTACAGCCGAAAGTACTCCGACCTCCGCCGGTTCGTCACCACAATTGCCACCGGGGCGCTGTAAAGGAGCTTAACACAGCTAATAAACCCTCCCCCGAACCCAAACCTACGCAACACCTCCCAGAGGTACTCCCACTCTACTCGGTCAAAGACCTTTTCCGCATCCATAGCTGCCACTATATCCGCCTCTCCCTCCTCCGATGTCAAAGAACAAACAAACAAAGAACAAAGAAATGTACAGCACAGGAACAGGCCCTTCGGCCCTCCAAGCCCGTGCCGACCATGCTGCCCGACTAAACTACAATCTGCTACACTTCCTGGGTCCGTATCCCTCTATTCCCATCCTATTCATGTATTTGTCAAGATGCCCCTTAAATGTCACTATCGTCCCTGCATCCACCACCTCCTCCGGTAGCGAGTTCCAGGCACCCACTACCCTCTGCATAAAAAACTTGCCTCGTACATCTACTCTAAACCTTGCCCCTCTCACCTTAAACCTATGCCCCCTAGTAATTGACCCCTCTACCCCGGGAAAAAGCCTCTGACTATCCACTCTGTCTATGCCCCTCATAATTTTGTAGACCTCTATCAGGTCAATCCTCAACCTCCTTCGTTCCAATGAGAACAAACCGAGTTTATTCAACCGCTCCTCATAGCTAATGCCCTCCATACCAGGCAGCATTCTGGTAAATCTCTTCTGCACCCTCTCTCAAGCCTCCACATCCTTCTGGTAGTGTGGCGACCAGAATTGAACACTATACTCCAAGTGTGGCCTAATTAAGGTTCTATACAGCTGCAACATGACTTGCCAATTCTTATACTCAATGCCCCGGCCAATGAAGGCAAGCATGCCGTATGCCTTCTTGACTACCTTCTCCACCTGTGTTGCCCCTTTCAGTGACCTGTGGACCTGTACTCCTAGATCTCTTTGACTTTCAATACTCTTGAGGGTTCTACCATTCACTGTATATTCCCTACCTGCATTATACCCTCCAAAATGCATTGCCTCACATTTGTCCAGATTAAACTCCATCTGCCATCTCTCCGCCCAAGTCTCCAAACAATCTAAATCCTGCTGTACCCTCTGACAGTCCTCATCGCTATCCGGAATTCCACCAACCTTTGTGTCGTCTGCAAACTTACTAATCAGACCAGTGACATTTTCCTCCAAATCATTTATATATACTACAAAGAGCAAAGGTCCCAGCACTGATCCCTGTGGAACACCACTAGTCACAGCCCTCCAATTAGAAAAGCATCCTTCCATTGCTACTCTCTGCCTTCTATGACCTAGCCAGTTCTGTATCCACCTTGCCAGCTCACCCCTGATCCTGTGTGACTTCACCTTTTGTACTAGTCTACCATGAGGGACCTTGTCAAAGGCCTTACTGAAGTCCATATAGACAACATCCACTGCCCTACCTGCATCAATCATCTTAGTGACTTCCTCGAAAAACTCTATCAAGTTAGTGAGACACGACCTCCCCTTCACAAAACCATGCTGCCTCGCACTAATACGTCCATTTGCTCCCAAATGGGAGTAGATCCTGTCTCGAAGAATTCTCTCCAGTAATTTCCCTACCACTGAAGTAAGGCTCACCGGCCTGTAGTTCCCTGGATTATCCTTGCTACCCTTCTTAAACAGAGGAACAACATTGGCTATTCTCCAGTCCTCCGGGACATCACCTGAAGACAGTGAGGATCCAAAGATTTCTGTCAAGGCCTCAACAATTTCCTCTCCAGCCTCCTTCAGTATTCTGGGGTAGATCCCATCAGGCCCTGGGGACTTAACTACCTTAATATTTTTTAAGACACCCAACACCTCGTCTTTTTGGATCTCAATGTGACCCAGGCTATCTTCACACCCTTCTCCAGACTCAACATCTACCAATTTCTTCTCTTTGGTGAATACTGATGCAAAGTATTCATTTAGTACCTCGCCCATTTCCTCTGGCTCCACACATAGATTCCCTTGCCTATCCTTCACTGGGCCAACCCTTTCCCTGGCTACCCTCTTGCTTTTTATGTACGTGTAAAAAGCCTTGGGATTTTCCTTAACCCTATTTGCCAATGACTTTTTGTGACCCCTTCTAGCCCTCCTGACTCCTTGCTTAAGTTCCTTCCTACTTTCCTTATATTCCACACAGGCTTCGTCTGTTCCCAGCCTTTTAGCCCTGACAAATGCCTCCTTTTTCTGACGAGGCCTACAATATCTCTCGTTATCCAAGGTTCCCGAAAATTGCCGTATTTATTCTTCTTCCTCACAGGAACATGCCGGTCCTGAATTCCTTTCAACTGACACTTGAAAGCCTCCCACATGTCAGATGCTGATTTGCCCTCAAACATCCGCCCCCAATCTATGTTCTTCAGTTCCCGCCTAATATTGTTATAATTAGCCTTCCCCCAATTTAGCACATTCATCCTCGGACCACTCTTATCCTTGTCCACCAGCACTTTAAAACGTACTGAATTGTGGTCACTGTTCCCGAAATGCTCCCCTACTGAAACATCTACCACCTGGCCGGGCTCATTCCCCAATACCAGGTCCAGTACCGCCCCTTCCCTAGTTGGACTGTCCACATATTGTTTTAAGAAGCCCTCCTGGATGCTCCTTACAAATTCCGCCCCGTCTAAGCCCCTGGCACTAAGTGAGTCCCAGTCAATATTGGGGAAGTTGAAGTCTCCCATCGCCACAACCTTGTTGTTTTTACTCTTTTCCAAAATCGGTCTACCTATCTGCTCCTCTATCTCCCGCTGGCTGTTGGGAGGCCTGTAGTAAACCCCCAACATTGTGACTGCACCCTTCTTATTCCTGATCTCTACCCATATAGTCTCACTGCCCTCTGAGGTGTCCTCCCGCAGTACAGCTGTGATATTCTCCCTAACCAGTAGCGCAACTCCGCCACCCCTTTTACATCCCCCTCTATCCCGCCTGAAACATCTAAATCCTGGAACGTTTAGCTGCCAATCCTGCCCTTCCCTCAACCAGGTCTCTGTAATGGCAACAACATCATAGTTCCAAGTACTAATCCAAGCTCTAAGTTCATCTGCTTTACCCGTAATTTACCGTCCTTCGTATATAGGTCACACCTGCCCCGGAAGAGCTCCCAGTGGTCCAGATAACGAAAACCCTCCCTCCTACACCAGCTGTTTAGCCACGTGTTTAGCTGCTCTATCTTCCTAATTCTAGCCTCACTGGCACGTGGTACAGGGAGTAATCCCGAGATTACAACCCTAGAGGTCCTGTCTTTTAACTTTGGATGTCATCATTATCACGTTTAAGAGCAGCCGCACATTAGTATTTAATTGCCTGCCCTTTACGAATCCCATCTGGTCCTCATGAATCACCCCCGGGACAGAGTCCTCAATCCTCGTGGCCAGCACTTTTGCCAATAACTTAGCGTCCACATTAAGGAGCGAAATCAGCCTGTCCGATCCACATTGCAGTGGGTCCTTGTCTTGCTTCAGAATCAAGGAAATTGTCGCCTCCGACATTGTTGGGGGCAGGGTCCCCTCCTCTCTTGCCTCGTTAAAGGTCCTCACTAGTAACGGGGCCAACAGGTCCACATACTTTCTGTAGAACTCCACCGGGAACCCGTCCGGCCCCGGGGCTTTCTCCCAAACCCTTACTCAGCTCCTCCAACCCGATTGGTGACCCCAAACCAGCCGCCTCTTGCTCCTCCACCCTCAGGAACCGCAGTTGGTCTAGGAATCGTCTCATCCCCTCTTCCCCCCCGGGGGCTGGGATCAGTACAGCTTTTCGTAGAAGGCCTTGAATACCTTGTTTATTTTCATTGCACTCTGAACCGTGGCTCCCCTTCCATCTTTGATTCCCCCTATTTCCCTTGCTGCCGTCCTCTTACGGAGCTGGTGTGCCAGCATCCGACTGGCCTTTTCCCCGTACTCGTAGGTCGCCCCCTGCACCTTCCTCCACTGTGCCTCCGCCTTCCCCGTGGTCAACAGGTCCAACTCCATCTGGAGCCGTCACCTTTCCCCAAGTAATCTTTCCTCCGGGGCCTCTGCGTATCTCCTGTCCACTCGCAAAATCTCCCCCACTAACCTCTCCCTTTCCATGCCCTCTGTCTTCTCCCTATGAGCCCTGATGGAGATTAGCTCTCCCCTGATCACCGCCTCCCATACCACCCCCACTTGCACCTCCCCGTTGTCGTTGGCCTCCAAGTACCTTTCGATACACCCCCTCACCACCTCATCTGCCAGCAGTCCCACGTCCAGCCGCCACAGCGGGCGTTGGCCCCTCTCCTCTCCCAGCCCTATTTCCACCCAGTGCGGGGCATGGTCCGAAACGGCTATGGCCGAATACTCCGTCCCCTCCACCCTCGGGATGAGCGCCCTGCCCGGAAGAAAGAAATCTATCCGGAGTAGGCCTTGTGCACGTGGGAAAAGAAAGAAAATTCCCTGGCCTGCGGTCTTGCAAACCTCCATGGGTCCACTCCCCCCATCTGATCCATAAACCCCCTGAGCATCTTGGCCGCCGCCGGCCTCTTTCCCATCCTTGATCTGGAGTGGTCCAGTGCTGGGTCCAGCACTGTATTGAAGTCTCCACCCATTATCAGTCCTCCTACCTCCAGGTCCGGAATGCACCCCAACATGCGGTTCATGAATCCAGCATCATCCCAGTTCGGGGCGTATACATTTACCAACACCACCCCCGTCCCTTGCAACCTACCACTCACCAGCACATATCTCCCTCCATTATCCACTACGATAGTCTTGGCCTCAAATGACACATGCCTTCCCACCAGAATTGCCACCCCTCTATTTTTCGCGTCCAGTCCTGAGTGAAATACGTGTCCTACCCATCCCCTTCTTAACCTGACCCGGTCCGCCACCTTCAGGTGTGTCTCTTGGAGCATAGCCACGTCTGCCTTCAGTCCCTTCAAGTACTCGAGCCCTCTTCACCGGCCCATTCAGGCCCCCCACGTTCCACGTTATCAGCCGGATTGGAGGGGCTCTCACCCCCCACCGACTAGCCATCTCCTTTTCTGGGCCAATCCAGTGTCCGCGTCTCCCTCACCCTCCAGTCCCCCAGCCGGGGGACCTCCGTCCCGACCACCTTTTCTGTGTCCCATTCCCTTTCAGCCAGTGCAGCAGCAACCCTCCCCCCCCCTTCCCCCTCTCCCCCCCTCTAGTCTAGCTTTTTTGCTCCCCCCATATCACTCCCGTAAGTCAGCTGACACCTGCTGACCCCGGCTTCCCCCGCCATCCCTTTGACCCCCCCCGTGTGGGAGTCTCCCCATCAGTGTACGTTCCTTCGTTCCCCTTCCCGCCTTTCTTCCCGCCGCGGGAAAAGAACCCCGCGCTTTCCAAAGCCTGCCCCGCCCCCTCTGGCGCAGCTCCTGTCGCAGCCTTGTCTCTCTCCCCCAGCCCATATAACATCCTCTGCGCGTGATTGACCCCCTATATACAACAACCATCATACTTCAACCCTCAAACACCCCCCACCCTCACAAACCCTCAATTAGAGTCCAACTTTTCAGTTAGTATAAAGGTCCACGCCTCTTCGGGCGTTTCGAAGTAGTGGTGTTGGCCATTATGTGTAACCCACAGTCGTGCTGGCTGCAACATTCCAAATTTCACTCCTTTCCGATGCAGCACCGCTTTGGCCCGGTTGAAACCCGCTCTCCGCTTAGCGACCTCCGTGCTCCAGTCCGGGTATATTCTGATCTCTGCATTGTCCCACTTGCTGCTGCGCTCCTTCTTGGCCCATTTCAGGACCCTCTCTCCTTGGCGGCTCATTTGCCTTGGGCTTCCTCGCCAGCACCCGGTGCGCCCCTTCCAGCTCCAGCAACCTCGGGGGGGGCCTCCGCGCCCATCAGCGGCCCGATCATTGTGCCCGCATATGCCACGGCGTCGGCCCCCTCCACTCCTTCTGGGAGACCCAGGATCCTCAGATTATTTCTCCTCGACCTGTTCTCCAGGTCTTCGAGTTTTCCTGCCCACGTCTTGTGTAGCGCCTCGTGCCGCTCCACTCTCACCGCCAGGCCCAAGAGCTTGTCCTCATTCTCACTCGCTTTTTCCTGGATCTTCACCTCGTGGGCTTTCTGGGTTGCCCCAAGTCCTTCAATTATTGCCAACATAGGCGCCACCATCTCCTTGCGCAGCTCCTCGAAGCAGCGCTTGATGAATTCCTGCATCTCCTCTTTGTCCCCGGCCGCCGCCATTTTGCTTATTTTCCCTCTCTTCTCCCGCTGCTCCAATGCCACTTTTTTGGCCATTTTGCTGTGGGTCCGGTCCATACAAGTTAGTGGGGACCTCTCTCCTCTCTTCCCCATGGGTTGGCTGTAAAAAAAGTTCAGTTGGGGCTCTTCTAGCGAGCCCGAAGGTCCGTGTTCGCGGGGCTGCCGAATCATGCGGCTTAGCTCCGCATCGCCGCTACCGGAAGTCCAATAATCAAAAAAGTTAATGAATGATGGCCTTTGTACCAAGAGGACTAGAATACAAGGGGGTATTAGCTAAGGACAGCTATACAAAGCATGGGTCAAACTACATGTGGACCATCATGTGCAGATCTGGACACCGCAACCTATGAAAGATATATTGGAAGGAGTACAGCATAAATTTAGCAGAAAGATATACATAGAACATACAATGCAGAAGGGGGCTATTCAGCCCTTCGAGTCTGCACCGTCCCACTTAAGCCCTCACTTCCACCCTATCCCCATAACCCAATAACACGTCCTAACCTATTTGGACACAAAGGGCAATTTAGCATGGCCAATCCACCTAACCTGCACGTCTTTGGACGGTGGGAGGAAACCCACGCAGACACGGGGAGAACGTGCAGACTCCGCACAGACAGTGACCCAGCGGGGAATCGAATCTGGGACCCTGGCGCTGTGAAGCCACAGTGCTATCCATTTGTGCTACCGTGCTGCCCTATCTGGATTTAAAAGGAGAGATTACATATATTAGGGTTTTGCTGGAATCTAGAAAGTCAAGTGGTGATTTGATTAAGGTTGTCAGCATACTAAGGGTCCGAAAATTCCCATCCGAAGTCCGAAGGACCTTTTGCTGTAAGTCAAATATTCCGTCCCACCTGCGATGATGCTAGTGGTGCGTTTGATCAAAAAATCCTGACCACGGACTTCCGGTGGCGGCTACGCGGGAGTAAGTCGCATATTTGGTGGCTCCCGCTCTGGCCGGACTTTTGGACCTTTTTGCCCAACCTTTTTGTGTTTTTGAGTTTTGGCTTTGAAGGCGCAGAAAATTTGGCTCTGGACCAACATATTGGTGGATGGCATGGAGAACTCCAAGGGGCCGAAAAGGAAGAAATAAAAAGATAAACAAGGGCTGGGTGGAGGCTGCGGCTGAAGACAACATGGCTGATGTCCGGACCCCTGCTGCGACGGCCCAACCATCGACTGAGGAGCTGATGCAGGTCAT
This sequence comes from Scyliorhinus torazame, assembly GCF_047496885.1. Lineage (NCBI taxonomy): Eukaryota > Metazoa > Chordata > Chondrichthyes > Carcharhiniformes > Scyliorhinidae > Scyliorhinus > Scyliorhinus torazame. The sequence goes on along the minus strand of NC_092708.1, from coordinate 241,604,834 downwards.
CCAAGAGGGCTTTGCCAGAAACGGGACTGTCTTGACCCGATAAAGGAGTCGATCGATCAGCTGCAGCGCAGGCTGGATGCTCAGGATTGGACAATTCAGAAACTGGAGAAGGCGCTGGCGGACCAGGAGAAACACCAAACGGTGGTCGAGCTAGAGGTGGGGATGCTAAAAGATCAGCAAAAGAGGCTGCTGGAGAAGGTGGAGGATCTGGAGAACAGAACTCGCCGGCAGAACTTGAGAATTGTTGGTCTCCCGGAAGAGGCTGAGGGGGCTGATGCTGGTGCGTTTGTGGCAAGTATGTTTCAGAAACTTCTGGGGGAGGGGGCTTTTCCCCAACCGTTGGAGGTGGACAGGGCGTACAGGGAGATGGCGGCATATTGGCGGATAGGGAGCTGATGGTAGGCAGATTTCAGGTCCACTGTAGGGAAGACCCGATATTGTGCAATCTGATTGACCATATCAGATATGCGTGGGAGGGGGTACGCGTCGAGCTGCGTGTACCGATTGATGGTCTGACTGTAGTCAATGACCATCCTGTGTTTCTCCCCAGTCTTTACAACTACCACTTGGGCTCTCCAGGGGCTGTTGCTGGCCTCGATGATACCTTCCCGCAGTAGCTGGTGGACCTCCGACCTGATGAAGGTCCTGTCCTGGGCAATGTACCGTCTGCTCCTGGTGGCGACGGGTTTGCAATCCGGGGTGAGGTTTGCAAACAGGGAAGGTGGGTCGACCTTAAGGGTCGTGAGGCCGCATACAGTAAGGGGTGGTAGGGGCCCGCTGAATTTCAGAGTTAGACTTTGGAGGTTGCACTGGAAGTCCAGGCCGAGTAGCAAGGCAGCACAGAGGTTGGGGAGGACGTAGAGCCGGAAGTTGCTGAACTCTACACCCTGGACAGTGAGGGTGGCGGTACAGTATCCGCGGATCTCCACGGAGTGGGATCCGGAGGCCAGGGAGATTCGTTGGGTAATGGGGTGTACCGCGAGGGAGCAGCGCTTTACTGTATCGGGGTGGATGAAGCTCTCCGTGCTCCCGGAGTAGAGAAGGCAAGGTGTCCTGTGGCCATCGACTTTCACCGTCGTTGACGCGGTTGCGAGGTTGTGTGGCTGGGACTGGTCGAACGTGATGGAGGCGAGCTGCGGCTGGTGTTGGTGGGCCCCGGGCTGGTTGGCCACGGTGCTGGGCGATGAGTGGCCCGATGAGGTGCCCGATGAGCAGGGATCCTGAGGTGCTGTCTAAAATGGCGCTGAAGATGGCGACGTTAAAGATGGTGGCGCCCACGGGCCACACGAGGTCTGATGGGGGGGGGGGAAGATGGCGGCACCCACAGGCCGCACTTGGGTTGCGGGGACGAAAGTGGCGGCGCCCACGGGTCGCACGTGGGGGTTGCAGGAACAATGGGCCTGGTTACAGCGGCGATCGACCTGGCCTGGCACACCGCAGTGAAATGTCCCTTCTTCCCGCAGGCCTTGCAGATTGCGCTGTCAGGGGTGCTTTGTCTGCCCGCAGAAATAGCATTTGGGCCCCCCGGTGTTGGTTGACTGCCGCGCGGCGCAGGCTTGGAGTTGGCTGGGGGTGGTCGCTGGTGGGGTCGACGATGTCCAGAAGGGGGGTGCCGTGCGGTCGGGGGCGTACGCTTGTACATTACGGGAGGCTACCGTTAGTGAGGTCATGAGTTTCTTGGTTGCCGTGAGGTCAACCCTTTTAAGAGGCGCTGGCGGATGTACGCCGACCCTATGCCAGGTACAAAAGCAGCTCTGATTAGGAATTCGGTATGTTCAATCGCCAAAACTGCCTGGCAATCACAGTTCCTCGCCAGGGCGTGCAGGGCACGCCAGAAATCTTCCAATGACTCACCGGGGAGTTGTTGCCACGTGGACAGGAGGTGCCTGGCGTAGAGTTTGTTGATCGGCCGAGTGTAGTTCTCTTTCAGAAGTGCCACGGCCTCAGTGTAGTTGGGCGCATCCCGGATAAGAGGAAAAATATAGGAGCTCAACCGTGTGTACAGGATCTGGAGTTTCTGTGCTTCTGAGGGTTGTTCTGTTGCTGCTCCGATGTAGGCTTCAAAGCAAGCTAGCCAGTGGTCGAAGGCCGACGTGGCGTTGTCTGCTTGAGGGTGCAGCTATCGGCGATCTGGCTTGATGCGTAGGTCTATCGCTGTAAAATCTCTGCTTAAATAAATTGATGCACTATCAATTACGATGAGACGAGAGTAATCGAGGCTTTATTAAGCAGAAATGTGTTGCCTCCTGCAGCTGCTGCCGAAATGGCTGCAGCTCGGTGAGCAAACACATTTATACGCCGCCTACTGGGCGGAGCCAGCAGGTAGGGATCTACCCCCGTACCCGTAGTACAGGAGCTTTGCCGTATTACTTCTCATATACGTAATACGTACAAACAGTGGTGTCTACCACACCCGGATGAGTAGATTATTTGGGGTAGAGGACAGGTGTGTAAAATATGCGGGAGGACCAGCGAACCATGTCCACATGTTCTGGGCATGTCCAAAACTTAGGGGATATTGGCAGGGGTTTGCGGACGTCATGTCCAGAGTATTGAAAACAAGGGTGGCAATGAATCCAGAGGCGGTGATTTTTGGGGTGTCGGAAGATCTGGGAGTCCAGGAGGAGAAAGAGGCAGATGTTCTGGCCTTTGCCTCCCTGGTAGCCCGGAGATGGATACTATTAGCTGGGAGGGACTCAAAGCCCCTGATGTTGGAGATCTGGTTAACCTACATGGCGAGCTTCCTCAGCCTAGTGAAGATTAAGTTCGCCTTGAGAGGGTCTCTGTTAGGGTTCGCCCGGAGGTGGCAACCATTCATTGACTTCTTCGCGGATAATTAATCGTCGGGGGGGGGGGGGGGCTGGGGGCTAGGGAAGCGTAGACTAGGGGGTTCAATAGGCGGGTCTTGGAGAGATGAGAGTCGGTGTTTGCATTATGTTTATTGTTCTTTGTACATTGTTTTTATACTGTTGCTGTTTGTAATGCCAAAAATACCTCATTAAAATTGTTTGTTAAAAAAAAAGAAAATCCTGACCACTATTTCCATTGCTTGGGGAGTCTAGGTCTCAGGGACCAAGTCTGAAAATTAGAGCCAAATCTTTTAACAACTGGTATTTGTTCGTAAACACTTCTACAATCAAAGCGTGGTAAAAGTCTGAAACTTTTGAAGCGTTTGGCAATTGATGCAAGATCCATTGTTAATATTAAGTCGGACATTGACAGACTTTGGTAACAAAACCGTTTAAACGGATATGGGACAACGATGAACACATGGGGCGAAATTCTCCTACCCGCCCCACCACATTTCTGCGTCGACCGGCCGGCGGGAGTCTCCGTAACACCGGCCGGTCAATGGGGTTTCCCATTGTGGGGCAGCCCCACGCCGTCGGGAAACCCCCCGGTGCCGGCAGAACGGAGACTCCCGCCGGCAGAGAATGACGCCCATGGAATTAGATGACATATAACCCACCATTTCATTAAATAGCAGACCAGGCTAGATGGGCTAAATGGCCTGTTTCTACATTGCTGAAACACTGGTTGGTGGATTCTCCGATAGCTGATGTCGAAAATACGTTCGGCGATTGGCCAGAGAATCTGTTTTTACGCCCAAATCAGGGGTGGTGCCGTTTTTCGGATGCTCCGCCCCCTCAAAAATGGCATAATCGCCGAGTACGCCACACGCCGTTGGGAGAGCCTCAGGACGTCACCTGAGGCCTGCCCCTGATGTTCCACCCCGATGGGTCAACTTCCCGACAGCGTCAGTTGTGTGTCCTCTCAGTTTTCGGGGACCTTGCATGGCGGCTGCAGACTGTGTCCAGCGGCACCACAGTCGGGGAGGGGGGGGGGGGCGCATTCCACTGGCAGGCGGGGCTTTGGGGAGGGGATGGACTGGGGGACGGACTGGGGGTGGCCGAGGGGGGTTACAGGGGGGCACGACCTGGTAGGCCGGGTCCACGCGCGGCTGGCGTCATGTTGTACGGCGTACCCTCTGCAGGGCGCATGTGTGGCCACGCACCCGGCCATTCCCCGTCCGTATCTGCAGGTAAAGCCAGCCGTGGCGCGGCTGCTAGCCCCCCACCGGGCGGGGCATCGGTGCGGTGGCAGCGCCGACTTTTTGGTCGTAAAACCAGACCCTTCCTCCCGATTTAGCCGCAAAATTGGAGACTCCAGCCCTCGAAAGCTAATGCAACCAAAATACATTAAGAAATGTTTGGAAGCAAAACATACGGCAAAGAATAAAATAGCTCAAGATAATTTTACCAACAATGGGATTTCAGAGAAGCTTCACTGAAATAACAACAGTAGATTGATTTGAAGTAACAGCTGCAATGAATTTCCAAAGAGGCACACCTGTTTTCATGAAAGCACTGTTGTTCAGTAACAAACTCGTTCAGATTATATATATTTTTTAAAAAGCAGCATCACTGCAATCACAGGGATCCTTTCATGTACTCTCAAATTGAACTTACTTGTGGAAAAATGGTTACAGATGGCATTTGAAATAGATCATCCTTTGTGACTGTTCGATTCCACAGGTTATTGTGTTTTACAATTAAAGGCACAAGGAAATGTTGCATGTTTACATAGAATGTACAGAGGCTTTCTCCCCTGCATCAACCTATGCATCTGCATTCCACAGTTGAAATGGTTAATCAAAATGCAAATAGTGAAGTGATTTAAATGTACCATTAAAAAATACATGAAATGGTGCATTTATGTAGGGATGAACGCAAACAAATTTCCCTTGATAGCTTCAGTTGTTATTTGATAATCTTCTAATAAGATTACCCATTGCACAAACAATATTTATATGCTAAAGTAGCATTTCTACCAGTCGTGTACCTGGACAAGTCAGACAGCAAGCCCTCGATTCTTTGATTGGTGCTTGGCACAGGAGAGGTGGGCACACTTCAGTATCACACAGCACACGACCGTTGTGACACGTACATTGAGTGCAAATGTCAAGGTTCCAAGTCTCACCCTCTAAATAGTATTCTCCTCCAGGGGCTTGACATACAGTGAGGTCAATTGTATCAGGCTGCCCACTGCCCGTCTCATCTGTGGAAATCAGAAAAGAAGCTTTGTTGTGGAGAACTTATCGCCAACAACCACGGCGGCCATATTTGCATAGCACCTTTAATTATAGCAGCTGTGGTCCAGTGGTAGAGCCATTGCACTGCCCCCCCACCTCAACCCCAAGTCAGAAGAATGTGGTTTCAAGCTCCAGAGTTGAGCTCTAAAGGCCGGCACTTGTAGTAGTGGAGGACTGGCTGAGTCGCCGGGTGGAATTTTACCGCTGGTTGGCAGACAATGAGTCGAGCTGTTCAAAAGTCCATCGACTTAGGCGGGATCGGAAAATCCTACCCGAGGGAGGGGACCGTAAAATTCTGTCTTTCAGACGAGATGTTAAACCGAGGCTTGGTCTACTGCGTCAAATTATGGAAGAAATCCTATTGCACTATTTTTTAAAAAGTAAACCACTAGAGGTCTTTCTGGTGTCCACATAAATGCACCTTAATTTTTTCATGTCCCAAGACATTTCACAAAAGGGCAGTTGAACATCTGGATGAATTGGAAAAGGGTCAGCAGAGGTAAACTGAAGGTCTGGTTAAAGAGGTAGGATTTGAGGAAGGTTTTGAGATTGGAAAAGAGGTGCCAAGGCAAAATAGTGAGGAAAGCAGTACAGAGCCCAGCTGAATACAGTGGACAGAAAGCAGGTACTCTATATAGGGCTGGATTGGGAGATCAGAGGGTATGAGCTGGGCCATGAGACATGAAGAGGTCCCAAAAGAGAAGATACAAAGACCTCATGTGAATTTTCAATCGGAATGATTATTTTGAGATCAGTGTAGTTTAAAATAGGAGACAATTAAACTCAAGAGTACGGATGCAATGATGACCAGTACATAGTGAATATTAAGATTCTGGCCGTGGAGTTCCCCAATGACCTGTGTTGGGTAATATGTTAGGAATGAGGAGTGTTACGATGCCCCAAGTGCACAATAGTTTTGTGAGGTGCATGAAAATGAGAAATGTAAGCTACAATGGTTAGAAGATTGAGGCATTTTGCAGGTGACTGTGCAGCAACAGGAGTATAAGCCATTGTAGATGTGTTGGTTACATTACAACAGGTCAGAACGTAAACACAGAAGAGAGGTTCCACAGGGGAGGAGCAGGGCCAAGTGTTTGCTTCTAATCACCGTTGCAAAGAGGTTAAATATGATGACACACAATAGACACAGATCGAGGATATGGCAGCATGAACAGAAAGATAAGTGGACTGAGGAACCAGAATGCATTTTTAAAATAATTCTCTCACGGATTGTGGGCATCCTTGGCTAGGCCAGCATTTATTGCCCACCCCTAATTTTCCTTGAGAAGGTGGCGCTGAGCTGCCTTGTGGAGCCACTATAGGACATGTAGCCAGTGGCACGGTAGCACAATAGTTGGCACTGTTGCTTCACAGCATCAGGGTCCCAGGTTCGATTCACAGCTTGGGTCACTGTCTGTGTCAGCACGTTCTCCCTGTGTCTGCGTGGGTTTCGTCCAGGTGCTCCGGTTTCCTCTCACAAGTCCCGAAAGATGTGTTGTTAGGTGGTGAATTGGACATTCTGAATTCTCCCTCTGTGTACCCGAACAGGTGCTGCAATGTGGAGACTAGGGGCTTTTCACAGTAACTTAATTGCAGTGTTAATGTAAGCTTACTTGTGACAATAAAGATTATTATTATTATGCGGTAGGTAGACCCACAGTGCTGTTTAGGAGGAAATTACAGGATTGTGACCCAGCGGCAATGATGTATCGGCAATATTATTCCAAGTTAGGATGGTGCTTGGCTTGGAGCGGAACCTGCAGTTGGTGCTGTTTTCAAGCATCTGCTGCCTTTGTCTCCAAGACTGTAGAGTTCACGCATTTGGGAGGTTCTGTGGAAGCACCACAGTATGGGGAGAGGCAAGTGATTTACTCATAAAGGTATATTTCTTGTTATTAGGTTTACCCTATAATGATTTCAACTTAAAAACAATAGTGCACTCTTAACTTTAAATCTTAGAGAGGCCATGTTGTACTCACTGGAACACTCATTACAGGAAATAATTACTGTTTTAGCCAAGTCTGATGAAGCTGTAACTCACCTTGACAGGTAGGGCAGCAGTGCCCAGGCCTGACCAATGGGTTGAGACAGTTTGGAACAGGGCACGTAATTAGCACACACATTTCCCTTCCACCATAACAATAACAGTCCCTGCATCCATCATGCCAGCCTTGTCCTTCCTCGTAGCGTCGTCCATTCGCAGTCAGGCAGAAACTGGTTTGAGGTGGAGGGACAGTTGTGCTAAGATGCACATCAGTCTCTGCAAAAGTAACCAAGCATGGCAATGTAATAACATTTTATCGCACTCGACACAAAATTCACCAAGGTAGATTTGAACTTAAATCACGTTAGCGGTTGATATTTCTTTATTTAGATTTAAAAGCATCAATTTCCACTGTTCTCTAAATCTACTTTTTCAATACCTATCATAACAGGAGATTAGCATGAGGGATTGGAGTTCTTGATTTCATCTCTGATGCCAAGTAGACCCAATTACAGCAATAATTAGATTGTTCGATCAATAAGCTCCAATTTCAGAAATTCAACTGGTCTGGCTGTGTTATGAACGCAACTTCCTTGACCACTGGTCCTGGGGTGGGACTTGAACCCGGAACCTCTGGCTCAGAGACCAGGACGTTATCCACAACGCCACAAGATCTCCTATGATGCCACTGTATAGATGCGCTATATTAAAGAGTGCTGGGATGAGATTTGCATCTGTGATTTTGCAGCAGTTATGATTTCCTGATCTCTAGGGTAATAATTGAGCCCGCTAAAAGGAAGGGCACAATTTTCACCAGAAGTTGAGGAAAATAGCAGAGAGTACGTCAGCCTGAGTGATCCTGCCCATTACAAGGTGGGTGATCGGAACTCTGGGAATGTGTCTGGAGGTGGTGGGTTTGGGGAAAAGAAATTAAAGAAGAGAAAAACTATTTCAAAATATCAAGTCCCAGTCTAAATCAATGGGCATAAAACACTGCACAAAGTTGCAAACAAAAAAAGTAACTTTATTCTGTTATCTAGAATAATTATTAGAGGGTATACTGAAACTTCTTATTGTAGTGAAATAGATAACTGAAATTCGTGAAAAACAGACTAGTACTTTCTTATATCTTGTAAATTTGACATTGTCCCAGTGATCATAGGCTGCTCTCCCCTTTGAGAGGGGAGAGTTGACTGGTGGTGATTTATCCTGAGGATCACCACACCTCAGGTGAGTGGCAAGGCTGAGAAAGTTATTCATGAATAACTCAGCTGGTATGGGAATCGAACCCACGCTTTTGGCCTCGCTCTGTAACATAAGAACTAGAAGTAGGAGTAGGCCATCTGGCCCCTCGAGCCTGCTCCACCATTCAATGAGATCATGGCTGATCTTTTGTGGACTCAGCTCCACTTTCCGGCCCGAACACCATAACCCTTAATCCATTTATTCTTCAAAAAACTATCTATCTTTATCTTAAAAATATTTAATGAAGGAGCCTCTACTGCTTCACTGGGCAAGGAATTCCATAGATTCACAACCCTTTGGGTGAAGAAGTTCCTCCTAAACTCAGTCCTAAATCTACTTCCCCTTATTTTGAGGCTATGCCCCCTAGTTCTGCTTTCACCCGCCAGTGGAAACAACCTGCCCGCATCTAACCTATCTATTCCCTTCATAATTTTATATGTTTCTATAGATCCCCCCTCATCCTTCTAAATTCCAATGAGTACAGTCCCAGTCTACTCAACCTCTCCTCGTAATCCAACCCCTTCAGCTCTGGGATTAACCTAGTGAATCTCCTCTGCACACCCTCCAGTGCCAGTACGTCCTTTCTCAAGTAAGGAGACCAAAACTGAACACAATACTCCAGATGTGGCCTCACTAACACCTTATACAATTGCAGCATAACCTCCCTAGTCTTAAACTCCATCCCTCTAGCAATGAAGGACAAAATTCCATTCGCCTTCTTAATCACCTGTTGCACCTGAAAACCAACTTTTTGCGACTCATGCACTAGCACACCCACGTCTCTCTGCACAGCAGCATGTTTTAATATTTTATCATTTAAATAATAATCCCTTTTGCTGTTATTCCTACCAAAATGGATAACCTCATTTGTCAACATTGTATTCCATCTACCAGACCCTAGCCCATTCACTTAAACTATCCACATCCCTCTGCAGACTTCCAGTATCCTCTGCACTTTTTGCTTTACCACTTATCTTAGTGTCGTCTGCAAACTTGGACACATTGCCCTTGGTCCCCAACTCCAAATCATCTATGTAAATTGTGAACAGTTGTGAGCCCAACACTGATCCTTGAGGGACACCACTAGCTACTGATTGCCAATCAGAGAAACACCCATTAATCCCCACTCTTTGATTTCTATTAATTAACCAATCCTCTATCCATGCTCCTACTTTCCCCTTAATGCCATGCATCTTTATCTTATGCAGCAACCTTTTGTGTGGCACCTTGTCAAAGGCTTTCTGGAAATCCAGATATACCACATCCATTGGCTCCCCGTTATCTACCGCACTGGTACCAGTCAACTGAACTAAACCGCACTCTCAGAGCAACTGCTTGACCACTTTATTGCAATCCATAGTTCCAGTTGGATAAATGGCTCCAAGCATGGCTCATGCACCTCACTCATCAACATTCAGGTGGACATTTAATTTGAGTTAAACTTGGCTCTAAATCAAACAGAGCTCAACACTCCTCTCACCCTCACCCTGCTGGATGAAACACAGAAAAGCAAAGACAAACACAGACACGGAAAGAAAGTCAGCTTTCAATATTTATTTCATTTCTGATTTTTTTGTTGATTTTGCTCTTGTACATTGATGTTGTGCATTTGAATAACTCAGTAACAGACTGTAGAGTGCAGTTTAAAAAGTAAACTGATTACAGATATCTTTCATGATAACTGCTAGTTTTTTTTCTAAAAAAATGTAATTACACATAGGTAACTTTATAATTGCAAGTTATGACATCATCATTTTTTGTATGAGGAGATATTCTAAAATAAAGGTTTAAATATACTGTCTACTTCTGCTGATATAAATTTGCTTTTACTTGAAGAAATGGGAGATAATAAAGGGTGTTCAGAATAGGTCATTCAAGCTATGCAACTTCAAATTAAGATTATACTTTATATGTCTACATAAGTTTATTTTGCATAATAGCTCTGAAACAATTGTGATTATGAGAAATGTTAAGCCATCCTTTGGCTATGATTACAGTTGATTTTTTTTTGTCCTAAAGTTTGCAATATGTGCACAATGTGCAATGCACAATAACAAAGCTGGGAATGGCTACTTGCACATTTAAACCAAAGGTGTTCATCCACTCAACGCAGGAACAAATCACAACACAGAATAGCAGTGACTGGAAATCAGACAGAAAAAAAAGTGAGGATGACAGAGAAAGGAGAAACAGAGAAAGGAAAGCTAGGAAGAGGAGAACGGGAATGAGATGAAGAAATTTCAAGGAAACAAGCAAGAGAAGGAAGGTACAATATGGTGAGCGCATCCATGGTAGCCCACATTGAGATTTCCTTCACGTGAGCAACCTGTCAAAGTGAAAGGACAGGGTTTTGCCTGGGGTATACCAACAGGAAAACTCATCACTTTTGCTCACTCAGAATCAGATATTAAATAAAACATATGATTTGACCTCAGTACACCAAGATGGAGCCTGGACATCATTAGATTCCCATGAGCTGTATTAGGGGGTCCTTTGTAAAATATTAGTATCTTTTGTTGTGTGAGAAGGGCTTGTCTAAAATCACTGCTTGCTGCAGTGGTTTACTACTATTTAATATGGAGTGGAAGAAACCATCAATTGATAAAATGCGACCACAATTCCCTCTTCAGGTCCTGCACAGCCGATTGCAGAATGATTATTCTTTCTTAATCTCATATGCCAAAGCTACTCACTCGCCAGTGTGAAGTACAAAAGCCAGAAAAATGGTTGGCAGCAAGCCTGCTTTAATGGTGGTGGGATGCCTGTTCAAAATTGGCAGGATGCCTGGCAGTGCGCAGCCTGTAGCATAGACGTGATGCCAGAACCTTGGCACGTGCCTGTGGTCTGGCTGGCAAGCTGCCTCAAATGAAGTGGCACAATGCCTGCCCGAGTTCACAATGACCAGATCTGCAATGTTCTGCTTTGGACTATTAAGGGGATTTGTCTGAATCTGGAGAAACAAGCACTGATAGGTTAGATGCCAATAAAATACACTTACTGGAACTCTGTGCATAGATTCTACTGTAACGAAGATTTGTTTATTGGCAAGAATATTTTAAAGGTTCTCCAAGAGAAGACATTTGTGTATTGCTATGGATATGTACTGCATATAATTTTAATTAAAAGATGCAGAATGCATTAACATAAAGGAAATGTGCGGAAACTGAACTGGGTCGACGTATCATTCTGTTTCACTCCTGCAGTTTCAAGTTAAAATCAGGTCCAGGGCTAGGAAAAGACAATTGCACCTTCACTGACTGACTTAATAAGAGGGCAGCATGATTTCCTTCAGCTTTCTTGAAAGTGAACCATCGGAAGGTGACGGATCCGGACAGGGTCCCTGTTCGTGCACTCAGTTCCTGTGCGGACCAGCTGGCAGATGTGTTTGCGGACATCTTCAACTTCTCCTTACTGTGTTCTGAGATCCCCACCTGCTTCAGGAAGACGACCATCATACCGGTGCCAAAGAAGAACCAGGCAACGTGCCTCAAGGACTATCGTCTGGTGGCCCTGGCATCAATCGCAATGAAGTGCTTCGAGAGGTTGGTCACGAAGCACATCATCTCAATACTCCCAGGATGCCTAGATCCACTGCAAATCGCATACTGCCACAACCAGTCCACAGCACACCCTATCTCCCTGGCCCTCCACTCATCCCTGGTGTATCTCGACAACAAGGACTCCTATATCAGACTCCTATTTATTGACTACAGCTCCGCAACCTAGGACTTGGCTCCTCACTCTACAACTGGATCCTTGTCTTTCTGACCCATAGACCACAAAAAGTAAGAATAAACAACACTACCTCCTCCATGATAGTCCCATATACCAAGGCCCTGCAAGGCTGCGTACTTACCCCCCTACTATACTCCCTATACACACATGATTGCATGCCAAAATTTGGCTCCAACTCCATCAACACGTTTGCTGATGGCATGACTGTAGTGGGTTGGATCTCGAATAACGATGAGTCCGAATACAGGAGGAAGATAGAGAACATGATGGAGTGGTGTAACGATAAAAATCTCTCCCTCAATGTCAGCAAAACTAAAGAGCTGGTCATTGACTTCAGGAAGCAAAGTATTGTACACACTCCTACTGCATCAAAGGGGCTGAGGTGGAGATGGAGCTTCAAATTCCTAGGTGTGCACATCACCAAAAATGAGTCCTGGTCCACCCATGTCGACACTACGACCAAGAAAGCACAACAGCGCCTATACTTCCACAGGAAACTAAGGAAATTCTGCATGTCCACATTGACCCTTACCAACTTTTACAGGTGCACCATAGAAAGCATCTGATCTGGCGGCATCACAGCCTGGTATGGCAACTGCTCGGCCCAAGACCGGAAGAAACTACAGAGAGTCGTGTACACAGCCCAATCACATGAGCACGCCTCCCATCCATTGACTCTGTCTACAACTCCTGCTGCTTGGGAATGCAGGCAGCATAATCAAAGACCCCTCCCACCCAGCTTACTCACTCTTCCAACTTCTTCCATTGGGCAAGAGAAACAAAAGTCTGAGAACACGCACAAACAGATTCAAAAATTTCCCCGCTGTTACCAGACTTCTAAAAGACCCTCTTATGGACTGATCTGATCTCTTCACATATCTTCCCTATCAAATAGTACTACACTCCTGTATGCTTCATCCATTGCCTGTGTCTATGTATTTACATTGTGTATTTTATATTTGCCCCATTATGTATTTTCTTTTCATGTATGGAATGATCTGTCGGAGCTTCACGCAGAACAATATTTTTCACTGTACCCTGGTACATGTGACAATAAACAAATTCAAATCTAAATTTCCCTTCCTAGCTGCTCTGCAGTAGAACTTTCAAAGAATATTGCTCAAATGTTGGATTCTGTCAGGTAACTCCCCTAGTGAAACACTGGGCCACAAGTCACTGCTGCTGATGGATGAAGCGCGTCCGCCATTTATTAGAAATTAACTGGACAAGGGAAAATCTGGGACATTCTGCAATGGATGTTTCTGTATCGGAGATAGTCCAGGGTGAATGGGGCCTGCTTGAGTAGGACACGCAAATGTGTCTCTCCTCGACCAATCAAGTTAATGAATAGTGCGGGTTCTGTACCAGGAAGTGTAAATTAGGTCAGTGAATCCAATGATCTAACATCAAATCAGGTACAAGCAAAACAATGATGGGGAAAGAAAGATTTGGTAAAGGGGGAGCAAAAAAAGAGACAAAGATAAAGTAAAAATAGTTTTAAAAAATTTAAGTTTAAAAAAAAATTTGAACCAATAAAATCTGAAGAATGAGTTTTCACTCAGTAAAAGGCAGTTTTCAGTGCCAGTGAGGTTGTTTAGCATCAAATGAAGACTTAGCACAAATTAAATATTGAAATAGACAAGTCCTAATATATTGTGGCATGGTTTAGTTCATATCCACGACACCAATACAAGTACTTCATTCTTCTTCAGTACATTTGAACGGGGAGCTAAGCAGTGAGATACCATTTCACATAGCTCATGGAGCAGGAACACGGGCAGTAACTTCCAGATTTTCACAATTAACTCACATTTGCATCTGCCTTTTGTTTCTGTCTGATATGCACATAAATGAGTTCTATTAGCCTCAGCATTGTTTTTACAGTACAATCTGGCACAATAGATTTGTTCATTAATAAGCATAGGTCTGAACTTAATTAGTCAATCTGAATATCATTTGAAACGGATAATTGTCCAAATCCCGGCCATATCCTCACTTAAGAAAACTGTCAGGTGCTGTTTTATTTTATTAGCAATACTTTTGGGTCACTTACCATAATCAAAAAGGTAAACATAACAAATTGTTTTTTAAAAAAAAAAATGGACCATATGAATGACACTCAATTTTCTAAAAATTTCTGATACTTGAAAAAACATGGATTTTAAATGCTTGGTTTAACTTGGTCACTTTTAAAATATGCTGCATGGGTGTTTGTGGGTCGGTTTTGTGTGATTGGTTAAGATGGCTCCTCCCTCTGCTACACAGTGTATCAGAGATCTATGGCAGCTAGTTATTATAAAATATATTAAAACAAAGAACCTATAAAGGAGATGGATATGCAAGAAGGACACTTAAAAAGATAATTATCAACTTCCGGTTGCAGAAGTCGGTGGAGGTTGCATGTTTGGTGGCTCCTGCCAGAGCTGTCTTTTATGGCTTTTAAGCCCAGTTTTTTGTGAAGATTTGGTCGTGTGGAGTGGTGGGGTGTCTTAGGGCACTTATAGATTGGCAAAAGCCGGCAAGAATAATCTTGGGAAGATGGTAGTAAGCGAAAGTCCGCCGCCGACTGTGTCGAAGGGTGCAACAGGAGGAAAGATGGAGGGAGAGAGCCTGTCGAGTGTGGCCATGCCAATTACGGTAGAGAAGATGATGAAGGTGATGGCTGGTGAGTTCGAAAGACTGTTCACAAAGCATTTTGAAAAGCATCAGATGGGGTTGATGGCCTCACTTAAAGCATGGGTGTGAGAGACCCTTGCTCCGGTGAGAGAGGAGTTGGTGAGAACTTCAATGACGGTGTGGGAGCAAGGGGAGAAAATCAAAGGGATGGAGGAAGCCTTGTCACGGCACAGTGACCATTTCACCTCCGTGAATGAGGAGCTGCGGAGTGTGGCGGAGATTAACAAAGGGCTTGGAGCCAATGTTGAAGACCTGGAGAACAAGTCGCGAAAGCATAACCTGGGGTGTGCCCAAAGGGGTGGAGGGCCAGAGGGCTACAGAATATTTTGCTTGTATGATAGCGAAGCTGATGGGTGAGGGAGAGGAGCTCTCCCAGTACGGACAGAGCCTGCTGGTCGCTCCGGGCAAAATCGAGGATGAATGAGCCACCAAGGACGGTGCTCGTCTGTTTCCATAATTTCCAGGTGAAGAATGTGCTGAGATGGACAAAGCAGAGGCATGGCGTGCAGTGGGGAGGAAATGGAATATGCAAATACCAGGACTTGACAACGGAGTTGGCAAGGAGGCGAGTGGCTTTCGGACAGGCTAAGGCAGTATTGCATAAACACAACGTGTGGTTTGGTGTGGTCTACCTGGCAAAGCTGAGGGCCATGTATAATGGCAGAGACTTTTACTTCAAGACGGTGGCGGAGGCAAAGGCGTTTGTGAAGGCAGAAGGCCTGGGATCCGTCTGAATTCGGAATTTTGGCTGAGTTTTTTTTTCTTTTCCTCTTTTTTCTTTCTTTGTTTTTTCAGAGCTGGGTTCTTTTTCTTGTATGGGTGTCATGGATAACTTTGTTTTTGGGTGTAATGGGGTTTGGAGGGGTGAGGAGGCATTGGGGTTGATGTGGTTTCGTTTTTGGGTATGGGGGAGGGGTTCTGGCAGGGGCCATCACGCTAGCAAACACTATGTTGGGTAGTGAACAGGAGCAAGGTGGGGGGAGGGCCTGCGGCTTTTGGAACCTGTATGGGCAGGTTTTGATGGGCCTGGGAGGTGTGAATGGTGAGGGGAATGGGGTTGATACTGCGTGAGGTACTTTCAAGAGGAAGTGTTGGAAGAGTTGCTGGAGAGAGAGGGGGTGGTGGGGGCAGTGTCTAGGGCCAGGGCAGGGTCCTGCTTGCAGGGGCAGGACCTGAAAGGATGGTCATGGTGGGTAGGAAGGCCGGGGAGCGGCGGTGGGGATGTTGCGAAAGACTTCCGGTCAGAGTGATGATGTGGACTGTACGAGGATTGGGGGGACCGATGAAGAGAGCACGAGTTTTCTTGCGCCAGAAGGGCTTGAAGGTGGACGTGGGCCTGTTACAGGAGACCCACCTGAGGGTAAAGGACCAGATGGAGCTGAGGAAGGGCTGGGTGAGCCAGGTGTTCCATTCTGGCTTTGATAGCAGGGGAGGGGCCAGGCTCTTCTGAATCTGTTGCACTCTTAATGGGTGGCGAATGCAGAGAAAGTGCGGGCTGGAGGAAGGAGCCGGAGGCTTTGTTGCTGCAGAGGGAAGCGGGGTCCTGTAAGGGTCGGGGTTGCGGGCACTGGCAATGGCGCTACTGCCGCTAGCCCCAGGGAAGTATTCTGGGAAACTGGTAGTGGTAGCAACGCTGAGGATTTGGGGGCAACTCCGACAGCACAGCACAGTTGAGGTCAGGGTCGAGGGTGATGCCGTTAAGAAGAAATAATGGGTTTCAGCCGGGGAGGATAGATGCGAGATTCGGGGCATTGGAGAAGAAAGGGAGGGAAAGAGTTGAAGGATGTGTTTTTGGAGGGGAGATTTGCAAGTTTAGAGGGGTTGGGAGGGAATGTATGGGCTGCAGTGCGAGGAAGGCTTTATGTATATGCAGGTGCGGAATTTCACGAGAAAGAATTTTCCAAGTTTACCGGTGGCCTCACCCTCCTCGTTGTTGGAGGAGGTACTGTCGGTGGGGGGGGCTGGAGAGTGGGGTTGTCTCAGCGATTTATGGTAGGATTATGGAGGAGGAGAAGGAGTCGATGGAGGGGATTAAGGTTAAGTGGGAGGAAGAGTTGGGGATGGTGCTGGAGGAACGATTATGGTGCGAGTGCTGGGAAGGGTCAATGCCTCGACCTCGCGTGCGAGGCTGGGGCTGATGTAGGTCTTACGTAACAAGGGTGAGATGAGCTGGCTATTTGAGGGGGTGGAGGATAGTTGTGAGTGGTGAGGAACATAGAACATACAGTGCAGAAGGAGGTCGGCCCATCGAGTCTGCACCGATCCACTTACGCCCTCACTTCCACCCTATCCCCGTAACCCAATAACCCCTCCTAACCTTATTGGTCACTAAGGGCAATTTATCATGGCCAATTCACCTAACCTGCACGTCTTTGGACTGTGGGAGGAAAACGGAGCACCCGGGGGAAACACACACAAACATGGGGAGAACGTGCAGACTCCGCACAAACAGTAACCCAGCAGGGAATTGAACCTGGAACCCTGGTGCTCTGAAGCCACAGTGTGTTTTCACACTGTGCTACCGTGCTGCCCCTAAGGGAGGGGCTCAGCCAACCGTGGGGGAGGGGCTCAGCCAACCATGTCCATATGTTCTGGTCCTGCCCGAAGCTGGGAAGGTCTTTGGGATCGGTGTTCAGCACCATGTCGGCGGTTCTGCATGTGGATCTGGAGCCGGGTCCCCTAGAGTCCATATTCAGGGTGTCGGACCTGCCAGGGTTTTTGGCTTTGGTAAAGATGAAATTTGCTTGGAGATGTGCAAATGAGAGGTTCCACCAGAGATGGAGTTTATTCATTTTGCACTTTGGAGACCTGCTTGCTGCCAAGGGGTAGGGGAGGGAAGTGGGTGGGGGTAGTGGGTTTTGTTGTTTGTGTAAAAATGCTAAAATGTTTAAAATGTTGAATAAAAATATATTTTTCAACAAAAAAAAATATCCATTTAGGAGGCATTTAAGACTTTTATTTTATTTTGACAATGCGTAATTGAAATTGAAACTTCCTGGCTCGTCTTCACCTGACTGAAAGTCAGTAAAGGAAAGGACGTTGAACAGCACTATCTCCAAATGAGTCATTCACAGTAGCTGAGTTCAACTCTCTGATCCTTCACAGAGCAGCCTGGGGTGTTGGGGTCAGATGTGGAACTTTTCATATTGACCAAGCTAAGGGTGGATCATTCAGCTCAAGCCAGCGATTGAGTATGTCTTTCTTTTCCATGGAAATTCCACTTACATAACAGAGTTTCTTATGTGGTCCCAAGAGGCCATGAGGGTACTGTACTACAGCTGCCATCAGTGCCATGCAAAAGTCCTCTGTGGTACCAAAGATACCAATTTGACATGTCATTAACGCAGACACTCCACGTTTATCTGTGAATTAAAAAAGTGTCCAAATTCTCTTGAAACTTCTCCAGAGAGATGTGAAAGAAATTCAGACTCTTTCCACAAAAGGCACGTACATTGACACCTCTGCACTCAGCATGCAGAAAACCCATTGCATTTTCCTACAAACTGGGATGGCCAAGGGCAAATTGAACTAGCAACAAAAAAATTACCAAGAGGATCAAGAAACCCCTTGCATTGAAAATACTTTTTCCTAAATACACTGAATGCAAATTGTTCAGAAAAAATAATTTCCTGCCTTTATTATTCTTGAATTTAACGACCATGATGTGCATTAAACAGAGGATGTTTCCAAATCTGTACTGTTGGCAGATGTAACATATGTGCAAACGTTATTGAGATGTTTTTTTTCAAATGCTCCTTACTCCAATGCAAACAGCAATGCTAAAATTTGATGCATCATTGACATCCCTGATGTAATAATTTGTTTCCAAATTATGGCAAAATAATTCCTGAAATTAGTTAATGTTCTGGTACCTTTGCAGTGGCACATGGAGCAGCCTTTCTTATTTTGTTCATATCCTTCTGGACAATATTTGTCACAGGTAAATGGTGGGCACTTTACGCAGCGGCACATTTCACAACTGTGTTTGTTTCTCCTGAAAATAATTTTCAAAACAATGTTAGCAAATGTTGATCGAGATTAATCTTTTTCTGGAAATTTTCCTGGTCCAACTGTACAGAAAGACTAGCTGCAATGTTATTAAAACTAGTATAAAATAAACTTGAGGAAAGGTTTATACTTGGGGAACGGCAAAAGCTTACCCTCTTGTCATTTGGATACTGGCGTATGAAGCATTCTTTGTTTGGTAACATAGAACTTTAATACAGCTGAAAAGAGAGACATGTTGCCAAAGCTTTTCATCTTGCTCTCATCAGGACAAATGGAAGAATGCCAAATTTCAAGCCGACACAACAATTTCAAATAAACCACTCAACAAACTCCCCATGGAAGGGTTTCCAACTCAAGCGTGGTGATCAGACACTTTTTCATACAGTAACAGGGGGCGGGATTCTCCGAAAACTGGCGCGATGTCCGGGACCCGGCGCCAAAAACGGCGCGGATCACTCCGGCGTCGGGCTCCCCCAAACAACGCAAATTCTCTGGCCCCGAATGGGCTAGCAGCGGCGTGACGCCATTCACGATGGTGTCACCCGACGTGGACGATGACGCCGCACGACGTGACAGCTCAAAAGACGCGCTCCTCCACCCCGGAAGACCCGACAAGATGTCCACCCGCCGCGCAGCCCCGAGGTTCTAGGACCATGACATTGAGGCGCTCCTGGACGCAGTGGAGGAGAGGAGGGAGTCCCTGTACCCCGGACACGGCCGCTGGGTCGCCCCACGCCTCAGCCGGGGTCTGTGGAGGGAGGTGGCAGAGGCCTTCAGCGCTGTGGCTCTGACACCACAGACAGGCACCCAGTGCCACAAGAAGGTGAATGATCTCATCAGGGCAGCCAGGGTGAGTCCCCCCCCCTGTCCCTGCCCGATATGCGGCACACCACCAGGTGAAACTAACCCTAACTTCCGCACTATACGCGCAACCGGTGGCGTGCATTCATATACCTGACTAACACTGTTGCCCTTTACCCCTGCCACCCACCCGCCCCCCACAGGAGAAGCGCGCACACAACAATAGGGAGCACGAGAGGACTGGAGGGGGCCCGCTGATGAGAGGCCACTCACCATACATGAGGAAAGGGCCCTGGAGCTGGCTGGTGGACCTGAGGACCAGAAGGTTGCCGATGCAGAGGTCGGGGGCCCACCAGCAAGTGAGCCACCGACAGCCCGTTCCCATATCCCCCCTCCCCCATATCCCCCTCCCCCATATCACCTGATCACTGCCTGCGTGTCTAACCATGCATGCTTCATTGTGCATTGCAGGAGCAAACGTCGAGGCATCCATCCCCGCAGAGGCCGACCGCCCACAGGATGCCCCAGGGCGACCACAGGATACGGAGAGACCCGGACCCTCTAGCACGCGACGCCCGCAGGATGCCCCAGGGTGACCATGGGATATGGAGAGACCCGGACCCTCTGGCACGCGACGCCCGCAGGATGCCCCAGGGTGACCATGGGATACAGAGATACCCGGACCCTCTGGCACGCGACGCCCGCAGGATGCCCCAGGGCGACCACGGGATACGGAGAGACCCGGACCCTCTGGCACGCGACGCCCGCAGGATGCCCCACGGTGACCACGGGAGACGGAGAGACCTGGAGCAATCGGGAGACGATGCCACCGTCTCGTGCGGGTGCGGCGACGCAGGCGTGTGCCACCCAGCGACGAGGGGGGCAGCCACAGGCCGCAGAGGCAGCCGAGCCACGAAACCACTACCCAGGACAGCCCTACCCAGGACAGCCCTACCCAGGAAACCGAAATACAGGACAGTGGCACAGACTGGATGGGTGGAGACGAACCGCCACCCCAAAGTACCATGGACTCAGAGTGGGACGATGCGCACGACACAACGCCACTGCTGTCACCAACACCCTCCACCATCGCAGAGATGCTCACCTCGGTTGGGCACTTTAGTATGAGGCGTCTGGTACACTCACTGGTGCGCACAACACAGCTGTCCCGGTACAGCAGGTGGAGGTAGGAGCAGCAGAGGGGCCGGGCGGTCGGAGGGCATCCTGGCGCAAGCGAACATCTGCCGCCCAGATGGATCCCGGGTTCCTGGAGTTACCACACCCACCCATAGCCCCGATGCAACCACTGAACCTGGTGACGGTCGGCTTGCAGTCGCAGGTGGAGGAGTGCACCCGCGTCCAGGAGCTGGGAGTGGTGCCGGTCATGCGTGCCACCCAGGCTGACACCGCACGGGTGACATCCGCGGTGGAGGCAATGGGTGCGACAGTGTCAGACATGGGGAACAGTATGCGATGCCTGGGGCTTTCCGTGCAGGCCGCTTCTGTGGCCCAGGACATGGCTGCCCTCTCACAGGAGGCTATGAGCCAGCGCCAGATGGCAGAGGTGCTCAACGCCGTGGCCCTGTCTCAGCAGGCCATGGCCCAGTCTCAGCAGGCAACGGCCCAATCCCTGCAGGCCATGGCCCAGTCTCAGCAGGCCATCGCTGAGGGCAATGGCGCCATTGCCCATGTGCTAGCCGGCGTCGCACAGTCACAGACAGGGTTTGCCAACCCCCTGGGCTCCATGGCTGCAAACCTGCAGACCCTTGTCGGTACCAGCACGGGCCTCCAGGACTGGCAGCGCCAGGTGTCGGAGGGGCGTCGGCTGGCCGGTCCATTCACCCCCCTGACCCATGTAGAGGCCTGGGGGCCATCGGGCACCCCGAGGGAGGAGGAGTTGCTGGCGCCCGTCCCTGGTCCCCCTGTAGGGGAGATCCAGGAACACTGCAGCACCTCGGACTCCCCCCCCCTTCCGTCCCAGGTGCATTGGGTGAGCAACGGGCAGTACAGGCTGGCAGCTCGCCATCCCAGTCGCCCGGGCCGCAGCCTGGCCCATCTAGGCCAGGACGCCCCAGGAAACGGCCGCCAAAGGGATCCAGAGACAGAGGGCAGGAATCGCAGGAGTCCACCTCCAGTTCTGCTGTACCGTCTGGGGAACCACCTAGGCGTAGTCAAAGGGCCCCAAGGCCAAACAATTAGACACTGAGTAAGTTGCCACGGGTGCAGGGCACAGACGAGTTTTAGGGGCTAGGGCACGTGCATGAACTCCTTTGGTTATTAAAGTCAATGTTACACCTACAGAAGCTGCCTTTGTGCTCTGTCCGAAGAGTGCGGGGGTGTCATGTACGTTGAGCGCCAGTGTGTGTGAGGGGTGGTCTTAAGTCGGCCTCAGGTGAGTCTGCCCCCTTCCTCCTGGGCCGCCATCAACATCCCCCCGGGCAGAGGACGGGACCGTGCGCTGCAGTGTTACAGCCGCATGCAGGGATGGTCCGGGTGGATGGTGGTACTGTGGCCATGGATCAGACATCGTCCAACGATGTGGAGCCAGGAGCTCATTGCAGAGCGGGTTGTCATCATCCGCCATGGCCTGCAATAGACACACTTCCACTGGCGCCTGTGAGAGCCAGGCCGTCGTGGTGTTGCCATGGTGTGCGGTATGTGGCCATACTCGCCGATTCCCACGCCCCCGAGTCAGTGAAGCGGGTGGCAATCAGCCTGTCCTGTGCCCGCTGGCCCAGCCGGTAACGGTGGACAGCCACCCGCCCATGTCTAGCCCGTCTGCCCTGACCATTGCCCCCATCCCCCTCATCTGGGGAGGACTGCGCCTCTTCCTGCTGCTCCTCCACTCCGCCCTCCTCTGCCTGCGGAACATCGCCCCTCTGCTGGGCTATGTTGTGCAGGACGCAGCACACCACAATGATGCGGCCGACCCTATCTGACGGATACTGGAGGGCATCCCCAGAGAAGTCCAGGCACCTGAAACGCATTTTGAGCACGCCAAAGCAGCTCTCTATCACACCCCTTGTCGCTGCATGGGCATCATTGTAGCTGTTCTCCGCGTCATTCTGTGGCCTCCATATAGGCGTCATCAGCCACGACCGCAACGGGTAACCTAGCAACCAGCCCCTCAGCCGGGGATGGCGTTCCTCGTACATGCCGGGGATGTCAGACCGCAACAACACGTATGAGTCATGTACACTTCCCTGGTACCGGGCGCAGACGTGCAGGATAATCATGCGGTGATCGCAGACCACCTGGACGTTTATGGAACAGGTCCCCTTCCTATTGGTGAACACGGCCCTGTTATCTGCAGCTAGCCGCACGGCGACGTGCATCCCATCGATCGCGCCCTGGACCATGGGAAACCTGGCCACGGCAGAGAAGCCCATGGCCTGGGCATCCTGGCTGGCCCGGTCCACAGCAAAGCGGATGTAGTGGTCCGCAATGGCATATAGGGCGTCTGCCACTGCCCGGATGCACCGGTGCACCGATGTCTGCAAGATGCCGGACAGGTCCCCACCTGGCCTCTGGAATGACCCCGTGGCATAAACGTTCAGGGCCACCGTAACCTTGACGGACACGGGGAGAGGGTGTCCCCTCCCAGTGTCACACGGTACCAGGTATGGCAGCAGGTGGCAAATGTGTGCCACGGTTTCCCAGCTCATCCGGAGTCTCCTCCTGCATTCCCGGTCCGTGAGGTCCTGGTACGACAACCGGAGCCGGTACACATGGTGCCTCCTCGGGTGTCTCCATTGCCGTGGCGCCGCGACGTCCTCCTCCCCCTCCTCGTGTTCCTCCTCCATTGCGTGCTCCCCCTGCTCCTCCTCCTCGTCCTGTCGGGCGGGTGTCCCTCCAGCCTGGCCGGCTGCCGCCTGCCCCTCTGGCATGCTCCTCCTCCAGGGCAACATGGAGAATAGCGGCTGCCACCACGGCGGCCAACATTGCTGGCTGATCAGAAAACATGACGGCCTGCAAGGGGGGGGGGGGGGGGGGGGGGTGTCACGTCGGCGTAAATCAAAGACCTTTTAAAAAATATATATATATTTTATTAAAGTTTTCAAACAGAATTTTTCCATTTTACAAATCAACATTAAAAATAGTACAGTAACTGATAAATAACATTATTTAAATAATATAGTGAACTAACAAAGTAACAAAAAAATAGTGCTCCCCCCCACCCCCACGGGCTGCTGCTGCTGACGGTCTATTTTCCCTTAACATTCCGCGAGATAGTTAAGGAACGGTTGCCACCGCCTGGAGAATCCCTGAGCCGATCCTCTCAGCGCAAATTTTATTCGTTCTAGTTTTATAAACCCTGCCATATCGTTTATCCAGGCCTCCACGCCGGGGGGTTTCGCTTCCTTCCACGTGAGTAAGATCCTTCGCCGGGCTATCAGGCCTGGAAAGAGGCCAAAATATCGGCCTCTTTCGCCTCCTGCACTCCCGGCTCTTCCGCTACCCCAAATATCGCTAACCACCAGGCTGGCTTGACCCGGACCTTCACCACCTTTGAAATCACCTTTGCCACTCCCCTCCAGTACTCATCCAGTGCCGACATGACCAGAACATGTGTGTGTGGTTCGCCGGGCATCCCAAGCACCTCCCGCACTTGTCCTCCATTCCGAAGAACCTGCTCAGTCTTGCTCCCGTCATATGTGCTCTGTGTAGAACCCTCCACTATATTCTTAGTCTCGAACGACACCCGTTTCCCCACCAGTATCGCCACCCCCCTATTTTTCGCGTCCAACCCTGAGTGGAACACCTGTCCCACCCATCCTTTCCTTAACCTAACCTGATCCGCCACCTTCAGATGCGTCTCCTGGAGCATGACTACATCCGCCTTCAGTCTTTTTAAGTGCGCGAACACCCGGGTCCTCTTAATCGGCCCACTCAGGCCTCTCACATTCCACGTGATCAGCCGGATTGGGCCCCCACCCCTCCCCCGACTAGCCATCCCCTATTCTGGGCCAGTCCCCCGTCCGGGTCCCGCGCACCCACCCATCCCCCAGGCGGCGCCTTCCCGTCCCGACCACCTCTTCTCTTGCCAGCTCCCCCTTGCACTCAGCAGCAGCAACCCAGTTAGTCCCCCTCCCCCGCTAGATCCCCATCTAGCATGGTTACTCCTCCCATGATGCTTCCGAAAGTCAGCTAACTCTAACTGACCCTGGCTTCCCCCATTCTCTCTTTGACCCCCCCTGCGTGTGGAACTCTCTTCCTTCCTGTGCCTATCTTCCCGCCATCATCTCCATAGCGCCGGAAAAACCCCGCGCTTTCCTATCGGCCCCGCCCCCTATGGCGCAGCTCCCTCATTCCCCATCCCCCCTCTCAGTCCCTTTTTCCACCGGCGCCCACATTTCTCCGTGTCCCCCCCATCTAGAGGAGAGAAATTCCCCATCTATCGTTTCAATATTATAAACCTCCCATTCCCCAATTTACATTCCTGTACCACCACCTCGTTGCTTCCCCCCCAACATCAAACTCTCAGATCTAGTCCAGTTTCTCTTCTTGGATGAAGGTCCATGCCTCATCCACCGTTTCGAAGTAGAAGTGCTTGCCCTGATGCGTGACCCACAATCGCGCCGGCTACAGCATTCCAAATTTTATTTTCTTCCTGTGAAGCACCGCCTTGGCCCGATTGAAACTCGCTCTCCTTCTCGCCACCTCCGCGCTCCAGTCCTGATACACTCGTATCACCGCATTCTCCCACTTGCTACTCCGTGCCTTCTTGGCCCAGCTCAAAACAGCCTCTCTGTCCGTGAAGTGGTGAAATCTCACCACTATCGCCCTTGGTAGTTCTCCCGCCTTTGGTCTTCGCACAAGGACCCAGTGAGCCCCTTCCACCTCCAGGGGGCCCGATGGGGCCTCAGCTTCCATTAGCGTATGGAGCAACGTGCTCACATAAGCCCCAACGTCAGCTCCCTCCGTTCCTTCGGGGAGACCTAGAATCCGGAGGTTCTTCCTCCTCGAGCTGTTCTCCAGGGCTTCCAGCCTTTCGATACACCTCTTATGTAGCGCCTCATGCGTCTCCGTTTTTACCACCAGGCCCTGTATCTCATCCTCATTTTCGGCTGCCTTTGCCTTCATTCCACGGAGCTCTATTGCCTGGACCTTTTGTGTTTCCTTCAGCCCATCGATTGCCAATAACATCGGCGCCAGCACCTCCTTCTTTAGTTCCTCCACACACCGTCAGAGGAATTCCTGCTGGTCCGGGCCCCA
Source organism: Scyliorhinus torazame (assembly GCF_047496885.1). Lineage (NCBI taxonomy): Eukaryota > Metazoa > Chordata > Chondrichthyes > Carcharhiniformes > Scyliorhinidae > Scyliorhinus > Scyliorhinus torazame. Next base: position 241,579,077 of record NC_092708.1, on the reverse strand, counting down.
TGTCGTCTGGGCTCCATCCGCCGCCATCTTGCTTCTCCCTTCTCTTCTCTGCCGCTGCTCCAAAGGATCCTTCGCAATCTGGCCACTGCCACTGGTCTTTTCCATACACACCCGGGGGGGGGGCACCTTCCCTCATCACCCCACACTGGGTTTGGTCTGAAAGAATTTCCGTTGGGGCTCCCGAAAAGAGCCCAAAAGTCCGTTTGAACGGGAGCTGCCGAAACGTGTGGCTTAGCAGTGCATCGCTGCAACCGGAAGTACCAAAACACCTTTGTAACGGCGTCAACCGGTGCTGATGGATGACGCCGTCCAGCGTGGAGGTAGGTCACGGCCTGGGGGGTGGCTGCAGGAGAGGTGATGGAGTGGCCGCAGTCTCTGTGTGTGGGGGAGAGGTGTGTGTGGGGCGGGGGGTGGGGTGGGCTTCGGGGGAGTGTTGGGGAAGGGGGTGGGTGAGAGCCGGCGAGGGGGACGGGGACGGGGGGGATGAGTGCCGGGGACGGGAGTGGCGAGTGCCGGGGACGGGGGGGTGGACGGGGGGGTGGACGGGGGGGGGGGGGGTGAAGAGTGCTTGGGGGGGGGGGGGGGGGGGGTGAGTGAGTGCCGAGGTCGGGGGGGGGGGGTGTGTCTGGGTTGGATGGGAGGTGTGAGTGCCGGGGACGGGGGTGGTGAGTGCCGGGGACGGGACGGGGCGTGAGTGCTGGGGACGGGGGGGGGGGGGGGGGGGGGGGGGGGGAGAAGGGTGTGAGTGCCGGGGGGGGGGGGGGGCGAGTGCCGGGGAGGGGGGTGCGAGGGTAAGGGAGTTTGTCCGCCTGGCCAGGTGCCATTCTCCAACAGTCGCGCCCATGCAGCCCATGCCACCTGGCTGTGGGGAGGGGGGGGTACGGGCAATGATGACATGTCGTCGGGCTCCGGCCTATCCGGCTGGGAGAATATGGGCAGCCCCGGAGTCCATTGTCTCGCGCCCGCCCCAGCACCCCCCCCCCGTCCCCTCCCCCCGCCGGGTCGGAGAATCACGCCCAGGATTCTCAACTTCAGGCACTATGAAAGGCGCCGGGGGGGGGGGTGGGCTAACCCCGTACTTGGGGTTGGGCACCCAGGCAATCTGGGGGTGGGAGGCTGCTGGCTGCTGTGTGGTGGTGGTGGGGGGGGGGGGGGGGGGGAGGGGGATGATGTCAAGGCCGGTTTGTAGTGCCGGGAAGTTGTGGGGGGGGCGGGGGGGGGGGGGGGGGGGAGTGGTGGATGTCAGGGCCAATTTGTAGTGCGGGGTGGTGGGGAGAGGGGGAGATCCCTTATATTCCACGTCATCGAAGTTTGCATGGCGTGGAATACTGAATTGCAAGGTGATCATAAAACTGGTGCAATTCAACTCTGGCGGATGAACATAGTGGGCGCGATTCTCCGCTCCCGCGCCGGTTGGGAGAATCGCCTGGGTCGCCAAATTTTCCCGCGACCCAATTCACCCAAGTGGCGAGAACGGCCCCGTCGAGTTCCGTGCGGCACAGGCCGGAGAATTGTCCGAGACACCCAAAATGCCGATTCTCTGCCACCCCCGCTATTCTCAGGGCCAGATGGGCCAAAGCCCCGATGGCGTGACCCCAGTTCACGCCGTCACCGTTCACACCTGCTATTTAAAGTCGTCAGCCAGTCGTGCTGGCTGACACTGACCAGTGAGGAGGTGAGCAACTGTTCCGCAGCTCCTGAAGACCGGGTTGGCTTCCCCGAGAAGGCTGCGGCCATCCGGGGGGGGGGGAATGAGGGAGAGTGTGCAGGTGGGAGGGGGGTGAGCGAGAGTGTGCAGGTGGCAGGGGAGATGAGGAAGTGTGTGCAGGTGGGAGGGGGGATGAGGGAGAGTGTGCAGGTGGGAGGGAGTGTGCAGGTGGGAGGGGGGGGGTGAGGGAGAGTTTGTGGGTGGGAGGGGGGGATGAGGGGGTGGCGTGCATGTGGGAGGGGGATGAGGGAGAGTATGGATGGTATCGTCCATCCGCGGATGCAACATGTCAGCTGCCCTGATATGGCAGGACGGTGACGAGGACACGGCCGCATGTTGCCGTGTGGCTGATGGGCACAGGCGACTGGCACACTGGTGAGGAGTATGGTGTGAACTGACCGTTGGATGTGGACAGTGACCAGATGTTAGGCTGGCAGTGGATCTGCTGCGCGACCATCCCACCTGGGCACACAGGTATCCTATGCAACCCGGCTGGCGAGGTGTGGAAGAACCTCCGTGTAACATGTCGTTTCTCTGCCCCCAACCACCCTCCTGCAGGTCACCATGTATGCCAACCAGACAGCGATGTTTACTGCCGTGGTTGGAGCCGCAGCTCTGGAGTTAGCCATCCGGCAGCGTAGAGTCAGACGGCCCACAGTGGCTGCAGATGCAACGGTCGTCGGTGCAGCAGAGGGGATGGCCGCGGAGTGGCCCGTCGTCGCCGCGCAGGCCGCAGGCGCTCAGGCCCCGAATGTACAGGGGGATGCCGTGGGGAACATTGACCCCCCCCCGACGGCGAGGAATGCAGAGGAAGTGCTTGGGGGGGGGGGGGGGGGGGCAGGAGGAGGAGGAGCAGGAGGATCCACTGATGGTGGTGCCAGGGCGCCACAGGCGTCCAGCAAGGCCGAGGGTATACCGTGACAGAATGTCAATCGAGGCCCTACCGGACATCACATGCAGGAGGAGACTACGGTTCAGCAGGGAGACGGTTGCACATATATGCCACCTCGTGGCGCACCTCGCACCACTTGGAACTGGTGGAGGACACACGATACCAGTCTCCGACAAGGTGACGGTGGCCCTAAACGTTTATGCGACCGGTTCCTTCTAGGCGCTGAGCAGGGACCTCTCTGGGATATCACAGGTATCGGTCCACAGGTGCATCAGGGCCGTCACCGACGCCTTGTACGCCATCGCGGACAGGTACATAAAATTCCCCGAGGACCGAGCACAGCAGGAAGCATGGGCACGTGGATTCGCCAAGGTGGCCGGAATACCGATGGTCCAGGGTGTCATCGATGGCGTGCACGTCCCCTGCGCCCGCCTGCAGACACCAGGGAAGTGTTCATGAACAGAAAGGGCGCGTACTCCATGAACATTCAGGTGGTGTGCGACCCTCACATGAAGATCATGCACGTGTGTGCAAAGTACCCCGGCAGTGTGCATGACGCCTACATTCTGGCACAGTCATTCATCCCCGCAATGTTCGATGGATGCCCCCCCCCGGCTGAGGGGCTGGTTGCTGGGCGACAAGGGCTATCCGTTGAGGACATGGCTGCTGACGCCAATACGGAGGCCTCACACCAATGCGGAGAGCCTATACAATGAGGCCCATGCAGCAACCAGGGGTGTGGTGGAGCGGTGCTTCGGCCTGCTGAAGATGCGATTCAGATGCCTGGACCGCTTCGGAGGGGCCCTGCCGTACCGGCCCGACAGGGTCGGTCGCATAGTTGTGGTCTGCTGTACGATGCACAACATAGCCATGCAGAGGGGAGATGACCTGGTGGAGGAGTCGGAGGGCGGACCCGACGGCAACGGTGCTAACGCAAATGAGGGGGATGGGGAAGAGGAGGATGCGGAGGATGAGGATGATGGCGCGCATCAGGGTGGGGGGAGGGGCACAGGACACAGACACTGCCCGGCTGCTCGTTACGTCCAGGAGGCTGCGCGACGGCACCGCCGCGGACAGCGGGCACACGACGCGTTGGTGGCCGCACGGTTCACGCACTGTGGGGGTGGGATTCGCTGAACACTGCCACTTGCACCGTCACTCCTGCACACGGGCACCACACAGCATCCACCACCACCCCCGCACCGCGTTCACGGCACCAATTCCACATCACCTTACCACTGCGGCACTACGGGATTGCACAACAGTGATGATTGGGTAAGCGGGTGTGACCAGTGCCATGATGACAGCCCGCTTTGCGATGAGCTGCGTGCTCAGATTCGCCAGCCGAGGTCTGACTCATGGCTACAGCTGAACCGTGCACTCCGGTGGTCAGAGCCTTCGTGACGGATATTTCACCACATGCCCATGTGGGGTGGCTGGCATCGGTGTGCCGAGGACAACGGTGTCCGATTATGGGAGGCAGGGGGGAAAGGGACAGCACATCTGGAACAGACCTTGAACCGCTCGTATACCACTACACCACTCGGTCACCCTCACCAGAGGAAATGGGCGAGGTACTAAATGAATACTTTGCATCAGTATTCACCAAAGAGAAGAAATTGGTAGATGTTGAGTCTGGAGAAGGGTGTGTAGATAGCCTGGGTCACATTGAGATCCAAAAAGAAGAGGTGTTGGGTGTCTTAAAAAATATTAAGGTAGATAAGTCCCCAGGGCTTGATGGGATCTACCCCAGAATACTGAAGGAGGCTGGAGAGGAAATTGCTGAGGCCTTGACAGAAATCTTTGGATCCTCGCTGTCTTCAGGGGATGTCCCGGAGGACTGGAGAATAGCCAATGTTGTTCCTCTGTTTAAGAAGGGTAGCAAGGATAATCCCGGGAACTACAGGCCGGTGAGCCTTACTTCAGTGGTAGGGAAATTACTGGAGAGAATTCTTCGAAACAGGATCTACTCCCATTTGGGAGCAAATGGACGTATTAGTGAGAGGCAGCATGGTTTTGTGAAGGGGAGGTCGTGTCTCACTAACTTGATAGAGTTTTTCGAGGAGGTCACAAAGATGATTGATGCAGGTAGGGCAGTGGATGTTGTCTATATGGACTTCAGTAAGGCCTTTGACAAGGTCCCTCATGGTAGACTAGTACAAAAGGTGAAGTCACACGGAATCAGGGGTGAGCTGGCAAGGTGGATACAGAACTGGCTAGGCCATAGAAGGCAGAGAGTAGCAATGGAAGGATGCTTTTCTAATTGGAGGGCTGTGACCAGTGGTGTTCCACAGGGATCAGTGCTGGGACCTTTGCTCTTTATAGTATATATAAATGATTTGGAGGAAAATGTAACTGGTCTGATTAGTAAGTTTGCAGACGACACAAAGGTTGGTGGAATTGCGGATAGCGATGAGGACTGTCGGGAGGATACAGCAGGATTTAGATTGTCTGGAGACTTGGGCGGAGAGATGGCAGATGGAGTTTAATCCGGACAAATGTGAGGTAATGCATTTTGGAAGGTCTAATGCAGGTAGGGAATATACGGTGAATGGTAGAACCCTCAAGAGTATTGAAAGTCAAAGAGATCTAGGAGTACAGGTCCACAGGTCATTGAAAGGGGCAACACAGGTGGAGAAGGTAGTCAAGAAGGCATACGGCATGCTTGCCTTCATTGGCCGGGGCATTGAGTATAAGAATTGGCAAGTCATGTTGCAGCTGTATAGAACCTTAGTTAGGCCACACTTGGAGTATAGTGTTCAATTCTGGTCACCACACTACCAGAAGGATGTGGAGGCTTTAGAGAGGGTGCAGAAGAGATTTACCAGAATGTTGCCTGGTATGGACGGCATTAGCTATGAGGAGCGGTTGAATAAACTCGGTTTGTTCTCACTGGAATGAAGGAGGTTGAGGGGAGACCTGATAGAGGTATACAAAATTATGAGGGACATAGACAGAGTGGATAGTCAGAGGCTTTTCCCCAGGGTAGAGGGGTCAATTACTAGGGGGCATAGGTTTAAGGTGAGAGGGGCAAGGTTTAGAGTAGATGTACGAGGCAAGTTTTTTACGCAGAGGGTAGTGGGTGCCTGGAACTCGCTGCCGGAGGAGGTGGTGGAAGCAGGGACGATAGTGACATTTAAGGGGCATCTTGACAAATACATGAATAGGATGGGAATAGAGGGATACGGACCCAGGAAGTGTAGGAGATTGTAGTTTAGGCGGGCAGCATGGTCGGCACGGGCTTGGAGGGCCGAAGGGCCTGTTCCTGTGCTGTACATTTCTTTGTTCTTTGTTGTTCACGAGCCCCCTGGCACCGGACATAGCACAGAGTCTGACAAGTCAAATTCAACAGTGAGTTTATTTGTGTGATTAACATAGGTGCCCTACCCCCTACAACTAAACTGTGCCCTGCACCCGTGCCAACTTCTTACGTGCCTAATTTCTTTGCCTTACGGGCCCTACCACTACGTCTAGGTGCGTTCCCAGATGGTACAGCAGGAGTGGAGGTGGACTGCTGAGAATCGCGCCCTTCGACATGGCTCCCCGTCGGCATGCATTTCCTGGGGCGGTCCGGCTTCGATGGGCCAGGCTGCTCGGCGGGCGTGCTGGATGGCGTTGTGCCACCCTGACCTGCCCACTGCCCACCAGATGCGCCAGGGGCGGAATGGGGGGAGGGCGAGTGTACCGGGACGTCCCTTGATGGAGCTACCGGGACGGGCCCCAGAACCTCCTCCTCCCTCGGGAGCCCGGTGGCCCACGGGCCTCACTGTGGGACGGAGATGCGATCGGAGGCATGCCCCGCCACACCACCGACACCTGACGCTGCCAGTCCTGGAGGCCTGCAGCGGTATCGACCACGGTCCGAATGTTCGCCGAGACGCAGCCCAGGGAGTGCGACATTCCTGCCAAGGACTGTGCGATCTCAACCTGTGAGTGCGCCACGCCATCCATCACGTGCCCCAGCCGGTCAATGCTCTCCGCGACTGACTGCTGGGACTGTGCCGTCGCTTGCTGGGACCGGCCATGGCATGGTGAGACTCGGCCAGGGCCCGGAGAGCGGCGGCAATGTCCTGTTGGCTCTGTGAGATGGCTACCTGTGAGAGGGCAGCCCTCTCCTGGGCCATGGATGACGCGTGCACGTTAAGCCCAACGCCTTGCAGAACCTGACCCATGGCCAAAACCCTTTCACCCATTGCCTCCACAGCGAACGCCACCCGTGCGGTGTCGGCCTGGGTGGCTTTGATGAGTGGCACCACTCCCTGCTCCTGAACGCGGATGGACTCCTCCAACTGCGTGTGCAGGTCCTGGAAGATGGCCCTCATCCCGTTATTCAGTCCCTGGGTGTCCACATGCATCGGTTGTCCGGGTGGGTCAAGTACATCCAGGAACCTGGGAACCGTCTGGGTGGCAGCTGTTTGCTGGGCCTGGGCTGCCCTCCGACCGTACAGCCCCTCGGCTGCTCCAAGCTCCACCTGCTGTACCGGCTTGGCTGTGGGGTGCGCACCAGACCGTGACCCGGGAGCCTCATCACTTATATGCCCAACCGAGGTGAGTGTCTCTGTGATGGTGTATGGTGTGGGAGACAGCAGTGCCGCAAGCTCGAGGTCATCGTCCATTAGGAATTCTGGTCTGTTCTCCCACTCATGGCCCGGCGCAAGCTCCATGCCGGCCATGTCGTGCTGACCTCCAGGTGATTCCACCGAGTGTGTGGCTGTGATGTGCGAGTCTTCTTGACTGCCCTGTGCCCCTCACTATTGTCTCTCTCGGTGGTGTGAGCGTTCCGGTCCTGCGTCCCATACTGAGAGGTTTGCCCTCCTGTCCGACCGACTGCCAACCTCTGGCGTGCGTCCCTGGGTGCAGTTGCGGTTGGCGATGTTCCGCTGTCTCTTGGCCGAGACGTCCCTGGACGTTCGGTGGCTGGCCCTGGGGAACATAAAGATTCGGGGTTCGTTAGACACTGTGGCCCGGGTGCATGGTGGTGGTCGGTGCACAGTGTGAGGGCGGGGGGGGGGGGAGGGGAGTGAGTGTGCAGTGGCATGAGTGTGAGGGAGAGGATGACGGGTTGGGTGGGGTGGGGGGGGTGAGGACATGCAGGGTTGTCTCACTTGCTTCTGCGTCTCTGAGCTGGCATGTCGCGACCTCCCGGGTGGCGGATCCCCCAGTGAGGTCCAGGGCCCTCTGCTCATGAATGTTTAGGGGGTGCAGCACAGGAGAACCCCCTCCGGTGCTCATACGCTCACGCTGGTTGTGAGCTGTCTTGTCCTGGGGGGGGGGGGTCGATAAAGTATCACAATTAGGTGGGTATCATCAGGGCGTGCAGATATAAACTACATTTTTGCTGGTTCAGGAGACAGCACACCATGGCATCGCTCCGGTGGGGGGGGTCCTGGGGCTCATGTGGGTCGAGTAAATCGTTGGGCACCCTGACCCCTCCAAACCCCCCCTGATGCTCCACCACCGCCCTGATGCCCCAGCGCCCCCCTGACCCCCCACCACCGCCCCTGATGCCCCACCACCCCACTTCCCCCCCTCGTGCCGGGGGTGTGGGGGCCTGGGGCACCCTCATGGCACTTAACCTCGCAGCCCGAGTGAGGTCGTGCAGCTTCTTACGACACTGCTCCCCGTCCAGTGGGTCTGCCCCACAGCACTCACAGCGGTGCCAGCCTCACGCCAACCGTGCCGGATGGCTGGCGATGCCCACGTCTTGGGCAGAGGGTGTCCCTTCTGTGCTCGACTTCATCCAGCAGGGTGTCCAGGTCCGTGTCTCGGAACCTCGGTGTGGCTCGTCAGGGCTCAGCCATCTCTTCCTCTCCGGGTCCTCTGTGCGCAGATCGCGCCATTTATGACGCAGCGCCGCGTCATTCGGGCGTCGCATGGTGACGACGCGGCTTTCGCGACACGCCCCCCCGAGTTTCTCGCGGCCCCGATCCTAGCCCATTTTCGGGCCCTGAATCGGTCGGGATCGGGGCCGTTTCGCGCCATCGTGAACCTCGACGGCGTTCACGACGGCGTGGGCACTTAGTCGCTGGAGCGGAGAATCGCGCCCAGTGTTTCCCAAAAGGAGAATCCCACCCTAATCTCTGTTCCCATCCCATGGTTCTTTTGTAACAATAAATTTTTTGCACCTGTCCCCGGGTGGGGTGGGGGTGGATGAAGAGGATTGAGTGGTGTGATGCATCATGGGCGGGATTCTCCGATATCGGCGCGATGTCTGCCGACCGGCGCCAAAAACGGCGTGAATCAGTCCGGCATCGCGCCGCCCTAAAGGTGCGGAAGTCTCCGCATCTTGAGCGGCCGAGCCCTCACCTTGAGGGGCTAGGCCCGCGCCGGACTGATTTCCGCCCCGCCAGCTGGCGGGAAAGGCCTTTGGTAGCCCGCCAGCTGGCGCGGAAATGACATTGCCGGGTGGCGCATGCGCGGGAGCGTCAGCGGCCGCTCACGGCATCCCCGCGCATGCGCAGTGGAGGGGGTCTCTTCCGCCTCCGCCATAGTGGAGACCATGGCGAAGGCGGAAGGAAAAGAGTGCCCCCACGGCACAGGCCCGCCCGCGGATCGGTGGGCCCCGATCGCGGGCCAGGCCACCGTGGGGTCACCCCCCCCGGGGCCAGATCGCCCTGTGCGCCCCCCCCCCTCAGGACCCCGGAGCCCGCCTGCGCCACTGTCCCGGTGCCGGAGAATTCAGCAACCGGCGGGGGCGGGATTCACGCCAGCCCCCGTCGATTCTCCGACCCGGCGGGGGGTCAGAGAATCCCGCCCCACATTTGTCATGCCTTTGCTGTCTGTAGTTGAATCGGATGAATAAAAGACCATGTGACATCCCATTTACTGAGGAGACAGTTTGAAGCTCAGGCCGTGTATAGGCCAAAATCTTTATCATCCTCGCAGCCTAACTCTAGGATTATTTTGCTCATCGCGGTCTCTATTTTTGCACTTAAATCCCACTGTCAACATCAAATCCGTTTATAAATTGAAAGGTACTCATAAAAAGAGACTGACACCAAGGTGGCCAGTTTCTATATAATTTCAAAACCACACAAATCTGTAAATAATCACACTTGGTAAAATGACAACTGACTCTTTTTTTCTCTTGAAATTATATCTATAAATCAAGTTTAACAACTGGTTAATATCTTGTGTGCCCGATCTGCTGAGAACTTCAGCACAATTGTTAAATTATGCTGGGGGAGAAATTTATTGGGTGGTCACATAAATTAATGTATGCAAAGAAAATATATTGTTTTAAATGTCCCAACAATTTTTCTTCAAGATTTCTCCCACCAGCAGTGCCTTGGAAACCAATGTTTATTTCCTAGCGACTCCAGGATAATCTTGGGAGAGCTGGTAACTCGACTACATGATGAGTATGTGGAACATTTGAATAAATATCTGTAGATAATTTAGGTCTGCCATCAATGATCATGGAGAAAACCATAAAAAAAATTGTGTTTCCTTTTATTTACCCAATATAAATTAGTTCATTGTGCAAAAATTTAAATAACTTGATTTGAGGTGGTTTTTAATAACATGGTAATTCTCACTAATTAAAAGAGTTACAAAGTGATGAGATCTGTTAAAAGGGTTTGACTGCACATGTCCAATAACTTGGTTACTAACTGATGAATGAGAAAGGGCTATATTGTTGTTTGGTGTTGATCTGCTGTACTTACATGTAACCATAGGGACAATGCTTATTGCAGGAAAGCTTTCGACATTTGTGTGGCTGTGGCCGGCATTCACAGATGCTGCACTCATCCAGATCCATCAGGAAACCATGGGGACAATCTAAGGAGCAGTACGATGTCAAATCTGGACAGGGTTCCTCTGGAAGATTAAAATGTTGTTTATCATTAATCACAATTAAGCACAAAACAATAAGTCCTTTGATCAAACTGCCACGTTTACTTCTTCAATTTTTGTTAGGTATTCACGTATTCACCATTCTTCACTTGAGCAATGCAGCTGCTCCCTGTCTTTTGCCAGAGTTGGCCTTATTTATATCAGTGAAAGCAGCCAGGGTGAATTCCAGGTAGCTGGCCCTGGTCAACAATTCCAGCTAATCGGAGTGGTCAGCCCACTGCAAATCATGAGAGCAAATTTAAATCTTAACATTCTGGATTGGGCGCTGAGTTGAGTTCCCCCCAAAAATGGTGTGTCTCGCAGATCCATATTCTTACCAATATTGATTTGGGGCTATCCCTTTTATTTAAGGTGAAATGGAGGAACTCTGAATTCTGCCTGCCTACAAACTTCTGTTGCTTGGTTGTTAAAGGGCAAGGAGAGTTGTGGAGATGGGGGCAGGGGTGCAGTTGGAAAGAAGCGACAAGATTATCACACCTGTAAACAATGTAAACAACGGGCAGCATGGTAGCATGGTGGTTAGCACAATTGCTTCACAGCTCCAGGGTCCCAGGTTCAATTCCGGCTTGGGTCACTGTCTGTGTGGAGTCTGCACATCCTCCCTGTGTGTGCGTGGGTTTCCTCCGGGTGCTCCGGTTTCCTCCCACAGCCCAAAGATGTGCAGGTTAGGTGGATTGGCCATGATAAATTGCCCTTAGTGTCCAAATTTGTCCATAGTGTTGGGTGGGGTTACTAGATTATGGGGATAGGGTGGAGGTGTTGATCTTGGGTCGGGTGCTCTTTCCAAGAGCCGGTGCAGACTCGATGGGCCGAATGGCCTCCTTCTGCACTGTAAAAAATTCTATGATAATTCTAAATTCTATGACCAGAGCTGTTGTGCTGACAGTAGATAGACTGTTAGTCATCGAATCAGGGGGAGCAGTTTGGACTGTAAATACTTGTAAAAAAAGGTTTTTATTCATGTTTTTTGTAATATGTAGAACAAAGATAAGCATGGACATGCAAAAGAAAAATAAAGAGAAATATTTACACGTCAGTCGGCTTCTGTTATTTACATCAGTCGTCTTACATTATTTACAATGGTTACAGCTTCCCGTTTTTCATTTTCCAGTAGGTGTTTGGTTCTGGCTGGATCCCCTGCTCCCCTCTCCCCCTTTTTTTCATGACCCCCCTCCCTCGCTGGCTGTCTGGCATGCCTTTTCCCCTCGTCTACTCTTGTGTCCTGTTCCAGTTGCGTTGGTGTGGTGTTGTGTATTCTGCTATTTGCTGGACATGGTTGGGTTCCATGCCTCCTTGTTTCCCCCCCCTCCCCCCCTCCCCTTCCCCCCCCCTCTCCTTGTTGTACCCTGACTACCCTCTCCCTTCCTTTGGCTTATTGGCTGTTGGCTATAAACAGGTCTTGGAACAGTTGGGTGAATGGCTCCCATGTTTTATGGAAGCCCTCTTCCGATCCCTGGCTGGCGAATTTAATTTTCTCCGTTTGGAGAAATTCCAATAGGTCGTACAACCAGTCTGCAGCTTTGGATCTGGATCCCCTTCCAATTCTTTGCTGCCCTAAGCGCAATTGCCAGTGGTTCGATCGCCAGGGCGAGCAGCATCGGGGACAACTGGCATCCCTGCCTTGTGCCTCTGTGCAGCTGGAAGTACTTAGAGCTGGTGTTATTTATCTGTACACTCGCTGTGGGAACGTTGTACAGGAGTTTCACTCACGCAGTGAACTCTGCTCCAAATGGGGAAAGAGCCCAATGCAAGCAATTGCAGCACTGGAGTACCGAGTTTCTCATAAGATATTTCTGAGCAGGAAAAAGCTATTTCTGCACCTTTATTAGAGAAACCTTTGGCTCTGTTGCAATGCAAAACTTTGGACAGAGGAATGAAACAACACTCAAAGTTCACCTAGCCTGGCCAGAGGAAAGAAACTCAAATTTGTCCCTCACTGTGAACATCAGTTCAGGGATTAGAAGTTTTCCAGTTGGAAAATGAAAAAGGAAACAAGCCAATGGGAGTTGAGAATAGCTTTGGATTGATTCTAGGAGAATGACATGTCCATTTAAGAGACCGAGTAAAGTATAACCATCGAGGAGGATTTTCAGTCATTTTAAGTTAAATGAATGATCTTTTCTGTAGTTCAGAGTATAAGTTGCCTACTGATTTGTGTCAATGTCTTAACAATGTAATTAATAAGGTTTAATGGCAATTACATTATTAAACAGGTGATGGGTATTTTTTTCAAAATAACATAAATGGCAATAGCTGGGCCACATGTATTAGAGAAATGTTGACTGTGAACTAAGTCAATAAACTCTCTAGCAAAGAAAACAGTTGTGTCTTTGTTTTAATTTCACCAACTAGTGTGGATCTGATAACGTTTTGTGTTTGGTTAATTCTGCTTTCATGTTCTGTTACAGTAAAAGTTCTAAAACGTGAAGTCTCTTCATGTGATCGTTTTAATCAACCGATAGAAAGTAAAATATTCAGGGGTAACCACCGGTTTGTCCCAGGGAAGATGGACGGGGGGTTCCAGAGCTGGCATCGGGCGGGGATTGGAAGAATGGGGGACCTGTTCATCGACGGGACGTTTGCGAGCCTAGGGGCACTGGAGGAGAAGTTCGAGTTACCCCCGGGAAATGCCTTTAGATATATGCAGGTGAGGACTTTTGTGAGGCGACAGGTGAGGGAATTCCCGTTGCTCCCGGCACAAGAAGTTCAAGATAGGGTGATCTCGGGTGTATGGGTCGGGGAGGGCAAGGTGTCGGATATACACCAGGAGTTGAAAGAAGAGGGGGAAGCGCTGGTAGAAGAGTTGAAGGGTAAATGTGAGGAAGAACTGGGGGAGGAGATCGAGGAAGGTCTGTGGGCTGATGCCCTAGGTAGGGTTAATTCCTCCTCCTCATGTGCCAGGCTCAGCCTGATACAATTTAAGGTGGTCCACAGAGCGCACTTGACGAGGGCGAGGTTGAGTAGGTTCTTTGGGGTAGAGGACAGATGTGGAAGGCGTTCAGGGAGTCCGATGAACCATGTCCACATGTTTTGGTCATGCCCGGCACTGGAGGGATTCTGGAGAGGAGTGGCGGGAGCAATATCTCAGGTGGTGAAAGTCCGGATCAAACCAAGCTGGGGGCTAGCAATATTTGGAGTAGTGGACGAACCGGGAGTGCAGGAGGCGAAAGAGGCCGGCATTCTGGCCTTTGCGTCCCTAGTAGCCCGGCGAAGGATCTTGCTAATGTGGAAGGAGATGAAGCCCCCCAGCCTGGAGGACTGGATAAATGATAAGGCTGGGTTCATAAAGTTGGAGAGGATTAAGTTCGCCTTGAGAGGGTCTGCGCAGGGGTTCTACAGGCGGTGGCAACCGTTCCTAGACTATCTCGCGGAGCTTTAGCGGAAGGTCGGTCAGCAGCAGCAACCTTGGGGCGGGGGAGGGGACGTCCTTGGGGGGGGGGGGGGGGTCTGCCTGGGAGGGTGGATGAGCAAGAGATAACATGAAGGGTTGGGGAAACTGGCACGTACAGGTGAGGGCCAGTGTACAAAGCTGTGTAAATATATCATTTTGCCATGTATATATCTTGCTCTGCGCAATTTCTCTTTTTTTTTGTTACGAGTGGGGGGGAGGGGGTGGTTATTGTTTGTAAGGGAGAAATATTGTGTTAAAAAACTTTAATAAATATATTTTTTTAAACAAAGAAAGTAAAATATCTTTTAAGACATTATCGGCCTCTACGGGGATCGTAATATTCCTTTCTCACAGCTAATTTGTGGTTGTGATTAATTTTTGAAACACCTTTAGCACAATCAGTTATAACTAATCTGGTTGAAAATATATTGCTTCTGATGAGTAGACTGCTCCTGAGAGAAGAGTCGTGTATGAGCACTACATTAAAGCTGTGGGTTCACTGAATGAGTAACAAACAGGCAAACCCCTTGTTCCATATTCTTGCTGTATCTCTTTCACCTGTTTCCTCCAGATTGCTGGAATGAAGGCATGGAGCATTTTGCTACTATGAATTCAAATCAATGAAAGTTGCTCCGCCTGGAATATTGGAAATTGCAGTTATGACTGGGACACACGTTGTGAAATACGTACACCAAAGTATGCAACACCAATAAATGTTTAATGTGTAAAGATGTGGGTGAATTTTTAAAAATAAACAGCATTGCATATTCTTGCACTTGAAGTTTAAAGTACTTGTTTATTTATGTTTAAGCATGGCTGACCAATGGTAAGACTTTTCCTCTTCTTAGACATGTAACCATATATACTTGTGTAAAGACTGACCCCGTGATTTTCGGTCTAAAAAAAACAATTGTTCGTATACCTAGTGTAAAAGTCAGCCCGCATTTTTCAGGGATCAAAGCCCAAAGATTTTGGAGCCAAAATATAATCCTGGAGATGTTAATTATTGGATTTTATTTTAATTGTGTAAACGCTAATGAAAATGAACACCAAGCAATAAACAAATAAGTATTAGATAATAAGGATGAAATGTATATAGTTTCTAATGTTATAAAATAAATAAACTTACTATATTAACATGAATTCTTTAGCATTGTTTCTTTTTATTTTACTCAATACCATCGTCTTTTATATATTTTACTTGTGCCCAAATCAAGCAGCACATCAACCCCATAAAAACACTCCCCATGAAAAAGTTGACCCCATGGACTTTCGCTTGAAAAAAATGGTCTCAAAACTTCAATTACTACATTTTGGCAGGGGTTTATACCCTCTCTCCTCTGCTCCGAATTCTGGAATTATCCTGGATGTTCCCCCATTCCTCAGTTTGCTTCAGCGTTGTGGGAAAGGCCCATTACCAACTGCCATAAACCAAGAGCTGCAGATAGTGTGTCTATATGGATATTGCCATTCGTATTGGATAATCTTTAAAAAAAAAATTTAGAGGACCCAATTCATTTTTTCCAATTAAGGGGCAATTTAGATTGGCCAATCCACCTACCCTGCACATTTGTGGGTTGTGAGGTCGAAACCCACGCAAGTACGGGGAGAATGTGCAAACTCCACACGGACAGTGACCCAGAGTCCGATGCTGGTCACCAGGGCCCAGTTGGTGACTATAGGAAACATGTTTTCATATGGAATACTCACTAACATTTGCGGATAATTATAATACACCCATTCACATTTGGGCTGATGTATCACTTGGTCACTGCTATTAATATCAAAAGTGGACAGGCGTGAGCAGGAGCTGGAAAACACTTGCCAAATAAATTTTCACTGTATTTATTAGAGTTTTGCAAGGGAGTTTAGAATTATAAAATAAAAACAAAGTACTGGAAAGAAAATTCAGCAGGTTTGGCAGCATCTGTGGAGAGAGAAAAACAGTTGACATATCGGGGTCAATATGACTCAACTTCGGAACTCCACAGATGCTGCCAAACCTGGTGATTTTTTTCCCCGCACCTCTTATTTTTATTTTGGATCTCCAGCATCTGCCATATTTTAATTTTTATTTTAGTTTATAATTCTATGCAGATGTAACAAAGATTGTGGGTGGGTGGGATTGATCCCCCCCCCCCCCCCCCCCCGGCCAGGCATCTTTTGTATTGGTGGAGATGGCCCACCATTGGCCGTGACGGAATCTTCTGGGGTTTCCTGTTGTATGCACACCCTGCCACTGGCAAGCCCGCCATCAGAGGGACCGGAGGATCCCGCCAGTGAACGACTGGAAAAATCCGGCCTATATTTACATAGTCAGAGTTTCAGCACTTGGTAACTGAAATCTCCCTGGGATACCGAAGTGATTGGAACCACTTACTAGGTAGGCACTGGCACATCAAACATCCCTTCTGATCTTGCACAAAGCCATACGGGCAATCCTTCTCCGTCAAAGTACAATTAATCAGCCTCTCGCATAGCGCTGGACTAACTGTCCCGTAGCTGGGCTCTGTTGGAAGAGTGAAACAAAGAGATTTAGTTTCTGAATGAGTATTCACTATTGACCTGTACAACTCCATAACTCACAAAGTACTCATCTTCAATATTTTACATACACCAGCTTATCTGTCAGATATCCAATCAAGGCACTTTTCAAATCACTGGTTCTCAGGATGTTGGCAAGGCCAGAGAACCAAATTTTATTAACTATCCCCCGATGCCCTGAGAAGGTGCTGTGGGCACAGGTGATGCAGATTCATCCATGGTGTTGGTCAGAAATTCTAGGAATGCAATTCAGCAACAAGCCTGAGGGAATATGTTCAAGTTATTATGGTGTACAACGTGGAGGGGAAGTGATGGTGTTCTTATGATTTTGCTGCTCTAATCCTTGGACAGAGAGATCACAGAGTTGGTGCGTGCTGCTGAAGTAGCACAGAGTTGCTGTGGTGCAATTTTATGCTTATTATTTAAAGGAAATCTCCCCCACTGTATGCACAAAAATGTATTTAATTTAAATAGCTACCAGAATTTATTGCATTGTTACTATCCTTTATGCATGATTCTGAATGAAGATATGTATTTATTCCAGTAAAAGAGGCACAAAAGTCTTCTCTGCACAGAACCCTAGGCATCCTCTCTCACCCAGTTAACCAATGTTTAATTGGGTACTTGCCAGTTCTCCCCACGGACAAGATTTATGTATAAACTGAAACACCAGCTGTATTGCTCGGTCAGTGTTGCGATTCCTCCTGCTCCTTGTTCAGCCAACAATGCTTCAAATGAATACCTAATGACACGTGGTGGGGAATCTGTGGTGACTTTTCTGAGTGTGCCGTTACAGATGTAGAAGCTGTCACAGCAAGAGTAATGGGGTTAATTATGTGCTTCCAAATTGCAACTGTAACAATTGGGCACATTTTCTCTGGTCATTAGTTTGAGTGAAAAAGGAATTTGCTCACAGTAAAAGCTACAAGGAAATCTAGCTGAATTCCAAGCCTGAATCACCAGCTTTGGTTCGCAGAAGTCTGCACAGCTCTCAGTATGTATTTAAACCTATGGGGGGCTTGGGGGGGGGGGGGGGGGGTGAGGAGCAGCACCATGTACTGACCATGTACTGAAGGTGGACAAAAGTTCTGCCCTGTCATAGTTTCTGACAGCACAGTGGTAGCGTCAGGGTTTTGAATCCTGCTAAGTCAAACATTTGAAGTTTTTGATTCCTCAGGGAATGTGATACATTTACATCAATTGTACCAGGATATAACAGGAGCCAATTGCCCTGTAAAAGCCTGATGGGAACGAGTGAAAAAGCTAAACTTGAGGATGTTCCGTGTGATTATTTTAGGAGACTTGAAAAAAAAATTCCTCCCATTTTCTGAGACATTTTTCAATTAGCCACATCTCTATGCTCTTTTCACTGTTCGTTTGGCTTCTTCACGTTTATTTTCTTGTGGGAAAATAAAACAATCTGTGTTAATAATTCACCTCAATCGCTGACTTTTCAAAATGGCAAAATGTCACTGCTGTGGAAGTGGGGCTGTTCTGTTTGTTACCTAGCCATAAAACTGAGGGAATGCTGGTCTGGTGCATTGATAAGTCAATCGAAGTCATTTGAAATCATGGTTTAAGACTACATAAAAAGAAATAATGACAAAATGACCCAAATATGAAATATGGAAAACACAGGAAATGCTCAAAATTCACAGTAATTGACAAAATTGACATCAAAGAGAAAGACTGGATGAGCTGGTGATTTCGGAGAAGTCCCTTCATAGGACTAACTAAAACTGAACAGGGAAGGTCAAAAGTTTAGACATGCTAAGGATTTAACAGAAAAGGCAGCTAATAGGCTTAAAAGCCTGTAAATATATTTAACAAAGTGTAGAATCAACAAAGGCCCTTTCAGTCAGAACTTACAAAAAGTCTTTGCAAGGATAAACATCGAAGGGAACTCAGCTGAATATGGCTAGCAGGAGAATCAAGGAATGTGTCTTCAATTAGCATAGGGTTGAAGAATGGCCCAGGTGAAGATGAGAAGCTGTCATTTCCTTTCGAGTTTCAGTTCATTCAACTGTTTCTTTGGCGTTCACCTTAAACTCCCACGAGGTAATTGGAAAGAGAGGGGCTTGCATTCATATGGCACCTTTCATGACCACTGGACTTCCCAAAACATTTTACATCCAATTAAATGCTTTTGAAGCCTAGTCACTGTGTGGTAGCCCATGTTCTTCTTCTTCAGCAATCATTCACTTAAGAGTATGATTGTCATCCTAAAAAATTCCCGTGTTACCGGTTATTGATTCTGTAGGTTCCTGCATGGCCGATGTGCCCGATCCTAGCACCGCATCTTCAACCCCACACTTGGCTTTCATTTCTGGCAGGTGGGATCGGTGCTTGGACTCTAAATCGCTGGTATTCCCTACAGCAAGCTCCCGCAAACAGCATATGGTAATGACCAGATAATCTGCTTTGTGAAGTTGATTGAGGGATAAATATTAACCAGCTCACTATGGATAGCTCTTTCACTCTTCTTTGCAATGGGGCAGACTTATCGTTCAAAAATCAGCACTTCTGACAGCGCAGCACTCCCTCAGGACTGCATTGGAATTGCAGCTTTGATTTTTGTGCTCAAATCCAAGGCTGGAACTTGAACTCTCAGCCTGGAGGCAAGAGTGTTGCCCATTGAGCCATGACGGAAAGTATTGGAGAAGGAAAGAGGCATAATAATGAATACAACTGAACAGAACCGAAGCAAAAATACTAAAATTGGGCACAAAGAAACACATAAAGACCAGCAAAAACAAACAAAATCCAAATGTAATCCCAAGTGAAATGAGGAAAGGACATCTTGATTTTAAACACAATTTTAAATAATCTATTCTTTAAAAAAAAAAAGCACATCATAGTTCATTGCTACTTTCTATGCTAACAAAACAATTTTAGATATGATTCAGCTGAAGAGAACATTTTGGGGGTGGCATGGTTGCAGAGTGGTTAGCACTGCTGCCTCACAGCACCAGGGACCCGGGTTTGATTCCGACCTCGGGTAACTGTGTGGAGTTTGCACTTTCTCCCCATGTCTGTGTGGGTTTCCTCCGGGTTCTCCAGTTTCCTCCCACAGTCCAAATATGTGCAGGTTAGGTGGATTGGCCATTCTAAATTGGCCGGAGGTGGGGTTATGGGGATCATGTGGGGTTTGGGCCTAGGTGGGGTGCTCTTTCAAAGGGTCAGTGCAGACTCAAGGGCCCAAACGATCTCCTGCACTGTGGGGATTCTATTTGAATGCAACATATTAGAAGAATAAAACACATAAATTTTAAAATCAGGTTTCACTGAACTTAGCTTTTTACTGAAGAGTGAACGATGTTTCAATTTACTGTCCTAATGACACTTGACTCAACATCACAAAATGTCATGTGTCAAAGACAATTTACAGTCAAAAACATTTACGTTATACCACAAGCTTCGGGATTTATTCTCCAATAAACCAGACTAATTTTGATTTGCCATCTGATTAAACAGCAATTAATTTCGTGCTTAACTGATTATCTTTAGTTGGGCTGAATTGGCATTTGACAGAGTGCGGAAAAAACAACTGGCAACACATACCCACTGGAGATCCAGGGCGCGATTCTCCGAAATGGAGACAGAGTGTTTGCGCCGTCGTGAACGCCGTCGCGTTTCACGACGGTGCAAAACGGGCGCGGGCACTACCGATTCTGGCCCCCATAGCACGGCACTGGAGCGGTTCACGCCGCTCCAGCCTCCCTTCCCTGTGCCAATGGGTGCCGCTCCAACCTGCGTATGCGCAGTTGGGCCGCGCCAACCCGCGAATGCGCGGGGGACTTTCTCAGCGCACCGGCCCCGACGCAACATGGCGTGAGGGTTCAGGGGCCGGCCGCGTAATAAAATAGGGCCGGGGCTGGAGAGGCCGGCCCGCCGATCTGGGTGGGCCCCGATCGCGGGCCAGAGCCCATCGGAGGCCCCTCCCCGGTGAAGGAACGCTTTCCCCCACCCCACAGGCCGCCCCCCCGACCCTATGCACAGAGTTCCCGCCGGCTGTGAGCCGGTGTGGACGACGCCGGCGGGACTCTGCCGTTTCCGCACGGCCGCTCGGCCCATTAAGGCCGGAGAATCGGCGGCCCAGCCACGGACAGCGGCCCGCGAGCAGCGCCGCAGCAAACGCGCCGGTGCAAATGGCGCCAATTCTTGGCCCCTTGGAGATGCCGGCGTCGGACCGATGCCACGGGGAAAAATGGCACGAACGGTGATTCTCCCATACGGCGTGGCATGGGAGAATCCCGCCCCAAGCTTTGAAAAAGGAGGAGACCTGGCAACATCGGCAGGAGTCCAAAACAGAGTTCATAATTCTGGCATTAGAATTAGAAGAAACTGCTGTAGGTCAGGGAATTTCAGCTTCCTACCAGATTTTGGCTCAACTCCCCACTGTGGAACATCTGCACCTTATGCTCATAGCACTTTGAGCAAGGTAATTCAATTTACTGAACTGTTCACAGGCACAGCGAATAACAAGGGGATGTTTCTTATCTGTAATTTTTTTTTTCTCAAAAAGTATACATTATTCGTAAAATCTATCATAAATATTACAGAACATTTCGAATTGTCTTGACTGTACATTTCCATCAGTTACACAATCCTTGACTTTCTTCCATTCAATTTTGATAACCTTACACACATATCGCTCTTTACGTTACAATTCCTTCTTAAACATTTACATTGTCATGTTTCTTTTATACATTGGAGTGTTAATGGCCCAGACCGAGGGGGGTTTACACTGTTGCCCGCCCCTCGGTGTACATTTGCTGGTAAGACCTTACACAGTGGTCTTTCCCCATTGCGCCTTGGCGGCAGCTGCTCCAAGCTTGAGTGCACCCCTCAGCACGTAGTCCTGGACCTTGGAATGTGCCAGTCTGCAACACTCGGTCGAGGACAGCTCTTTGCACTGGAAGATCAGCAAGTTTCGGGCAGACCAAAGAGCGTCTTTCACCGAGTTGATGACCTTCCAGCAGCAGTTGATGTTTGTCTCGGTGTCCCCCCCTGAAAACAGTCCATAGAGCACAGAGTCCTGTGTCACAGAGCTGATCGGGATGAACCTTGACAAATACCACTGCATCTCTCTCCAGACCTTCTTTGCAAAGGCACATTCCACAAGGAGGTGGGTGACCGTCTCATTTCCCCCATAGCCACTCCGAGGGCAGTGTGCAACGGCGCTGAGCCTTCGGGTGTACATGAAGAATCTGACGGGGAGGGCCCTTCTCACCACCAGCCAAGCTAGGTCTTGGTGCTTGTTTGTAAGTTCTGGTGATGAGACGTTCTGCCTGATGACTCTGACAGTCTGCTCAGGGAACCATCCAATATCCTTCACAGTCTGCTTTTCCCTGAGGGCCTCGAGGACATTACGTGCTGACCACTGCTTCATTGCCTTGTGGTCAAAGGTGTTTTTCTTCAAAAACTTTTCCACGAGGGCCAGGTGGTACGGCACGGTCCAACTACTTGGAGCGTTCCGCGGCAACGAGGCCAGGCCCATCCTTCGTAACACCGGCGACAGGTAGAACCTCAGTATGTAGTGACACTTGGTGTTTGCATACCGTCCACACACAGCTTGATGCAGCTGCACACAAAGGTGGCCATCAGGATGAGGGAGACGTTGGGTACGTTTTTCCCTCCCTTACCCAGAGGTTTGTACATGGCTTCCCTTCGGACACGGTCCATCTTAGATCTCCAGATGAATTTGAAGATGGCCTGGGTGACTGCTGCGGCGTAGGGTCGGGTAATGGGCCAGACCTGCAGTACAGTAACACCGAGAGTGCCTCAGACCTGATGACCAGGGTTTTGCCCACAATGGAGAGGGAGCGTCGCTCCCACCCGCCCAGTTTCTGTCTTACCTTGGCGATGCGCTCCTCCCAGTTTTTGGTGCACGCCCCGGCCGCTCCGAACCATATCCCCAGCATCTTCAGGTAATCTGACCTGACAATGAAGGGGACAAAGGACCGGTCGGCCCAGTTCCCAAAGAACATGGCCTCGCTCTTGCCGTGGTTTACCTTGGCTCCAGAAGCCAGTTCAAACTGGTCGCAGGCATTCAAGAGCCTGCGTACAGACGCGGGATCCGAGCAGAAGACGGCGACGTCGTCCATGTACAGGGAGGCCTTAACTTGCACGCCTCCGCTGCCTGGGATCGTCACTCCTCTTATACCCGGATCCTTCCTGATGGACTCGGCAAAAGGTTCTATGCAGCACACAAACAGGACCGAGGAGAGAGGGCAGCCCTGCCTGACTCCAGATTTGATCTGGAACTTTTCTGATTCCCACCCATTGATTGAGACTGCGCTATAGATGTTTGTGTAGAGCAGTTTGATCCAATTGCCAATTCCATCCCCAAACCCCATTTTGGAGAGCACATCCATCATGTAGGTGTGCGATATTCTGTCAAAAGCTTCTCTTGGTCAAGGCTGATGAGGCAGGTGTCCACCTTCCTGTCCTGCACGTAGGCGATCGTATCCCTGAGTAGCGCGAGGCTATCAGAGATCTTCCTGCCGGGTACAGCACAGGTCTGGACAGGGTGGATCACCGACTCCGGAGCAGACCTGACCCGATTGGTGATGAGCTTGGCTAGAATTTTATAATCCACATTCAACAGTGAAATGGGGTGCCAATTTCAAATTTCTTCCCTTTCCCCCTTCTGCTTGTAGATGAGGGTGATGATGCCTTTCCTCATGGATTCTGGCATCCTGCCGTCCAGAAGCATACTCTTGTACACTTCCAGCAGGTCTGGGCCCATCCAGTCCCACAGAGCCAAATGCAACTCAACCGGTAAGCCGTCGCTTCCGGGAGTTTTACTCGTCTCAAAGGACCTGATGGCGTTTGTCAGCTCTTCCAGAGTTAGCGGTTTGTCCAGGTTTTCCCGCTCGCTGTCGCCTGAGACCGCCATGATACACGACAGGAAGGTCTGAGAAACAGTGTTATCTGTTGGCTTCAGATCATACAGTCCGGCATAAAAGGATTTGCTGATCCTCAGGATGTCAGACTGCGATGACTTTACAGAGCCATCTTCTTCCTTCAGGCTGCTGATCACAGAGGTCTCTCTGTGCACCTTTTGGAAGAAATAGCGTGAGCACTTTTCATCCTGCTCCACGGAGCGGACTCTGGAACGGAAGATAACCTTGGAGGCCTCCGAGGTGTAGAGCGAGGCTTGCTGGCTCTTCACCTCTTGGAGATCCTCCTTGACATCCACCCCCATCGACTGCAGCTGGAGCAAATTCTGCATACTTTTCTGGAGCCTGGACATGGCGCCTCGGCTCTCTCTCACCTTTTGAATGCCTTTGAGGATGAAAAACCTTTTGATGTTCCCCTTGATTGCTTCCCACCAGAGATGTGGAGACTCAAAGAGGGGTTTCACGGTTCTCCAATCTTTGTAATCCCTCTTAAGTTCCTCGAGGTTCTCTGGAGTCAACAGTTTTACATTCAGCTTCCATGTCCCCCTGCCCGCCCTGGTCTTCCTGCAGGTGGCAGTCGGCCAATAGGAGGCAGTGGTCAGAGAAGAACACCGGCTTAACGACGGTGGACCTGACTGTGAAAGCACGGGACACAAAGAAGAAGTCTATCCTGGAACGGACGGACCCGTCTGGCCGTGACCATGTATATCTACGCTGCGCTCTGTCTGCAGGGTTGCTGAAGAAGTTGAGCAGCTTGGCGTCTTTTACCGTTTCCATCAGGAGCCTGGACGCAGCGTCTAGTTTACTGTTGGCTCTGCTGGATCGTCCAGCCTCATCGATGATGCAGTTGAAGTCACCGCCCAGAACCTCCAGGCTTGGAGGTGGCCAACAGCAGCGGGAGTTGCTGAAAGACTGGCAGCCGCTCACTCCTTACGGCCGGGGCGTACACGTTAATGAGTCTGAGAGGGACGTTTTTGTATTTAACGTCTGCTACAAGGAGGAGTCCACCCACTACCTCCTTAACGTCGGAGATGGTGAAGTTGCCTCCCCGCAGCAGAATACCCAGGCCGGAGGAACGACAGTCGTTTCCTCCTGACCAGATGGATGGCCCGTGGGACCACCAGCTTGACCAGCGCCTGTAGTTGCTGAGGTGAGGAATTCCACACTCCTGCAGGAACAGTAGGTCGGCTTTCACGTTTGCTAAGTAGCCTAGTGTGGCTACACACCGCGAAGTATCTTTAATGCTTCGCGCATTAATAGATGCGATTTTCAACCCCATTTTAAAAAGGTAGATTTACCAGTCTCAGTGTCCAGAGTCTATGCATTTGGATGTTCCAGCTGTTGAACGTTCCCCAGCATGCCGGTCGTGCTCGCAAACTATTGCACAGTTGCAGGGCTGAGAAAGCTGTCCTGGTCCTCACTGGGCCCGTGAACTCAACGGTATCTGTCATTTATTCTCAGTCTCATCTGCAGTAAGTAATGACAAACTACTGTTGGCCTGGCTGCAACATCCATTCAAATGCTAACCTCATAGTGGCAGTGAGTGACTGCTGTAATAATTTAAGCTAAACTCTTTGCTGCCCAACTACTATACAGCTTTTATCTTTGCAAAGAATTGCACTTCAGATTTTATTTGTACTTCGTAGTACAAAATTAATAAGGTTCATAAATCCATACATTACTACAAGGAAGCGCAATCATTATTTGAATATTATGTACATACATTATGGGGGGGGAAGGTGTGGGTAGTGGAGTGGGCGGAGAGATGGTGGGGCAGTGGTAACATCATTACACTAATGACCCAGAGGCCCAGGCAAATTATGGAAGTGAAAGCTAGTCTCAGTAATGGAGACAATGAAGCTATCATCGATTGTTGAAACTAAACCTATTTAAGGGTGTCATGGTGATATTGTCGTTAGACTAGTAATCCAGAAATCCAGGGTAATGCTCTGGTGATCTGGATTTGAATCCCACCATGGCAGATGGTGAAACTTGACATTAGTAAAGATATGGGAATGGATTCTCCGTTTCAGGGACTATGTCCCCACGTCGCCGTGAAAACTATGGGGCGGGATTCTCCCCTCCCCAGCGGGGTGGGGGGTCCTGGCGGGATGGAGTGGCGTGAACCACTCTGGCATTGAGCCGCTCCAAAGGTGCGGAGAAATCCGCACCTTTAGGGGCCAAGCCCTCACCTTGAGGGGCTAGCCCCGCGTCGGAGTGGTTGGCGTGCCACCAGCCGGCGGGAAGGCCTTTGGCGCCACCTCAGCCAGGTCCGAAAGGACTTCGCCGGTCGGCTGAAGTCCACACATGTGCGGGAGCGTCAGCGGCTGCTGATGTCATCCCCGCGCATGCGCAAGGGGGGGGGGCCACTTCCGCATCGGCCATAGCGAAGTCAGTGGCTGAGGCGGAAGGAAAAGAGTGCCCCCACGGCACAGGCCCGCCCGCGGATTGGTGGGCCCCGATCGCGGGCCAGGCCACTGTGGGGGCACCTCCCGGCGCCAGATTGCCCGACGCCCCCCTAGGACCCCGCCCCTCCGCCGATAAGGTAGGTGGTTTGATTCACGTTGACGGGACTGGCATGACAGCAGCAGGACTTCGGGCCATCGCAGACCGGAGAATCGCTGGGGTGGGGCCCGCCAACCGGCGCGGCGCGATTCCCACCCCCGCCGAATTTTCGGTGCCGGAGAATTCGGCGGCCAGCGGGGGCGGGATTCACGCCACCCCCCGGCGATTCTCCGACTCGGCGGGGGGGGGGTCGGAGAATCCCACCCGTGGTCTTTTCCGCCAGATAAACTGGTGTCAATAGGCCACAGGTTCACAGCCTTGCAGGGGGCTAGTGTGGACCTGTCGTGGAGTTCGCAGCTCCAGATAAGCTGGATAAGGCCCCCCGCACTTCCGGGTTAGAGGCCACGCATGCACATGGTGGCAGCCTCCAACGAGCGCCATGCTCCATGGCGGAGTCAGATAGCGGACCTGGACCGCGGAAATAGTGTCCTCGACCGGCTGCGCGCCCGACCTGGACCGCCCGCACAATAAAAGCCCAGTTCCGAATGAGGCCCCCCTCCCGCCCCCCCACCGACTGTGGCGGCCACGGACTGAGTCCGCAGCTGCCTCACGAGTATCCCGAATG
Source organism: Scyliorhinus torazame (assembly GCF_047496885.1). Taxonomy (NCBI): domain Eukaryota; kingdom Metazoa; phylum Chordata; class Chondrichthyes; order Carcharhiniformes; family Scyliorhinidae; genus Scyliorhinus; species Scyliorhinus torazame. The sequence continues at coordinate 241,552,650 of NC_092708.1, read as the reverse complement.
GTGGGACCATGAGTTGTCCACGCTGTCGGGGATTTGGCTGGTCGGGGACAGAGAATAGCAGGGCAGGCTTCAGGCATTGGCCTCAGGTGGTGGATAATCGGCACGGCGTACTCCCCGATTTCAGCGTCGGGGCGTGGATTCCAGCCCATGGAATTAAAAGTCTAATGATGATCTTGAAACCATTGACAGTTGTTGTAAAAACCCATCTGGTTTACTAATGCCTTTCAGGGAAGGAAATCTGCCATTCTTACCCAGTCTGCCCTACATGTGACTCCAGCGATATGATTGCCTCTTAACTGCCGTCTGAAATGGCCGAGCAAGTCACTCAGTTGTATCAGGCTGTTGCAGGCAAGTCAAAAAGGGATGAAACCAAAAGGATTAACTAGCATCGACCCAAGCACCAGAAATAATGGCACACCCAGCCCGATCAATCCTGCAAAGTCAAATCCTGCCAAAGTTCGAGGCCTGAAATAGTCATACGCACATAATCATACCGTACAAATGTCGCAGACACTACCATCACTGGGTATGTTCTGTTCCAATGGCAGGACAGAACAACTTGATGTGGCAGAACAGTGGAATACAGTTGGGAGGGAGATGCCCCGAGAGTCTGCATCATTGACACACTATGATGTATCATGGCATCAGGTCAAACATGGACAAATAAACTTCCATTTATTACCACCTAACACCCACCCTTAGCTGATAAATCAGCACTCCTTCATGTTGAAAACCAATTGGAAGAAGCACTGAGGGTGTACGGATACAGAATGTCAGTGTCCACCACCAACAGTGGATTGGTAGCACCATTATGGGTGGCACGGTAGCACAGTGGTTAGCACTGTTGCTTCACAGCGCCAGGGACCCGGGTTCGATTCCTGGTTTGGGTCACTGTCTGTGCGGAGTCTGTACGTTTTCCCTTTGTCTGTGTGGGTTTCCTCCAGGTGCTCCGGTTTCCTCCCACAAGTGCTGATTTCTCCCTCAGTCTACCTGAACAGCCGCCAGAGTAGGGATTTTTACAGGAACTTCATTGCAGTCTAAACGCAAGCCTACTTGTGACACTAATAAAGATGATCATTATTACTGAGTGAGCTGGATGAGTCCTTTAAGGATATTACTGCTGGTCAGAAATGCAAAGGGCAAAAGACCACATTTGTCCACAAAAAGGACAAATCTAACACGGCCAATTAATGCCCCATCCGTCTACTCTCAATCATCAGCAAAGTGATGAAAGATGTTATCAACAGTGATATCAAGCAGCAATTTACTCAGCAATAACCTGCTGAATCCGCCCTTTCCTCCCATTAGCATCTTGGGGGTTACCATTGACCAGAAGTTTAACTGGACCTGCCATATAAATACTGCAGCTACAAGAGCAGATCAGATGCTAGGAATCCTGCAGTGAGTAACTCATCTCCTGACTCCCCGAAGCCTGTTCACCATCTACAAGGCACAAGTTAGGAGTGTAATGGAATACTGTCCACTTGCCTGGATGAATGCAGTTCCAACAACACTCAAGAGGTTCAACACCATCCGTGACAAAATAGATTGGCACCCCATCCACCACCTTAAACCTTCACTCCCTCCACCACCAATGCACAGTGACAGCAGTGTGTGGCATCAGCAAGATACTGCAGCAATTCGGCAAGCCTTCTTTGACAGCACTTTCCAATCCCGCAACCTCTACTATCCAGAAGGACAAGGGCAGCAGATGCACGAGAACACCACCACCTGCAAGTCTCTCGCCAAGCCACACAGTATGCTGACTTGGAGCTATATTGTTGTTCCTTTACTGTGGCTGGGTTAAAATCCTGGATGGGTGGAGGGTCACATGATGTGAACGTGGGAGCGGATGCATTATCACAAGCTCCAGTTCTGCTCATGTTATTTCTTAATGGCACGCATTTCATATTTGCTTTCTCTTGGGCTACATGGCTTGTGCTCTGTCCTTGCAAGTTTCTAATTTTTCTTTCAAGGAAGAGCCAAGATAAAGATAAAATGCCAAAATCCTTGTTTGTTCATGGCGGTCAGAGTGGGCTGAGGTGGGGCCCAGCTTGCAGTGGCATAGTTGCTGCCGAGCAGGCTCTCGCCTTGGCGATGCAATGTGCATTGGATGATGACCACATTGAAGATGTTGGGTGGGATTTTCTAGTACGCACGCCCCCGCCAGCAGCGGGATCCTCCGTCCCGGCATCCAGCCAATGGGGTTTCCCATTGTGGGCATCCCTACACTATTGGGAAATCCAGGGGCGTGAGTGCACTGCTGCTGAAACGGAGGTTCCTGCTGATGGAGAAACCAGCTCGTCTTTTCTTTGGGGAAATGACTTTTAGTAAATTATTAACCTTTTATACAAAAGAATATAAAAGACATGAGCCACAACAAACATTCTTTAACAAGAATCCATCAATAAACACTTTTTACAAAGTCTGTCACTTCCACCCCCACTCCCCTCTTAAACTCTAGCAGTGGTCAATTCTTTGAAATACACTATGAATGGTTGCTATCTTCAGTAAAACCCCTCAGTCGACCCTCTCAAGGTGACCTTCTCGAGGCACACAAACGCCACCAAATCACTGGCCACGCTGAAGCTTTCGGCAGTGCCGCCATCCTCCAGCCCAACAAGATATACCTCCAATCATGAACGAGGCAAAAGCTAGGACATCAGCCCCATCTCCCGTCTGCAGTAGCGGCACTTCGGAGACCCCAAAAATCGCCACTAGTGGTACATTAAGGATCACCAACATGGTGTCAAAAATGGACCTCTAAAACTCCACCAACCTGGGGCGCGACCAGAACATGTGTGTCTGATGTACGGGCCCTCTTGAACAATGTTCGCACCTATCTTCTGTCCCAACAAAATAGCGGCTCATCCTTGCTTTAGTGGGGTGAGCTTGAAAAACTACCATCAGCTGAATGAAGCTCAGCCACACGCAAGACGATGTTGCAATCACCCTCCTCAATGCCTTGCACCCCACCCCTTTCTCTAATATCGGCCCCAATTCCTCCATCTATTTCGCCTTTGTCTCTTTAACTGAACCCAACTCCTCCATCACTATACGCTGGTATATCCCTGAAGTACTACCCTCCACCAATCCTGCGCAGGATGAAATCCATTTCAACAAGGTGGATGGCTGAACCACCGGAAAGGCTGGAAAAATGGCTTAACCCAGCTCAGGACCTGAAGGTGCGTAAATCCGTCTGCGTGCGAAAGCCCATGGCCAGGATTCTCTGAAATCCCAGCCAAGTTATGACGCCGGCGTCAAAACCGGCTCGAGTGACGCCGACGTCAACAGACCGCCAGGCCCAGGCATTCACCCCTTCTTTTGGGGCTAGTACGGCGCCGGAGTGCTGTGCGTTCGAAAGCCGGCGCGACACGGCTTGCGCAAGTCCGCGCATGCGCGTGAGTTGCCGTCTCCGTGCCGGCCCCCGGGCAATATGGCGGAGCCCTACAGTGCGGAGAAACATAGGCCCCCCACCCCTGCAATTAGCCCGTCCGCCGATTGGTAGGCCCTGATCACGGGCCCGGCCACCATGGAGGCCCCCCCCCCAGAGTCGGATCCTCCCGCCCCCCCACCAGGACGGCCTCTGCAGTCAGATCTCCGAGGTCCCGCTGGGTGGGACCTTACGTAACCCACGCTGGCGGGGGTCAGCGGGCACTTGGCCCGTCGAGCGTGGAGAATCGCCGGGGAGGCCGTTGACCCAGCGCGGGATCGGAGAATCCCGGCCCATATTTCTCCTTTAACTCCTCCAAGCTAGTGAACCGCCCCTCCAAAACTGGATCCCCCAACTTCTCCAACTCTCTCTCTTTCTAAGCATACAATGTGGCATCCAGCCTTGCCGGTTCGAATAAGTGATAGTCACACATGGGAGACAGGCGCGATGTTGCCTCAAATTCAAAATGGTGGCGGAGCTGCTTCCAAAATTTTAGTGTGGTCACCACTACAGGATTTGTTGAATATTTCATCAGTGCTACTGGGAGTGGGGCCATTACCAGTACTCCCAAGCTCGTATCACTAACTGGCTCTGAATCCACCCTTACCCGAGGGGGACCTCGGGTCCTTGCACCAGCCCATCACTTTTTCCAATAGTAATATAACTGATTTGGCAGCGCGAGGTCCCCCACCTGTCTCCCCCTCCATAGCCCCCTCCCTTAAATCCTCAGGACCTTGCCTGCCCAGATAATTCCCATAATAAGTCGGTCAACCTCTTGATAAAATGATTTGAGCAGGAAAACTGGGAGGCACTGGAACAGGAATAGGAATCTATTCATTCTAATCGACTGAACGCGGCTCGCCAGCGAGAGCGGGCGACCATCTCACCTCTGTAGGTCTGCCTTGACCCTCCTCACCAAGCTTGTATAATTCAACTTCCGTAACCATCCCAACTCCCCAGACACCAGTACAGGAAACTGGTCCCTGCCAATTGAAATGGCAACCCCCTCAGTCTAATAATAATAATAATTTTATTATTGTCAAAAGTAGGCTTGCATTAAAGCTGCAGTGAAGTTATTGTGAAAAGCCCCTAGTCGCCACATTCCGGCACCTGTTCAAGTACACAGAGGGAGAATTCAGAATGTCCAATTCACCTAACAGCACGTCTTTCGGGACTTGTGGGAGGAAAACAGAGCACCCGGAGGAAACCCACGCAGACACAGGGAGAACGTGCAGACTCCGCACAGACAGTGACCCAAGCCGGGAATGGAACCTGGGACCTGATGCGACCATCAAGTCACACAAAACAAGGAGTAGAAGTAAACTGTGGCTTTAATCAACTGGAACAGTGCCTGCCTGCGACTGATCTGTTAGTGGGAGCCGCCTACAGGGCGACTGCTCTTTATACCTCCCCTCAAGGGATGGTGCCAGGGGTGGAGCCCACACAGGTCCCAACATGCTACATCAGAGGTAAAACCTTACAATGGTCCATAGGTGGAGCCACATGGGCAACAGCGTAATACAGATATGTACATGGTGAATTGTTACAGCAATACATTCACCACAGGACCAAGGCGCTGTGAAGCACCAGTGCTAACCACTGTGCTACCGTGCCGCCTTGCTTCCCCCTCCCACTACTCCTACCACAAAACAATCACTTCTCCCTATATTCTTTTTGTAGCTAGAGAAAGCCCCAAAATGTTGCAAAATCTCCATGATGTTCCCAATAGATGTCTCCGGATCCCTTGCATATAGTAGCAAATCATCAGTATATAACAATACTCTGTGCTCCACCACTCCCTCACTATTCCATTCCATTCCTTCGAGGCCCTTAATGCTATGGCCAATGGCTCAATTGCCATTACCAACAGCAAAGGAGAAATCAGACATCCCTGCCTCATGTCCCTATGTAACCAAAAGGATTCAGAGGTCAGATATTAGTGCAAACACTTACAAACGGCACCGCATACAGCAGCTGCACCCAGGACACAAATCCCGGACCCAGCCCAAATGTCTCCAATACTGTAAACTCCATCTAGTCGAACGCCTTCTCTGCGCCCAGAGATATAATAATCTCCGACTGGACTGGTCGTAGGGGAAAGCACCACATTAAGAAATCCGTGCACATTCGCTGACCGCCTCGCTCTTTCACAAAGCCCGTCTGTCTCCTACCCTATCAACTTGGGGAGGACTGACTCCAGTCTTAATGCCAACACCTCGGCAAGCAATTTGGAGTCTACGTTCAACAGGGAAATCGGGTGGTTTGACCCACGCTTTGGAGTCTTTGTACTTCTTTCAAAAGCAGTGAACAGGATGCTTGCCCCAATGTTCCTGGGAGAGAGACCCGCTCCAAAGAATCCTTAAACATGCCCAGCAACAATGGACCTAACTGATCCATGAATGTTTTATAGAACTCCACCGGGAACCCATCCGGTCCCGGTGCCTTCCCCGATTGCATCTGCTTCAACGCTCCCTGGATCTCCTCTAAATAAAGCAGGGCCTCCAACTCCTCCCGCAGCCCGTTACCCTCTCTGGGAAACTCCTAACTCCCCAGAATCTCTGCCATCCTGCGTCCATCTTTAGGTGGTTCCGGCCGATATAACTTCTCATAAAAAACCTTGAACACCCCATTCACCTCCTCCGGATCGGAGATAAACTTACCCTCTCGGACCTCAACCTGACCAAACTCCCTATCCGCCTCCCCGCCGCCTTAACTGATAAGCCAAAATCTGACTCGTCTTCGACCCATATTCGTACACTGGCCCTTTTGCTCATCCCAAGTGTTGCGCTGCTTTGTCCATGACATCAGGTCAAACTGCATTTGCAGCTCTCTCCTACCCATCAACAATTCAGCGGTCGTCGGATCCCTCAGCATATCTATGTTTAAAAAATAAATTTAAAGTACTCAATTCATTTTTTCCAATTAAGGGGCAATTTAACGTGGCTCATTCACCTCCCCTGCACATCTTTGGGTTGTGGGGGTGAGGTACCCTCAATAATGACGCTTAGAGATTAAACTGTAAAGAAGGCTTTATTAGACTAATAACTATGCTAGAGCTAGAGACGAGAGCTGACTGCTGCACAGCCCATGAGGCAGCCCTTTATGTATGGCTCCCAGATGGGCGGAGCCAGAGGCGGAGTCCCCAGGGTTCCAAGCCCGGTCTTAAAGGGGACATCACCTTACATGATGATAAGGCAGTAACCGTTCATCACATTCACCCCGTTTAAAAAAAGAGTCCGGCGGGGGTGAAGTGCCATCATAGGTCCATCCGTCTCGGTGGCCGGATCGTCCTCCTCGACTTCCTCAATTCGGGCGGTGGTGCGGCGGGCACGGACTTCCCAGTTGAGGGCACATCCGGGAGCACAGCAGTCGGAGCTTCGGTCCGGGTCGGGGCAGGTAAACCTGGCAGGGCCGGGGGTAGCGGTGCCGGAGCTGGCGCGGTGTGTAAAGGGGGCGACGGGTCCTGCAGGGGAGCGGAGCAGGAAGGGGCGTCTGTGGTGGAGGATCCAGCGGGTGCCAGATCCCAGAGGGAAACCCTTTCTTGCCTGCCGTCGGAGTACTCCACGTAGGCGTAACTGGGGTTGGCGTGGAGCAGTCGGAAATTTTCAACTCGGGGGTCCGTTTTATAACTCCTCGTGTGCCTCCGGAGAAGAACAGGTCCCGGAGCCATCAGCCAAGGTGGAAGTGAGACCCCGGAGGTAGACCTCCTGGGGAAGAGAAACAATCGGTCGTGAGGGGTCTCATTTGTGGCCGTGCAGAGGAGTGACCTAATGGAGTGTAGGGCATCGGGTAGGACCTCCTGCCAGCGGGTGGTTGGGAGATTTCTCGACCGCAGGGCCATAAGGACAGCCTTCCACACGGTCGCGTTCTCCCTCTCCACCTGCCCATTTCCCCGGGTTATAACTGGTCGTTCTGCTCGAGGCAATGCCTTTGCTGAGCAGATACTGACGCAGTTCATCTCTCATGAACGATGTACCCCGGTCGCTGTGGATATAAGCAGGGAAACCGAACAGGGTGAAGATGCTGTGCAGTGCCTTAATCACCGTGGCTGTGGTCATGTCGGTGCAGGGAATGGCGAATGGGAAACGGGAGAACTCATCGATCACGGTGAGGAAATAGGCATAACGGTTGGTGGACGGGAGGGGCCCCTTGAAGTCCACGCTCAGTCGCTCAGAGGGGCCCGAGGCCTTCACGAGCCGAACCTTGTCTGACCGATAGAAGTGCGGTTTGCACTCCGCACAGACTTGGCAGGCCCTGACCATGGCCTTGACCTCCTTGGTTGAGTAAGGTAGGTTGGGGGACTTGATGAAATGGACGAGCCGGGTAACCCCCGGGTGGCACAGGTCATTGTGGATGGCTTGCAGACGGTCCTCCTGCGCGTTGGCGCATGTGCCGTGGGACAGGGTATCTGGGGGCTCGTTGAGCTCCCCTGGACGATACTTGATATCGTACGAGTAGGTGGAGAGTTCGATCCTCCACCTCAAAATGTTATCTTTTTTTATTTTGCCCCGTTGCGTGTTATCGAACGTATAGGCGACTGACCGTTGGTCGGTGACGAGGGTAAACCTCCTACTGGCTAGGTAGTGTCTCCAGCGCCGTACAGCCTCCACAATGGCTTGTGCCTCCTTTTCGACTCCAGAGTGTCGAACCTCGGAGGCGGTGAGGGTTCGGGAGAAGAACGCTACTGGTCTGCCTCCTTGATTGAGGGTAGCAGCCAGGGCGATGTCTGATGCATCACTCTCTACCTGGAAAGGGATGGTTTCGTCCACCGCGTGCATGGCGGCCTTGATGATGTCGGCCTTGATGCGGTTGAAGGCCAATTGAGCCTCAGCCGAGAGGGGAAAAGTGGTGGTCTTTAGGAGTGGGCGGGCTTTGTCCGCATACTTGGGGACCCACTCGGCGTAATAGGAGAAAAGCCCCAAGCACCGTCTGAGGGCCTTGAGGCTGCGGGGGAGAGGGAGTTCCTTAAGGGGGCGCATGCGGTCGGGGTCGGGACCTAGGACCCCGTCTTCCACGACATAGCCGAGGATGGCCAGCCGGGTGGTATGGAAAACGCATTTGCCCTCGTTATATGTCAGGTTAAGGGCTCGGGCGGTCTGGAGGAACTTTTTGAGGTTAGCGTCATGGTCCTGCTGATCATGGCCGCAGATGATGATATTGTCCAAGTACGGGTATGTAGCCCCCAAACCGTACTGGTCCACCATTTGGTCCATCGCCCTTTGAAAGACGGAGACCCCATTTGTGACACCAAAGGGGACCCTGAGGAAGTGGAAGAGCCAGCCGGCTGCTTCGAAGGCAGTAGAGGGGCGGTCTTTTGGTCGGATGGGGAGCTGGTGGTAGGCGGATTTGGGGTCGACCGTGGAAAAGACTCGGTATTGGACGATCCGATTTACCATTTCCGCGATGCGAGGAAGGGGGTACGCATCAAGCTGCGTGAATCGGTTTATGGTCTGGCTATAATCCACGACCATCCGTTTCTTCTCCCCGGACCGGACTACCACCACTTGCGCTCTCCAAGGGCTGTTGCTAGCCTCGATGACCCCCTCTCCCAGTAAACGCTGGACCTCTGACTTGATAAAAGCCAAATCATGGGCACTGTAGCGCCGGCTCCTGGTGGTGACGGGCTTACAGTCAGGAGTGAGGTTAGCGAATAGCGAGGGGGGTGCGACTTTCAGTGTCGCAAGGCAGCACACCGTGAGGGGGGGCAAGGGTCCGCCGAACTTCAGTGTCAGGCTTCGGTGGCTGCACTGGAAATCCAGTCCGAGCAGCAGGGGGGCACAGAGGTGAGGGAGGATATAAAATTTGAAACGGGTGTATTTGGCGCCCTGGATCGAGAGATCCACAATACAGTACCCCGCGATTTGTACCGAGTGGGACCCAGATGCGAGGGCTATGGTTTGGGATGCGGGATGGGTGCGTAGGGATCAGCGCCTTACCGTTTCAGGGTGGATAAAGCTCTCCGTGCTCCCGGAGTCGAAGAGGCATGCAGTGTCATGCCCGTTACCTGGACCTGCATCATGGAGTTCTGCAGGTGTTTTGGCCGAGTTTGATCGAGGGTGATTGCACCCAGTCGCGGGTAGTCGGAGTCCTCAGCCGAGTCGGATTCGTAAAATGGCCGCCGCCGCCGGCTGCGCGTCGGGTCAAGATGGCCGCCGACAAGATGGCCGCTCCCATGATTCGCACGAGGTTGATGACGCGTCAGAAGAGGGTGTGTCGGGTCAGTGCGCAGCAGCATTGCGAGGCCTGCGGGCCCGAGAGCCTGATTTTCGGGCCGGCTGTTCTTTGTTTTTCTGGCCCCTGGGTCTGGCCAGGCAGACCCTCGCAAAGTGCCCTTTCTTCCCACAGTCGCTGCAGATCGCGGAGCGGGCTGGGCAGCGTGGGCGTGGGTGCTGGCCCTGTCCGCAGAAGTAGCACGGTGTGCCCCCATGGTGAGCGGGTCGCCGCGTGGCGCAGGCCTGTAATACGGTTGAGTCTGAGGAAGTCCAGGGGGGCTGGCAGAGTTCGCGGGGTACGTACCCAAGTTATGTCGGGCCACCGCCAGCGAGGAGGCGAGCGTTAGCGTCTCCTGGAGGTTGTTTGCTCCGTTTTCGAGCAGCCGCTGCCGGATGCAGGTCGAGCGGATGCCGGACACGAAAGCATCTCTGATGTGCAGGTTCATATGGACTTCCGCTGTCACATCCTGATGGTCACAGTCCCTGGGAAGAGCGGTGAGTTTTTCAACAAACTCGTCTAGCGATTCCCCCGAGCGTTGCCGGCAGGTAGAGAGCAGATGCCGGGCGTGCACCTCATTGATGGGTTTGACAAACCACTTGCGGAGCAACTCGATCGCCGCATCATAAGTCGTCGCCTTTTCGAGCGTGGCGGAGATTCTGTGACTCACCCGTGCGTGGAGTAGACACAGCTTGCGTGGCCCCAGGATGGGAGTCTCTGCGGAGTCCAGGTGGGCCTCGAAGCACCGCAGCCAGTTTAAAAAAATTTCCTTTGCCTCCGGCGTTCGTGCACCCAGATTGAGCTTCTCTGGTTTTCGGCCTGCGTCCATCCTGAATCTAGTTTTGTCTAATAAATTGAGGTACCCTCAATAATGACGCTTAGAGATTAAACTGTAAAGAAGGCTTTATTAGACTAATAACTATGCTAGAGCTAGAGACGAGAGCTGACAGCTGCACAGCCCATGAGGCAGCCCTTTATGTATGGCTCCCAGATGGGCGGAGCCAGAGGCGGAGTCCCCAGGGTTCCAAGCCCGGTCTTAAAGGGGACATCACCTTACATGATGATAAGGCAGTAACCGTTCATCACAGGGGGCAAAACCCACGCAAACACGGGGAGAATGTGCAAACTCCACACGGCCAGTGACCCAGAACCGGGATCGAACCTGGGACCTCGGCGCCGTGAGGCAGCAGTGCTAACCACTGCACCACCATGCTGCCACCCCTCGCATATCTGTGATCCACACTTAAATCTTATCAACCAATTTCTGTAGCTCCTTCCTAGCCTCCGCATCTGCATGTGCTTAAATTGCTATAATCTCTCCCACTGATCACCACTTTCAGTGCCTCCCATAGGATCGAGGGCGAGACCTCTCCATTGTCATTATTTGCAATGTATTCCTGTCTGGCCCACAAAATCCTCCCACAGACCTCCAAATCCAATAGCAACCCAATATCTAAACACCAAGCCCTGCGACGCTCTTGATACACACCTAGCGCCAGCTCCACCCAATATGGAGCGTGATCCGAAATCACTACTGCTGAATATTCAACTGCCCTAACTCTAGCCAGTAGAGTTCTACTTATAATGAAGTAATCAATCTGCAAATACACTTTGTGCAATGCGGAGAAAATGAGAATTCTCTCTCCCCGGGTGCTCAACTTGTACAAACAAAAAAAAAGAATCAAGCAAAAAAAAAAATTGTCGAACAGCCCAATCCTCCTCAAACCACTCCCAGTCCTCATTCCCTGACCATGGCCTCAGCTTGCTCTGGCGAGTAAAAATAGTGATCCCTCAAGTCCAACATGACCTTCAGGCCCGCCGGATAACTAACTCCGAACCACCTTCACCTTGTTGAAGGCTGCCCTTCTTCTCGCCTATTCAGAACCAATTTCCTGGTAAATGTGCACAGTGTTGTCATCCCAGTTGATATTCTGTTGGGTTGTTCGACCCATTCCAGGACGCGCTGCTTCCTCCGATAACTATGGAATCGAATGATTACTGCACGTGGTGGCTCGTTCGGCTTTGGCTTCTATCTCAGAGCCTGGTGTGCCCTGTCTAATTCTGGCGGAGTAAACATCTCACCAACACCCAGCAGCAACGAGGAGAACATAGTCGAAAAATATTTGATTGCCTTCACGTCATCTGATCCGTCCGGCAGGAGGCCCACAGTTCAAAAATTGAGGTGCCTTGACCTGTTCTCTAAATCATCAACCTTCGTTTTCAGGTCCTTGTTTTTCTCCACCAGAATCAGCACTTTGGCTTCTAATGAAACCAGTTGGTCCTCTTGGCAAAGCACAGACTCTTCAACACCCTTTAGTGTCTCACTCTGCTCTATCACAACCCTGACAGTTTTGCCCAACTGCTCCCGGAGCGGGCCCAACGCCTCTGCGATGGAGGCTGTAAATGACCCTTTCAGTTGCTTGCCCTGCCTCTCAAACCTGCCATCCATATGCCTTTCACATATTTCAAGTTCCTGTGTTACTGACTTCGCTCAATTCCTCAGCCATCTTGTCTCCCTCGTTAAAGCGGCACGGTGGTGCAGTGGTTAGCATTGCTGTCTCATGGCGTTGAGGTCCCAGGTTCGATCCCGGCTCTGGGTCACTGTCCATGTGGAGTTTGCACATTCTCCCAGTGTTTGCGTGGGTCTCACCCCCACAAACCCAAAGGTGTGTAAGGTAGGTGGATTGGTCACGCTAAAGTGCCCCTTAATTGGAAAAAAAAAGAATTGGGTATATTAAATTAAAAAAAAAAAAAAATCTTGACTCCCTTGTGATTTTTCACCAGGCTCTCTGCCTGAAATGTCTTCCCCGCAGCCTTCGTCAATGCTCTTTTGGACATTTCTGCCCTAGAATCCCAAGAGAGGAAAATAAACGCGAGAGAAAGAAAAATGCAAGAGAGAAATTGCGAAGAAAAATTCTGGGGGAAAAACCCGAATACTTTTTTCTCTCTTTTCTCTGCACTATCTCTGGCCAGGTGCGTGGCCAAGTGCGCTTGAGGTTTCTGGCCTGAAATGCTCTATCTTTTCCTGCTCTTTAAAACAAATGGGTCCATTCCTCTCCGCGCTGTTTCAGGCCGGGTCTGCTGCTCTCCAGGTAATTTCCGATCTGGCCCACTGCCCTCTGTGCTATTTGTCATCAATAGGCTCCTGGGTTAAACCTCCTGTGGTAAACACCACTGGTCACACACTACGTGTATTATGGTACTGCCACTGTACTAGGAAGAGATTTAGGAAGAGATTGCTGGACCTTTGGCTTTGATTTTTATGTCATCATTGGCTACAGGAATAGTGCCAGAGGACTGGAGGACAGCAAATGTGGTCCCTTTGTTCAAAAAGGGGAGCAGAGACAACCCCGGCAACTATAGACCGGTGAGCCTCACGTCTGTAGTGGGTAAAGTCTTGGAGGGGATTATAAGAGACAAGATTTATAATCATCTAGATAGGAATAATATGATCAGGGATAGTCAGCATGGCTTCGTGAAGGGTAGGTCATGCCTCACAAACCTTATCGAGTTCTTTGAGAAGGTGACTGAACAGGTAGACGAGGGTAGAGCAGTTGATGTGGTGTATATGGATTTCAGCAAAGCGTTTGATAAGGTTCCCCACGGTAGGCTATTGCAGAAAATACGGAGGCTGGGGATTGAGGGTGATTTAGAGATGTGGATCAGAAGTTGGCTAGCTGAAAGAAGACAGAGGGTGGTGGTTGATGGGAAATGTTCAGAATGGAGTACAGTCACAAGTGGAGTACCACAAGGATCTGTTCTGGGGCTGTTGCTGTTTGTCATTTTTATCAATGACCTCGAGGAAGGCACAGAAGGGTGGGTGAGTAAATTTGCAGACGATACTAAAGTCGGTGGTGTTGTCGATAGTGTGTAAGGATGTAGCAGGTTACAGAGGGATGTAGATAAGCTGCAGAGCTGGGCTGAGAGGTGGCAAATGGAGTTTAATGTAGAGAAGTGTGAGGTGATTCACTTTGGAAGGAATAACAGGAATGCGGAATATTTGGCTAATGGTAAAGTTCTTGAAAGTGTGGATGAGCAGAGGGATCTAGGTGTCCATGTACATAGATCCCTGAAAGTTGCCACCCAGGTTGATAGGGTTGTGAAGAAGGCCTATGGAGTGTTGGCCTTTATTGGTAGAGGGATTGAGTTCTGGAGTCGGGAGGTCATGTTGCAGCTGTACAGAACTCTGGTACGGCCGCATTTGGAGTATTGCGTACAGTTCTGGTCACCGCATTATAGGAAGGACGTGGAGGCTTTGGAGCGGGTGCAGAGGAGATTTACCAGGATGTTGCCTGGTATGGAGGGAAAATCTTATGAGGAATGGCTGATGGACTTGAGGTTGTTTTCGTTGGAGAGAAGAAGTTTAAGAGGAGACTTAATAGAGGCATACAAAATGATCAGGGGGTTGGATAGGGTGGACAGTGAGAGCCTTCTCCCGCGGATGGATATGGCTGGCACGAGGGGGCATAACTTTAAACTGAGGGGTAATAGATATAGGACAGAGGTCAGAGGTAGGTTCTTTACGCAAAGAGTAGTGAGGCCGTGGAATGCTCTACCTGCTACAGTAGTGAACTCGCCAACATTGAGGGCATTTAAAAGTTTATTGGATAAACATATGGATGATAATGGCATAGTGTAGGTTAGATGGCTTTTGTTTCGGTGCAACATCGTGGGCCGAAGGGCCTGTACTGCGCTGTATTGTTCTATGTTCTATGTTCTACAGTTAACACAGCAAATCCCAGCCTGCTGGCTCCTCCCAGCAGGCTCTGTATAAAAGTGTATGCTCTCCTGCGCTGCTTCCATTCTGGTTCTAGCTGCAGGAGGCTCAACATCTAGTGCAATCCTCAATTGTTTAACCATTTTCGTCTCGTGGTCATTGATGCACTTTATTGCACTAGAATTTTAGAGATAAACGTCTTAATCAAGCCTGATCACCTGGAGCTGAATCCTCATGCAGCCGACGCCACAGCCACCTTCGAGCACTGGCTAGCCTGCTTTGAAGGATACCTCGGAGCATCGACAGTAGCCCTCTCAGACCCGCAGAAGCTTCAGATCCTCTACTCACGGGTGAGCCCACAAGTTTTCCCCCTCATTCGGGACGTGCCCACCTACACTGAAGCGATGGCGCTACTAAAAGGACAGTAAATCAGGACTTTTAATCAGGTATTCGCCAGGCACCTCCTGGCCACGAGACGGCACCTCCCGGGGGAGCCTCAGGATGATTTCTTGTGGGCTCTGCGGATACTTGGTAGGAACTGTAATTGCCAGGCAATGTCGGCAGTCCAACACAACAGAACTAGTGATCAGAGGCGCCTCTGTCACGGGCATTAAGTCCAATTACGTTCGCCAGCGGTTATTGGAAGGGGGTACGCTCGACCTTACAGAGACTGTGCAGCTCGCTAACTCCCTAGAAGTGGCCTCCCGCAATCTAGAGTCCTATACCGCCGACTGTGCGGCACCCTCGTGGGCATCATGGGCCCCACCATCTTCCAACCCGGGTACGCTGCAAGCCTGCGCCGCGCGGCAAGCAGCCAATTCCGGAGGCCCCAAATGCTATTTTTATGGCTAGAAAAAGCACCCCAGGCAAAGCTGCCCAGCGCGGAGCGCGACCTGCAACGGGTGTGGCAAGAAGGGCCACTTTGTCTCCGTTTGCCAGGCCTGATCGTCGGTCTCTGCCGTTTCCAGGCCCAGCATTGCTACACCCCCCACATGCGATCCAGGGGCGTCTTGGATGTCGTCCGCCATGTGCGCCCCGTGGACACCGCCATCTTCGGAACCATCTTGGACCGCGCCTCAGGCCCCCTGCTCGCCTGGCCATTTGTGTCCCACCGATACCTCCGCCACCGCCGATCAGCCCAACAACTCCCAACATCTTCAGCAGCTCGCCTCCATCACCCTCGATCAGTCTCAGCCCCGCAACCTCGCAACCGCTACGACGACTGTAAGGATCAACGGGCATGAAACGACGTGCCTCTTCGACTCCGGGAGCACAGAGAGTTTCATCCAACCTGCTACGGTAAGGCACTGCTCCCTCCCGGTACACCCCGTCACCCAGAAAATCTCTCTGGCCTCTGGATCCCATTCCGTACAAATCCGGGGGTACTGCGTCGCGACCCTCTCCGTACAGGGCATGGAGTACAACAACTTCAGACACTACGTCCTCCCCCACCTCTGCGCTGCCCTGTTACTAGGTCTCGATTTTCAGCGCCACCTCCAAAGCCTTACTCTGAAGTTCGGCGGACGCCTGCACCCCCTCACCGTCTGTGGCCTCACGACCCTTAAGGTCGATCCGCCCTCACTTTTCGCAAACCTCACCCCGGACTGTAAGCCCGTCGCCACGAGGAGCAGACGGTACAGTGCACAGGACAGGACCGTTATCAGTTCGGAAGTCCAACGGCTTCTGCGGGAGGGGGTCATTTGAGGCCAGTAACAGCCCCTGGAAAGCTCAAGTAGTGGTAGTTAAGACTGGGGAGAAACACCGGATGGTCATCGACTACAGTCAGACCATCAACCGGTACACGCAGCTTGATGCGTACCCCCTCCCACGCATACCTGACATGGTCAATCAGATTGCGCAGTATCGAGTCTTCTCCACAGTTGACTTGAAGTCTGCCTATCACCAGCTCCCCATCCGCCCGGAGGACCGCCAATACACTGCATTCGAAGCAGATGGCCGCCTCTATCACTTCCTTAGAGTTCCCTTCGGCGTCACCAACGGGGTCTCAGGTCTTCCAGCGAGAGATGGACTGAATGGTTGACCAATACGGGCTGCGGACCACGTTCCCATACCTTGATAATGTCACCATCTGCGGCCATGACCAGCAGGGCCACGACGCAAATCTACAGAAATTCCTCCATACCGCCAAACTACTTAACCTCACCTACAATAAGGAGAAATGCGTTTTCCACACCACCCGCTTAGCCATTCTTGGCTACGTTGTGGAAAATGGAATCCTAGGGCCTGACCCCGACCGTATGCGCCCCCTCCTGGAACTCCCCCCTCCCTCACTGCCCCACGACCCTGAAACGATGCCTCGGGTTCTTCTCATATTACGCCCAATGGGCCCCTAATTATGCGGACAAGGCCCGCCCACTCATCAAGTCCACAGTTTTTCCCCTGACGGCTGAGGCCCGCCAGGCCTTCAACCACAAAAAGGCGGACATCGCCAAAACCACGATGCACGCGGTCGACGAGACCCTCACCTTTCAGGTGGAGAGCGATGCATCGGACAAGGCACTGGCCGTCACTCTCAACCAGGCGGGCAGACCCGTGGCTTTCTTCTCCCGCACCCTTCATGCCTCCGAAATTCGGCACTCCTCCGTCGAAGAGGAGGCCCAAGCCTTTGTGGAAGCTGTGCGACATTGGCGGCATTACCTGGCCGGCAGGAGACTCACTCTCCTCATAGACCAACAGTCGGTTGCCTTCATGTTTAGCAATACACAGCGGGGCAAGATCAAGAACGACAAGATCTTGAGGTGGAGGATTGAGCTCTCCACCTATAACTACGAGATCTTGTGCGGGATTCTCCGCAATCGGCGCGATGTCTGCCGACCGGCGCCAAAAATGGCACGAATCAGTCCGGCATCGCGCCGCCCCAAAGGTGCAGAATTCTCCACATCTTGAGGGGCCGAGCCCTCACCTTGAGGGGCTAGGCCCGCGCTGGACTGATTTCCGCCCCGCCAGCTGGTGGGAAAGGCCTTTGGTGCGGCGCATGTGCAGGAGCGTCAGCGGCCGCTCACGGGATCCCCGCGCATGCGCAGTGGGGGGGGGGGTCTCTTCCGCCTCCACCATAGTAGAGACCATGGCGAAGGCGGAAGGAAAAGAGTGCCCCCACGCCACAGGCCCGCCCGCGGATCGGTGGGCCCCGATCACGGGCCAGGCCACCGTGGGGGCACCCCCCGGGGCCAGATCACCCCGCGCCCCTCCCCCCAGGACCCCGGAGCCCGCCCGCGCCGCCTTGTCCCGCCGTTCGAAAGGTGGTTCAATCCACGCCGGCTGCCTTGGGTTGACAGCGGCGGGACTTCGGGCCATCGCGGACTGGAGAATCGCCGGGGGGATTTCCGTCGACCTGCGCGGCGTGATTCCCACCCCCGCCGAATCTCCGATGGCGGAGAATTTGGGACACGGCAGGGGCGGGATTCACGCCGGCCCCCTGAGATTCTCCGACCCAGTGGGGGGGTCGGAGAATCGCGCCCCTTGTATAGCCCGGGGAAGCTCAATGAGCCCCCAGATGCCATATCCCGCGGTATATGTGCCAGCGCACAAGTGGACCGACTCCGGGCTCTCCACAATGACCTCTGCCACCCGGTTCTTCCATTTTATCAAGGTCCACAACCTGCCCTACTCCATCGAGGAGGTCAGGACCATAACCAGGGACTGCCAAGTCTGCGCGGAGTGCATGCGGCACTTCTACCGGCCAGACAGAGCGCATCTGGTGAAGGCCTCCGGCCCCTTTGAGCGCCTCAGCATGGACTTCAAAGGGCCCCTCCCCTCCACTAACGTGTACTTTCTCAATATAATTGATGAGTACTCCCGTTTCCCATTCGCCATCCCATGCCCCGACATGACGTCTACCACGGTCATCAAGGCCCTAAACAGCATCTTCACCTTGTTCGGTTTCCCCACCTACATCCATCGTGATCGGGGATCCTCCTTCATGAGTGATGATCTGCGTCAGTTCCTGCTCAGCAAGAGCATCGCCTCGAGCAGGACGACCAGCTACAACACCCGGGGAAACGGGCAGGTGGAGAGGGAGAACGTGACGGTCTGGAAGACCGTCCTGCTGGCCCTTCGGTCTAGGAATCTCCCGGTCTCCCGCTGGCAGGAGATCCTCCCCGATGCGCTCCAGTCCATCTGGTCGCTTCTGTGCACTGCTACTAATGAGACCCCTCACGAACGTGTGTTTACCTCCCCATGGAAGTCCACCCCCAGGGTCTCGCTCCCAACCTGGCTGACAGCTCCTGGGCCAGTCCTCCACCGGAAGCATGCGAGGAGTCATAAATCGGATACCCTTGTCGAAAAAGTCCTCCTCCTCCATGCGAATCCACAATACGTCTCTGTGGCACATCATGACGGGCGACAGGACACAGTCTCCCTCCGGGACCTGGCATCCGCTGGGTCCCCACCCACAACCACCATCACCCCCTCCCCCTCCCCCTCCGGTTGCCTCCCCCGCCCCTGCGCCGTTCACCCTCCCACCAGCGACCCTCACCGCAGCCCCCACCCCAGCAGCATCCGTCCCCTCACCGGATCCACTACTGGGTGAAGAAGGAGTGGACAACACGCTCCCGGAGTCACAGGTACCCACGTCGGCACCCACACCACAACCAGGACTGAGGCGATCGCGGAGGAGGGTCACAGCCCCCGACAGACTCAATCTGAAACGTTGTTTTTCACCCCCGCTGGACTTTTTTTTTAAACAGGGGGTGAATGTGGTAAACATCACTGGTCACACACTACGTGTATTACGGTACTGCCACTGTACTATAGTTAACACAGTTAAATCCTAGCCTGTTGGCTCCTCCCAGCAGGCGCTGTATAAAAGTGTATGCTCTCCTGCGCTGCTTCCATTCTGGTTCCAACTGCAGGAGGCTCAACATCTAGTGCAATAAAGCCTCAATAGTTTCACCATTTTCATCTCGTAGTCATTGATGGTACATCACCTACCCCCACCCCCCCCCCCCCCCCCCCACCCACCCACACAAATAAAAATGGGTGGAAAGGACCAAAATATATAGACCCAAGTGGGAGCCACCTTTAATGCAACCTCCCTCCTACATTGCAAGAGAAGCCCCCCCCAAAGGCGTTGGACTGAATTCTCCACCGTAGGGATTCTCCATTTTGCCAGTAGCCCAGGGGTTTCTCGATGGCTTGGAGCTGCCGCAGATTGGAAAACCCCACTGACCAGCCGGCAAAACGGAGAATCCCGACAGTATTCCACACCATAAATCTAGTGCGGCGGGATGGAGGAACACGCCCATTATCTTTACTTTTTTGAAAAATAAATTTAGAGTACCCAATTCATTTTTTCCAATTCAGGGGTAATTTAGTGTGGCCAATCCTCTACCCTGCACATCTTTTTTGGGTTGTGGAGGCGAATCCCACACAAACACGGGGAGAATGTGCAAACTCCACACGGACAGTGACCCAGAGCTGGGATCGAGCCTGGGACCTCAGCGCCGTGAGGCAGCAATGCTAACCCACTGTGCCACCGTGCTGCCTGCCCGTTATCTTTACTGAGAATTCCAGCTCTGCGGTGCAGGTCGTTAGAGCTGACTTGGAAGGATTGGACAGCACCTTAGAAGAGAGGTGCTGATGCATGAGAGGGTTTGTGCACTCAAAACAGCACCATTCCTGGCTAGGGGCCACCTTAGTGTCGCCAAAATCCTGCTGCATGGTGTGTTGTTTATCCTTATACGTTCGGGAGATTGGGGCTGGGAGGGGGGTGTGCCCCTGGTGAGGGGTGAGTTCCCTATTGAGTTTGAAAATTGACTGCCGTGCTCCGGTAATCTAAATTTGGACGCTGGGTGTATCAGATTTGATGGAGCCCAATGCATTCTGTCTTTGAGGCCTGGGGCCGGCAGAGCCCACCGACCACTTGTCCTATACTCAATGCTTCTCGTGAGGCGTTTAACGTGGCTAATTGGGTTGAGTCATTCCCCCAGGCTGGGGCCGAGGCTGTGGACCTTTTGGGAAGATGGCATGGTGGAACTGATGGTGTCTCATACTTTGATCGCTGGAATCCTCCAGAGATGCTGAAGAGTGCTCATTGATCCTGCTTTATCGTGCTTTATCCTTTGTCTTCCCATGCGACATGGAAGATCTTTTTAACCTGCAATTTACCCTGCGGTTCTTCTATAATCCTGAACGTTGCACCCTGCTGATCATGTTGTTGACATTTTGTTGCTGTCTTTTTTCCTGCAGTTGTTGTACCTTTAAAACCTCGGATACGTTCGACCAGTTTACTCTCAGGTGCCCCTTATTGGCAAGATGAACAAAGGACAAAACAGGTTTACAGTTTCACGCAAATTTATTCACAATTCTATTACTCAGGAAAATATGACTCAGAGCTGAGCTTTGGGTTTTACCCACACTTAGTAAAGGAGGCTGGCAGGCTTTGATCACTCGATGTTGATGTCTTCTCTGGGTTCGAAACCCAGGGTCCTTTCTTCTTGCGATGGTTGTGCCTGGGCAATTCCCAGGTTCTCGCTCAAGATGTGTCCGATGCTGCGTTCTTATACTGGGAAGCTCGGTTTGAGTCATATGTATATGTCCACCACTGATCATTGTCCTAGCCAGATCCCAACAGGTTAATGGGAAAGACAGGATACTCTTGTTTATCGATGGTGGTTCAAACAAGACCCATTGTCCTTTGAAAGTCCCTGGGCGCGATTCTCCACTCCCGCGCCGGTTGGGAGAATCGCCTGGGCAGCCAAAATTTCCCGCGACGCCGGTCTGACGCCCTCCCGCGATTCTCCCAAGCGGCGGGAACGGCCCCGTCGAGTTCCGCGGGCCGCAGAATCACCCGAGACACCCAAAATGGCGATTCTCCGGCACCCCTGCTATTCTCAGGCCCGGATGGGGCGAGCGGCCAGCCCAAAACGGCGGGTTCCCCCCGGCGCCGTCCACACCTGGTCGCTGCCGTCAGGAACAGCACGGGAACGCTGGGTGGGGCGACCTGCGGGGGGGGGGTTCCTGCACCAGGGGGTACCTCAAATGTGGGGTGGCCCGCGATCGGTGCCCACCAATCGTCGGCCCGTCCTCTCTGAAGGAGGACCTCCTTCCTTCCGCAGCCCCGCAAGGTCCATCTGCCATCTTTTTGCGGGGCGGACTCGGAGAGGACGGCAACCACGCATGCGCGGGTGACGCCAGTTATGCGGCGCCGTCAGCGTCATGTATGCGGCGCCGCCTTTACGCGGCGACAAGGCCTGCCGCATTTAGATGACGCGGCCCCGCTCCTAGCCCATTATCGGGTCCCGAATCGGTCGGGATAGGGGCCGTTTCGCGCCGTCGTGAACCTCGACGGTGTTCACGACGGCGTGGGCACTTCGGCGCGGGAGTGGAGAATCCCGCCCCCTTTGTCTGACCAGTCATCAGCTCATTAAGGAGTCTGATGGCTTCTTTTGTCTGTTCTGTGTCCTGCTGCACAGTTGATCACCTGTGTCTAGAAGTTTGTTACATATTCATAGGCTTGGAGTGGGTAATCAAAGTCCATATTGCAATAACAGGTTTATGCTTTGTCTTGAATGCTTTTTGCAGATGGCTGGAATCAATTCCAGCCATGGTTTCATGAGGCACGTTTCTGTTCCTACCCTACGTGTATCTTCTCAGCCTGTTTTCAGTACCACACAGGGATGTGCGAAATGTGAGCGCGATGGCCTGCATCATTGATTATCCTTTTCTAGTAAAAATCATTAAGTCAATTATGGGAAATGTGATTTATGCACAGTTTTACTCCTTCTGGTTATTGAGTCTCATAATCCTGGTGGTTCGGGTTCGAAACCCGGCCCTGGATCACTGTCCGTGTGGAGTTTGCACATTCTCCCCTTGTCTGCGTGGGTTGCATCCCCACAACCCAAAGATGTGCAGGTTAGGTGGATTGGCCACACTAACTTACCCCTTAATTGGGAAAAAAAAAATTGGGTAATCTAAATTTATATTTTAAAAAAATTAACCCTTGTTGTTGGGGGAGGGAAGTGTTTGTTGTCACCTCCGTCTCATTTAAGAAGGTGATGTGAGGAGCCGGGGTGGGGGCAGAGGGTGGGTGGATAGGGTTGGTGGGGTTAGTTCAGTCCTTATTGCGAATGAGGATAGCCCCCCAGTTAGAGCTAATCCATTTCAGGTTTTTATTTTGGATTTAATTTTTTAAAATGTTCTTTGAATTTAAGAATCCGTGTCTGTATCCTTCATTGGCCTGGGCAGAGTTTGTATCCTGGTGAGGACAGGGTTCTTTCTGACTCCTCCTTGAGGTTGAGTTCTTCTTTTCTTCCCCTTGGGTCTCTCTCTCTCTCTACTCCTCTCCTAAACAGTTAGGAGCTAGACTGTGTGTCCCTCCCTTTCTTTTTCTTCTTTTTTTCTATTCAGATTAGGTGGGGTTACTAGGTTACGGGGATAGGATGGAGATATGGGCCTGAAGAATAAAGGGATTAAGGGTTATGGTGTTCGGGCCGGAAAGTGGAGCTGAGTCCACAAAGGATCAGCCATGATCTCATTGAATGGTGGAGCAGGCTCGAGGGGCCAGATGGCCTACTCCTGCTCCTAGTTGTTATGTTCTTATGTAAACAAGGTGCTCTTTCCAAGGGGTAGTGCAGACTCAATGGGCCGAATGGCCTCCTTCTGCACTGTAAATTCTATGATTCCATGATTCGAATTGTGTTGATTCTCATCCCGATCTGATACAGTGGTTTGGTGACGGTGGGGGCAGCAGTGTTTCCTTGTTGTGCCAGGTTGGGGGGCGGGGGGGGGGGGAAAGAGGGTGAAATCAGCCCTCCCTCCCATGGCGCCCAACTGTTGGGTGTTTTGATGATTCTTCTTCTTCTCGGGTTGGGGCCTCTCGTGGCTGGGGTTGGAGTGATTATGTGATTATCCTCTCCCTATTAGTAAATGTAGGGACGTGCATTTCCCCGAATGGGATTTGAAAGGTACAGGCTTTCCGGGGGGTAGACTTTTGGGGTGTGTCGGAGGTCCTGGGGTATAGTTTCTTGCATGTTGGTTGGTTGTGGGCTAGGCTAGGCCCTGTGCTAGGGCTCGGATGTCCCACTTCAAGGGGGTGGGGGGGGGGGGGGGGGGGGGGGTGGATCCTGAGAGGCTGGGACTTGCTTCTCTGGTACACGAAGGCCTGGAGATGGTTTGAGTTCTGATCCTTAGTGGATATCCTGTTATCCCTCTGGTGAGTGGGACACCTTTTTGTTGATTGGGTGACCTGTTCTCCGCTTCATTGGTTGGTGCTCCCATTTGGTGGATTAGTTCTGGTAATTTTTAATTCTTTTTTTTATTTTCTCCCTTGGGAGGCAGTGAAGGTGCAACCGTAATCCAAACATTTTGTTGTTATTTTCAGTCCTCTCTTCACAATTGTATGGAATGATTTTGGTTCTGCCCTGGGCCAGTATTCGGTTTTAGATGCATTGTGCGGTATGTATGTAAGTTGCCTTAGAACTGGAATTTCTGTGTATTTTCTTTTGGTTTTGTCAGGCTGGGTACGATAAATTGGTTCTTGGCTCCTAGCTGGGTGCAGCTGGGTCTGATATCCCGAAATAGGAGGGTGTGATGGGTCGTTGGTTCTGCTGGAGCTGATCGGTGATCATGGCGTGGGAAGTTTACCTTAACTTCCCATTGTGCGGTGTGGGAGAGTGTGCACCATTTTGTCATGTTTGTCATGATCCTATCTCCCTAGGTCTCTGGTGGGTTGCAAAAGAGTATCTAATTTTGTTTAATGATTGTATCAAGCCAGCTGTAATGTTGTTCTCCTGTTTCATTCTGTACTCATGTATGTCAAGCCGCTTACTTTTCTCTCCTTGCTTTTGACGATGTATTATCTTGTAACTTTGTTGCGTTATTCTCCAAAATGTAAAATCTCAATAAATATACTTTAAGAAAGAAAATCCTGGAACTTCTTTCCAACAGAACTGTGACTTCCTACATCACCTGGACTGCAGCTGTTCAAGAATCTTAGAATCCCTGTGGTGCAGGAGGCCATTTGGCCCATCAAGTCTGTACTGGCCCTCTGTAAAAGCACCCTACCTAGGCCCAATCTCCCAGTCTATCCCCATAACCCTACCTGGGGACAATTTAGCATAGCCAATCCACATAACCTGCACATCTTTGGACTGTGGGAGGAAACAGAGTACCCGGAGGAAACGCAGATGCGGGAGAACGTGCAAACTCCACGCAAACAGAAGGTGGCTCACCTCCTTCGCATGGCAACCTGCAATGGGAAACAAATGTTGGCCAGCCAGTGGCGCCCACATCGCATGGAATTTTTTTTTAAAAAGCAGCAATCACAGCCATTCTTTCCTGGTATTTCAAAATAGGGATTACTATAAGGAACTGAAGGATCAGGGCCCATCTAGGCCATCGTCTACCATCATGGCTGACTGTTGTATTGTTTTTTAAAAATGTTAATTGTTGAAGTGGTTTGAGCAGTTTTGAAATTATATAAAAAAGAGGCTGTTTCCAAATATTTGTTTGCCAACTCTGCAAAACTACACCAGTCAAGGTGTCACAATATTTGCAGAATTTCAATCAACCTGTTGCAGACAAGTTTAAAATTGCAAATAGCAATCCGACACAAAATCTAAGCAAAATTCCGAGAACTTACCTGGCTGAAGATTGGTCAATTTTGGAGGGAAGGAGGAAGCGCATGTGGAAAACATGGGGAATCATTTGTAACATCCTCTTGCCTGTTAATCACAGTGCAGGAGAGAGGATCGTCATAGATTCGAGAAGAAGAACGTTTTACCTCCTTGATTGATGACAGTGAGAAGGTTATGGAAGAGTTATTTGGATAGAAATTGTTCGTTAAGAAATTACATCATATGGTGGCAAAATATAATCACAGTTGGCTAACTCTACAATGATGGTGCCTCTTCAGAATGGTAATTCTCCAAATAAACACATCGCCATATTTTTATCGGCCATTTAGTTACTTGAATAGCTCACAAGTTTATCAGGCAGCACATTTCCAGTAATCACAGTCCCAATATGACTGCAACTAATATCATCTGATAGCTCGTAACATTTATTGCGCCAATGTTATCAACTGCACAAGAAGTCCTAAAGATCATTCAAAGTTTGCATTTGGACAACAAACAATATTTAGCATCTCTTCCTGTTAGCTGATTCTGACAAATTCTTTATAATAGGGCTTCAAAGAAAACTATCTAACAGAAACCCTTTCACAAAATATTGCTGTTTAAAATCAAGATGCACCAAGGCCGTTTTTCATGTGAGAATTCCCCATATACATTCACCAATTTACCATATTTCTTATTGTTGGATTTTGAATAATCTGCGTAATTTACTATTCCTTCTTCCAGTTTCAAATTTATTTTCCTATTAACATTGGTAAATATTGAAGGCGTTAGTGGGCACTTTTGGAATCTGCAAGCATTTTAAAACTATTTTAAGCTCACTTTTTAAAACTGGGATCAGGCAGGAGCTGTAATCGTCAACCAAGGGAGACATCTTAATTTTAGAAAATGAGAAATTTATTGCAGAGTTTGCATCAGGTATCTTCAAATTCGATTGCAGTCTGGATGCATTAGACTCAAACGCTCAACTCCGACCTCACAGTAAAACCTCACTGCACCAGTTTAATATTTTGATTTCCTTGTTGGCCTTTTGTGACAATGCAAAATGTATGACAAGTTAACAAGGCAGCACTCCTGTATCAGAGCGAAGAAAACATACTGACCACACTTCACCACGGGCACTTCAAGTCGGAGGGAGTAGAGAGAGAAAAATTGTGAGAGAAAGAGTAAATTTGCCTCTCTACCGAGCTCCATACCAACTCAGATTCACAGAAGGTGAAAAAAAGGTCCAACTTTCAGAAGGTATGATTGTGATCAAACAGAAGCATTAACATGAATATAAAAAACAGGATTCCATGTGGATACAGATTCAATAATGGCCCTCTGATGACAATTTGATAACTACTGAAGGAGAACATGTTGTACAAACTGGGAGAAAAGGATAAGGGAGTGGGACTAATTGGACTGCACTTCTAAAGAGCCAATGCAGGCTTGCTGAAAGCAATTTTTAAAAAATTGCATCATAAACACATTTCCCATAGAAACTGATGAAAATGTTAAGAAAGCTGGACCTAGAGGGGATCCCATGGCGACATCATCTATTTAGGCATGCATGGTGTCATTGAAAGTGAACAAAAGACGGCGTGAGTTGCTAAGTTCGTAAATTCAATCAACACAGATTCAGAAAATGCTGTGGGAGGCACATAAGGCGGTAGTTAGGGGTGAATTTATTTTGATCCGGAAGCATAGGGAGAGGGTCGAACCAAAGGAGAGGGCAAGATTGGTAGAGGAGATTCTGAGGGTGGATCGGAGGTACTCGGTGGTGCCAGCGGAGGGGTTGTTGAAGGAGAGGCAGAGGCTCCAGATAGAGTTTGGGTTAGTGTCTACAGGGAAGGTGGTGGGGCAGTTGCAGAGGGCCATTGTATGAGTATAGGGAAAAGGCGAGTAGGGTGCTGGCCCATCAGCCGAGGAAGCAGGCAGTGGAAAGGGAGATGGGTAGGGTGAGGGACGAGAAGGGTAGGGTGGTGATGGTCCCAGAGGGGGTGAATGGCGAATTTGAGGCCTTCTACAGGAGGCTGTACGAATTGGAGCCCCCGCCGGGGAGGGGCTGCACAGGTTCGCAAGTACAGTTCTATAAGACGTTCGGTGCAGAGCTGGGGCCGCTGCTAGTGAGGACATACAATGAGGTAAGGGGCAGTGGGAAGCTTCCATCTCCCTGGTTCTGAAGAAAGATAAGGACCCATACTGCCTGATATCATTGCTTAATATTGATGTGAAGGTGTTGGCGAAGATACTGGCATCACGAATAGAGGATTGTGTGTCGGGGGTTATAGGGGAGAACCAGTCGGAATTTGTGAAGAGAAGGCAGTTGTTGGAGAATGTGCGCAGGCTGCTCAATGTTATTATGATGCTCTCGGGGGGGGTCAGATGGTGGCAATGGATGCCGAGAAGGCCTTTGATCGGGTGGAGTGGGCGTATTTGTTGGAGGTGTTGCATCGGTTTGGGTTTGGCCAGGGGTTCATGGACTGGGGTCGGCTGTTGTATAGGGCGCTGTTGGTGAGAATTCAGACTAACAGGACAAGTTCAGGGTACTTTGGGCTGTATCGGGGGATGAGGTAGGGGTGCCCGCTCTCCCCGTTCCTTTTTGCCTTGACAATGGTGCTTAAGGCGTCATTCCTGAGTTTGATTAATTATTATTGGGTGGCGAATATCATAATGGTGAGGAAATGGGCAGGGAGGAGGGGTCTTTGTGGGGGAAAAGAAAATGGTGGCTTGTCTATACTATCGTGACGTAGCGATCTGCACAAATGTCGATGACTTTATAAATAAGCGTGCAATGTTGCGCAAGCACAAACAAGGTGTTGCTGTCAAGATGTAGGTTGTGTGTAGTCTTCATGCAAAAAAAACCTCAACCATTTGGCTAATTAATGCAGCGCAGAACTGGTTATTGATAAAATAGGGATAATTCAACCTCTGGGAGTCACACACTTGCTAGTTCCTCCAACTCTACCATCTTCCCCTCACAGCAATCCTATCCCACCCTGCACTTGCCTTTCTTCAGAGATCCAACAATGATCCCTGATGAAGGCCTTTCTGTAATACCTGCAATTTCAGTTACCACTAACACATGTAGAAAACATACAAGGAAATTTAGTAGCTGTGTCCAATGTAGAAAAAGCACATGCAAGTTAAGGTAATAAAAATGAGTCAATTAGCATGAAACCATACAGATGTAATGATAACTATGTTCTTTTAAAAAACCTTTTAGCTAATTATGTTCATTGCTATTACTAAGGTTTCCAAACAGCGGCTGAAATTGAAACCACAGACTCACATTGTACAGGACCAGGAAAGCAGGCGTACTAAACGTTTGATTACTCATCTGTTCTTCAAGAACAAAATATATTACTTTGTGGTCTGGTCACGATGACCTTTGCTTAAGAGTGAAAACCTAAAATGATTCATTCACCCTCTAATTATCGACAAATTTTCTCCATTAGTGTCTTAAAAAAAGTTACTTTCCTGATTTTATTTTAGAAAATCGTGTTCGTCCAGAGGAGTGAACACATTACTGTTCAATATGCAATTTTTACCTAGACAAAGATATGGCTGCAATCAATACAGTTGTCTGTTGGTTGGTTTTATGTTATTAAAGCTAATTCATTTCAGAGTGTGGCAAAATTTCATGATAAAATGCTGCTACACTTTCTCAGGGCCTTACAGGTTTTTAAAAAAATCTATAAATCAGTGACCTTCACGATTAAGAGCCTTTCTGTTCTTTTTCATTGTTTAGTAAATTCTGTAATGGTTGATCAGACTGATTTCATTTACCACATTGTGACCTTGGAGAAGGATAAACGGAACACAAAGTACAGTCAGACTGTTGAGGACAGCTTAGTGACATGGTAACTTTTTCAGCTGATAATTCCTAGTATTTGTTCAATAAAGCCTCTTCGGAAATATCACAGACCTACAACGAAGCCAGATCTGTAAGCAGAAACAAGAGCTTGACCCAATTAATAAACACTTCCCCAGTCTGACTGAAACATATCAATGTCTTGCATCAATAAAAACCTGGAACAAGTCCAGCACACTGGCTGATCAGGCTTCAGATCCATCTTACGTACTGGAATGCCAGCTCTGAGAGAGCTCGTGCCTTGATGCCTCTGTAATATCACGGTGACAAGTCAACCAGATGACCTCTACCTTGTCAAGTAGTCCCAAAGGTTGGTGCAATTGTCATGCTTCCAATCTGTCATCTCAGTGGTTGAATTGCCAGGAGCACAAGACTAAACCAACAGTGAATCCAAGTCTCATGGGGAAAAGCCTGTGTGTCATGTCTATTTCAGGATATACACCCTAGTAGAACTTGCAATATAAAATGGCATTCCAAAGTTAAATCTGAACCACTCTGCTTTGGAATAGGATTGCTACCGGGATTTCTTTAATCAATGCTGAGGTCAAAATATTACTGAGGAAGAAATGCAGATAAATGAGGGCACCCCTGCACAATCAGCGCCTCGACCTTTCATGGTATTTCAGTTGAAGCCCTAATTTTAATTCAAGTTAAATAATGTCCAATAAAATGAAAACTTGCCTTGCATGAGCAATGTAACGTGTTAAAATTAGAATGTTGAAGTTTGCACCGACTTACTGTATTTACCTTCACAGAAAGGGCAACACTCCCCTGGAATCTTGACTGGATTCTGACAGGCCTGCTTGCATGCCATGGCCATGCAGTGATGCTCCCCATTGACACACTGGCAGAAAGTACAGTCATCCTCTCGCCACTGATCACCATGCGCTCGAATCTGACCTTTTGCCAAACAGCCAAGTCCATTGATGGCTGGAAAAATTGGGTCTGCACAAAACAAAAGTTACAATGAATGACATTAAATCATTTTTTAAAAAGCATAAGAGTCAACATAATTTATTCCCAAACTGCACCATATATAGATTAAGAGAAAATACTTTTTTCTTTAACTTCTTGAATCGGGAAGACTTTTTTCCTGGAAATTACATTAGGAATGAAGTTCTGCAATAACCAATATTAAACATAGGAGATTTAAAAGTGAAACATAAATCAGTTACTGGTTGTGACACAAAAACAGAAAATATTGAAATTCTCAGCAGGTCACTCAGACTGTGGTAAGAGGGACTGAGGGTGGGATATTCCGGCCCTTTCCACTGGTAGGATCTTCTAGTCCCACCAAAGGTGATCCCCGCGGAGGGACTGGTGATTCACGCAAAATTATAGACATTAGAGACTGGAAGATCCCGCCGGCACCCAATGATGAGCTGCCTCCACTGCTGGAAAATCCCACCCGAAGTTATTGGGCAGAATTTTCAACTTTCAGACTTGGGAGAAATTGGGAAGTCAACTGCTGATGTGAGTAGTCTTTTTGCTCACTCTAACCAAATCACGGCATTTGTACCCCATTGCCGGGTTTCTCAACTAATCAGAAAGAGCGAGGGATGTTGCACCAAATCTGTCGAAGGATTTCAAATCAGCGTCCCCAGTGTAGGTCAAAAAGGCTGGACTAGATTTCTGAAGGTGCAGCAAACAAAAGCTTGGGGGAGCTGATTTGGAGGCTGCCCCCGGAGGTCTTTCCATCTTACCTGGAGGGCCTGCTGCAGGATCTCTGGGACTGCAGTGAGGTGTGTTCTCCTAAGGACCGGAGGAAGAAGAAAACCTCTCTAACCAAACAGGCATGGATTGAAGTAGCCAAAGAAGTCAGCAGCAGAAGCATGTTTCCTCTAACTTGGAAACATTTCCCCAAGTGGATTCAGGGGGTGAAATTCTCCACCGGTAGCTGGGTTCTCGATGAGGCGGATAATCCAGCGGTAGTGAAGAAAATGGGATCGGTGCTGGGCAGCAATCCGTTTCCGATGCTCCAGCCCTGCTGACGTTGGGATCGAGGTTTGCGCCCCACGCCAGCAGGAGGATGCAAATGGATCTTAGCAGGCCAGGCACCATATTCTCCGGACCCACGTGTTTCTCCGGTCCTCTGGGCTGGGAATCATGTGGGCAAGAATTACTAAAAATATCACAGATGTGGCCCTGACGTGGTGGGCAAAGGGGGTAACGCTTTAAGGAAGTTGCCCCCAAAGTTCATCTGAATACCACTCTCCTCCCCGCCCCCCGTAACGCAAAACCTTCCCACCCACCAGACCCCCACCCCCCTCACCAGAGACCCCTAAATAAAGAGATCCCCAACAGAGACTCCCTAAATAAGGAGAACCCCCATGGGCGGTGGGGGCTCAACATTCATCCACTGCATTAGCTCAAACCACAACCAATAACCACATTTTGTAATAGTAAACAAGATATGTTTTATATTAGGCAAGATGGAACAGTATACATGAGTTCTCATCTCTTATCAGAACAAGTGTTAGCAGAAAACATCCTTTCAGCTGCATCATCCATGAAGAACTCAATGGAAATGACAAAGCTTAAAAAAATTGGATGAATTCCTTGCATCAGATTAAAAACTAAGAATTGTCTGCAATGAGAGATAAATTTGCAGTCTAGCAATAGAGATGTTTATTGTGAATTTCTTAACTTGACACTGTGATTTTAAATTCCTTCTATCTTGTCACTCTCTTACTAAAGTTCGAAAGTTCCTGAATCAATCGATTAAGTACCACCTCCAAAAGGAGGCCAACCCCCATTATAATTTAACTATTTCTCAATATAATTTTGTTCAAAATTTACATTAATATTTTGGACTTTTAAATCAAAAATATAATTTTTAAATTTGCGAATGACATCAAATGGCATTGGCGAGTCAATACTGAGGAGGACTGCAGCAACAAATTACAGGAGAACATGGAACATGAAACATTGGAAATTAGCAAACGTGCAAGCACTGTTTAAAAAAGGAGATAGGCAGAAAGCGGGTAATTATAGGCCAGTTAGCTTAACTTCGGTAGTAGGGATGATGCTGGAATCTATCAAGGAAGAAATAGCGAGGCATCTGGATGGAAATTGTCCCATTGGACAAACACAGCATGGGTTCATAAAGGGCAGGTCGTGCCTAACTAATTTAATGGAATTTTTTGAGGACATTAACAGTGCGGTAGACAACGGGGAGCCAATGGATGTGGTATATCTAGATTTCCAGAAAGTTTTTGACAAGGTGCCACACAAAAGGTTGCTGCATAAGATAATGATGCATGGCATTAAGGGTAAAGTAGCAGCATGGATAGAGGATGGTTAATTAAAAGAAAACAAAGTGTGGGGATTAATGGGTGTTTTTCTTGTTGGCAATCAGTAGCTAGTGGTGTCTCTCAGAGATCAGTGTTGGGCTCACAATTTACATTGATGATTTGGAGTTGGGGACCAAGTTTGCAGACGACACTAAGATGAGTGGTAAGGCAAAAAGTGCAGAGGACACTGGAAGTCTCCAGAGGGATTTGGATAGTTTAAGTGAATGGGCTAGGGTCTGGCAGATGGAATACAATGTTGACAAATATGAGGCTATCCATTTTGGTAGGAATAACAGCAAAAGGAATTATTATTTAAATGATAAAATATTAAAACATGCTCCTGTGCAGAGGGACCTGGGTGGCCTAATGCATGAGTCGCAAAAGTTGGTTTACAGGTGCAATGGGTGATTAAGAAGGTGAATGGAGTTTTGTCCTTCATTGCTAGAGGGATGGAGTTTAAGACTAGGGAGGTTATGCTGCAACTGCATAAGGTATTAGTGAGGGCACACCTCGAGTATTATGTTCAGTTTTGGTCTCCTTACTGAGAAAGGACGTACTGGCGCTGGAGGGTGTGCAGAGGAGGTTCACTAGGTTAATCCCAGAGTTGACGGGGTTGGATTACGAGGAGAGGTTGAGTAGACTGGGACTGTACGCGTTGGAATTTAGAAGGATGCAGGGGATCTTATAGAAACATATAAAATTATGTAGGGAATAGATAGGATAGATGCGGGGAGGTTGTTTCCACTGGCGGGTGAAAGTAGAACTAGGGGGCATCGCCTCAAAATAAGGGGAAATAGAATTAGGACTGATCTTAGGAGGAACTTCTTCACCCAAAGGGTTGTGAATCTAATTCCCTGCCCAGTGAAGCAGTCGAGGCTCCTTTATTAAATGTTTTCAATATAAAAATAGATAAGTTTTTTGAAGAATAAAGGAATACAGAGTTATGGTGTTTGGGCGGGAAAGTGGAGCTGAGTCCATGATCTCATTGAATGGCGGAGCAAGCTCGAGATGCCAGATGGCCTACTCCTGCTCCTAGTTCTTATGTTCTTATGTTTACAGAATGGAACAATTATTGGCAAATTAATTTCAACACTGATAAAAGTGGGGTGGTCCATTTTGGTAGGGAAATACTTATTACTTGGAAGGTGCAAGTCTAGATATGGTAAAGGAAGGATTGGCGACCACCAGTCAGTATGTTTAATGAATTATATCAGTATATTCACAGATGGTATTTCCAGAGTCTTTCACAATGGGGCTGGTTTAGCACACTGGGCTAAATCGCTGGCTCTGAAATCAGACCAAGGCAGGCCAGCAGCAGGGTTCAATTCCCGTACCAGCCTCCCCGACCAGGCGCCGGAATGTGGCGACTAGGGGCTTTTCACAGTAATTTCATTTGAAGCCTACTTGTGACAATAAGCGATTTTCATAGTGGCTGTTTAGCACAGGGCTAAATCGCTGGCTTTGAAAGCAGACCAAGGCAGGCCAGCAGCACGGTTCAATTCCCGTAACAGCCTCCCTGAACAGACGCCGGAATGTGGCGACTAGGGGCTTTTCACAGTAACTTCATTGAAGCCTACTTGTGACAATAAGCGATTTTCATTTCATTTCATTTCATTTCACAATGTTATCACTACTGACTCTAGCATCTACTCTGGCTATGAAATTTAGTCTTACTATGAAAGCCCACGCTCTGCACCAAGATCTACACTTTCGATTCCCATTGGATGATGGGGCCAGCTACTACACCAGATGAGGTAGATGAGCAAAGGATCTGATTATAAATGCATTAAGTTGCCCCACAGGTATGTAAGTCCATAAAAAAAGCAAATCAAGCAATAAGTTGTATTTCTACAGGGAAAGGATTGGAATGCTGTGAAGTTATGCTAAACTTGTATCAAACCTTCATTGGACCTCAAGGGGGGAATACTGCATGGAATTCAGGTCTCCATATTATAAGAAGGACGCAGAGATACCGGTGAAGGTGCAGAGGAGATTTGCAAGAATGATACCAGAAATGTACGGTTGTACATAAAGACACCGTTTGTTTGGAAGGAAAATTGTGAACTTGCCCAGGTCACATGATGGGAAACAATTTTTTTTCTGCTTTTAAAACCAGAAAGGAGTTGCTTGTAGATAAGAATGTTCCACCAAAAGCCATCAGTTTCAAATCAACAAGCAGCCAAGATAATTAAAAGCAGTACTTTGAAAGTGGGTGACCCCATCTCCGAGAAGGACTCAACCTGCTCCAGTTGAAGTTCACCTGAGAATCAACCTGCTAGACATTCGTCTAAGAAACCTCACAGTCTACAGAGATCCCTCGCTTCACATGATCTTCACTCCAACTGCAGAGCATCAACTGTGTCTGAGAAACTACAGGTCTGTCACAAAAGAGATCGAGATAATTATAAATTAGAACAGTACATTACCTCCATCTGTATCTAATCTTTGTGTGCGTCAAGTGTGTGTGAGATGAGGGAGTGAAATATTGCGCTAAGTTGGTGTAAGTGTGTGATAAATAACCTTTATTTTCAACTCTCAAAAAGCTTGCTGCTGGAATCATTTAACTGGGACACTCACTCTGAGGCTGAGAAACACACAAATCTCGTAGTGCAAACATACTGGCCATGGGCAGTAAATGGAATCACAAATTCTGACCGTGACAAAAGTTACACTGATAGACTTAAATGAGTAAAGACCAGAGAAGGCTCATGTGGAGCATAAACACTGCCAAGGACTGGTTGAGCCACCTAACTTGTTTCTGCGTCATAAACTCATTGAAATTATATGTAATATGATTGGCAACATAGTGCATTTGTGCATTGAACATAGCAGAAGAGTTTAAAAGCTTCCAGGAAGTGAACAAACCCCAAGCTATAGGAGCAAAGGTGATCAAAGGCCCATTGAAGAGATAGGTTCTATGGATAAGATGGAGATGAATTAGACTTCCGGTGACAGGGATGTGCTGACCAGTCGCACATCAGATGGCTCTCCTCCTAAGAACCCAAATTTAGTCTTACTCAAAATAGCCTGCTAAAACAAGGAAAAATGTATTCCCTTATCCTATCTAACAACAACACAAGAGTAAATGCCGAGCACAGTAGCTCCAGAGGCCGTAAAGAGACAAGAAAATGGCAGAAATCAGGAGAAACAGGCAGATGCACGATGTGACAAGGTGCCGGCCACACCAGAATGAGAGAGACTGGTAAACTGCACAAGGGGTTCTCCCTCACCGGAGGGTGGACTGAAGAAGTTCCTCTCTAGGGAACTCAGGGAGTTCAGGGAAGAGGTAAAGGCCAAGGTTGAAGCTGCGGTCAAGATGGCAGTTGCAGAGGCCCTGGGAACCATGCAGGTGGCCCTGGACAAGGCAGAGAGGTGACTGGAGGCCCAAGGGAGCACCATCAAGGAACTAGAAAAAGCCTGAACGGATCACTGCCCTAGAGTCGGAAATAGCGAGGTTGGTTGTGACGCAGGGAAGTCTGAAGGGGAAAATAGAGCTTCAAGAGAACCAGTCATGGTGCCAGAACTTAAGGAGAGTGGGCCTGCTGGAAGGGACTGAAGGCAGGGACCCCATGGAGTATGTGGCCCAGATGATGGGAAACCTGGTGGGAAAGGACAGCTTCCCCAACCCGGCAGAAATAGACAGAGCCCATTGGTCGCTCTGGCCAAAACCCAAGGCCAGAGAGCAGCTGAGGGCAATAATTGCTAAAATGCACCGGTACCAGGACCGAAAAGAATTCTGCTCCCGGGGCAGGCAAGTAAGGACCTGTAACTGGGAAGGGCACCAGATCAGGATATATCAGGACATTGGTGCAGACCTGGCCAAGCACTGGGCGGAGTTCAGTAAAAGAGCAAAGTGAAGTTTGGGATGCTGTACCTGGCTAAACTCTGGGTCACATTCCAGCGCAGGAAGCTTTTTTTCATGACCCCTGCTGACGTGGACAAATCTGTCCCAAGAAAATGGGCTTGGGAAACAGCAGCAAAGACAGCAGTGAAAAGATCACCCGAAGGGACTGAATTAACCTGAAAGATACTTTGCACGGGACTGCAGTGCCTTGCTCGGAATACGGGAGCCGAAACGTAGGAAGGAAGGGACGAGGGCAGCGGAGCACAGAAGAGGGTAAAGAGGATAGCAGGAGGGGAAACCACATTGCGGGCGAAGGGTAGACACATGACCGACCCCAAAAGGGGGGCCACCACACTAGCAGGAAAGCTAGTGCCAGGAGGTACGAGCGAGAGGAGGGCTGTGGCACATCTCCCACAGAGGAGAGAGCGCCTGACAAATGGGGTGTACACAACACAATGGGGGGGTACACAACACAATGGGGGGACAGCTAGGGGTAAAAGGGGAAGGAGAGTAGAGAATGGGGACAAAAATAGGAGGGGGGGGAGAAGACAAGGGGGGATAAGAATCATAGGGAAAACATAGGGACAAGGATGGCAAGGGCTCTCGGCTGGCTAAAACAGGCCACATGTGGCAACATGGAATGGCACTGCAAGCAGCCACTTTGGAGGATCCCTGAACAAATGGGAACCCTGAGTGCAGGGGCTCACCCACATGATGAACATATAGTTGTCGGCCATGTTGGGCGGCCCAGCAACAAAGGGAAACCCCGGAGTGCAGGCACGCATCCACCAGGTATGTTTGATTGATCCCGCAAGGGGGGGGTGGAGGGGTGGGGGTGGTTGGAGACAAAAAAAACCCCCACCAGGATAGTCACCTCGAACGTCAGGGGACTCAGCAGCCCAGTGAAAAGATCCAGAGTCTTCGCCCACTTCAAAAGTATGAAAGCTGACATAGTCTTCCTCCAAGAGACGTACCGGAGGGAGAAGGACCAACTGCGTGTAAGGAAGGGCTGGTTGGACTAACTACCATTCCTGCTATGGGACGAGAGCTAGCGAGGTGGCCATACTGTTAAATAAGAGGACCATGTTTACTGCGACGAGGATGGTTATGGACCCAGGGGGAAAGTATGTCATTGTCAGCGGTGTTCTGGACAGGGTACCAATGGTCCTTGTCAACATGTACACACCCATCTGGGACGACACAGAATTTATAAAGACCTCAGTGGAAATCCCCAACATCGATACACACCGACTTATCATGGGGGACTTTAACTATGTACAGGACCCATGGATGGACAGGTCGAACCTCAAACAGGGAGGACCTCTAATATGGCAAAGGAACTCAGCACATTCATGGAGCAGATGGGGGCAGTGGATCCATGGAGGTTCACCCGTCCGGGGAAGGAGGAGTTTGCCTTCTTCTCCCAGGTACATAACGTATACACCCGGATTTAATTCAGTGCATACAGGGATAGTAAGAGTGGAATACTCTGCGATCATAATCTCCGACCACGCTCCACACTACTTGGATGTGAGGTTGGAGTTGGGCCGTTCCCAATGCCCCCCCGATGGAGACTGGACAAGGGCCTCCTGGCCAACAAGGCTTTCTGCAAGAAAATATCACTGGCCATAGATGAGGTTATTATTAATAACCGGAATGGGTGGGTCTCACCTGCTACGCCCTAGGAGGTGCTGAAGGCTGTGATCAGGGGTGCAATTATTGCCTACAAAGCATAAAAGACAGGGAAGAGAGGGTAGCTAGGCAACAGCTAGTCGACTCCATACTGGAGGTATACTCCATGGGCCAGATCGTAGAGCTACTGGTGGAGAGGGAAAAGCTACATCTGCTCTTGATGAGGAAAGCAGTGCACCAACTCAGCCAGGCATGGGGAACCCTGTGCAAGCATGGAGAAAAAGCCAGCCACCTGCTGGCTCACAGCTGAGAAAGCAGGCAGCCACGACGGGAATAGCACAGATTAAAGACAGCAGAGGCAAATTAGTAGCGGAGTTGGAAAACGTCAACGACACATTCGAGGCCTTCTACTGGGGACTGTGCACCTCTGAGCCCCCATAGGGGATGATGCAGTTCCTCGATGGATAGGACATGCCAGTTGTGGGGGAAGATAGATAACTGGGGCTGGAAGCCCCACTAGAACTGGGAGAAGTCATGGAGAGCATCAAATTCATGCAGACGGGGACAGCGCCGGGAATGGATGAATTCCCGCTGGACTTCTACAAAAGCGTGCGATGGCACTGGCCCCGCACCTGTGGGAGATGTTCACAGACTCTCTGGCGAGGGGTACCCTGCCACCTGCGCTGGCACAAACCTCAATCTCGCTGATACTCAAAAAGGGCAAAGACCCAACAGAATCTGGGTCCTATAGACCCATTTCACTGCTCAATGTAGATGCAAAAATACAGGCCAAGATCTTGGCTAGGCGACTGGAGAACTGTGTACCAGAAGTGGTGACAGAAGACCAGATGGACTTTATTTTTTTTTTTAGAAAATATTTTATTGAGGCATTTATAATTTTAACATTTTAAACAACAGAGATCCAATACACGCAAAAAACGCACAATAACATACCCAACTCCCCCCAGCCCTAAACCCTAACTCTCCATACATTAGATTCCCTGCCCTTATTCATCACTTCCATGTCTCTCCCTCTCCCTCCTGCTGACGGTCAATTCTCCTTGAAGAAGTTGATGAACGTCTGCCACCTCCGAGCGAACCCCTG
This sequence comes from Scyliorhinus torazame, assembly GCF_047496885.1. NCBI lineage: Eukaryota > Metazoa > Chordata > Chondrichthyes > Carcharhiniformes > Scyliorhinidae > Scyliorhinus > Scyliorhinus torazame. Next base: position 241,513,968 of record NC_092708.1, on the reverse strand, counting down.
TAATGAACCCTTTAAGGCAAACTTAATGTTCTCTAGCCTAAGAAACTCTGCCATGTCACTGATCCAAACTCCCGACTTTGGAGGCTCCGAGTCCCTCCATCCCAGCAAAATCCATCTCCAGGCCACCTGGCAAAGGCCAAAAAATGGGCTTTGTTAAGGGTAGACAGCAAACCTCGAATATCAGGTGCCTGCTGAATGGGATAATGACCCCATGCAGGAAGAGAACACCAGAGGTGATTGTTATATTTCTTTGTGTAATATATATATTACTCTTTTGAACCAACCGAGTTGTTGAAATGAGCAGTAGTCTTCTTGCAAAGATAAACTAATTTATTGAGTAATATAAATAAATATCGTGAGTTCTTTTTACTTAATACTCTACTAGTAAAACAAAGAAACAATTGTAAAGGTAACTAATTAAATTACACAATACAATGCTTTGAGAACTAATAACAACTTCTCTCTCTAGCTTTCCTATGTCTGTTCTCTCTGCACTCCTGATACACACTCCTTCAGAAAGAGCGGGAAAGCTATTAATATAGGTCCCAGTGAGACAACTAGTGTTCAATTGCCTGTACTAGCATTACATATATTGATCATGTGTATTGATATACAGAGATCACAACATCCCTTTTGAAAAAACATTTTCTTGCAAATATTAAAAGAAAATTTTACATTTGAAATGCAGCGGTTACATAGTACAGCAATCATTAGAATTATGCAAAAGTTCACAAATTCAGTAGATTTGGTCTTCTACTTCTCCTTGTGGATCTTCTTAATCTCAAAGGTGATGAAGAAGTTTTAATGTCCTTGTTGATTGCCAGATTGGAATTTAGTTGTTGTTCAACTTGCTTATAAATTGTGTGATGTAAGTCAAGATGAGGAAAAATCTGTGTTTGATCTTTGACTTGAAGTAGATCACGATGATTTCTTCTATAGATGTTACCATCTGAAGTTTTAATCAGATAAGATCTGCGACAGAATTGCCCAATGATATGAGCAATGTCAGACCAACCTCCTTCAGGAAGTCTGAATCGAACAGTATCATTTTCTGTTTCAGTCTCTGTTGCTGAAGTTTCTTCACACAAAAATGTTGTTCAGGATCAGGAATATGTAGTTGAGGTAGAGTTGTTCTTATGTTCCTGTTAAATAACATGAGCTGGAGATAATCCTGACGATAACGGTGATGATCTATAAGTAAGTAGTGCTAAATAGAAATCAGATTGTGAATCTTTTGATTTTCTCAGTAACTGTTTAATTATATGGACGCCTTTCTCAACCTTCCCATTGGACTGAGGGAAATGAGGACTTGAAGTGATGTGTTGAAAATTGTAAATTGTTGAAAATTCTTTCCACTCATAACTCTAAAAACATGGGCCATTGTCAGATATGACATACAAGGAATACCATGCCTGGCAAATATTTCTCTGCATGCTTTGATTACAGTATTGGATGCAAGATCACTCAACTTCATGACTTCAGGAAACTTTGAAAAATAGTCAATGACTAAAATATAATCCTTGCCCAATGAATGAAAGATATCGATACTCACTTTCACCCATGGTGATGTAACGATTTCATGCTGTTGCAGTGGTTCCTTGCATTGTTGACTCTGATGTGTTTGACACATTGAACATGATGATATCATGTCAGAGATATCTTTATTCATACCTGGCCAATATATTGATTGTCTGGCACGGCGTTTACATTTCTCTATGCCTAGGTGATCTTCATGAAGTCTAGTAAGCATTTCTGACTTCATACAGTCTGGAATGACGATTCAATCCTGTCTCAGCAAAATACCATCCAATATAGTCAGTTCAGACTGTAGGCACTGGTATTGTGGACAATGACCTTTGGGCCATCCATGTTGTAGATGATGTATAACTTTGGTCAAGCGGCATCTTTCTGTGTTTCTGTTCAAATTTGTTGAAGCTTTGAATCAGAGGCTGGAAGTAACTCTCTGAAAAGTTGCAGGTGAGAATCAATGTCATTGATTGATTCCTCTTGAAGAATATCAGTGTTGATGGATCTGGACAGGGTTTCAGCTATAACTAAATCTTTACCTGGAATATCTATAAGATTAAAATCATATTGGTGCAATTTCATCATAAGTCGTTGTAGCCTTGGTGTTATCTCATTTAAATTCTTTTCAATGATGTGGACAAGTGGATGATGGTCTGTCTCTACAGTAAACCTGGGTAAGCCATAAACATACTCGTGGAACTTGGAAATTCTAGTCACAAGGCCAAGACACCCCTTTTTAATCTGGGCGTACCTATACTCAGTCACAGTCATGGATCTGGATGCGTAGGCTATGGGAACCCATTCATTGAAATGGTCTTGTTGAAGTAGAACTGTACTTATGCCATTTTGACTAGCATCAGTTGAAATTTTGGTGGGCCTGGTCGGGTCAAAGAAGGACAAGTTGGGAGCTTGGATCAACTGTTGTTTCAGATCTGTCCATTCTTTAGTATGACTCGGAGTCCAGTAGAAATCAATATTCTTTCAGATCAGCTGACGTAATGCAGTTGTTCAACTGGAAAGATTCTTTTTTTAAAAAAAATAATTTAGTGTACCCAATTAATTTTTTCCAAGGGGCAATTTAGCGTGGCCAATCCACCTACCCTGCACATCTTTGGATTGTGGGGGCGAATGTGCAAACTCCACACGGACAGTGACCCAGAGCCGGGATCGAACCTGGGACCTCAGTGCCGTCAGGCTGCAGGGCTAATCCACTGCGCCACCGTGCTGCCCTTACTGGAAAGATTGTTGATGACCTTCCCTAGAAAGTTGACAAATCCTAGAAAGCGTAAGACTGCTTTCTTGTCTTGCGGTATTTGCATTGACTTGATAGCTTGTACTGTGTCTTTGTCCGGCTTGATACCATTGGCTGTAATATTGTCACTTAAGAATTTCTAAGAAGAGGCGGCAAACCTACATTTAGCTTGGTTCAGCTTTAAACCGTAGTTGTGTATTCTCTTGAACACTTCTCTAAGATGACTCATGTGTAAAGCAAAAAGTGCAGAGGATACCGGAAGTCTGCAGAAGGATTTGGATAGGTTAGGTGAATGGGCTAGGGTCTGGCAGATGGAATTCAATGTTGCCAAGTGTGAGGCTATCCATTTTGGGAGGATAACAGCAGAATGGATTATTATTTAAACGGTAAGATGTTAAAACATGCTGCTGTGCAGAGGGACCTGGGTGTGCTGGTGCACAAGTCGCAAAACGTTGGTGTGCAGGTGCAACAGGTGATTAAGAAGGCTAATCGAGTTTTGTCTTTCATTGCTAGAGGGATGGAGTTCAAGACTAGGGAGCTTATGCTGCAATTGTATAAGGTGCTGGTGAGGCCACATCTGGAGTATTGTGTTCAGTTTTGGTCTCCTTACCTGAGAAAGGACATATTGGCACTGGAGGGAGTGCAGAGGAGATTCACTAGGTTGATCCCAGAGTTGAGGGGATTAGATTATGACGAGAGGTTGAGTAGACTGGGACTGTACTCATTGGAGTTTAGAAGGATGCGGGGGGGATCTTATTGAAACATATAAAATTATGAAGGGAATAGATAGGATAGATGCGGGCAGGTTGTTTCCACTGGTCGGGGAAAGCAGAACTAGGGGGCATAGCCTCAAAATAAGGGGAAGTAGATTTAGGACCGAGTTTAGGAGGAACTTCTTCACCCAAAGGGTTGTGGATCTCTGGAATTCCTTGCCCAGTGAAGCAGTTGAGGCACCTTCTTTAAACGTTTTTAAGAAAAAGATAGATACCTTTCTAAAGAATAAAGGGATTCGGGGATATGGTGTACGGGCCGGAGAGTGGAGCTGAGTCCACAAAGATCAGCCATGATCTCATTGAATGGCAGAGCAGGCTCGAGGGGCCAGATGGCCTACTCCTGTTCCTAGTTCTTATGTTCTTATGTTCTTCTGGTGTTGTAGACCAGATGATTATGTCATCTACATAAACACGAATGCCTTCCAATGTTCTCTGTCATTTGTTCCATTGTACAATGAAATACTTTTAATGCAGAAATGATTCCGAAGGACATTCTGTTGAAACAATTCCTCCCGCAAGATGTGTTGAAGGTACAGAGGAGCTTGCTGGAGTCATCAGGCTGCATCTGCAAAAACCTTGTGAGGCATCGCGTTTGGTAAAAATTCTGGCATTGGCCATTTCTGATGTGATTTCCTCTCTCTTTGGTATTGGGTAGTGTTCTCTTCTAATATTACGATTGAGATCTTTAGGATCCATACGAATTCTAATGTCACCTGTTGATTTTATGACACAGACTAAGGAGCTAACCCAGTCAGTCAGTTGTGTTACCTTTGATAGGATATCTTATGATTGCAATCTTGTTAGTTCAGCCTTCAATCTGTCTCTGAGAGGAGCAGGTACACATCTTGGTGGATACATCACAGGCTTGGCATCTTTTTTCAAAAGCATCTTGTACTGATATGGTAGTGTTCCCATGCCTTGAAATACATCAGGGTATTCATGTAAAAGTTGCTGGATGTCTTCTTTAAGTGTAACTGATTCACAAGTATTGAGGAAAATTCTTTGGATGAGCTGCAAATCCTTGAGCACCCAGTAGTGAAGAACGATTGACATCCACTATCTCGAATCTGATTTGTTTGTGAATGTTCCTGTTGGTGGCACTCAAATAACACAAACCATGTGAGAAAATTGGATTGCCATTATAATCTTTTAATGAACACTCTGGAGGAATTATGCCATAGCGACTTTTAATCATAGGCATATCTTTGCAATTGAGAATTTATCATAGAATTTACAGTGCAGAAGGAGGCCGTTCGGCCCATCGAGTCTGCACCGGCTCTTGGGAAGAGCATTAAACCCACACCTCCACCCTAGCCCCGTAACCCAGTAACCCCACGCAACACTAAGGGTAATTTTGGACACTAAGGGCAATTTAGCATAGCCAATCCACCTAACCTGCACATCTTTGGACTGTGGGAGGAAACCGGAGCACCCGGAGGAAACCCACGCACACACGGGGAGGACGTGCAGACTCCGCACAGACAGCGACCCCAGCCGGGAATCGAACCTGGGACCCTGGAGCTGTGAAGCAATTGTGCTATCCACAAGGCTACCGTGCTGCCCCAGATACGCTGAAGATACGCTGAAGCATATGTGTCTAATTAGAATGAGATTGGAAGATTATTAATACGGACAGTAGTCATCTATTCGTTGCTGACAACGTGGACTTCTTGATCCTTTGTTGCTTGAAGATCCTTTTAATTTTCGTGACGAGCTTTTTGTGTTGCTTGAAAATAATTTTTATTTTCGTGACAAGCTTTTTGTGTTGCTTGAAGATCATTCTTGCTTGCTTGCAGACTAGTCTTCAACCACTCCAATAAGTTGAAATCTTGTTGAGCATTGGTTTGTTCATCTTTGTCAACAGCTCTCACATTGTAGTTCTTTTTATGTGCAGAAGGAGAATAACGTGCGGATGATTGACACTGAGAAGCATAATGACTTAACTTGGAACATCTCAGACAGCGTTTTCCAAAAGCAAGGCAGTGTCCCTTTAAGTGGGTGTTGCCACACCTGTGACACATCATCACGTTGTCGCCATGACGTATTTGTGACATTCGTGCATGCGCAGACCTCTTTTGCGGAGTCGCGCATTTCTGTGCGACGTGCGCATGTCCCGAGTTGGAAAATGCATGCGCCGGGTAGCTACTGTTCCGAACAGTCTTCTGTGCTGCCTGCGACACCATTTTTATTTTCTCTGCCTCGTGGTAGACTTTCACGCCTTTTTCCTTGGGATGAAATTCTAAATACTGACTTTTGGTCTGGAGATGCATTTCTCTATCGTGATTTTCAACGTTAAATCATTTTGTCGAATTAAAGCTTCTCGTTCAGTATCATCAGTTATTCCATAAACAATTTGATCTCTTACAAGAGAATCATGAATATTCGCATAGTTACAGGTGTGAGCTAAGAGTTTGAGATCTGTAATGAAGTTATTCACCGGTTCACCAACTTTTTGGACTCACTTATGAAACCTGAATCTTTCTAAGATTTCATTAGTTTGCATCTTACTATAGTCATCGAATTTCGCAATAATTTGTTCAAACTTCGACTTATCTTCCCCAGCAGCAAAATTAAACAAATTATATATTTCAATTGCTTGCTGTCCTGCTAGGGACAGAAGCAAAGTGATTCATCTTGCACCAGACGCAGCGTTTAAATCATTAGCTTCCAGATAGAGTTGAAATTGTTGTTTAAACAACTTCTAATTTAAATTCAGATTACCAGTGGTCTTTAGATGGCTTGGAGCTTGCACTTGCGATGGCTTTGCCAGTTGATTCCGATTTTTGTCTTTTTTAAATTCAGATTTTCTTTACTAGTCTTTCTTAAAAGCCTAATTTATCCTGGTACCATGTTATATTACTTTGTGTACTATATATATTACTCTTTTGAACCAGCCGAGTTGTTGAAATGAGCTGTAGTCTTCTTGACCAAATAAACTAATTTACTGTGTAATATATATTCTTTTAATTTAGAGTACCCAATTCATTTTTTTCCAATTAAGGGGCAATTTATTGTGGCCAATCCACCTAGCCTGCACATCTTTGGGTTGTGGGGGCGAAACCCACGCAAACATGGGGAGAATGTGTAAACTCCACACGGACAGTGACCCAGAGCCAGGATTGAACCTGGGTCCTCGGCGCCATGAGGCAACAGTGCTAACCCACTGTGCCACCGTGCTGCCTGCTTTTATTGAGTAATATAAATAAATAGAGTTAATTTTACTCAACCAGTAAAACAAAGAAACAATTGTAGAGATAACTAATTAAATTATACAATCCAATGCTTTGAGAACTAATAACTTCTTCTCTCTCTAGCTTTCCTACATCTGTTCTCTCTGCATGCCAGCTACGCACTCCTTCAGAAAGAGCAGGAAAGCTATTAATATAGGTCCTGACAGTGAGACATCTAGTGTTCAATTGCCTGTACTAGCATTACATATATTGATCATGTATATTGATATACAGAGGTCACTACAGTGATCATCTCCTGGATGCAGAAAAGGCCCTGAACAGAGTCAAATGGTGTACCTCAGAGGGGTACTGGAGTGGTTTGGGCTTGGAACACGGTTTAATCGCCTGGATGAAACCCCACGGCGAGCGTGCGGACAAACACCACCAGCTCCATGTACTTCCAGCTGCACAGAGGCACAAGGCAGGGATGCCCACTGTCTCCGCTTCTGTTCACCCTAGCGATCGAGTCACTAGCAATCGTGCTCAAAACGGCAAAGAATTGGAAGGGGTCTGGAGAGGAGTCAGAGCGCACAGAGTCTCGCCATATGCAGGTAATCTGCTCCTTGATGTCGCAGACCCACAAAGCAGTATGGAAAGAATCATGGCGTTCTTGAAAGAATTTGGAGCCTTCTCGGGCTACAAACTCAACCTGAGCAAAAGTGAAATCTTCCCAGTGAACCTGCAGGAGAGAGGGCAGAGCTGGATGGAATGACATTTAGATCGGCCGGAAAATAATTCTGCTACCTGCGGATCCAACTCACACAACTGGACAAGGATCCACAAGTGGAACCTGACCAGCCTGGTAGAGAATGTTAAAAAGAAACTGCAGAGATGGGATGCACTCCCACTCTCCCTGGCGGGAAGGGTACAGACGATCAAGATGAATGTACTGGCCAGGTTCTTCTTGCTGTTTAGATCTGTACCGATCTATATCCCCAAGGCCTTTATCAACTCAGTAGAAAAAATGATCATGGCGTTTGTGTGAGGGAAGAGCCCAAGAATTCCCCAAAAACTGCGGGGACCTGTACTGGCAACTACTGGGAAGGCACGTTCTCCACTGGACGAGACAAGAGAAATATGTGAGGAAGGCTGAGCGTTTGAAAATGTGTGGGAATTGTGGAGCGAAGCACTGCACAGGGTCAACAAGACCTCCACTTGTGCAAGGCTAAGCCTAATGCAGCTGAAAGTGGTATACGCAGCACACTTAACCAGACCCTGAATGAGCAGGTTCTTCCCGGAGGAGGATGTGAACGGTGCCAGGTAGGCATGGCCGACCACACCCACATGCTCTGGTCATGCCACAGACTTGTCAGGTTCTGGACAGCCTTATTCGAGGCAATGTCCAAAGTTGTGAGGATGAGTGGTGGAGCCATGCCTGAAAGTGGCAGTCTTTGTGGTATCAGAACAGCCAGAATTTTTTAAGGGAAGGACATCTGATGCTCTAGCCAATGCCTCCCTAATCGCCCGCCGAAAAATCTTGCTCAGCTGGCGGTTGGCAGCATCACCCAAAGCTGTGGAATGGATGTCTGACCTGTCAGAATTTCTCCAAATGGAAAAATTCAAATTCACCATCCGCTTCAGCTTCCACCACAGCAGAGTCATCCTAAAGATGATTGGAAATTGTGGAACTCAGTGTCACGTCCAGAAGGCTGTAAAGTGTCTAATCAAAAGAGGGGATGTTTTTCGAGATTACATTGAGCCTCATTAGAACAATGTAGGAAACGAAGGACAGAGGGGGCAGGATGGAAGGGCTGGGCGGTTGTTGGGGGTGGAGGCTGGAGAATTAAGTGACAAGCAACGAGATGCTCAGGGTCACACTTGTGGACTGAACAGTGGGTCAACTGGAAATGCCTCAGCTGGCAGGAATAAAAGTGTGAATGAGAATTTCAGCAGTGGCGAAGAAAAGGTAGGGATGGGGAAAGATATTTTATTGGAGGTGGATATTGATGGTCTTGGAGATGTACTGCCCAGGACTGCACACAGTCACTTGAGGTTTAGCAGGCATCCAGGAGGGAAGAGGTTTAGGGGCTGGGATACAGAGCTCAAGACGGACCCAAATAAGATGGGTTTGGCGATGTTGAGGTGTTTAAATAATAATTTTATTTCAAACGAGGTCAACACCAAGAGTTTTGTGAAATCAAAGATGGAAGTGGAAAGGTAAAGCTGAGCATTATTGGCATACATTTTGAAATCTAATCCCATATTTATTGAGTGAGTTGCAAATGTGTGGCATATTGATCAGATATATGAGGGGACGGAGGACAGATACATATTGGCTGAGTCTATGAACATGGAAGGAAAGGCAATATAATATTGGGACTGATTGAAACGTAAATACGGCGGATTCTGGATATCCAAAATATTAACAGAAAATATGGTGAAAATATTCAGCAGGTCTGGCAGCATCTCTGTGACCTTTCATAAAATTTAAATTCTCTCTCCACAGATGCTGCCAGACCTGCAGAGCATTTCCAGCATTTTCTGTTACATTGGAATAGATAGGACTGGAGCTGAAGTTTCATAACATAAAGGTGGATCATGGACAGTAAATGGTAAAGAGGAATGATGTGGTCAACAGTGATAACGTAAGTATAAAACAAAAGACCAGACTATAGTCCAGTCAGCGGCAGGAGCACCGGGGCTGGGACAATATCTTTTTGGCAATCAGAAGCATGATCCCGCCGGAACCGGGGCATCCGGCAACTACCAGCCTCGCCGAGGAGACCCCAGCCAGGTGCTGTTCAATACCGGTTCACACAAAATGTAATCAGATGGAACGGTACCTTGTGGGGGGGGGGGGGGGGGGGGGGGGGGTGTCTCGCAGGTGATTAGAGGCTTCCAGGCAGAGTGGCACTGCTGGTACCGCCTGGGCACCTTGGCACTACAGGTGCCAGCCTGGCCCTGCTATATGTGAGTTGGGGTTTGGAGATGTCCAGGGATTGCGTCCGGGGGTCGCAAGATCGGGACGACATTTATAAATGGTGTCCCAATCCCTTCCTGCACAGAGGAGCTCGAGTGGAAATTATGCTGAGGCGCCCTGGGGGGTGGGAGGTCCTTCCTCACCAGGGCACTAAAAACAGAATGCTGTTAGATAGCATGGTCATTCCCCGCTAATCCTGCCCAAATTGGGATCTACTTATTTTAGTTAGATTGCGCCCTAGATTCCAGGATTTTAAATGTGGCTTAAATATGGCCCAGTCCTCAAGGTGTTATGTTATCAGAATAATATAATATTTTGGGCTTGTTTACTGTATGAAATACAGGGCATCAACCACCGATAAGGGACTGCGTAACCACGCTGTGGCTTCATTTATTAAGACTAAGCGCATGAGAGCAATTATACAGAGGTGGAAATCCTGCAGACATCAGGGCTTTGTGTGCTCTGCTCTGCTGGAAGCAAAAGTGAAACTAAGACTGGATCGCAGGACACATTTCCCTTCTAGCGATGTATTGCTGATATCCCTTAAAGGCATATTACACAAAAGAACATTACAATTTTCTTACAGTAACATTGTAACTTCTGATTGGCTTGAACACTTCATGCGGACAAACAAAAATGAGCACATTTGATTTGAATTGACTTGAAGGGCATTCGGACACCGGCTGGTGGACCACTGACAACCCACTATCCCTAATCTAACCAACTCACAAAGTGCTCTTGATACATCGTTCTGTTCAGTTCAGTGGAAATTATTTAAGAACAAACCTTATTAATAAAGCCTATAATTATTGAGTTTAAAAATGCGCCAAATAGCACATATATACAATAGAAATAATTTGGTGACGCTGTGGCGCAGTGGTTAGCACCGCTGCTTCACATCGCCGAGGACGCTAGTTCGACCTCGGGTCACTGTCCGTGTGGAGTTTGCACATGCTACTTGTGTGCAGGGCAAGTGGATTGGCTATACTAAATTGCCCCTTAATTGGAAATTTTTTAAAAAAGGAATAATTTTTAAAAAATCATTAATTGTGGTCATGCTCTTGCAAATGTTCATTACAGCACAAAAAGTCAATATTTTTATTGTACTCTAAGCTGCTATGTTGTAGGAACTCAGTTAGCCACCAATGAGTTGTAGAGTGAATTCATGTGCACTGAACCTGATAATAAGACTGACAATGAAACAAACCTTTCAAAGAAATTAGAAGCGTGTCACCTTATGGGGAAAATAACATGGAAACTTTTAAAACTTGTGGTTGAAGAACCATTCATCCCTGTCATCTTAAAGGAGTTGTACCAATAGAAGTTCCATGCTCACAGGTCAGGGCCATTCCATTAATGTACATATTCATATTGCCACGATAAGGCAGGAACATGTGGCTATTTATTATTCTACAAAGAGCGCGATTTAAGTGCATGAAATTTAGGTGCGACAGATACTGAATTTGAAATGTCGAAGACATAAAAGTTTGGTATAAACTCTGGTATTCCTCCTCATCCTCTGAGGCGTACATCAACATCAAAACATTTTGTTTAAAGTTTGCTTTGGAAACAGTTAAAGACCGAGGTGTAATCGCAACATAAATTCTAGCCGTCTGTGATGTTGCTGTTCCACGCGCCACAATGGCAGATGATCATTTTACAGGAATCAGCTTATTCTCCCTATTGTGCAAGCTTCCCACGTTCCCACATGAAAACATTGTCCCTCTAAACATAACACTGCTCTTTTCTTTTATCAACAAATATACAGTCTGAAGGTCTCTATCATAGTTGTGCATTATGCAGTAATGCTAAATTATTTCAAGTTCCTCAGTGGATTATACCATCTGCCCATTTTCTACAACTATAGCCAGCGGCCATGTCATTAAACCATTGCCGGTGCAAGACAGGAGTCATATATGAGCAATGTAATTTCAACTTGACATACAGTACAGCGCATTATTGCTTAATTTTTTTTTTAAGCTGGAGGCACCGCTGCATAACCCAAACCTTCATTCCAGTCAATGGAAACTTACCCTGACAAACTGGACAGCACTCTCCCTCAGGGATGTAATAGTTTTCACATTTCAGCTCTCCACATTCTGCTTTCGAACATAATGAGATCCCACCCCGACAGCGGCAGAACCAGCAAGCCTCCATGCGATACACCTCCCCATCTGTATACTCTGTGCCATTGTACACACATTTGCGAATGGTTTCTGAAAGAAATTAAAACAATAATATTTGAATGATAAGGGCGCATCTGCAAAATTTCACTCAAATACAATCTCCTGGATACGGGGGGGAATTTCATTTAAAATGCAGTATTTGGCCAACAGAGGTCTCCAGTACTGAATAACATACAGTCTACAACAAGTTCATTTTACAGATTGCCCCTATAGAGCACTACTCTGTTCTGGCAGCTTTGTGCAGCGAAGTGAGCAGCTTAAACAGGCACATTGTACAGGAAACTTTCCCAGAATTCTAACCAATTTAGAAACCTGTGCTATCATCATAACAACTAAACTATTTGTGTCCAAAAATTGTTGTGTTGTAAAAATAAAAAAGGAAAGGCAGAGACTTCCTCCTTAGAGCGTTTCTCATGACCACAAGACATCTCAAAGTGCCTTACAACCAATGATGTAGCATGCAATTTGTGCACAGCAATCCCCCAAAACAGCAATGTGATAATGACCCGATAATGCTGATTGAGGGATAGATATTGGCGAGGACACCAGGGATAACTTCACCTGCTCTTCTCCGAAGGAGTGTCACGGGATCCTTTACATACACGCGAACAGGCAGCTCGGTCCTTGATTTAATGGGTCATCGAAAAGACAGCACCGGTGACAGTACAGCACCCTCTCACTACTGCATGGATCTGCCAGCCTCAAGTCTTTTTGTGCTCAAATCCTGGAATGGGACTTGAACCTGGAATGTCGTGACTCAAAAGGGGAGTGTGCTACCAACTGAGCCATGGCTGACACTAAACAAAATAGCTCACTAATTTCTAGTGAGACTAATCAGTGCAAGCATTTGAAATGATATGGAACTCAAGACCCAAGCACACTTAAGCAACCTAAACTTGACTGTTTTGAACTGACCAGTGTAGGTTTCTCAATTCATACAGTTCCACCTTATTGAATCTTAGCTTTGTGGCACATGCAATGAAGATTTACAATATTCAAACCCAAGTTGAAATGTTGGTCTGGGTTGAGCAGATGCTGGGTTACCACATCTTATGATTAGCTTAATAAGCTTTTGGAATGAATTTAATTCCCGCAAATATATTGCTGATAAATAACTCTTAAGCCATCTCCAGACACCAACGCAAGAGGTGGCCTGTTCATCTTTGCAAAGCAAATTTACTGTTGATCACCTATATGCACCTGGTCTCAAAGGTAAGGCTGCACTTTGTAACTTACTCGCCAAACTTGAAAATAGGAAATTGATGAAGCCCCACTTGAACCACCAGCATAATAAACATGGAGATCATAGGATCCCTATAGTGCCTGTCGAGTCTACACTGACCGTTTGAAAGAGCACCCTAGCTACGTCCATTCTTGCACAGCCCTGTAACTCCACCTAATCTTTGGACACAAAGAGGGAATTTATCATGGCCAATCCACCTAACCTGCATATCTATGGATTGTGGGAGGAAACCAGAGCATCCAGAGGAAACCCACGCAGACATGGAAAACATGCAAACTCCACACAGATAGTGACTCAAAGCCGGAATTGAACCCTGGTCTCTGGCGCTGTGAGGCAGCAGTGCTACCCACCGTGCCACCTTGTGCTCTGTCTGCAATGCATCAAAGCAGACGAAAATCATTTGACTAGCTGAGAAATGTGAAGTTACCCTAATTCTCTGTAACTGTATTTCAGACCTCCAGCAACAGTTGAAATCCTTTTTTGGTGTGCTTTATACAAGAATAACGCTGGTATCACACAGGTCAATCAGTTGTGGAGAAAAGATAACACAGCGTTTTGTGCAGAATCAATTTCTGTTTCAGACTGTCAGCATTTTTAGACTCTTGATTTTTATTTAAAAAAATACAATTATAGCAACAGCTATTGCATTTTGAGCAAAGCACTTCAATAAACAAGATCAATTTACAGAAATTAGATGTCACATTGTAGCTATCGAGCCTCATGAATTGAACAGATATCCCAATACTGCTGCATATTCTGGTTCTTTATGTAACAGCAAAAGACAAACTGCATACAAAAGGCACAAATGGAAGGTTACAAATATTCCAAGCATGGCTTGCACAAAATGCTATGAAAAATTAAAAGTTATGGTAATTCATCAGAAAGTCTTGGGTGTGCAAATTCCAGGCAGTTCTCAGGGAGTGGAAAATTCACAATTCTTTTGAACTGCCTAATTCTGTGAAAAATGTTTGATGAACCCGTCAATTCGCTCTATTCAGTTTTCTTCTCACCGCATTCGCGGCAGTGAAAGCTTTTTTTTGTGGATGAGTGCCTGAGCTAGGCCGAGTGAAAACCACCTTTTCCAAAACCAGTGGCGTTTGATGTCAGCTTGCTGTCAGTGCATTCATGTGGGTTTAATCTGCAGTGGGCTCAAAAAGGGCAACACAAAAGATCTCGACACTGGTCAGAAAAGAACAGCAGACATTTATTATCAAAACACTGATCCTTTTCCTGTCAGCTACAATTAAGCTAGTACCAAGCGCTGATGGGAATTATTTTTCACCTTTCAGATGGAACAAAAATTCAAAACCTTTCCCAACATTGAACTGTTGAACTTTTCAGCTCAGGCATGTGACCAAAAAAAAAACCTGTTTAACTTTGCACTTTATTTCAAGATATTTCACTACCTAAGCAGTTTTACAGTGACTGGCCTAATAAAGCTTAGCAAGTCAATACGTTTATATCCACAAGAAAAAAAAACATAAATGGGGTTGCTATCACGTATCCCTAATTGATTCCTTTGATCTTCAAGTCTTGAATTCTGGTGTTTGTCCTTTCACTTCTACAGTTAATGAATTGCCTCATGATCTAGTGGCCCAAAACCTCTGCAACTATGGGGCCACATTTAGGTGCTGCCTCAAAGACTGAATTTGTCTGATCCCCTTTGCACAGCTACATTTCCGATCTGAACACTTGTCCCCTGTTCCAACTCAACCCACATGAATTCCAGTCAGATTTCCTCCCTGCCTATTTTTATGATTCATTTATGATTCCAAATATCTGTGTGATATTTTATTTGAGATTTCTGAGCAATTTGCAAACTCAATGTCTTATTTCAATAGCATCAGGTCAGTCCACGGCATTATCACCTTTCTCAAGAATTCCACACCATCCTTCAGCTCTACTTCCTTTCAACAATAAAAATAAATGAAGGGTGGAAGTTCTGCAACACAAAAGCAAGACAAGTCTGCACAGACTTGCAAACATAAATATCTACACGGGCAACCTCATTCTCCCAGTGTAAAGCAAAGTGTTTGTTCTGAGCATCAAAACTGGAAAAAGATCAACAATTTGATTTTTAATGTCCGGAAAGCAGCAGAGTTGGAGATGCCATTATCCCAAGGAAAAATCAGCAGGTGATGATTAATTTTAGCATCTTTTGTTATTTGCCTGGCGTGAACTCAGATCTGCAATTCTTTGCGGACAGAAAGAACACGTACACACATTGTGCCTATTTCAGCCAAACAGAATTAGTGATGGTCATGCTGTTTCTTTCCTCAGGCCCTTGGCCAATCAGAATCACGCTGCCTGATTTAAATTTTTAAACAATGTTTGGCAATTAACTGTCAGGTCACCGTCAACTGGTGCATTTTGCATGGCAACATCTCTCCAATTAGAGTCCACTTGCCAACTAATCGGGACGCTCTTCTCACACAGAATAAAGTTGTTGAATTCTCGGTATTCTTGCGATTGTCCTAATGAGTGCAAGATGAAAAGCTTCGATAAACGAGTCTTCTTTCAGCAAAATATCCACCACTAAATCTGCCTTGGTGGAAATAAGACAGCCTTGCATTGGATTCAATTTAGAAACTTGCCACTGAAGTATCTGGAGGCAGCTTTAAATAATTCATATTTCTTGCTTTCTGAAAAAAACTTCAGTTTTGATTTTCTTATACTAGACTGCGCTAACATTCATATAAGAATTATGATATGCTAAGTTAACCCAGTAAACTGATTTTTATTTAAAATCAAGATGGCCTATATTTGATGCAGAAACCTCAGTATATCGGGGCGACGCTCAGCATCCATCAGCCAGCAACGAAGAGCGGCGCAAGCGAGCGCCTGGGCAAAGGTCAAGGGGTAAAGGGCACACAAGATTTCCCTTGGAAAACCTTGGTTCTACCACTGCCGACTCGGTGGCTGGTGCACTGGTAACTACTACTGGGTTCCCAAGCCCCACATTCACATAAACAATTCAACTCTGTGGTTGATCAACTCTCCCCAGCCTCTGCCCCATTCTCACTCCAACAACCCCAACACCCTTTCCAACTCAACCATATCCCTCCTTTCATCCGACCTCCAAACCCCCTCCAATCTCCCCCAAACCGCCGAATCTTGCCTCTGCAATCCACCCAATCTCCACCTCTAACCTTCCCAATCCCCACTCCAAACTCCCTTCCAACCCCCCTCCACTCTCCTCCTCCAACCTCCCCACCCTACCTCTAACCTCCCCCCTGCCTCCCTATCTCTCCCCTCAAACTCCCCCCTCCAACCTCCCCACACAATCGCTCAATCAAAATGTGATCGATAGCCTTAATGCCCCCATTAATACTAAACATAGTTACCAACTTCATTTTCAAAGAGGTTTACCAGCGGGTGCCGAAAGCACCCATCTTTTTGAGGTGATTGGTTCCTTTTAACATGGAAGTCATGGTAATATAGCATACAAAAGGACTCTGGTAGCCATTTTAGATCAGAATTGGATGTGCTAATGCTGACTAATTCTATGGGTGATGGAACTGAAAATATTTCTAATTTTTTTGTGGTCCTTGGAGGAAAGGACCATCTAGGTTAGATTGATTCCTATTTCACTGTAATATACTTCAATGAAGAAAGACAACATATTTTTGTCTGCCAATATTTTGACTTAATGATGTACCAAAATAATATTTTTGTTAGGTAAGGGTACCAAGGGATATAGCGCTAATGCGGGTAAATGGTGATACAAATCAGAAATTGTAGGGTTAGCAAATTTTTATGGTTTATCTATAACAATAATTTTGTAGTATTCTTCTTTAGAACATGTAATGTCAAGGTTATACTACAAAGCACGATAGTTATCTTCACTGAAAATTGTTCATTTGTCGATAGTGAAGTGCGTGTGTGTGCAATGACATGTAGCTCACCCGGAAAAAAGGGAAGTTAAGCAGATGGAAGGAGGCCCACAAACTAATTCATTCAAGTCACTGCAATGGCAACAGACTATAATGTATTTGATGCATGTGAAAGATAGAATAGTTAAACTAATAGAGTTAATGTTTGCTTTATTATGAAATTGTTTTTCAAGACTATAATCTGATAAAAAAAACCTTTGTGTAAGAACAATGATAGAGATAAGATGGAGATATTAGCAGAAAGGCAGGATAATCCATGATCATAATGAAATGGTGAAGCAGGCTCGAAGGGCACAATGGCCTCCTCCTGCTTTTATTTTTTATGCATGTTAAGTTTCTATTTTTAATCTCACATTTTTCTGAGAGCTCTGTGCACTTGGCATCCATGAATTAGGAAACAGAATTGCGTATTTCCCAGTCTCCTTTACAAAGCTTTAGAAAGCTCACACCTGCTTCAGATGAGTGGACTTCCGAGCACCAGCGCAGGCCAGATCGGAAAATGGAGCAGGATGCAAATCCATTGACAACAGGTGCAGATAGGTCACACTTGTCCTTGTAACATATTGTAGAGATCATAACAAAATGCCGGCAGAGGCATCACAGGGATAAGGGCACGAAGCGGGATAATTAGAAAGTCCACTCTGGTGGATTCTGCACAGATATAGTAGTGCCTGTAGCATTTTCTCTGGGCTGCAACATACAAGATTGTGAACTTCTATAGATATGAGACAGGGTCAGTGACAACCCTCTTAGGATTGGAGACTACACTTCAGTTGATGGAAGAGGAAAGTTAAGTTTGATATTCATGTTTCTGCATTGCAATTCAATTTTTTTTTCTTTTTAAACATGTACCAAAGACAGTCCAGGGCAGAGTAAAAATATTCTTACAATGAAACTGTATGAATCAAGTTGGAATAGTGCAAAAGAACAATAATAAATTAAAATAATGAATTGCTTTCATAGCAAATTTTGAATCAAAATCTAGACTTGGTTTCATTACAAATATTTTTTTTTTGCAAAGGCAAATAGTCTCGCTATATCTGCTTCCAAAGATAGCCACGCTTCACTTTTAACTGGTTCACACTAAGATATGACATTAAACTTGCCGATCAATCATATTTGCAAGGATGTGTATGTTGATCAATCTGACATTCAGATCCAAAAAGGTAGTTTAGGTCCCCCCAAAACCAGACCACAATTTTGTGTTCTTCACAGCTCCAATTGAGACAAATGCTGACAATGGTCTCAGAGATTATTTGTATATTGCACGGACTAAATCAACAAAATGCTAACCCAACCTTTCAAAGGATAAACCAGAAAAAACATACAAAAATTTGAATTAAGAGCAGGAGTAGGTCACTTTGCCCCTCCAGCCTACTCCACCATTAAATAAGATCGTGGCTTATTGGATTTCTCCACATTCTCACCTACCCCCGATAACTGTTCAGCCCCTTACTTATCAAGAATCTATCTAGCCTTATAAATATTCAAAGACGCTTCTTCCATTGCCTTTTGAGAAACAGAGTTACAAAGATTCAGCACATTCAGAAAGAAAATTGTCCTAGTCTTAAATGGGCGACCCCTTATTTTTAAACAGTGACCCCTAGTTCTAGATTTTCCCACATGAGGAAACACCCTCTCTACATCCACCCTGTCAAGACCTCTCAGGATCTGATATGTTTCAATCAAAGTCGCCTATTACTCTTCTAAACTCTGGCGGATATAAGCCTAGCCTGTCCAACCTTTCCTCAGAGACAACCTTCCTTTTCCAGGTAATAACATTCTATTAGTTTTCCTAATTACTTGCTGTACCTGCATACTAGCCTTTTGCAATTCATGCACAAATTGAAATACAATATAACTTGATATTTTCACTTCGGTTATAAGTTTTGTTCAAGAAATAAGCAACTTATTCCATCAAGTAAATGGTTCCCATTTTTTACTGCAAATTTTCTCGCTCTCACATTCCTGCTCTCCTGCAGTACTCTCAGGCACGTATTCTTTTTGCTTCTCATACATCTCAGCACCTCAGACATCCCGGGCGGGATTCTCCAACCCCCCACCGGGTCAGAGAATCGCCGGGAGCTGGCGTGAATCCCGCCACCTCCGGTTGCCGAATTCTCCGGCACCAGATATTCGGCAGGGACGGGAATCACGCCGCGCCGGTCGGCAGCCCACCCCCGGCGATTCTCCGTCCCACAATAGGCCGAAGTCCTGCTGCTGTCATGCCTGTCCCGCCGGCGAGAATCAAACAACCTCTCTTACCGGCTGGATTAGGCGGCGCCGGCGGGCTCCGGGGGGGGGGCGCGGGGCGATCTGGCGCGGGGGATGCCGCCACGGTGGCCTGACCCACGATCGGGGCCCACCGAACCACGGGCGGGCCTGTGCCGTGGGGGCACTCTTTTCCCTCCGCCTCGGCCACAGCCTCCGCGATGGCCGACGCGTAAGAGACACCCACCTGCGCATGCACGGGGATGATGTCAGCAGCCGCTGATGCTCCTGCGCATGCGCGGACTTCCGCCACCTGCGAAGTTCTTTCGGCCCCGGTGCCGTGGCGCCAAAGGCCTTCCACACCAGCCGGTGGAGCGGAAACCACTCCGGCGCGGGCCTAGCCCCTCACGGTGAGTGTTTGGCCCCTAAAGGTGCGGAGAAATCCGCACCTTTGGGGCGGCCCGACGCCGGAGTGGTTCACGCCTCTCCATCCCACTGGGACCCGCCGCCCCGCTGGGTCGGGGACAATCCCGGCCCGCATTTCTATCTTTCACTTCAAGTTTGCTGTTTTTCTGATAACCTCTCCAGGTATTTTATTCCATCTTCCTTCTGTCTGAAAATTGCAAAGATAAGTACAGACACGTGACGTCATCTATACATGCTTCTTGGCAGCATTTGGCACCATCAGTCTTAGGTATGTTGGTTAATGTACTATGGCTCCAGTTCTTCCCAAACCCAAATATCTTCAGGCGCCATCTTTGTACACTGTTGGCCTGTGTGACTACTTGTTTTCATATATCAAGCCAATGTGACTTTTAATTTAAGTAGAAGCATGTGCGTGATTTAATGAGGTGAAAGACCCCTTTCATTTCCTTTTACTTGGCCACACATGCTGGGTAACCTAAAGGTGTTGACTTGTGCAAAGGAATTTTTATGTCACTGCGCGATAGAGCAGCTTACATGTCAAGCTTATCAGTTATTTCTGCTACTTTCTTGGTTGGCATTTGGCTTGTCTAGCTCATCCTTTCACAAAGGACGAATCAAGATCACACCCCAAAACAACAAGAGGGCAGCACAGTAGCACAATGGCTAGCAATGTAGCTTCACAGCGCCAGTGTCCCAGGATTGATTCCCCGCTGGGTCACTGTCTGTGTGGAGTCTGCATGTTCTCCCTGTGTCTACGTTGGTTCCTCCAGGTGCTCCGGTTTCCTCCCACAGTCCAAAGACGTGCAGGTTAAGTGGATTGGCCATGCTAAATTGCCCTTAGTATCCAAAAAGGTTAGGAGGGGTTATTGAGTTACGGGTATAAGGTGGAAGTGAGGGCTTAAGTGGGTCTGTGCAGACTCGATGGGCCGAATGGCCTCCTTCTTCACTGCATGAACTATGTTCTATGTTCTACCCAGCCTTCTGCAACTTCTTCTAGAATCACGTCCGCGTTTTTGCCTCATAACCAAACCAATAGAAATCAATTTTTGTTCTTTTCCGGATTTAAATGTATACTGTTAGTGATGGCCACTGTATACACCTATGCTACAATGCAAAAATGATATCCAATACAATGTGAATATTAATTCAGTCAACAGAGTTTTGATTTAATAACAGCAATAATGAATCTTCTCCAACATGGTATGGTTCTAGATGAGTTCAGAGGGACCATTTAAAAAAAAACAACTGCGTTTTTTTACAACTCACCCCAGCACTTATGTCAGTGATTTACATCTCCCTAAACTTGTCATAGATTAGCTAAGTAAATTGGCCAACTAGGTGCAATTTCTGTATTCCACCAGTACTTTCGATCTTGCAATATGTTCTAATAACTGAGCAAGGAAACTGTGAATGGGTTTGGAGTATATCAAATATACATTCTGGGCATGATCTTTCAGCTGTTCCCGGCGGCAGGATCTTCCGGTCCTGACGATCACGCATCCCCACTACGGGTTTCCTAGTGGCATGGGGTGGATTCAATGGGAAATTCCATTGATAGGGCGGGACCAGAAGATCCCGCTGCCAGTCAACAGCGGGCCACCCCCCACACTGCCGAGAACCTCTTCCAGAGAGTTCAAAAACATGTTGAGGCCTAAGCAAAATACTGCAAATGCCGGAAATCTGAAATAAAAACATCGAATTCTGTAAATACTTTGTAGGTCAGGCAATATTTGTGTATAAAGACACAGGAATAAAGTTGCAGGTTAATTACCTTTTGTTAGAATATAAATATAACATCAGTCCCTTTTCATGTCCATCCCTATTTATTAATCAAGGCAAGTATGAAGTTATTCAATATTTTACTGGGTGCTGTGATGGAAGAGTTAGGGTATGAGAGGGCTAAACCTCAAAGGAATGAGTAACTCTCTCTTCCTTTTATTTTTTTTAAATACACATCAGGTGTTCAGCAAAGTGGGATATAGAATGCTTAATCATTAATGTCACTCTTTTGAACTTCAATACATTGCGTATTTTCTATAAACTACCGAAGTCAAATTATTTTTAAGAATAAATTTGGAGCACTCAATTCTTTTTTTCCCAATTAAGGGGCATTTTAGCTTGGCCAATCCACCTACCCTGCACATCTTTGTATGTTGTGGGGGTGAGACCCGTGCAGACACGGGGAGAATGTGCAACAGTAACACAGGAGCCGGGATCGAACCCGGTCCTCAGCGGTCTGAGGCAGCAGTGCTAACCACTGTGCCATCGTGCTGCCCTCCGTGATCAAAGTTTAACCCTATTAACATGAAATGCGCAAAAGACAAAGTTTCTATTTTTTTGCAACATTACCTGGTCTGCACTCATACACGTCACAGCACTCTCCTGGTATCCCTGTTGCTTCGGAAAGTGGAACTCGTTGGTGAGCAAAAGGGCAATTGTCTTCTTTGCAGGCTTCCTTGTTACACTGGCAGGCACTTGGTGTTGGGCAGCACTTGCCTGGTGGTGTGTATCCTTTGATAAGTATTGAATCCTCAGGGCAAAGCGATTCAAATTGCACTGGGCAGCGCTCACTGGAGCAATCCAATGTGTCCCCTGAATAGAGCGAGAGGAACAATGTAAGAGGTTGTATCCTACTGAACTGTGAGTAACTGCAGTACAATATATCATTTTCAAATACAGATTAAAATACATACCATTAACTTAGACCGAGGCAAAGTGTCAATTCAGATAAAAATATATCAGTAACATATACAGCATTTACCATTTTGAGGACCACGGTTATTTGAACTATTGAAATAATCTACTCCTCCCATTTTTGTAACATAAAAGGTTTGTATCGGACCTCTGAAGGACGGGTAACATCAACTCAGCAACTAACATGCCAACACATTGGATTTTAGAATTAAGGGCATATATACAACTGTCTCATCTCTGAAACTCACTACAACACCTTGAAGTGGTGTTCAAGGTGATCACAATCCTAAAGAAAGCTAAATTATACAGATGAATTGATTGGCTTTTTAAAAAACTACTTGAACCTTTACAACTTTAATAACTTATGAACTTTGGAAAGGAATATTTGTGACACATAGTACTGGAGTGGTGGCACTGTGGCGCAGTAGTTAGCACTGCTGTATCACGGCACCCAGGACCCGGGCTGAATCCCGGCCGCGGGTCACTGTCCGTATAGCGTTTGCACATTTTCCCCGTGTCCACGTGGGTCTCAACCCCCACAAGCCAAAAGATGTGCCTGGTAGGTGGATTGGCCACGCTAATTTGCCCTTTAATTGGAATTTTTTTTAAAAAGTACATATTGGAGTTAAGGGACCCCTCTAATTTGTCACACTAATTGTGTGATATCCAGTATTGAACATGCAGCAAGTTGTTTCAGCTACAGTCTGCATGGAAATTTGTCCCAGCACAAGCTTAATTTCTGAATCAACGTATCCATCTTTCTTCATGACCACTGTCCGAGCCAGAGACTTCAGAAACTCGGCATTCTGCATCACCAAGTTGAGCGTCCTACTCCTATTACTGAGCCCAACTAATTTATACTATGTAACAGTTTCCATCTCCGCCACACCCCATCTTAAATGTTGCTGAAACCTCATCCACATTTTGCTTCCTGTTAGACTCACCTGTTCCAAAGCTTCCCTGACCAATCTCCCACTTTTTCACTCTCCGGAACCTTGAGCTCATCCAAAACTCTTCAGCTGACAGTATCGTAACTGTTCAGCTGTCATTGGCGGCATTGGCCTCAGTCCGGTACTGCCTAGATTTTCAGTTTATATCCTTTCAATTCCCCCCAGGACCTTCATATCTAAATAACCTCCTCCAGCCCTCAAAGCCCTCTGATATCTGTAAACACCTTCCCATTCCTGCTGCATATCTCCAATCAATTCACCATGGTCAGCAGGGCGTTCATAGAGTCATAGAGGTGTTTACAGCACAGAAAAGGCCTTTCAGCCATTACGTTTGGACCAGCCAAAAACAACCACCTAAGTATTCTAATCCCATTTCCAGCACTTGGTCCATAGCCTTGTTTGCCTTGGCTGCTTAGGCTCTCAAGCTCTGAAATTTGTTCCCTAAACTTCTTCACCTCTCCATTTTCTTCTGAAGGACTTTTTTTTTGACCTGTTACAACACAATCATCCATGCCTTGGTGTCAATTTTTTTGGGATAATGCGTCTTTGAAGTGCCTTGATATCTCTTAACATGCTAAAAGTGCTATATAAGAGCAAGTTATTGTTGAGTGGTCAGTGTATTGCGTTCAGGCGCTGAAATTTAGTTTCAAATATTAGCGAGGTGCTGTGTTCATTTAGGGGAAGATTTCCTGGCTGGGAGATGAGACCTGGTTCCATTTTTGCACCCACATGCTAACACCCTCAGGAAACTTATATACATCACATTCACTGCAGTTCAGAAGAATGAAGGGGATCTTATAAAAACCTATACAATTCGAACAGAACTAGACATAGAAGGATGTTCTCGATGGTGGGGGTGTCCATAACCAGGGGTCACAGTCTGAGGACACAGGGTAGACTGTTTAGGAAAGAGATTAGGAAAAATTTCTTCATCCAGAGAGTGGTCAGCCTGTGGAATTCACCATCACAGAAAACAGCTGTGGCCAAAACATTTGTTGGCGGGATTCTTCATCCCTCCAGCCAACCAATGGGGTTTCCCATTGTGAGCAGCCCCAAATCCCGGGCATGGGCACACTGCCGGTATAATGGAGGACCCCGACAGCAGAGAATCCAGCTCTGTATGTTTTAAAGAAGCCGTTAGATACAGCACTTGGGTGGGATCAAGCTATCGAGTTGGATGATCAGTCATGATCATATTGAATGGTGGGGCAGGCTTGCAGGGCTGAAAGGCCTCCTCCTGCTCCTATTTTTCATGTTTCTATGTTCTTTAATGTAGGTAAACAAGCATTAGTGTTTCTGAGGAATGTAATCAGACAAAATTTGACACTGAGCTTAAGAAAGAGTAACTAGAAGAGATGACTCAAAAGAGCGAGGTCTTAAATGAGAGGGGTGGTGGCATGATGCACCGCTTGGCTTCAGCATAAAAGTAGATTTGTTAAATTGTGCTTTTACCCCATGTAAATGCACATCGACAATACAACAATTTCCATTCCACAACTGCTGCCGAGCTTGGGACAGTTTTATGCTGCCCATTCGTTCTTCCTTAGAACGCAATCTTATTCATGAATGTCACAGAAGACTTTCATTCCAAGAGTTTGGGCTGGATTTAAAACCAAGTTTTAGAGAAAGGAAGGAAAGTATTTAAACTCAACTCTCTGGCTGATTATTAGTTTAATTTTTTGACTTTGAGCAATGCAGGGAATTAGGTTATACATAATGTAAAAGGAAGTTTCTGATAAGCAGATCTGGTGCTATCCTGGGATAGTCACAACAAAAACGGTCACAAGTAACCTACAAGGCATTGAAAAATGGTCATACATTTTCCCTGTATTAAATTCACATATACGCTGAAAACAAGTTTACACAATATGCTTCAGGCAAAATTAAGGAGATTGTTCAGTTATTTTTTATAATCGCAATATAATGTTGACCTAATCCAATTTAGACAATTACTTTACTTATTTAATTAACTGAAGCAGCAATAAGAACCTATTCCTTTGGCCATGTGGAACTAATACTGTGCACAGAACTCTGTGCATTTGTGTAAAAAGGCCAGCACACTATTTTGGATTTCTCAAATTTGCCGAGACACAAGTTCAAATAAGGAGAAAGTTAGAGAGCATACATTCTTTGGAAGATTTGCATCTTAAATCCATTTGAATTTGAACTCTAGCAACTATGCCTTAAAGGAACATTCCTACACGGGCTGCAGTCTTTTCTGACATGAAGTTATTGAACAGCACTGCTTTTGCAAATCTGTTCAATTAATGTTAACCGTTTCCTTCTCTGGACTGTAATAGTCTGCCAGCTGTCAATGAAGGAACCAAATTCAAAAGGGAAAACACCTCTCCCGCAAAAACACATGGGCATTACAAGCTTAGTAATGTACAAGCACTGTATCTGTGTCCATGAAGTAGTCACTGTCAAGTAATTGGCTCATTTGAAGCACATACATGTAATTCCACCTCACCATCCCATCTTTCTAGTTGTACACTTTCAATATTAGAATTGTGCCAGGAATTAGTCATCTGTTGCCTTCAACATGAGGCCAACAATGTCTTTCAGCTATAAAAGAAAGGCAGGACTTGCATTTATATCAGCACCTTTCCCAACAAATGACATCCCAAAGTATTTCACAACCAAACCAATATTTTCAAGCATACTTCCTGCTGTGACGTAGGAAACACAGCAGGCAATTTGCACATAGCCGAATTCCACAAAGGGCAATGAGATGAGAATTTGTTTTAGTGATGTTGGTTGAGGGTTAAGTACTGATTTAGACACTATGGGATCTTTTGCATCTATCCAAGAGTGTAGGCAGGGTCTCAGCTTAATGTCTTTTCTAAGAAACAAATTGCTGGAAGTGCAGTCCCTCAGTACTGTCCTCTGGTCTGGTGTCAGCCTTAATTAGAAGTTCAATGGCACAAAACTCAGATGGGACGATGAAGAGTAAGCAAAGAGGCAGCCTCACAAGAGCTTTATTGGTCAGAATGTCAGTGGACAACTCAACCGTCTGCAATAGCTCGAGTCAAATGGCTCAATTCAGGATGGAATACTCTTAATTCCCCTGGATGAGTGCAGTTCCAACAACACTCAAGAAGCAGAACAGAGGTGATGGTGTAGCGGTATTGTAACCAGATTAGTTGCCCCAGGGTATATATCTGGGAACCTAGGATTGAATCAAATAAAAATGTGGAACTAAAAGTCCAGTGATGATCACAAAACCATTGTTGCAAAAACTCATCTGGTTCACTAATGACCTTTAGGGAAGGAAAGCTGCAGGGCAGCACGGTGGCACAGTGGTTGGCATGGCTGCCTCACGGCACCGAGGTCCCAGGTTCAATCCTGGCTCTGGGTCACTGTCCGTGTGGAGTTTGCACATTTTCCCCGCGCTTGCGTGGGTTTTTCCCCCACAACCCAAAAATGTGCAGGGTAGGGGGATTGGCCACACTAAATTGCCCTTAATTGGAAAAAATGAATTGGGCACTCTAAATTTTAAAAAAAGGAAGGAAATCTGCCGCCTGAACCTGTAGGATCCAGCTCAGGTGACTCTTAAATGCCCTCGGAAATGGTACACCATTCAGTTCAAGGGGCAATTAGCGTGGCCCAGCCAGCAACATCCACAACCCAAGACAAAACACCTTGTTTCAACTGCTTTGACTTGGGTTAGTTACTAGAATATGTAATGTGTTCTGCAAATATAAGAACCATCTAAAAAAGGATTTGCATTTAGTTTCATACTTAATAGTTTATCTTCACCATCAATACTTTCTTACTCTTGTATCTTCCAAGTTGCACTTTTTGGATATTTGGATGTATAACAGCACAAGGATAGGGCTGTAGGTGAAGAGATGGGAAGGCTTGACTGTATGTGCAATGTGGCAGCACCGTAAAAGAAAGTCGAGCAAGACAAAAGACAAGGTTGAAAGAGTCAGGCGCAATAAAAATAGCCAGATATAAATAACGCAGGGACATGGTTAAATAATTGGATCCATTTAAAAAAAAACATCATTCTTCCAAAATTAAAATCCTGGAAAAATTGGTGTGGAAAATGTGGCGATCAGCTTGAAAGAATCAAAGGAGGATTTGGCAAGCATAAACCTGCCTGCGAGCTACTTTGTCAGCTGTGGAAGATGGGAAAATTCTGAAGTACAGAGGTCAGCACTTCAAGCATACATAGAAACTATAAAAGGGGGACTTCCGGTGACGGCGGGCGGGAGGCAGCCACACATTGGAGGGCTCCCATTCGGGAACGGCATTTTCGGGGAGTAACGCCCGGTCCTAGGGCCAGCGACGGCAGTAAAAGTCGGGAGATAGCGCAAGCGCAAGGAGAAGAAGGATGTCGAAAATCACCAAAAAAACGGCCGGGAAAAAAGCGGCTGAAAGTCCGTTGGAGAGGGGAAAGGTCACCGCGGGGTCAACAATGAAAATGGAGGCTGGAGCACCGGGGAGGCCGCAGTGCTTACGGCTGAAGAACTAACTAAGGTGATGGCTGCGGAATTCCTAAAGCAGTTGGCGCAGATTGAGAAATGTATGGAGATGGTGAGGAAGGAGATCAGGGAGGTTTTGAATGTGCTGGTGGAGGAGGCGGTTTCCCCGGCGAAGACGGCGGTGGCGAGTGCAGTGGCGGAGGTGCAAGAGCAAGGGGAGGCGCTGAAGGAAGTGGAGGAGACGGTATTGCAGCACGGTGATCAACTTGCCTCGATGGGGAAGGAGATGCGGAAGGTGATGGACACGAACAAGAATCTGCGAGGAAAAATGGAAGATCTGGAAAACAGATCCAGGCAACAGAATTTGAGGGTCGTGGGGCTGCCCGAAGGAGTTCAAGGACCGAAGCCGACTGAGTATTTTGCCGCGATGCTGGCAAAACTACTGGGGGAGGGGGAGGACCCCTCCCGATATGAACTGGATCGGGCTCATCGGTCGTGGAGGCCTGTACCAAAGGCGAGTGAGCCGCCAAGGGCAGTGACTCTGTGCTTCCGTAGGTACAGTGTGAAGGAGAAGGTCCTGAGCTGGGCCAAACAGAAGCGGGTGGTGCAGTGGGCTGGAGCTGGTATACGTGTATACCAGGACTTTACGGTGGAGCTGGCAAAGAGGCGGGCTGCCTTCAACCGGGTGAAGAGGGCACTGTACATTGGCAAGGTGCAGTGCGGCATTGTATATCCAGCGAAGCTGAGGGTGACTTACAAGCTCAGGGACTTTTATTTTGGAACGGCGGAAGCAGCGGAGGAGTTTGCGAAAGCAGAAGGACTGTGGCAGAACTGACAAATTGAGGAATGGTCATGTGCCGATGTAACCTCATGACTGTATTTTCTTCTTTTGTTTTGTATCACTGCGCGCAGGTGTAGAGGCTAAAGGAGCCAATGTTGCATATATTTGGACAAGGGAAGGGACGGGACGTTCACTCGAAAGGAGGGCTCTTTGGGGTGTAGGTGGATATGCGGGGTTTGTGTGCTAAAAGGGGATCTTTGGGCTTTCCTAAGGCCGGGCAAGGGGGAAAGGGACCCGGGTGGGGGCCTCCACGCTGGCCGGTTTAAGCCGGCCAGTGAATGGGAGTGAGGTGGGAGAGGGGCTGTGGCCATCGGAGCCTGACAGAACGGGGTCCGAGTGGTCTAGCCGGGGTGGAAAGTTGGAGGGAGGGAACCGAGGTTGGGGGAGGGAACTGAGGTTGGGAGGAGGAGTTTTACAAGAGGCATTGGACGGGAGGAGCTGGAGGCTTGGGGGGGGGGGGGGGGGGGGGGGGGGGGGGGGAGTACAACTTTGGGTTATCATGTACGGTACTCTCTTAGAGGCTGGATGGCGTTGGTTGGGGGGTGGGGTTGGTGGGTGGAGAGCCGTGTAGATTAAGGGTGACTACGGGTAATCCCTGATTCCTTTTTGTCATTTGTTTATGTAAACAGGCGGGTTGGGGATTGGTGGGCGGATGGGATCGTTGTTATTATGGGGATTGACATATCTTGTTGATTATTGTTTATTGTTGATGGGTGTAAATGTGGGAGAAAACGTGAAAAAGGAGAATTTAAAAAAAAGGAACTATAAAAGGGGACGAAATTTGGTAGACCTGCAGAAAGGCAGCACAGTAGCACAGTGGTTAGCACTGTAGCTTCACAGCATCAGGGTTCGATACCTGGCTTAGGCCACTGCCTGTGCGGAGTCTGCACGTTCTCCCCATGTCTGCGTGGGTTTCCTCCGAGTGCTCCAGTTTCCTCCCACAAGTCCCGAAAGGCGTGCTGTGCTGTTAGGTAATTTGGACATTCTGAATTCTCCCTCCGTGTACCCGAAAAGGCACCGGAATGTGGCGATTAGGGGATTTTCACAGTAACTTCATTGCAGTGTTGATGTAAGCCTACTTGTGACAATAAAGATTAATTTAATTTTAATTTAAGTGGGAGAATGATCAATGGGAGCCATAATCAATAGAACCGAGATGCAGCAATGTGAGAATACACAAAGCATGGCCTCAATGAGAGTGACAGGCTGGAAGAAGCAATGGGAGGCAAAGCAGAGATGGTTTGATGAATTTCTAATTTACCAAAGGTAAATGCCCAATGTTTCTTATTCACATGTTTATAAAGTTTGCAATTGTGGCTGTTAGGTCACATCCTTTTATGGGATGTGGGTGTCACTGAGCAGGTCAGCATTTGCTACCCATCTCCAATTGCTGCAACTGAGTGGCTAACTCGGCTATTTCAGAGGGGCAGCTACATTGCTGTGGTTCTGGCGTCACATGTAGGCCAAACCAGGTAAGGACGGCAGACTTCCTTTGCGAACAACTTTTATGACAATCAAGGAGAGTTTCAGGGTCACCTTCATGAGACTAGCTTTTAATTCAATATTTTTTAATGTTATTATTTTTTAACTGCTTTCGATGGGCATGGGATGAAGGTTGGGTGGGGGGGGGGGGGGGTGAGCTGTTTACCCTACCATAATATATGGCCCACAGGCACTCACATAGACACTCACACAGGCAAAAATAAGATAAATTCACAGAATTAAATACATATAAATGCACTTTTGGCCATGCATCAGATTCACAAAAGCAACTTCTCAGATTAAATAAAACTAGCAAGAAATTACTGATAGGACAGAATATGCACCTGGAGTTGATGTGACTGTAGTGGATAGTGTTAATGCCAACATGTAAAATTAAGCACATGTTGGAATCTATTAATAGAATGAAATGATTTTGAACCAGTAAAATAATCACTGTTTTGTCGTCTCCCCCCCCCAGAATTACAACTACCAATGGTTGGGTTACAAATCTGAAGGCCTGGTTAATACTTAAACTGCTGCATAATTACTGTGTGACAACAAAATAAAGTTAGGTTATGAAAGTATCCAAATCAGGATTAACTCAGCAATTTTGACAAGAGGTTGTTGGTTAAGGCTGTGGGGAGGGGATGAAATTTGTTTGAGTAGCGCCGCTTCAGCCAATTCCCATTGATATCATTGAGGAACATCGCACAGGTAGTGGCCAGTGGCACATTCCATCCTCCCAGGATAATCAATGTAGTTTGCAGCATTGCAGGAATGAATAATCCACACCACCCCCACACCACCCCCATTTGGTTCACTAATGCACTTTAGGGTAATAAATCTGACTTCCTTATCTGTGACTTATAAGTGACTCTGGATGCACAGTTATGTAGTTGATGCTTAAACTGCCCTCTGAGGTGGCCAAGCAAGCCACTCAGTTTAAGGGCAATGAGGGATGGACAACAAATGCTGGCCTTGCTAGCAATGCTCACATTGCATCGAAGAATTAAAAGAAAATCAGGAATATTGTGAGAATCTCACTGAAGATTATGGCAAGCACCTTCCTAATCGCATCAATTATTCCCAGATCAGGGGCATGATTCAAGGATCTTGTATCCCCGATTTGATGATGCAACAAGGCATCATCAAATCTCACGAGATGCCTCTTGCAAGATTTGCATCACTCGGAACGCCTTGCGAAATCTAACGAGATCAATATACTCAAGTGGCCATTAGGCTCATTTAAATATGTTGCCGCCCAATTCTCCCTTGGGCGTGGAACGACCGTCTGCACCTGGCCATGCACTGTTTAGCAGTGGTCCACACAAACATGGACCAGGTGTAATGACACCTGGGAGCGTATCCCATGCTATCAGAGGCCCCCAGATGGTCGGGCTCTGGGCAGGGTGATACCCTGGCACTCCAGCTGGCACCTGGGCACCTTGGCATTGCCAGCCTGGCACCTTGGCACAGCCACCTTGGCACCCTGGCAGTGCCAAGGTGCCAGGTTGACTGCGCCAGGGATCGGGCCCAGAGTGCCCTGCCCTCAAGACTCCCTAAAAGGATGTTAGGGCGTTGGGGGGCCCGGAGGCCATGGGGGGGTGTTTGCAGGGGGGTTGAGTGATTGGGGGTTTAAAAACGGCTTTGGCAGGGCTTTCCCAACAGAGGCCAGAACAAACAACAGAGTCCCATTTGATAGTGGGGTCGTTCTTGACGCTGCAGGCTCCAAGAAAGACCCTAACTATATCTGCTCAAAATGGGAATCTTTTTTGCACGTTAAATCACGTTTTGAATTATGACTTCTAAATCCTGCTTGTTGTGGTCACTATAGACAGAAAAATCGAATGGATGGTGGCAGCTTATGGCAGTGCAGCCCACTGATCATTGGACTAAAATTTGGAATTAGCACATTTTAAGTCGGTTTAGAAAGGCAAGTGGCAAAGAGGCAATGATCTTGACTGTATCAAGGCAGAAAAGGAACAGGATTCCAGAACCACTTCATGTACATTGAGGAAATTTAGCCAAGACAATGAAAAAGAAGAAGAATTCTGATAAGAAGACAGATGCACAACAGGGTGAGGAAAGTACAGAAAATGTTCAGTGCCTTTCAAGACATGTGGGGAAATTGTTTCAGAGTGGTCAGGTTTTAAAACCTGCCGTGTGTTATTTTGTCCAAGGAAGTCAGCAACCTACCCATCAACTTTAATAAGTTGAATGATTACACAAATTAATAGAGGCAGGGATAAGATCTGACTACTGGAGTCAAGAGAACATTTATCTCATAACCAGCTACAGGCATATACTGGGCAGAATGAGGAAAGTTACAGAACACACTCACAATCAGCAACAGATAGGGGGCGGGATTCTCTCACCCCATGGCAGAGTGTCCACGCCGCCGTAATCGCCGTCGCGTTTTACGACGGCGTGAATGGCCGCCCACAGGACTAATTCTGGCCCCTACAGGGGTCCAACACGGCACTGGAGTGGTTCACACCGCTCCAGATGCCGATCCCAGCGTGAACTGAGCACCGCGGGTCAGCACATGCGCAGTGGCGCCGGCGCCAACCCACGCATGCGCAATGGCTTCCTTCAACGCACCGGCCCCATAGCGCAGGGCTACAGGGGCCGGCACGTAGGAAATGAGTCCCCCAGCCAGAGAGGCCGGCCCGCCGATCGGTGGGCCTCGATCGCGGGCCAGGCCGCATTGAATGCCCCCCCCCCTCCCCCCGGGGCCGAAGCCCCCCTCCTCCCCCCCCCCCCCCCCCCACAGACCACCACCCGACCCTTCCACGCTGAGTCCCTGCCGGCTGAGAGCAGGTGTGGTCGGCGCCGGCGGGACTCAGCGTTTCCACGACGGCCGCTCGGCCCATCCCGGGCCGAGAATCGGCGGGCCGGCCGCGTAGACACACCCGCGACCGGCGTCACGCCAACGGCGGCAATTCTCCGCTCTGCATTGAATCCCGTGCCACCGTCAGGGCGGCGTGGACCGGTCGCGGGGATTCTCCGGCCCGGCCCAGGGCAAGGAGAATCCAGCCCAGGATAACTAAATTATCCTGTATTTTCATGAGTCATTTTACAACATTTGTTTAGATAAATTATGATAAGCTTAAGCAGGATCTGGCTTCCAGTTGTCAATCAAACACCATCTATATTGAGATTGAAATAATGGAAAGGCGTAATGCCGGAATGGTTAGAGGAAGTTGCTGTCACAATGGTGAGGAAATGTTACCCAAATATCTTTAAATGATCTAAATGTGCAATTTTCCAACTGATTAGATTCACAGAACCCCAAATGTTATATTAATGGGGGGAATGTTATATAAACCTTTAAGCTCCTAGAAACTTTCAGCAAATTAACTTAAAATCTCACGTCTTTTCAACAGCATCCAAGTACCATTAAATCTGGTTTCCCCTCTTCCTGTCTCCAAATTAACACTACGTGCAATTCACCAAGTTAATATTACAGGTATAATAATGTCTCAAACCTAGCTATCCAAAATCTGGTGAGGTCTGAAATCTGGACATTTTTAAAAAGCTACCATGCATGAATTTGTAATAGTAATTGAGGAGTAAAATAACTTACTGGCTATGGTGAGCAGTCATTGGCTTTTTAGGTTGTCTTTTCCTGCACTCTGAGTGGCCCAAACGCCCCTTGACGCAACCCAAAAACCAGCAAGTTCCAAAATCCAGCACGGACTCAGCCCTGGGGTTGCTGGTTTTTAAAGTGTGTAGATACACAAGTTCATATAACATCCTGAAATCTATAGTGGTTTCTGTTGATACCGTTAATGTCAAGCACAGCCACTATTCACTAGGTGTGCACTTGGAAAATGGGACATAATGAGCTAAGGTTTCCCCCTTTGAGGCGGAATGCCAGGAGGTGGGCCATTTCCTGATGCTTGATCCTGCCTCGAGTACCAATGCCCGCCCACTCTTTTTTCACCCCACACAGTTGGTATGGGCTGGAGCCAGGGCTGCCACCTCCAGAAGTTGGGCAAAGGCGGATGTCAAGATGGACAGGTTTGAAGACCCACCTCCGTTCACTGAAACATCAGACTCCTAGCCCTCACACCCTACCCCCTCATCCACCAAGCATACTCTACCCAAAATTCTTATCCCCTTCCTCACACCCCATAACTCTTAACCAACACTCTGTTTCCCCTCACTTCCATGTCCACTCACCCACACTGTATCTCTCATATCCATTTTCCCATTCTCCAATTGCCCGATACCCCTTATGCACACTCACCCAGTATCCACAATGAACCGAACTGTTAACCCTATAATAATTGAGAAATTTTTGAGATATTTATAAAAGTGCAAATATAAACAGTTATTTAAAAACCACTTCAAAAAATATAACTGTCACAAAATTGTCAAGATAAATAAACTCAGTCCCCTTGACAGCAGTATTAATGATCCTTGCTGAGCTCAATCAATAAATATGGTTTGGAGCTCAGCCAAGCATGCAGAATGAGATTATCTTGGTTAACTCAGCAGGCTATGTGGCTGGTTTATGACGCAGAGCAATGCAAACTGTACAGGTTCAATTCCTGTACCACCTGAGATTATCCATGAAGGCCCCACATCCTTAACCTTGCCCCTTGCCTGAGGCATGGTGACCCTCAGGTTAAATCACCAACAGTCAGCTCTCTCTCTCAAAAAACAGGAGAGAGCAGCCTCTGATCCTCGGGGTCTATGGTGACTTTTGTTTCATTTTCACGTCATGTTATGAAGGAATCTCTGGTTCAAAGCTTGTATTTTTTGAGATGGACCCTATCTGACAAGACAAAATGAAAAAGGAGAAAATGAGAAGGAAACTGACCCTCCCAGTTTCCAAGGAAATTAAAACGAAAACAGAAATTGGAAACCAAAACTTCTGGGGAGACTGAAACTGGTTCAAATAATGAAAGGAGGCAGATCAATCCAAGCTCAATGGAGGTTGAAGATTCCAGTGGTGTAGTACAGGCAGGCTGAAGATGACAAAGTGTAGATCCAGAAGCTGAGAATAAGTTTTTGTTTCTGTTCATTAATGAGTACATCAATGAATCTGCAGCATTCAGACCGGGTTCATAAAAATCTGCAGACATGTGCCAATTTTTCTGAAGGCTGTGGAATTCAGATTGGTTCTGTGCTATTGTCAGCGAGGGATCAGCCAAGCTCCTAGAAGGAGAGGAGCTGAAATTCTTCATGAGGAAGGGATAATTTTGAAGATTTTGTGACTGAGTTTGATGACCTATGTGCTGACTATGCCAATATATAAGATTTGTCTTAGTTGTATCTACCATTTAATGTGTAATTTATTGTTTATACTCAAATGGCCTGTTATTTTCTGTTTAACTTTTGGGTTTTAGAGTATAGGTGATAACGAGTAGCGATACCAGTAATTAAGATAGTGAGCGGGATTCTCCGGTCACCCAGCCGTG
This sequence comes from Scyliorhinus torazame, assembly GCF_047496885.1. Taxonomy (NCBI): domain Eukaryota; kingdom Metazoa; phylum Chordata; class Chondrichthyes; order Carcharhiniformes; family Scyliorhinidae; genus Scyliorhinus; species Scyliorhinus torazame. The sequence continues at coordinate 241,478,481 of NC_092708.1, read as the reverse complement.
TGTTTCTAGGCAATGCGCCATTCGCTGACGGTGGAATTCTCTATTCCCACCTCTTGTAAATGCGATTTCCCATTGAAGCTGCCCACTCCACTGGGAAACGGATGGGCAGGAGTGCGGTGCCAGCAGGAAAAGAGAATCCCAACGGCCGTTCATGTTTGCTTTGTTTTGCTCTAGTACAGTGAAATAACTTGTTTAAAACCATGAAATCCTGTGGCTTCATGCTTCTGGTAAATAATTTGAATGCGGGTTTGCCCTGTTTCAGGATGGGAAAACCCAACACGACATGCCCGATCGGATTGTGTTCACAGCTCCACTTTCCTGTCTGTCCCCCATAACCCACGACTCCCTTGTCTTTCAAAAATCTAACTAACTCAGCCTTGAATAAATTCAACAATCCATGCTTCAAGCTTCCTGGAGAAGCAAATTCTCCTCATCCCTATCTTCAAAGGGTCCTCTTATTCTTAAACTGTATCCCCTAGTTCTGGTCTGCCCCACAAGAGGAAACAGCCTTCTGATATGTAGCCTATCAAGTCCCCTAAGGATCTTATATGCTTTAATCAAATCATCCCTTCATGCTTCTCAACTCCAATGGGTAGAAGTCCAACATTTCTTTGTAGGAAAATCCCTATAGACATGCTGAGTCGAATGAACCTTCTGGGCACTGCTTCTGATGCAATTATATAGTTTTTCAAACAAGGAGCTAAAACTGTACTCAATATTCCTGATATGGTCTCACCATACAGCTACAGTGAAACACCTCTACTTTTATATTCCATTCCCCTTGCAATAAACACCACCATTTCATTTGCCTTCCTGATAACGTGCTGCAATTGCACGCGAACATTTTGTGATTCATGTACCAGGACACCCAGATCTCTGTGCCACCAAGTTCTGCAACCTCTCCATTTAAATACTATACTGCTTTTCTAGTCCATAGTGCAGGGGGAGGTCATTCGGCCCATCGCGACTGCATAGACTGCATAGCACCCTGCCCAGGCCCATTCCCCAGCCCTATTCCTGCAACCCCACCTAACCGGCACATCTCTCGACACTAAGGGACAATTTTAGCTTGGCCAGTCCACTTACCCTGCACATCTTTGGACTGTGGGAGGAAATAGGAGCCCCCGGAGGAAACCCATGCAGACACGGGGGAGAACGTGCAAACTCCACACAGTCACCCAAGGCCAGAATTGAACTAAGGTTCCTGGCGCTGTGAGGCAGCAGTGCTACCCAACGTGCCACTGTGCAGGCAATGTGGACAAGTTCACATTTTCCCACATTATACTCCATCTGCCAAATTTTTTGCCCATTTATTTAGCCTATCTACATCTCCTGCAGACTCCACTTCCTCTTGACAGCTTATTTTCCTCCCTATCATGGTGTCAATATAGGTATCCAGAGCATCTTTAAAAAACTCTCTCTGGTCATGCCCGGCACTACAGGGGTTCTGGGTGGGGGTGGCAAAGGTGCTTTCGAAGGTGGTGGGGGTCCGGGTCGAACCAAGCTGGGGGTTGGCTATATTTGGGGTTGCAGAAGAGCCGGGAGTGCAGGAGGCGAGAGAGGCTGACGTGTTGGCCTTTGCGTCCCTTGTAGCCCGGCGCAGGATATTGTTAATGTGGAAGGAAGCCAAACCCCCGGGGGTGGAGACCTGGATAAACGATATGGCAGGGTTCATAAAGTTAGAACGGATTAAGTTCGTGTTAAGGGGTTCGGCTCAGGGGTTCACCAGGCGGTGGCAACCGTTCGTCGACGACCTCACAGAAGGATAGAGGGAATGGAAAAGAAGTAGATAACAGCAGCAACCCAGGGGGGTGGGGTTGGGGGGGGGGGGGGGAGGAATCGGACGGACTCTCAGGGATGTTATTGTATATGTATAGGTATTTGGTATATGTAATTGTATATTGGATTGTATTTTTGGAGAGTATTTATTTTGGACAAGGCAGTTGCCATTTAGTTTTGTTTTTTGTTTTTATTTATATATTACTTATTTATTTGTTTAAAACGGGCCACGGTTATTTATATTGCTTCATTTTTGTGTAAAAGAAACACTACGTATTGTTATGTTTGGCCAAAAAACTTGAATATAATATATATTTTTTAAAAAACTCTCCCTTACTCACCACGGCATCCTTCTTGAATCGGCCATTATCCCTGACAAGGTTGCATGTGGTACGTAAGTTTGCTATGCCTTTCAATTGGTCACTTGGAGGCACTCTGCAGCAGCCTGTGGAAGTGTCAGTTGACTACTGAGTACAGCACTTCTCTGCAATAAGAGCTCATCCTTTGCACAGAGCCTTGCCTAGCTGTACATGTTCAAGTTGTACGATAATATAATAAACATCTTTCACTGAATGGACTTATTTTTAAACTTGCTTTTACAGGCTATTGTGGACAAGCCATCAATCAGGCCAATTTTGTTTAATAGCTATACAGGATAAATATCTAAAACATAGAACAAAGGTTGTAACTCAAGTGTGAAGAATGCTTTTGCTTATAAGGGGGAAGAAACTGCCCAATACTGCACATATTTAGCTATTTGGCATGTGGCATTTCACTTGGATATGGTTAATGTGGAAATCTGGAGCCAAACAGATGTGGGTTTGGAAAATGGAGAAGTGACAAAAGGTTCAAAAGGTAGGTCATGAGAATTTAACCTACATTCACTGAAGATCATACTATTTATTTGCGGTGCGGCATACAGGGCCTTATATATACACAAGGCAATTTCTTTACGAATGTCAAATTCCTCTAGCAGGTGCGGCATAGCAATGAGGTATCTAGCGCCAGCGCATAGAATAGTTTTGCAGTTTCCACGATTATTTAACAAGTTTGTGGAAAAACAAAATAGGTTTTTTCCTCTCCCTTTTATCATTTCAGCTTGGATGAAGTTCCCCTGTGAAGCAGTTTTCAGAGTCCTGCTGCTCTTCTCCCCCCCACCCGAACCTATCACCGCCACCAAAGTTCCCAGCTCATCTTCCATGACAGCTACTAATCACATGCTGTGTCTATATGTCTTTGCAGTTCTCAGTTATTTGGACATATTAATTATAGGGTTACAAAGTGCTCCAATTAAATTGCATGCTGAACTTCTGAGTAAGAGCAAATTATGTGGGGCAGGATTATATTAGCCATTTTACTAGGGAATATTTAAGTTTTTTAAAAAAAGAACCATTTTGTGAGCTTTTGAGTTTTTGAGTAAGTACAATTTATGAAGAAAGCATTTCCCTGGCTTGTAACTTTGACATGACATCCGCCAACCAGCAAACACGCTTCAGTGTACAAACTGCTGTTGCTTGCATATGCCATACAATGTGCCCATTGATAAATCCCCTGCTTTGGCTAACATTATGCATGAATGTGTAAAGCATCTGTACTGAAAGCTAGCCAAAGCAGACCGTGCTTTCTTTACTGAGCTGGTCATCACCCAAACTAGATTCAAAGTATTCATAAATTGAATTCCCAGGGGAACTGCAATAAGCTGTAGCATCAGTAACATATTAAAGGGACGTGAACTCACTGCAATTTTAACAGTTATACAGGGGAAGTGCTGGTTTCGAGAATTGGCACCACTTTCATTTCTTAAGCACTTTTAATTAAAAAAATATGTTCAGACATTGACTTCACCCGTAAAAATGGAAAAGAAGATTCCTAAGAAACAATGAAAATTGACTGCCCTGTTACAATTGAGATAGGCTGCACATTGGAAGAGCAACATAAATTTTCATCGGACTATTGGACAACATCCTGGTAGCGAGATGTCCAAATTGTACTCCCAAGCTCTGGTAATATACTCTTCAAAGCCCAAATAACTGAGACCGCACTGTGTTTATTATTTATTGCATTTAAACTTTTCTGGTCCTGAAGGTTTGGGAACGGTCACTTTTCAAGTATTTCTGGAAAAAGATAATCTAATTTTTAAAAAAATATTCTTTCATGGGATGTGGGATGCTGGGCAGTGCCAGCATCTTAAGCCCTTCCCAATTGCTGCAATAAGTAGGGCATTTACCAGGTGGCACAGTAGCACAGTGGTTAGCACTGTTGCTTCATAGCGCCAGGGTTCCAGATTCGATTCCTGGCTTGGGTCAGTGTCTGTGCAGAGTCTGCACGTTCTCCCCATGTTTGTGTGGGTTTCCTCCGGGTGCTCTGGTTTCCTCCCACAAGTCCTGAAAGACGTGCTGTAAGGTAATTTAGACATTCTGAATCCTCCCTCAGTGTACCCAAACAGGTGCTGGAATGTGGCGACTAGGGACTTTTCACAGTAACTTCATTGCAGTGTTAATGTAAGCCTACTTGTGACAATAAAGAGTATTATAAGAGTCAATTAAATTGCTGTGGGTCTGGAGTCATATGTAAGCCAGACCAAGCAAGGATGGCAGACTTCCTTCCCTAAAGGGCATTAATGAACAAGATGGGTTGTTAACAACAATCGATGATGATCACTGAGGCTAGCTTTGAATTAACTCGGAATTTAATTTATATTCTACCAGCTACCATGGTTGGATTTGAACCCGTATCCCCAAAGTATTAAACTGGCCCTCTGGATTAATAGTCCAGGTCATTGCCACTTTGTCACCAACTCCCCTCCAATATCATGGCATACAATCCCATTTTATATGCACCAAAAATCATGATTTTGCCTAGAATTGGCAAATAAGTTGCCCCCCTCCCCACCTTTGCAGCAGGGAAATGCGATACTCACACCAGTAGTCAGCCTCAATTTTTCACTTCAGAAATGCATGTTTTACTGATCTTATACTGTAAATTGATGCATGGAATCAAGCCAGTGATATGGACTCTGTCATGAAGATGATATGTGGTAGTTTACGATGGGCCCACCTTCCTAACCTCCATGCGGACCACGGGGAAACCTTCATTGATCTCCCCATGGGGTTTGTGGGTTACGAGCTCCCCATGTAGGGAACAGCGGCCTACCACCTGGGGCTCGATAAGAGTTAAAAGCAGGCCCAGATCAGGGTCTGTGGAGATACATCTTCCCAGCTAGGATTGCACTGGGAGTGAGATGCTGCGTAATGTAGATCACTTGTGAATAAAGTGATCTACACTTTAGCACGGTAGCATTGTGGATAGCACAATTGCTTCACAGCTCCAGCGTCCCAGGTTCGATTCCCGGCTTGGGTCACTGTCTGTGCGGAGTCTGCACATTCTCCCAGTGTGTGCGTAGGTTTCCTCCAGGTGCTCCGGTTTCCTCCCACAGTCCAAAGATGTGCAGGTTAGGTGGATTGGCCATGATAAATTGCCCTTAGTGTCCAAAATTGCCCTTGGTGTTGGATGGGGTTACTGGGTTATGGGGATAGGGTGGAGGTGTGGGCCTTGGGTAGGGTGCTCTTTCCAAGAGCCGGTGCAGACTCGATGGGCCGAATGGCCTCCTTCTGCACTGTAAATTCTATGAAATCTATCTTACGTTCACCGTCAGCCTCCTCTGTGTCATTATACCCACAAGCGCAGACCACTCATGACATGCTGAGTAATGAACAGAAATAGGTCCTCCAGTAAAAGGAATGAAGTACAAAGTTAAAAGTCGTAATAGTTATTAACTTGTCAACTAACTGTGCGGCAGCAAGGACTCCGGTATTAGTGAAAAATAGGTATGAGAATTAGAAAGCAGAGGAATCCACCCCAAGGAAGATGCCGAAGGCCTAATGCACCATGAGAACAAGGGTCAGGGACTGAGCTTATCATGAGGAGCATATATTCCTTGAAAATCATCGGAATGGTTATATTGACACCAGAAATACAATGTATAAATATGCACTTAATTGCGCCAAATCAAACCCTGAGTCCTGCAAAGATTTCAGACCAATAGCTAGTTGGTCTAGCCGCTTTATGCAACAAATCAGTCTAGTGTTGCGGCAGAAGACCAAGATTGCTCAGAGACAACCAAAAGACTGCGGTGCCAAAATGACTGGTTTCTAGTAATTTTAATAATAATAATCTTTATTGTCACAAGTAGGCTTACATTAACACTGCAATGAAGTTACTGTGCAAATCCCCAAGTCGCCACATTCCGGCACCTGTTCGGGTACACTGAGGGAGAATTCAGAATGTCCAAATTACCTAACAGTGTGTCTTTCGGGACTTGTGGGAGGAAACCTGAGTATCCGGAGGAAACCTACGCAGACACCGGGAGAACGTGCAGACTCCGCGCAGACAGCGACCCAAGCAGGAATTGAACCTGGGATGCTGGTGCTGCTCATCATCAGAATGCTTAAAAAACCCATTATGCCACACCAGCATCATGGATGAAACATCCATGAATTTTGATATGCTGAGCAACCGAACGTACATCTCCGCCAGCTTTACAATGCTCACTCCCACTACCCGCCGGTTCTCTGCTCTCGATGTTCCTCGACTCTACCACCCTGCAAAACAAGAACAAATTCTTCACCCACATTTTTAATTACCCAGCCTAATATCCCATCTTTTGACTTGGTATCCATTTCTTGATGCCTCTGTCAAACAACTTGGGATGGCCTTCTGCATTAAAGGTGCATAAAAATGCAAGTTGTTGGATCCTGAGCCAAACATTGTCCAAATATATGCATGGGTAGACATACGCACAGTACTCATGGGTAGATACATGCGCATGACACATAGATGGATATGTGCACACTACACATGGGTAGACATACGCACACTACGCATGGGTAGGCATACGCACACTACGCATGGGTAGGCATACGCACACTACGCATGGATAGACATACGCACATTACGCATGGATAGACATATGCACACTACGCATGGGTAGACATACACACACTACGCATGGATAGACATACGCACACTACGCATGGATAGACATACGCACATTACGCATGGATAGACATATGCACACTACGCATGGGTAGACATACGCACACTACACATGGGTAGACATACACACACATGTATATATATATATGTAAACACTGATAATATACAAGTAATAAGTAAGGAATTCTACTCAGAATATGTACAAGAACTCTTTTGAGAGCTTACAGAAAACACAAGTACAGTATTTTGAATGCTGCAAGGGACTTCCAGTATTCCAAGAATTAAAAAGCTTTGGCAAAATATTCAACAGGATTCATATGGGGAGGTTCTTCTATTCTCTAAATGAACAAAGACTGGGTTTTATACAAGTTTGTGAATAGATTATAAATATCTCTGGCTTTAGAGGGTTGGTTATCTTAGTTGGCTGGATGGTTGTTTTGTGATGCAGAGCAATGTCAACAGTGCAGGTTCAATTCCCGTACTGTCTGACTCTTGGGTTAAATCATCACTAGTCAGCTCTCTCTTAAAGGGCAGAGCAGCCTATAGTCCTCTAGGACTGTGCAACATTTACATTTTATCTGGTTCTAAATGCCACAAAGTCTGTACCAAAACAACTAATAGTTGCACTGGGTCTGTACCGTGGGAATGGTTTGCACAGGTATTGTTAGCTTAAAAAAAAACACATTTTGCTTGAATCAAAAGAACACAATGGAAAACAGCTTTTTAAGCTTCGCAGAATGTGTTTTACCATTTTGGAACTCTTTGCATGTCTTAAACACATTGTTACAGAACCAGTATATTGCATTCAAAATTACTTTCTAATAAAACGCAAGGGCTAACCTTCAGAGAGACTACAGAATGCTGCGCTCCAAGTGGTTTTATATGACAAGAAACTGGCCAAAATCAACAGAAATTCTGTAAAAGGACAACAAACCAATCTTCTAATTAGCCCTAAAAACTTCCATTGCACTTTCTGTCCCAAATATTTAAGTGTCTTAGATTTCAGACTTGTTGCACAAAGTCTTAGGACATCACCCAAACAGTAAAACAGCAACTTTATCTGCTGGCAGTAAATAACCAACGTTTTAAAACTTAACAGTCCAATTCCTAGCTTGTTGTGTTGAGAATGGAAGCTGACCTAGGGCTACATCCTGACAGGCATCTGTAATCACTTATCTCAACATATTTATTAATTTCAAGGCTGAGACTGTAAAATATACCAGCGACAATTTATCTGGTAACAAAGCTCACAACAAAGGTCACCCATGGAGCAACTATTTGGAGAAACAGTGTTACGGCTTTACAATCCCCCATTCAAAATCTCCTTTCGGTGATAGTGAAAATGGATCACCATGGAACTCAAGGAACATCCATAGTTAGCCTCATCGGCTCATGGAAGACACTTTGTGTGAGTCAGAAGCTTGTAGGCCAAAGTCCCACTCTGGAGATTTGAGCACAAGATCTGGCTTGGCCTTCATTCAAGCTGTGTTGAAGTATCGGAGGTGCCGTTTTTCAGACTAGATGTTAGACCGAGGCTCGGTTTTCCCTCTACTGTGGGGATAAAAGATCCTACTGCACAATTTTAAAGGAGAACAGGGGAGTTCTTCCTGGTCACTATTTATTCCCCAACCAACATGGTGAAATGGATAATCTGGCCATTATTAACATGGGGCTGGATTTTCGGGCGATTCCTGCCGGAGGGATATTCCAGTTTCACCGAAGGTGACAACCCCTCCCATGGCAGGTTCACCAGCAGTGGGACGGGAGAGCCGCGCAAAACATCGGCGGGACCAGAAGGTCCCACCGGCCGCCAATAGCGAGCCACCTCCGCTGCCAGAAAACATACCACGGGGTTCCGGAAAACCCATGGTCTTTGTGGCAGCTTGCTGTGCACAAATTGGTTACCGGGTTTTGTACATTCAAACAGTAAATTTACTCCAAAATCACTTCATTAGCTGTTAAAGTGCTTTGTAGGTTGTGAAAATCTCTAAATGAGAGTTCTTTTACTCTGACGTCTAAGCTAAAACGAAAATATACAAGTTGATCTTCAGGTGGGCAGCAAACAAGGATTCAAGACCAAGCATTATTTAAGTCCAGCAGTGTTGGACAATGAGGTAATAATCAGACTAAAGGTGAGGAAAGATTGGACGTAGGAGGAATGGATGGCCAAAGGAGCAAGAGGATTAGAGGGAAGGGAGGAGACCAGGGGAACAAGAGGAGAGGGGGAAGAGAGGGTGCCAGGGGAGAAAGAGGAGAGGGAGAAGGTAGGGATCAGAGGGAGCAGCAGAGTGAGAGGGGGCAGAGCCAAGGTACCAATAGGAAAGGGGAAAGGGGGAAGGAGCGTGGGGAGGGTGTGATGGGGAAGGGAGGGAGGAGGAGGGGGGCAAGGAAACAAGGAGAGGGGAGGGAGCATGCCAGGGGAGTGAGAGGGGGAAGGGAAAGGGTCAGGACAGCAAGCGCAGAGGGGGAAGGGAGCCAGGGGAGAGAAAAGAGATGGAGGCCACAGGTGAGGACCGGGGGCCAGGTGAGAGGGCCAATGGAGTGAGAGTGGCAAGGGCAGGGAAAAGGAGGGGGCCAGATAAGTGAGCGAGAGAGGGGACCAGGGGAGTATGAGATTGGGGAGGGGGGCGGGGGGGGGGGGGGGCAGGGAGAAATGGAAAGAGACAGCAAGAGGTTAAGAGAAAGAGGTTTGTATGTCTTGCATTATTATATTAGTTTGATACAAAATCAGAAATCTGGTACATTCCAGAGAGGAAATCAAGAGGTAAGATTAGAATACAAACATAAGAATTAAGAGTTGGAAAATGCAAAAGGCTCCTTGTGCCTGTTGCACCATTCATAGAGATCATGGCTGACATCACACACTGCCCTTTCCACCACACGCTCAATTCCCACACGCTCTCTCAAGATGCACTTTCACAGACGTCATGAGCGAACACAAACGGCATTTATTGATAAGGATTGTATAGCAGCCTCATGACTGTAGCTGGATTCCACACCAATTGGTCACCCAGACCATGTAACCCTTACTCTGCTATGTTGCCCTTAAAGGGACATACACCACAGCTTCAAGGAAATTTGCATATTTCAATGAAATGACCTCCTTCTCCCAGATGTCAAAGAATAGAAGCTAATTCTATTTGATTTTTCCTTGTAGCACAACCTACAACCCCTGGAATGATTCCAGTGAGCCTTCATTGAATTCCCTTCTAAGGCAAGTATATCCTAATTTATGTAAGGAGACCAAAATTGTACATAGTAATCTAGATGAGGTCTTGTCAAAGCCCTAAAGAATTGCTGCAAGGTTTCCTTATCCATCTACTATTGTCCCCTCGCAATAAAAGCTAACATATCATATGCCTCCCAATTTCCTGTTGTACGTACATGTTAATTTATAATGCATTACACCATAAGGCATAGGAGTAGACCATTCAACCATTGAGCCTGCTCCAACATTAATGGAGATCATGACTGATCTGATGTGATAATCCTCAAACTCCACTTTCTCGTCCTATCCGCGTTACCCTTGATTTCATTACGGATTAAAAATTTGTCTACCTCAGCCTTAAACATACTTAACGACCCAGACTCCACAGTCCTCCACGGTAAAGAATTCCAAAGATTCTCTAGCCTTTAGAGAAGAAATTACTCCTCAACTTGGTCTTAAATAGACAATCCCATACTCTGAGATTATGCTCTCTGGTCCTCGACTCTCCCGCGAAGGGATTCACTGAAAAGGCGCCCAAACCACTGAATACTAGCATTTGTTTGCCTTTCACCTTTAAAAGAAAATTCTGCTTTTCCATTCTTACTTCTAAAATGGATAATTTTGCATTTCCCCACTTTATACTCCATGTGCTACCCTCCTGCCCAGTTAACTCGTCTATATCCCTTAGCAACCTCTTTGTATCCTACTCACAGCTTACTTTCCCATCTCGCTTTGTACCATTGGCAAATTAGATATATTCTCTCATCCAAGTCAGTGATGTAGATGGTAAATAGCTTAGGCCCAAGGACTGATCCTTGCCGCACTCCACTAATTAAACCCTGCCATTTTGAAAATGATCTAATCATTCCTTTAACCAAACCTCAATCCAACTCCCTGAGCCCCAATCGAATGGGTGCTTTTTGAAAATCTAAATACACTTCATCCAGTATTTACTGCATCAATCAAATGCAATTTTCCTTTCAGAAATAGTGTTGACTTTACTTAATCACATTGTGATTTTTCAATTGCACAGTTACCACATCCTTAATAAATAAATCTATAATTTTCCCTACTACTGATGTCAGGCTAATTTATCTGTTGGTCCCATGTTCTCCCTCTCTCCTTCCTTGAAGAACAGTTGTTATATTTTCTATGTTCAAATCCACATGTTCCATTCACCATCTTTGCAGCTAGTTAACTCCAGGATGTCGAATATTAGGACCAGGGGTTTATCAGTTTTAATAACAGGACAACTTCTCATCGAGTTCAACGTGGAGTTTTAGCTGGAAAGGCAATATAGATGATAAGCGGTATTTTGGAGGAAATTGCAGCACATTTGGTAACTTTTAACTATCCTATCTTCAATGTGGCAGGCTGAGAAAGGTAAAAGTTTGCATTTTAGGCTGCCCATCTGGCTGGAACGCGAAGTCAGTCTGAATTAAAGTTTGAATTGGAAAATGGGCAGAGGGAGAGAAGTTTGCCTTCTCCTCACATTATTGTTGGCTAATTTAAGGGATTGTTAGTCTGTAAAGTCAATTTAGTCCATCTTCAAAGGTAGAGAGCTAATATAGTTACTTCCCATAGAGTGCTTAAAATATCTTGAATCCCACTGAAAACTGATCTGTTCAGTCCTCTCCTGTATAAAATTAACATGGTCTACAATGAAATTGGCTCAGTAGAGTCTTCATATTGCACTTTGCAGAAGGAAAGGCAAATGCATACATGTACAAGAATGGGAGGCCTTGTGGCACAATGGGTAACAACTCTGCCGCTGGGCCAGAAGCTCTGGGCTCAAGCCCAACCCCAAGACTTGATGGCCAAGGGAGGTGCATTCATAACACGGCCAAACAGGCGGAGTATCAGCCTGTAAAATCCTTGGAACACACACCAATGGAAAGAAAAGGCGAAAGAGATTCCTAGTCAGCCATACATGGAAAAAAAACTTTGGAACATCTGCTATCCCTATCCATAACCCCAGACTACAACATGCATGGATAGTGACTGAATTCTGCTATCTTACTTTATAATAATAATAATAATCTTCATTAGTGTCACAAGTAGGGCAGCACGGTAGCATTGTGGATAGCACAATTGCTTCACAGCTCCAGGGTCCCAGGTTTGATTCTGGCTTGGGTCACTGTCTGTACGGAGTCTGCACATCCCCCCCGTGTGTGCGTGGCCCCAATCAGACATGGCAAGAATGTGCAGACTCCGCACAGACAGTGACCCAAGCAGGGAATCAAACCCAGGTCCCTGGCGTTGTGAAGCAACAGTGCTAACCACTGAGCTACCATGCCGTTTGTACGACTGTCAGCACCTTCTTTATGGTCTTTAACACTACCATTAATACTCCGTTTGTCTGGTTTCCATGACACCTTTGTCAATCTCTCCTTAGCTCCCACCTATCGTTGACCATTTATTCTGCTCCGCCTTCTCCATCCCCCTCGCCAACTAAATAATCCATCATATTTATACCCTCTACACCTCTGATGTAGAGCCATACAGACTTGGAAACTTAACACAGTTTGATGCACGATCAATTACCCAAAGACGAGAGTAGGATGTCAGAGGCTTTATTACACTGAGATGTGTGGCCTCCTACAGCAGCTGACGAAATGGCTGCTGTACTGGGAGCACACATATTTATACTCCGCCTACTGGGTGGAGCCAGCAGGCAGGGATCTACCCCCGTACCTGTAGTACTGGGGCCTTACCGTAAAGCACCTATATCAACATCTTATATATACAATATATACATCAGTGGTGACTACTACACAGTTTTCTTCTCCACAGATGCTGCCAGACCTGCTGAATTTTCAGAGCATTTCAGATTTCCAGCATCCGCAGGGTTTCGCTTTTATACTGATTTGGCTGAATCTGGGGTTTTCTTACAGGAGGCCCCAGTGACACTGAACTCCAGGGAATATCTCTAACAGGCATGAAATTTAAATATGTCTTTTATTGACAAGAGAATAGTCCCACTTTAGTCCATTTGACAGTTCAGCAGTCAAGATGATTCATATCCTCACAATGATCCCAGCAAAACGTGCACCTGTGCCGTTCATTTACTGAAAATCCAACTGTTCCCATGGTAGGCTATGAATGTAACTCAAACAGCCAATTTTGATCACAGCTCACACAATCAATTGGGACAGATGTATTGCACATTTTGTACCTGTTAGATACAGCTTTTATTTTACAGCGACACAGAACTAGCAGACCAGGCCAAGTGACTCATGGCTTGAATCATTTGTTGGAAGGGGTGTGTAACAATGGTCTTACCTATGATTCTGAAATAACAACAACTTGTGCAAAGCCAGTCTTACAGAATTTGAATATTAAAATTTTCAAAAGTGAACCAAGCATTGCATCCAAATCCTCTGCCATAATTTCCATATTATTGCTACATTTGGAAACTTCTGCTAATCTATCAAGTTTTCCTTTTCATCTAAATTCACCGAGCAATAAAATTCTGGAGCATGTAAAGATGGTCAATAGTTTTCATAATTTGACAACAGAAAATTTAAATTTATCTGCATCAAGTTTCAAGAATTTTAAAAATAATTGTCCTTCAATGAGTGTTTGGGTTATATAAATGTGGCTTTGCAAAATGCATACCAAGATTTTATGCTGTACTGGACTGCAAAAAAAATGATAACGCTTCAAAAACAACAATTGAAAAAAAATGTAAAAAATCAAAATGTTCTGACCAAGTTGTTTGGCAGCAACAGTTGTGTCTGCAACTAACATCTTTATCTGTGCCACAGCAGTTCCAGCTACACATGAACCAAACAGCCAGAACTGCAAAGTCTCACTGGTGAACTGGAATTTTCTCTGCTAATATCCCCATTATTAACAATCTTTTTTGACACTTGTTCTGTTTTAAATGATTTGTATAGCTCTTCGAGAATCCCAAAATAACCTGAACTGCTAGAGCTAAATTTCTGTTGCTACCAACAGAACTGCATTCTCAGAAACAGCATGCTTTGAAAAAGTACATGCTCGTTTATCTTGTCCCCCTGTTCATGCATATTGATAATTAAAAATGGCACCTTCGCTATTTTTCAAAGTTAACAATTTTGGCCTCATGACCTTCAGCCTGTGAAAACTGGAGCCACTGGAAAGGGCCTCTCGTCACAGTTGGAACGGGATTTAAAATATCCTCTCAGGACTGGACAATCCATAAACATTATGGAGGTCTTACCGCCTAACATTGTGCCTGTACTGCTCATTATCTAACTACATGGTAACATGATCCATGGATGTAATGATAAGACTGCACTGTAACTTGAACTGGATTTGGGTCCATTGTCTATAGGCCGACGTGCACCTATTTCATAATTTTAAAGGGCCACTGTAAAAACACTTGTTAGGATAAATGCAGATATAAATTGTTGAGCTGTTTCATTTATTATTGAGCAGTTTAGATCTATACTCTTTCGAGTTTAGAAGAATGAGGGGGGGTCTAATTGAGGTATATGTGATGATAAAAGGTATTGACAGGATAGACGTAGGGCGGATACTCGCACTTGCTGGAAATCTAGAACGAGAGGTCATAGTTTTAGGATAAGGGGTTGCAGATTTGAAACAGAGGTGAGGAGAAGTTAATTCTCTCAAAGGATTGTGAATCTGTGGAATTCACTACCCCAGAGTGCGGTGGATGCCGGGACATTGAGTAAATTTGAGGAGTTTAAGGAGGAGATAGACAGAGTTTTAATTAGTAATGGGTTGAAGGGTGTGGTGGTATGTAGTAGGGGTAATGTGGTACCTGTGAAGCCGAGAGGCTATTGGCTGACAGGTCCCGGGTCCTGGTTGGATCTGCCGACTTCTGGCTCCGCCCTGAAGGCGGAGTATAAGAGCTCGAGCTTCTCCCCGCAGCCTCGTTCTGTTGCTGAGCTGCTGGGGACAAGTCTTGCTTAACAAAGCCTAGATAGACTTCATCGCTTCTCGTCTCGCGTAAGTCATTGTGCGCTACAATTTATTAAGCGAGCTTAAAAGACTATGGAGCTCCGGATCGCCCCGGAGTGCCTGCGGATCAGCCCCCATGCAGCGAACCCGGCGGCCGTATTCAAACACTGGCAAGCATGCTTCGAAGGCTACTTCCGAACGGACCCCGGCCGGATCACGGAAGAGCAGAAAATGCAGGTCCTGCATTCGAGGGTAAGCTCGGAAATTTACTCACTAATAGAAGATGCAGAGGATTTCCCGACGGCGCTCGCATTGCTGAAGGGCATCTACGTTCGGCCCGTAAAACAGGTCTACGCCCACCACAAACTCGCGACGAGACGGCAAATTCCCGGAGAATCGCTCGAGGAATTCTACGGTGCGCTGCTGATTTTGGGACGAGGCTGCAACTGCCCGCCGGTGAACGCAATCGAACACACGGACCTGCTAATTCGTGACGCATTCGTGGCAGGTATGAACTCTCCCCAAATTCGTTAAAGACGTTTAGAAAGAGAGTCGCTAGGACTCTCAGAGGCACGGACCCTTGCGGCCTCCCTTGATGTGGCCTCCAAAACGCCCGCGCCTACGGCCCCGACCTCGCGGCAGCCGCTTGGGCTCCGTGGACCCCGTTGCGACCAACTCCCCGGCACCTCCCCCCCCCCCCCCCCCCCCCGGCAAGCTTCCGCGGATAAAGCGCCAGACCATCCCGGGGGGGCCCGCTGCTATTTTTGCGGACAGGCGAAACACCCCCGGCAGCGCTGCCCGGCCCGCGCAGCTACTTATAAAAGCTGCGGCAAAAAGGGCCATTACGCGGCAGTGTGCCGGTCCCAGGGGGTTGCCGCAATCCCCGGAGAAGAACGAGGACAGCACATCCCAAACACCTCCCAACCCCCCCCAGTGCCCCATGTGCGACCCGCGGGCGCCGCCATTTTGGGTCCCGGGCACCACGAGGGGAGGATGGGCGCCGCCATCTTGTGACCCCCCAGCCACGTGCGATTCATGGGGGCGGCCATTTTGTCCACCCCCGACCACGTGCGACCCATGGGGGCGGCCATTTTGTCCACCTCCGGCTGCGTGTGATTCATGGACGCCACCATCTTGGTTGACAACAAAGAACCCCAGCATCGACGGCTCCACGGGGTCCGAAGAAGACGCCGCGACACTACTACCACGACTGGCTTAGGTGACACTGGATCAATCGCGGCCCCGGACGCTCCAGATGACGACAACACCGGTGCTGGTCAACGGATACGAGACGCCATGCCTGATCGACTCCGGGAGCACTGAAAGTTTTATTCACCCAGACACGGTAAGACGTTTTCTGTCCATCCATCCAAGCACGCAAAAGATTTCCCTTGCTGCAGGATCCCACTCAGTGGAGATCAAAGGGTTCTGCATCACAAACCTAACGGTGCAAGGGAGGGAGTTCAAGAACTACAGGCCCTACGTCCTGCCCCAACTCTGCGCACCCACATTACTGGGATTAGACTTCCAGTCTAACCTTCAGAGCCTAACATTCCAATTCGGCGGCC
Organism: Scyliorhinus torazame; assembly: GCF_047496885.1. NCBI lineage: Eukaryota > Metazoa > Chordata > Chondrichthyes > Carcharhiniformes > Scyliorhinidae > Scyliorhinus > Scyliorhinus torazame. The sequence continues at coordinate 241,462,023 of NC_092708.1, read as the reverse complement.
CAATACCCCCACTCACTATCTGCGGCCTCGCAACCCTCAAGGTTGAACCGCCGTCCTTGTTTGCAAACCTCACCCCGGATTGCAAACCCGTCGCCACTAGGAGCAGATGGTACAGCGCCCAGGACCGGACATTTATCCAGTCTGAAGTCCAGCGGTTGCTGAAGGAAGGCATAATCCAGGCCAGCAATAGTCCCTGGAGAGCCCAGGTGGTAGTCGTAAAGACCGGGGAGAAGCAAAGGATGGTCGTAGACTATAGTCAGACCATCAACAGGTACACGCAGCTTGATGCGTACCCCCTCCCCCGCATATCCGACATGGTCAATCGGATTGCTCAGTATAAGTTCTTTTCCACCGTGGACCTCAAGTCCGCCTACCATCAGCTCCCCATCCGCCCAGGTGACCGCAAGTACACCACCTTCGAGGCAGACGGGCGGCTATACCACTTCCTAAGGGTCCCATTTGGCGACACGAACGTGGTCTCGGTCTTCCAGCGGGAGATGGACCGAATGGTTGACCAGCACGGGTTGCAGGCCACGTTCCCGTACCTCGACAACGAAACCATCTGCGGCCACGATCAGCAGGACCACGACGCCAACCTCCAAAAGTTCCTTCAGACCGCAAACGCCCTGAACCTCATATATAACGAGGAAAAATGCGTTTTTAGCACAAACCGTTTGGCCATCCTGGGATACGTAATGCGCAATCGAGTAATAGGCCCCGACCCCGAACGCATGCGCCCCCTTATGGAATTTCCCCTCCCCCACTGCTCCAAAGCCCTGAAACGTTGCCTGAGCTTCTTTTCATATTACGCCCAGTGGGTCCCCCAGTACGCAGACAAGGTCCGCCCGCTAATACAGTCCACTACCTTCCCCCTGTCGACAGAGGCTCGCCAGGCCTTCAGCCGCATCAAAGCGGATATCGCAAAGGTCACGATGCGCGCCATCGGCGAGTCCCTCCCCTTCCAGGACGAGAGCGACGCATCCGATGTAGCTCTGGCGGCCACACTTAACCAAGCGGGCAGACCCGTGGCCTTTTTCTCCCGGACCCTCCACGCCTCAGAAATCCGCCACTCCTCAGTGGAAAAAGAAGCCCAAGCCATAGTGGAAGCTGTGTGACATTGGAGGCATTACCTGGCCGGCAGGAGATTCACTCTCCTCACCGACCAACGGTCGGTAGCCTTTATGTTCGATAATGCACAGCGGGGCAAAATTAGGAATGACAAGATCTTAAGGTGGAGGATCGAGCTCTCCACCTTTCACTATGAGATCTTGTATCGTCCCGGAAAGCTGAACGAGCCGTCCGATGCCCTGTCCCATGGCACATGTGCCAACGCACAAATAGACCGCCTCCAAGCCCTCCACGAAGACCTCTGCCACCCGGGGGTCACCCGATTCTACCATTTTATAAAGTCCCGCAACCTCCCCTACTCTGTGGAGGAGGTCCGTACAGTCACCAGGAACTGCCACATCTGCGCAGAGTGCAAACCGCACTTTTTCAGGCCGGATAGAGCGCACCTGATCAAGGCTTCCCGCCCCTTTGAACGCCTCAGTTTGGATTTCAAAGGGCCCCTCCCCTCCACCGACCGCAACGCATACTTCCTGAACGTGGTGGACGAGTACTCCCGTTTCCCCTTCGTCATCCCCTGCCCCGACATGACAGCGGCCACAGTCATTAAAGCCCTTGACACCATACTCACACTGTTCGGTTTCCCCGCGTATATCCATAGCGACAGGGGGTCCTCCTTCATGAGCGACGAGCTGCGCCTGTTCCTGCTCAGCAAGGGCATAGCCTTGAGCAGGACGACCAGCTACAACCCCCGGGGGAACGGGCAAGTAGAGAGGGAGAACGGCACGGTCTGGAAGACCGTCCTACTGGCCCTACGGTCCAGGGATCTCCCAGTTTTCCGGTGGCAGGAGGTCCTCCCGGACGCTCTCCACTCCATCCGGTCGCTGCTGTGTACCACCACTAACCAAACGCCTCATGAGCGCCTCCTGGTCTTCCCCAGGAAGTCCTCCTCCGGAACGTCGCTGCCGACCTGGCTGGCGGCCCCAGGACCCATCTTGCTCCGGAAACATGTGCGGGCGCACAAATCGGACCCGTTGGTCGAGAGGGTCCACCTTCTCCACGCGAACCCGCAGTACGCCTAAGTGGCGTACCCCGACGGCCGACAGGACACGGTCTCCCTGCGGGACCTGGCGCCCGCCGGCAAGACACACACACCCCCAACACCGATCATCCCCTCCCTGCCACCGGCGCACCCCGCGACCGCCCCCTTCCCGGGGGGATCGGTCCTCCTCCCGTTCCCGCCCAGGAGTAAAACAGGAACACCGCCCAGGAGTAAAACAGGAACATTACAGCAAAACGCTCCCGGAGCCGACAACGCCCGAGCAAGCACCTGCATCACCACCGGGGCTGAGGCGATCGACGAGGAAGACCAGACCGCCTGCTCGACTCGTGGAATCCGCGTGACACCAAGAAAAAGCAAGAATGTTGTTGTAACAAAAAAATGTTTTTGCCCGTATTGTAAATAGTTCTCACAAACTTGTGCATAGCCCAGTGTAGGGCTAAAGCTGTATTAACACAGTCCGAAATTTGTTCCAGGGCCAGCCTTGTAAACCCCTACCACCATGCGAACCACCACCCCGCCGGGTTCCTTTTTAACAAGGGGTGAATGTGGTGGTATGTATTAGGGGTAATGTGGTACCTGTGAAGCCGAGAGGCTATTGGCTGACAGGTCCCGGGTCCTGGTTGGATCTGCCGACTTCTGGCTCCGCCTTGAAGGCGGAGTATAAGAGCTCGAGCTTCTCCCCGCAGCCTCATTCTTTTGCTGAGCTGCTGGGGACAGGTCTCGCTTAATAAAACCTAGATAGACTTCATCGCTTCTCGTCTCGCGTAAGTCATTGTGCGCTACAAAGGGGTATGGAGAACGGCAAGAAAGTGGAGTTGAGGCTGAGATGAGATCAGCCATGATCGTATTGAATGTCGGAGCAGGCTCGATGGGCTGAATTGCCTACTCCTCCTTGTTCTTATGTTATCAGTTGTTAAACTTGAAGTTTGCACGGTCCTCTTAGATGAAAGTAAAGATTGCGATGGCTCTATTCAAAAAGCACAAAAGTTCTCCTGGTGTCCTGGGCAACATTTGTATCATAACCAACCAATGATCTGTTCATTTATTTAACTGTGGGAGCTTACCGGGGACAAATTGGCTGCTGGGATTCCAATATGACAACAGTGATTACAGTTCAAAATAATTTCATAAGATATGAAGTTCTTTAGGATGCTCTGAAGTTGTGGAAAAATGCTGCAGAAATAGTCGTTTTTTTAATTCAATTGTTATCCTGTTAAAGCAACAAACAACATTGAACATATTGTACGTCCCCATATTACCCTTATTGAAAAAAATAGACTTTTAACTATCCTCCAGCACTCTATCTATGGGCTTGATGAAAGTTTGACATCACCACTTTCTATTTAATAACCTGACTGTCTGTTTTCATCTGTTGAATACATTGAGAGGGATTTCCAGATGGCACGGGCTGCCCACAATGGGAAACCCCATTGGCCGGCTGGTGGGACAGAGAATCCTGCCCCACATTTTTAAATAAAACAACCCTTACTGCCTATAAAAAAGAAACAAAACAAGCACTCTAACTTAAAACTGTGGTTTATCAAGCCTTAGCGTATAAACCCAATTGCCCTTCTTCCAAATTTCACTCAAGAGTTTCATTATATATAATGAAATCTTTAGGATTCATTCATTTCTCCTTTTGGGATTCAAATAAAGTATGCCACAGCTCTCTGGATTTCACTTTACTTTCCGCTCAGTGTTCCAACCTTTCTCTGAGATTTCATAGGGATCCTCTCACTAGCTTTCAACTAAGTGATCCTATAACCCTACATTAAAACTACACAATTGTGGATTTAGATCAAGCTCAGGCTTCACTGGATCTATGCTCAATGATTTAAAAAACAGCAACATCTATGGTTCCTATTGGCCTCTATGCTCTTTGACCTGGCTTTGGCCAAATACAGATTGCTTCACAGCTCCTCACAGACTCATTAGCTCCCTGTCTGCCTTCTCCAAGCTAACCGTTTATTTTCCATGAGGACGATTGTAGATTTCTTCCTCTATCTCCAAGCTAGGCAAATCTTCCAACTACCTTTCCTCAAGACTCGGTCTCTAAATTGAGCTCAAGCTCTCACCAGGATACCTCATGGTGAACGACAAAGTTAGTATTTTTCTAATAAATGTGCAGGTCTGGCTAACGTTTATCTGTTTTGCCACCTTAACACAGAGCTGCAACTGTGTCCATCTGTTGTAAACTTAAATGCTTGCTTCCGTCAGCAAATGCAAACAGATAAATTAAACAATAGGCAGAAGTTCAAATACATCCAGAAAAGCTGGGGAATTTAAATTCAGTTAATTATATAAATAGGAATAACAGCAGCCTTTAAATCACTGGCATCATAATCACATTCAATAACTTCTGGACATTTGCCAACTGCCTTCCGTTTACAAAACCCGTCTGCTCCTCTCCAATCTAGCCCAGCGCACAGTCCTCAATCCACGATGCAAGCACCAACATTCAACAATGATATCAGGCCGTATGACCCACACTGCTCCGGGTCCTTATCCTTTCAAAGAATCAGGGAGATAGATGTTTGCAACAAAGTAGGGGGCACTTCCCCCCCCCCCCCCCCCCCCCCCGCCCCACCCTCCCTTGCCTCATTATTCACCCCCACCAGCAGTGGTCCCAGTTCTGCCGCAAATGTCTCATAAAACTCCACTGGGAACGTGTCCGGACACAGGGCTTTTCCTGCCTGCATCGCCCCCATGCCATCCATCACCTCCCACAACCTAATTAGGGCCTCTAGGCCCTGCACTCGCCCCTCCTCCACCTTGGGAAACTCCAACACATCCAGCAACCTCCTCAACCTCTCTTCCTCCCTTGGGGGCTCTGACTTGTAAGGCCTCCTATACAAGTCCTCAAATACCCCATTCACCCACTCCAGATCCATCACCACCGTACCACCCTTGTCCCTCACTCTACCAATCTCCCTAGCCACTGCCTGCTTCCTTAACTGATGGGCCAGCATCCTACTTGCCTTCTCCTCATAGTCATACACTGCCCCTCTGGCCCTCCGCAACTGCCCTACTGCCTTCCCTGTCGACACTAACCCAAACTCCATCTGGAGCCTCTGCTTCTCCTGCAACAGTCCCTCCTCCGGCACCACCAAGTACCTTCTATCCATGCTCAAGATCTCCTCAATCAGCCTTGCCCTCTCTTCTCTCTCCCTGTGTACCCGAACTACAGCCTTGAGTGCCTCCCACAATGTGGCGGTTGTGACCTCCCCCGTGTCATTCACCTCCATATAACCCCGAATGGCAGCCCTCACGCGCTCACTCACCCCCTCATCCGCCAACAGCCCCACATTTAATCGTCACTGCGGCCATTGGGCCTCCCCCTGAACCACCACAAATCCACCCAGTGCTGCGCGTGGTCAGAGACCACGATGGGCGAATGCCCCGAGTCGGCCACCCCCACCAGCAGCGCCTTATCTATGATGAAAAAATCAATCCGGGAGTACATCCGGTATCTATGGCGTTTTCATACTTATGAAAACTCCTTTAGCCTGAGCCTTCCAATCATCATGAGCCCGCCCCGCCTCCATGCACTTCATGAACCCCCTCAGCTCCCTAGCCACAGCCGACCACCTCAACGACTTTGGGCTCGACTGATCCAGGTTCGGATCCAGAACCGCATTAAGAACCATGTGGGCAGCACGGTAGCATTGTGGTTAGCACAATTGCTTCACAACTCCAGGGTCCCAGGTTTTATTCCTGACTTGGGCCACTGTCTGTGCGGAGTCTGCATATCCTCCCCGTGTGTGCATGGGTTTCCTCCGAGTGCTCCGGATTCCTCCCACAGTCCAAAGATGTGCAGGTTAGGTGGATTGGCCATACTAAATTGCCCATAGTGTCCAAAATTGCCCTTAGTCTTGGGTGGGGTTACTGGGTTATGGGGATAGGGTGGAGGTGTTGACCTTGGGTAGGGTGCTCTTTCCAAGAGCCGGTGCAGACTCGATGGCCCGCATGGCCTCCTTCTGCACTGTAAATTCTATGATCTATAAGATCCCTCCCCCCCCCCACCATAATCAGCCAATGTGTATTTAAATTTGGAATCTTCCACATCACCTGACTCAAAAAAACCACATCATCCCAATTTGTGGCATACCCATTAACCAGGACTACTGGCATCCCCTCCAGCTTCCCGGTAACCACCACATACCTACCCCCCGGATTGGCCACAGTGCTCCCACCTCAAACGTCACCATCTTGTTGATCAACACCGCCAAACCCCTTGTCTTCATATCCAGCCCCGAATTAAACACCTACCACACCCATCCCCTCCTCAATCTCCTCTGATCATCCGACTTGCGTCTCCTGCAGAAACACCACGCCCGCCTTCAGACTCCTCAGGTGCGTGAACACACGTGGCCGTTCAACTGGTTCATTCAGCCCTCGCACATTCCACGTGACCAGCCTGCTCCAGGGTCTCCTCACCCCTCCTCCCTGCCAATCAGTCATACCCTATCCTGGGCCAGCCCACGGCCCTCCAGGCCCTCCCTCGGATGTCCACCACCATCTCTCCCTTCCCAACTGCACTACACCAGTCACACCCATGTTAGCAACGCACCTTCGCCCCTCCCCCCCCAACAAAGAACCAACCCCATCCTCACGTCCCTCCCCCTGCACTTTCCTCCTGGCAACCCCCAACTTCAGTTCTGTTAACTAGCTCGCCCAGCTAGCATGGTGGCACCTGGCCAAGGCCTGTAACCTCCCCATCCCCCTCCAAGCTACCCCCTCCCCCAGCCACCAACAAACAAAGAACAAAAAAACACACTGACCATCTCCACTCCCCTGTCGGAACCAACCCCAAAATACTCACCCCAGATATTTCACCTCTCCAAAGTTCAGTGTCTTCACACACCTTCCAGTCCGTGGTCTCTCATAAAGTCCATCGCCTCCTCCAGCGAGCCAAAATAAAACTTCTATTTCTGATGAGTCACCCACAAGTGGGCAGGTACAAAACCCCACTCCCTTCATGAAGAGGGCAACCTTGACCCAGTTGAACTGGCTTCTCCTCGGTGCCAGCTCTGCACCCAGGTGCTGATAGATCCACAGTTCACTCCTTTCCCAGGTGCACTTCCTGGTCTGCCTCGCCCACTGCAAAATCTTCTCCTGGTCCAAGAAGCGGTCCAACCGCAACACCATCACCCTCGGCGGCCCCCCCACCTGTGTCCTCCTCCTCAGCGCCCTGTGCACCCGATCCACCTGAACAGGCTGATCAAAGGCCCCCCCACCCCATCAACTGCTCCAACATCCCTGCCACATACTTGGTGGCATCTGCTCCCTTGGACGACCCAACTCTCCTTAAATTCTGTTGCCTGGAGCGATTCTCCAGGTTCTCTTTCAGCCTCTTCTGGCTGTCCACCACCATCCACTCCTCGTGCACCTCCACCGCCTCCTCCACCTTCTGTGTTGCCAGGCCCTGAGCCTATAACTTCTGCCCCACTCTCCCAATCACCGCCCTGAGCAGCTCCACCACCTTAGCCAGGTCCGCCGAGGCCTCCTTCCTCGGCTTCTTGAAATTATTTTAAAACTCCTCCAGTTGCTCCGTTGACCACTGGCTGGGCATCGCTGCCCCCTTCCCATCCGCCATAGACCTGTGGCGCACCACAAAAACAGCCCTGCTCCATCTGCTCTTTGTTGTTGCACTTCTCATCCTCTGATCCATGCATCAAACTCACCAGAGGAGTATTACCTTCCCTGGGCATTCACACCCCTTTTTCCCCTCAAAAGGACCTCCATACAGGTGGGGAAGGACCAACAAAATCCACCTTGAGCGGGAGTGACCAAATGTGCAACCACTCACTCTATGGCCACCACTGGAAGTCAGAATCCTATCTTTCAACAGCATCCCAGACAGCTGTCACCATCCCTGGGTATGTCCAGTTCCTCCTGCAGGAGACATGGTGGCACGGAGGGATTAGCTCTGGGAGTCATCAATCTTGACTCCAGACCCCATGAATTTACATGCTTCTGGTCAAACATGGGCATGGAAACCTCTTGCTGATTACCATATCACCCTTCCCTCCGATTATGCATCAGTATTCCTCCATGTTGAACATGACTTAGACATTGAGGGAAAAGAGACAGAATGTACTTTGGAGTGGAGACTTAAAGTCCATCATCAAGAGTGGCTCAGTGGCACCTCTTATCAAGCAGGTTCTGCCCCTCCAACACAAGATCTGTGGTGGGAATGCATGCTAATGATGGCAGTCTTCAGTTCCATTTGCAACTCCCTCAGAGAATAAGGCAGACCATGTTTTCATGCAGCCTGAGCAGCATTCATACTTGGGCTGGTAAGGGGCAAGCAAATTTGTGCCACAGAATTGCTGGGCAATGACCATCTCCAACAAGGGAGAGCCTAACCTCCTCGCTTTGGCATTAAATGGCAAGACCATCATTAATTATCCACAATCAACATCCTGGGAGTCGCGTAACTGGACCAGCCACATAAATCCTGTGCCTAGGAGAACAGGATGGAGGATGGGAAATCTGCATGAGTAATTCACTTCATCGCCCCAGAGCCTTTCCATCATCTACAAGGAACAAGTCAGCAGTGCATTGAAATAACCTCAACTTGCCTGGATGGAAACATCTCCATCAACTCAAGAACCTCAATTCCATTCACGATAAAGCAGCCCGCTTGATCAAAACTTCATCCAACACCTTAAAAATTAATTTGATCTCTCCACCCTGTGCCCTGGCGTGGCGGGGGGAACTGCTGGAATTCTTGACGCTTGAAGCAGTCAAATTTGAACTGAGGGGAAGGATGGAGGTGCTCTACAATTCATGGGCGTTATTCATTATGCACTTTCGAGAATTGGATTACGTCGAACATTAGGGAGATTGGGTGCTGGGAGGGTTGGGGGAGGGGGGACTGTGTGTTAATGGTGACTATGGGTGATTCCTGATTCCTCTTTGTTATTTGTTTATGTTAACATGCGGGCTAATGTTTGGTTTGGTGGGAGGATGGGATCGCTGTTATTGATATGGGGATTGGACATTACATTCGTTACTGATTATTGTTTATTGTTGGGTGTAAATTTGGTGGAAAATGTGAAAAAGGAGAATAATTTTTTTTTTTTTTTTTATAAACTCAATCCATCTGCCATCACTGCACAAGGGCATACAACAGCTACACAATGTATTGCAGCAACTTGTCAGTGCGTTTTCAACAGCACCTCTTTGAACACACAACTTCCACAATCTAGTGTCATGGGAGTGTCCCTTTAAGAAACGTTTTGTCTTATCACATGGCTTCAGCGATGTCATTGTGTGGGTGGAACTGGACTGCGGCTGTGAGTTTTACTGACGCTTTGGTTTGGGGCTGTTTTGTGGCTCTGAAAATTGTGTTTTCGTTTTCACGTTTGGCTGCTGGATTCAGACAGAGAAGTCTTGTCCTGTCTCTCTCTTTCTGCATTTTAAAAGGTGATTTCAGATTACTTGATAACCTGAAAAGAAATAATTGTTTTCTGGAAGAAATTCAAACCTGCTGTTTTGGAAAGGACACAAGAGCATCTAAACCAGGTCTTGAGTGCTGTGTGTTGGGCCACAGCTTTGAAAAGGGTTTTCTGGTTCATGAGATATTGTTATTAAATGGGAAATTTATTAAGGGTTATATAGAGAGTATTGTAGCTGTGTGCGGTATTTAGGTTTGTAGTTCATAAAAATGCCTACTGTGTGTGTTTATAAAAATGTTAACTAAATTCACAGAATAAACTTTGTTTTTGACTAAAAGTGCTTAAGGCCTCTGTTGAATAACACCTAAAAGGCAGGCCCTTGTGCTCATCGTAACCAAAATTAATAAACAGTGTAGGTCAGGTGAACTCCATGATATACTTTGGAGTTTTCTAAACCCTGGCCCATAACACCAGAAAGACAAGTGAGCTAATGTATGGCAATACCATCACCTCAATGCGCCCCCCCCCCCCAAACACCTTGTGACTTGGAAAAAGATCATTGTTCCAAAATCCTGGAACACCCTTCCGAAGAGCACGGCACGCATATGCACAACACACAGACTGCAGTGGCTCAAGTTGGCAGTTCACCACCACCTTATCAACTTCCCAAGTTATGTTGTGCCTTATTTTTCACAGACTGGGCATCCAGCCTGGGCATTCTGGGTTTGTATGAGGGTAATTCTATACCACACAATTTAAGCATTTACTATCAAAATTTGCTAACGTTTATTCTTCGACCAAAATCTCTTAGATTTGGGACCCGATTAAATGGAAAGAAAAAAGTCTGGTTTAGCGGTGTTTTTCTATGACGAATGCCCCATCAAGGCTGCACTTCATCATTTCCTGCACTGGTGAGCTCAGCTCAGCTCGCCAGTGCAGGAAGACTACTTGAAGATCGGGATGCCACCCTGATCTTTTGATCCCCCTCAGTGACCCCATGTGGCATCTAGACTCGCCCACTTCACCCAACTTACCTCTTCCGGGGTCCATGAGCCCCCTCTCATCCCAACTCTTACGGGCAAGGCACCTCGACCCCTGACATGGGCAACCTGGCTCCCAGGTAACTTGGCAATTTATGTTCTGGCTTAATTAGAATAGATTGGTTATCAAACCTGGGACATTCTGGCCGCATGCAGTCCAAGAATTGACCGAGTCATTGGGAAAGTGAGACAGATGCTATGATTTATTTTTCGCTGATGTTTATAGTATGCGATTGCTCAACTGATACATGAAATGAAAAGAAACTGAAAAAGAAACACTGCACAAGGTTGCAGATTTAATTAAAATTAAAAACAGTAAATATTTAACAACAAAAGTGCACTTAACACTATAAAGAGTTAACCATAAATATATATCAATGTGTAAATGTCGCCACAGTCCCAGAGGACCATAGGCCGTTGTCCCCTTTGAGAGCTGACTGGTGGCGACTAAATCCAAGGGTCGCCACACCTTAGGTGAGGGGGCAAGGTTGAGAAGGCATGAATAACCTGAATTGAACCTGCACTGTCGCCGTCACTCCCCATCACAACCAGTCATCCATCCAACTGAGCTAACCGACCATATATATACTTTCTGGACCTCAATATTATAGCAATAAATGGCTATCCTGAATGTTGCTGGATACAAAAAGTGTCTGAATTGTATTTTATGTGAAGCAGAATTAAATATGATGAAGGAAGCATTAGTGGTTTTCTTTATTCTGCAGTGAGGGTTATGCTGAAATTGCATTGCAGAGCTTGCTGGCTTTGGCACATAGGACTCTCTCCCTGGTGTGCACCAGCCTCTACTTGCAGATGGTATACACAATTTATGCAGGTACGTCATGTGAAGCAATAAAAAAACTGATGCAAAGTGTTCAACTCGCAAGGCAGAATTCTCACAGGTATCAAAGGCTGTTGTGAAGAAAAACGATATACTATCAGTTGTCTAATCATAGAACAATAAATATCTTTGCAGAAACTTCAAATAACTCAATCTAAAACATGAAGAGAATTTGCGTACAAGATCAAATTTTGAACGGCAACTGAGGTTATGCTGTTTTTGACTTGTGTGACTATTAACTAAATGCCCCTGGAATGATTCCATACAAATGATACATAATAGTCTGCTACCTGGTTGACGAGATCAGTGAACTTGCCACTTTTTCACTTTATTAATATTGGTAGACTGTTTGTAAAAAAAAAAAAAATTTTTGATGGAGACGGAGGTGGGAGGCAATTAAAACATGGGGACAAATTAATCTGTCCATTCCTGCAGCCTTTCTGCCGTGCTTCAACGCTAACCTTCCCTTTTCAGAAAACTTTTCATTCCAAACTTTCAAATGGTCATAAAACAGAAATGTTTTGCAACCCTTCTCGTTGTCTGAGAAAGGGGTACAGTGGTGCATAATGATTGTGCTTGTGAATAAACAAAAGAAAAATTGCCGAATACATTTTCATGAAGACGGGGGCCCTTCAGTAGACTTTCAGAGTGTGGCGTCTACAATACAATCTTATCCTTGAAAGGAATACTGTCCGAAAATTACTATGAAGTTAATTTTAAGAAGATGGGCGCTTTTTACCACAACCGTGATTAAGTGCTCCCTTCAGAGGGAAAACCAGAGTGATTCACGCTCACGCTAGGATCGATCCCAAAGTGCCATGCTATGGCATTGGAATTTTCTTTTTCCTCAAACAGGGTTCCTGTGCCATTCTCATGGCACACAGGGGTCTGTGCTACGACTGAGAGGGGCAAGACCTAATATCTCTGACAGGTCACGCACGTCTGAGATGAGAAAGCCATTTTTAAAGGGTGCCTGATCTCAATTATCTGCTGCAGCTTCCCCGCACCCTAACTGCAGGCAACCCCCACCCCCCCCCCCCCCCCCCCACTGCTGTGAAGACCCCTTCAGCACCCTAGGCAGCCCCTTCGGACCCCATCCCTCAGTAGCCTTCCTTCAGCATATTCCTCAGTACCCCCTCAGACCTCACCCCTTGGTAGCACCAACCTGGCACCATGCAGTCCAAGGGTGGCAAGGTGGGAAGTACCCTCGTGACAATTGTCATTGGGATGCCAAGGGGGGCCCTTCACAGGTGGTGAGGATTGGGGGGGACTTGTGCTGGGCTGGAGGGTCTCAGGCCAATGGTCTTTCCTGGGATGTGGCTTGTTTGGCAGCTCTCCCCATCTGCAGCCTTTGAATAGTCAGTCAGTATGTAAAAATTAAAGTTTCCTCATGACAAAGTGAAAGTGTTCTCATCTTTGCCCCAAACCCTTTAAAAGGTCCGTCAGTATAAAGGTCGATGAGATAAAGTTAAAAGTAACCCCTTTAAAGTGGCAGAAACATTTGAAGTGCTTTACACACAAAGTATAGAAGTCTGTGTGTAATCCTAAGAGGCTGAAAGTTATGATCTGCATTGTTTACATTCAATTTAATGCCCCATTTCCTGTTAATAGCTTTCTGATTGACAGATTGAGGCAGTTTCAAAGGGGAGATTCAGATTGCTTATTGACATAGCTCCGCAGGGATTCATTACCCCAGGGTAGTAGGTTTTTAAAATGGGTCTGTCCCTTTGTTCTCAAGTGTTTCCCAGAAAGTACAGATATGGGGCAGCCCCCACTAACAAACCTTAATATTGTTTTCTTCCCGCCTCTCGATACTGCTGAGTTCTGTTTATACAGGAAGTCGAGCTAACATCAGCCAAACTGGCTTAGTGGGATCTCCTGAACCAAAGTCATCTCTAACTATTACACAAACGCCATCCTTGATTAACAGTGCTATCCCTCCATCTTTACCTAGCTCCTATTCCTCTTAAATGACATATCCCCCTCAATATTCAGGACTCAATACTTGTCATCCTGCAGCTGTGTCTCTATAATGACTATCAGACCATATTTATTCACTTCAATATATGCTATCAATTTGTTTAGTTTGTTATGAATGCTATGTGCATTCAGATAGAGCCTTTAGTTTTGCCTTTTTGTTGTCTTTTCTTGGCATGTAGTCTTGTTTGTTGGTGTATTCTTAGCTTTTTCCTTTCCATCTCTTTCTGTGACCCTCATTTCCCATACTACTGGTTTCCTCTATTATCTGGTCTCTAATCTTTGATATACCACATCTTTCCATGGAATGGTGGCACAGTGGTTAGCACTGCTGCCTCACAGCACCAGGGATCCGGGTTCAATTCCGACTTTGGGTGACTATATGGAGTTTACATATTCTCCCAGTATCTGCATGGGCTTCTTCTGGGTGCTCCGGTTTCCTTCCACAGGCCAAAGATGTGCAAGTTTGGTGGATTGGCCATGCTAAATTAAACCCTTAGTATCCAGAGATGTGCAGATAAGGAGGATTGGCCATGATCAATGTATGGGGTTATGGGGATAGTGTGGGAGAGTGGGTCTAGATTGAGTGCTCCTTCGGGTCGGTGCAGACTTAATGTGCCAAATGGCCTCCTTCTGCACTGTAGAGATTCTATGACTTGATCTCTTGCCCCCACTATTTATTTTAAAACACTCTCTCCTTCCCTATTTAGGTGATTTACAAGAACACTGGTCCCAACATGGTTCAGGTGTAGATTGTCCCAACGGCACAGCCCTCACTTTCCCCAGTAGAGGTGCTAGTGCTCCACAAACCGGAACCCACTTCGCCCATACCAACCTTTGATCCGCGCATTCATCTCTCTCATTTTATGTACCCTATGCCAGTTGGCAGCTGGCTCAGGTAATAATCTAGAGATTGGAACCTTTGAGATCCTGCTTTTTAATTTAGTACCTATCTGCCACAGATAAGTGTCAATCCCCTCACTATACTTTCCCCTAACAGCACTAACACTCATTTTTGCTCCCACCACTTGATTAGCTTTCTGTGTCACAGTTCCATGGGTCAGTTTGCTCACCCACTCTGCCGCCCCTACTCTCATCCAAACCAGCTGAGAGAACATCAAGCCTATTGGGTACTGCAGAGGCTGGTTCTCCTGCCCTCTGAATCCACTTACCTGTCTTTCATGCAGTCATGTCCTCCTGACCTTACTCACTGACCAAATCGGAAGACCCTATCTGAAGTGGTGTAACTGCCTCATGGTACAAAACATCCCTGATGTGTCACAGAGTCTGCAGCTCAGCCTCCAGCTCAAATGACTCTGAGCCAAAGCTCCTCGAGCTGCAAACACTTACTTTAGACATGTTTGTCCTGGAACACAATGGTATCCAGGATCTCCCAGATGCTGCAACATTGACATTATGAAATGAAAATCGCTTATTGTCACGAGTAGGCTTCTACTGTGAAAAGCCCCTAGTCGCCACATTCCGGCGCCTGTTCGGGGAGGCTGGTACGGGAATCGAACCGTGCTGCTGGCCTGCCTTGGTCTGCTTTAAAAGCCGGCGATTTAGCCTAGTGTGCTAAACCAGCCCCTGTGTGCTAACACCTGCCCTTCCATCAGAAATGCGTTTAAATTAATTATTTAATTATATTATTCACTTTTTTTGTTTTTGTGTGTATTTTATTAACTTTATTACAAACTTATATAATGGGCGCAATCCAATTGCCATGCTGCACCTGAAAAGCAACTCGCAGTGGTTCAGTGTGGCCGATAAAAGCTGGGAGACACCTTCGGGATCTACCCTGCTCACAATGCCTCACGAGAACCATTGTGGGCGGGATCTTTTTTGGCAAATCTGCATAATAGACAGTTAGTCTCATTCTAATGTGCAGGTTCTCAATGTACCTGAGGCTTTGGGATTCATCCCTTTGCCTCGGAGACCTCGGGCGAGCGCCATTTAGCACTGGTCTCCACTAAAGGGGACCAGATGGAATGCACTCAGGGGGTCTTCTAGGGGATCGGAGGGCCCCAACTGCATACCCACCGCTTCACGGCGGTGGTGGGGGGGTGGGCTTTCCTACAATGCCAGCCTGGCAGTGCCCACTGAGAGTGCCGGGAAACACATGGCTACACGTGTTCATTATAGGACTTTGTCCCCAATTCATTGAATCGAGCCCAGTATTTTAAACTGTAGGAATAGAATAGGCCTTAACCACTTACCAGATATTCACTAAACAGCTGGCTCCTGTTCCTGTATTAGAATAAGAACCAATTCCTCAGGGTAAAAACGGTAGAAAGGTCAAACAAAAAGGTACACCTCCTTACCCTCCTCATCAAACACTAAATATGCACTCAGTTTCTCAGCTACGCCTATTTTCCAAAGGTTGCATTAAAGAACGTGGGTGGGATTCTCCGACCCTCCGCTGGGTCGGAGAATCGCCGGGGCTGCCGTGAATCCCGCCCCATCCGGATACTCCGGCACCGGATATTCGGCGGGGGCGGGAATCGCGCCGCGCCGGTCGGCGCCCCCCCCCGGCCGATTCTCCGGCCCGCGATAGGCCGAAGTCCTGCTGCTGTCATGCCTGTCCCGCCAGTGTGAATCAAACCACCTACCTTCCAGGCGGGACTAGGCGGCGCGGGCGGGCTCCGGGGTCCTGGGGGGGGGCGCAGTCGATCTGGCCCCGGGGTGTGTCTCCACGGTTGCGTGGCCCGCGATCAGGGCCCACAGATCCGTGGGTGGGCCTGTGCTGTGGGGGCACTCTCTTCCCTCCGCCTCGGCCACAGTCTTCAACATGGCTGACGCGGAAGAGACACCCCCCCTGCGCATGCGCGGGGATGACGTCAGCAGCCGCTGACATTCCTGCGCATGCGTGGACTTCTGCTGCCCGGCGAAGTCCTTTCGGCCCCGGCTGGCATGGCACCAAAGGCCTTTCCCGTCGGTCGGCGGCGCGCCAACCACTCCGGCGCGTGCCTAGCCCCTCACGGTGAGGGCTTGGCCCATAAAGGTGCGGAGAAATCCGCACCTTTGGGGCGGCCCGACACCGGAGTGGTTCACGCCACTCCATCCCGCCGGGACCCCCCGCCCCGCCGGGTAGGGGAGAATCCCTCCCCGTGTATTTAAAGCCAACAGAACTGGGGCTAGAGAAACCAGATTCAACCTATTAGCTGATCAGCTACTCTGCTCTCACAGCAGTGTGTTTACCCTGCCTAAGCTGCAGGAAAGAAAAAAAACTTACACTATACTATCCAGTTACTGCTAATTACAACTCAATTAGATTTTAGGAGCAAAATTTAAAAACAAAATTCACACTTTAAATTCCCCAATTACCAAATTACAATTATACATTTGGTTCCTTAGTTGCACCCGTTTGCAAGTCTGTTAAGTCAGTTTTATCCTCGGGCCTACTCCAACCCAACTGAACCAGTGCTTAAAAGAAAATATTCAAAAACATCAACTGAAACGGAAAGTGTTACATGTGTGTTTTAAGTTTCCATATTGGGGGTATTCATAAAAATATCAAATATATCAATACACTAAGCATTTGTACACCACGGCATTTCTATGTTCGTCTTTCTGACATGATGTAGGACACAATGCTAATGGAAAGATATTGCACAGTATATTTTGAAAATGTATAGAAAGTTCCGCATTGTTAGTCAATAAGCTGAAATGTATTTCTTTTTTAAATTTCAATTGTCCCATATCTTTCCTTCTGTTTAAAAGACTGGGTGCAGAATTCAATCAGAACAGCAAGTGCAAAAGAACCAGTTGCCTCGAGTGCTCTGAACTTAATCTCTTAGTAATTACATTCTTAATTCACTGCCTTTTTTGTGTATTCACTAACTGAATGCACAGTACATCACAGAACGCTCGGGTGAGGGAACCATGGACACCCTTTAAATTAGAATATATTCAAGAAAACATTAAGATAAACAATTTTCATCCCAACAGGTTGAATTCAGCTTAATTATGCTCCACAGATTTATAATTTATAAATTTTGCTTGAAATTGAATTCAAGAATTTTTTTCGAAAAGCGAAATGGTCAATCATGTGACCAGGGCAACAAATCAAAGTCACATGATCTGACTCACAATTCCTACTGAAGCAGTAGCTTCGGATCAAATTGATTTAGTGTTTTCTGCTGCTTACTTCTGAGCCTATTCAGGTTGAGTCAAGAGCAAGCACACCACAATGCTGTTGGAAGTACACAAATCATCGCAATTCTCAAACGTGGAAGTCATAATAAATTACTATTTTCATCATTGAGCTTCGAGATGTACTTCCAAGTACTCTCACTGGGATTTGTGATTTAATGCCATTACATTGCAAATTATTTATTTCATTGCAATGGCTAAAATCAAGCTAAACCAATTTGCCTCAGAATGACAGAACGAGGAGAAAGGTGTCAACAGGAATCACCGATTGTACGTGGAGGTTGTGCTGAGATTCTGACTAAAATCCTGGCACAGGCCAGAGAAGGGAATATTCCAGCTGGCGTATCAGTTACCAGGAGACCCTCACTGTGAGCAAGCTATACAATTTACTTGGTGTTTGACATACTGGTGCAGCCAAAGGGATAAATGAATATTTGCTCCATATGTGCAGCAGCAATTTCTGTCGTCACGATGAAGTAGATGGACAAGCAACAGCAGTTGAAAAGGATCTTCCTCGAGCTTAGATTTATTCAGCCCACGCACTGTTCGGCACACAATCTGCAACTGAAGAGCTGTGCTATTACCCACTGTCTGGTGGTCTGAGAGGATACACTGTCAATTCACGTTTACTCTTCTACAAGAAACCATACAATGTATGTTCTGTTCACTAACTGCCTTTGGAACAAGATCAGCAAGGAACAAAGCAGCTTCAGTGCTGCCATTCCCTGTGGTTTAGTAACTCCTCTGGTATTATATGGTCAGTATACATAGGGATCCTAGAGCAATTCTCATATAAGTCATTCCAAATTGAATGACTGCCAATGATAAGTTATAACAATTTTATTCAATCTGCTGCTGGTAAAAGTTCAACTATAAAGGCATTTTTAGGAAGAAGGGTTGATTCTGAACTTGTAAGTGTCGAGACTTATCAACAGAAAAGAAAACAGCAGCAAAACAAATATTCGAGAACCTCAGAATCAGATTGAAAGAACACCAATAGCGTAACTCATTCTCATTTTCAATACTAGGATTACAGAAGGTCACCTCAACCTACAACATGATCCAGAAATGGAGCGCTGGTTTCACTCAGGAGCCTGCAAAACAAAAATTAATTTTTTACAAACATAGACAGACCCCCACACGCATATACAGAGATGGGTCAGGGGATTTCTGAAGATGGGAGCACCAACTGCATACGCTCCCTGAAAGCGAGCGCTATTCGCAACAGTGCTATTGCACAATTTTCCAGCAGATATTCTGCATATAGGTAAATATTTCACATTTTGTATGGTTGATTGGGACCATGCCAACTCTATATTCAACACCATGGTAGAACATTCTCCCCAGCGGTGCCTGTCCATGCAGATTTTAAACACTTCCCTTTGTCTGTCAAAATCTCAAAGTTTGCAATTTTGAATGTGTATATTATTCTGATGCTCTCCAACTGTAAAGAAAACATTTAATTTTAGGGGTTTTAAAATTACAGGATAGGTTTAATCTTTTCAGAGTCATTACTTCATGGAGGCAGTGCCAACAAATCAGTGTTAACTCTGGGACAGATGATGCATTGTGTTAACTGGTGCACTTTCTGAAAGGCCTAAATTGTGTCAAATATCCTGGGCGTTACCATTGACCACAAATTGAACTGGACTAGCCATATAAATACGCTGGCTACAAGTGCAGGTCAGAGGCTAAGAATCCTGCAGTGAGTAACTCACCTCCCGACTCCCCAAAGGCTGTCCACCACCTGCAAGGCACAAGTCAGAAGTGTGATGGAATACTCGCCCCTTGCTTGGATGAGTCCAGCTCCAACAATATCCAGGACACAGCAGCCCACTCGATTGGCACACCATCCACAAACATTCAACCCCTCCACCACAGACACTCTGTAGCAGCAGTGTGTACCATCTACAAGCTACACTGCAGGAACTCGCCAACGTTCCGCACGCAACACCTTTCAAACCCATTACCACTACCATCTAGATGGACAAGGGCTGCGAGAACATGGGAACACCACCACCCTCTAAGCCACTGACAACCCTGTCTTGGAAATATATCACCATTCCTTCACTGCCACAGGGTCTAATTGCAGGAACTTTCTCCCTGAAGGCACTGTGGGTGTACCTACATCACATGACTGCAGCAGTTCAAGAATGTAGCTCTCCATCACCTTGACAAGGCAATTAGGGATTGATAATAAATGCTGGCTTAGTGAGCGATGCCCACTTCCCATGAATGAATTTTTTAATAAAGTTGTTAATTTTGTTTTCTTAAATCCCTACTTTACAGATAAAGAACAGGGAAGACAATAATTTAGTCATGTATTTTTCAATTAGCAATGTTTAGAGCAAGGAAATGCCCAAGAGGGGGTTCTAGCTGAATTGATATCTAACACAGTAATTCAGTAGCTGCAGGGCCCTTCTGCCACTCCGAACCTGTTTGTTTGTAGTAGTCTAACCCTTAATACTGTCTTGTCATTATGTGTTCAACAAAATTAGAAGTTCACTGCAAAGTGAAAAGCGAGTGCTTCCCCCCCCCCCCCGCCCACAACATAAAATATTCCAACCCCCCCCCCCCCCCCCCCCAAAATAAATCTTGACCTTGCAGCAGTGGTTAATATCAGATTATCTTCTGAGATCAGGGGAATAACTGTAAATACCGAGTGCATTAATCATTTTTAAATGCACAACGGAAAGTAAGCCGTGTCTGCCTGAGGGAGTAAGAGTGGGACAGAAAACGCCAGACTGGAGAGTTGGGACCCCTGATTGAAGAATAAAGCAAAAAAGAAATCCTTTGAGTAACTCGTGTGAATGTTAAATCCTAGATTACTGATATCTCTCCAAGGTTCAGCCGAGAAGACAAATACTTATATTTTTTTGAGAAAGCTCCACTGTGAAACCCTGCCAAAGTAATTAGTTAATACAGGTTGAAATTTGTATCCAAATCAGGATTTCACAGACACAAATCGCTATAATTTCTGATTACTCCTGTTCATTATCATAAGGAATGAGTAGTGAGAAGTGTTAGAGAGAGGAAGAATGCAACCGAATTGAAATAAAAATAGATTAGTTGAGTTTTGAGGCCACAGACGATTGCCAATGACTGGTCTTATATACATCAGATTCCAGCCGAGTCTGCTCTGTCGGTTCCATACCTGCCCGACTTCATACAGATCTCAATCATGATTGTCCTCGGGCTCTCCCGGCCTTAGCGGGTGAGCTCGTATTCAGCGAGACTCACGGGGAGACTGATTGCTCCAACCTCATAGGTCTCATGCGCGTTACAACCGTGACTCATCCCAACTAATGGATTGTCTTTATCTAGAGAGTGACAGTCAAACAAAATCCTTAAAGCCACGTGAAATTACAGGGTTAAAGGAATGGACCATTTGGAATCAATCACCTAAATCAGTGATGTGCACTTTCTATTTGCGTATCACATTTGCTGCAGGTCACAGTACAAACTGTTCTTCCTTCGATGGATAGTGCTCAATAAGTCAGAAGTCATAGGCAGTGCCTCCACTCGATTTGAATGAAGTGATTATGCATTTGGTCCCTCATGTAGGGGTTGAAGGGCGAAATAGAAAGAGTTTGTTCATCAGGTAGATGATGCAGACTTCCGGAATTTCACACTCCCCCCCCCCCCCCTTTTTTTGTAGTTAACGGAGTGTGCACCAAAGATTCCCAACGAAAACCGAGTCAGAGCTCACTGCCTGCCTTACAAAACTAAGTCCAGTAGTGCAGACATATTGCTCAAAGTTTTCCAAATGATCACAGAGATAAAAATTGCGATGGGATTGCCACTGTTTCAAACCAAACTTTTTAAAGAAAATCAGAAAGAATTCCAAATGCAGCTGCTTTTAAAGAGAAACGAACCACAGACCTTCCGCCTCCAGACATTTTCTGAGCTCATCTCGTCATCAAATGCGATCCCTTCTCAGTATGAAACCTTCTACACAACCAAGGAGTGAAATCAACAGAATGTACTGTTGTGCAAACTTCTAGCTTCAAAAGAAAAGTTCAAATGTAGCAAAACCATAAAAACAGCTAGAACTTTTTCAGCTAATATTTTTATGTTCTCTTGGAGACAGCAAGAGGAAATTAAACTTGTGGAAAGGCAAGGAACAGAAGACAAAATAAAACATCGCTGTGATTCCTTCCCATTCCTGTGATGATGCTGGTAAAGTCAAACGTATATTTCTCAACAAGTAGCAATAGCTAATCCCAGACCCACTGAACTTGGTTGAGCGAAGGGAATCATTTTTGCAACTAAATAAATCCTGTTCAATAAACCTCTTGTTATTTTCAGGTGCCACACTCTAATTGAGTCATACATTTTATAATCCACAATTCCTTTTATTTCAAAAATCTAGCCAATAATACAAAGCAAAGCCATGAGCTAAGTATATCTTACACTGTGAAAACTCCTCCATTACAATACAAAGGATCAACAGAATGTGCTCAGTGGTGTCCCACTGTGAATGCTCATTAATGGAAACTGGTTACACAATTAACAGGAATGGACTGTGCTGCTCAAATTTGTGTATTTATTTAATGTTGTGGTTTCCTACCAACATTTGCAACTGGAAAAACACACAATTTAAAATATATTAGAGGAAAGAAACAGTTTTCCTTGCATAATCCTTAATCAGGCGCAAGCATTCATGGGAACAGGGCAAGTCACCAAATTGACTGTCATTGAAAGCCCACACTGTACAAGATTCTATGTTTCAAAACCTAGTATAAATATATCCAAGTCTTTATTTAAACTATGATGCAAGAAAAAATTCTTACTAAGAAAAAAAATACATCTTACCAAAGCTTTTCATCTTGCACTCCTCAGGATAAACTCAAATTTTCAATCCATCATTAAAAAAATCATACAACAGGAGAAAAAGGTGCAGATTGGTCAGTGAGTCAACCTTGATTGGCCAAGACATTGCCATAGGGTAAGCTATGGGGAACTATAGGCTCCCTAAATTCTCGGGTAATTCAAAAAAGGTGCAAGGCTTGAACAAGTTTCCTTTTGTTTGCAGACAATGGGTCCCTGAGTACAAAGGGAATGTCACTTCTGGCAATGGTAAATGAGCCACGTTATGAGTTTGACTAATTACCTTAAATTCGTTGTTATTACAATTGGGCAAAAATATTAGCAATATTGCCCAAGTGTCACTACAATTAAACTCATTTATTTTGTAACCAGAGGTGTTTGCAGACATCAGTTGACACATTCTCTCATTGATCGAGTAATCTAACCTCAGTCCCAGTACCTTCTCTCTTTTCCAACAGACTGGTATTTTCCTCTCCAAATATTTATCCACTTTTCCTTTGCAACATGCCTGCATCTCCGCCACTCATTACAACAAAACTTTCTATACTCTTAACAATCCTTCATGCAAAGAAATGTCATCCTTGTACGGACTGCAAAAGTAGAGAAAATTCCCTTTCCTGAACATAATTTGATAAACCTCTGTTAAATGCTCTCTTGGTCTTTGTGGTTCTTGGGGAGTCTCTACACCTAGCAAATGGTTTCCATCTCTGGGTGCAGTCTTGAAAATTTTGAATATGTTGGCCTTTCCTCTTCGTTAAGTTGGAAAATATTTTTTTTAAATAATTTTTTTTAATGACTAGAGCAAAATTAGTCATTGCTCAGTCTATTGGCATGGATTCAATTAAGATCAGGAAGCATTTCCTAATCTTTCATGTGAAGAGGAATGTACAAAAATGGAAATTCTACCATATTTTAGTATCTCAGAGCTGTCAGCTGCTTGCATATCTGGACTTTCATCGCTATTTTGAAGTATTCAATTAATCTCATTTTGACACTGGAAGAGAGAACGATAGTATAAACATGAACTGAGGAAAAGGGCATTAAAATAAGTCTTGAAATCTCCTTGTGTCTGCTTGGGTCTCACCCCCACAACCCAAAAGATGTGCAGGGTTGTTGAATTGGCCACGTTATATTTCCCCTTAATTGGAAAAAAAAGAATTGTGTATTCTAAATGTATAAAAAGATAAAAATAAACTAAATAAGTAAGTCTTGAAATTTCCATGAACTACACCAAATAGATTCTAAACATTCATAGGTCTTTATGTAAGCTTCAAATAACAACAACCGAGTGTTTAAATGTAGCCAAATTCTTAACTTTAATTTCCGTGACAGGTGAATATGGAAATGCTGTAATTAAACATGATTTAGCCATTAGCGACCCATCAATACGTTTCGAATGAGAAACCAGATACGCTGCAATCACTCCCAATGCTTGAAGACGCAGGGCGATTTTTCATAAGCACATGATAGGCATTCCTTCCTTTGGAGTGAAGTGTCACACCACTTTAACATTGACAACTTGCTAAACATAACACGTGCATGCACCATTCCTAAGAACTATGCCAAAACTTGTTTTCTATTGGTATATCTCTAGGGGCACGACTCACTGTTATATATTTGCAACCAGTTTGTGAGCATCACTCGAAAAATGTCGCTTGGCTTCAGAACACAGAAGTCATCTTAGTCATCTGGCTGCTTTTGTATGCTACTCAAGGTCTATCTTGCGAATAATGTAAAAGGCATAATGCAGTGCTTATTCATGTATTGTTCCTATTAATAGTTTCATTCGTTTACTTATATTCAACTGCATTTCAATCATACCAGTGGGCAATCATATATCTTGATTGGCTCCTGATCAAAGATCCGAGGCTCATGTAAGTAGGATGATGCGTGATATGCGGCTGCTGGCCTTATGTTGTACTGTCTCCACCTGTAGACAAGGCCAGCATGGTTTGGAACTCAAAACATGTGCGGTGTTCATCTACAATAGAATTCTTCTTCTATATTTCAATTTTTTTCTTGAACAGTGAACCTCTTGGCATGTAATATACTGAGGAATGCTAGGCAAATCTGTTTGAATGATTGGCATATGTAGGTTTTCCTTTCAATTCCTTTGAACAAAATTGTCACTCAAATAATCTGCAAACTGCATTGTTTCTAAGTTTCCTCACTGCACTTTCACAGTATTGTGTAGATTATAAAGCAGAGAAACAGACAATTTAGCCCAACCAGTCTATGCCAATGTTTAAATTCCACTCAAGCCTTCTGCTATTTTTCCTCATTAAACTCAACCTTCTCCTTGTTATGCTTTCCTTGAATGCGTCTCACTCGAATATGTAGCTGTCTCACTCTAATATGTAGATTTGCCAAAAGGTGATCCACCCACAATGGGCAGAATTCACATCACAACGTCTTGTGAGATCATGCTAGATCTCGCAAGGCGTTGCGAGCTGAGTAGATCCCAGTAGAGGGATCTCACGCCGTCGACTGATCATGTTGTGCCACGCCGCCTTTCGGTCGTAACATGGCCGGTAAATCCTGCCCTTTGTCTGTAGGATATTAACCTAGTTCAGCAGGAGGTTGGGAACCTAAATTGTAGCTCCAATATACAGGAGGTTGAGAGTAGTGAGGTCATGTGTAAAGTTTCAAAATTGCAGGAGTGTACCGGCAGGCAGGAAGGTGGTTTAAAGTGTGTCTTCTTCAATGCCAGGAGCATCCGGAATAAGCTGGGTGAACTTGTGGCATGTGTTGGTACCTGGGACTTCGATGTTGTGGTCATTTCGGAGACATGGGGCGAAATTCTCCGGTATCGCCGCGATGTCCGCCGACCGGCGCCAAAAACGGTGCAAATCAGTCGGGCATCGCGCCGCCCCAAAGGTGCGGAATCCTCCGCATCTTGGGGGGCCCAGCCTTAACCTTGAGGGGCTAGGCCCGCGCCGGACTGATTTCCGTCCCCCCAGCTGGCGGAAGTGCCCCGCCAGCTGGCGGAAGTGCCCCGCCAGCTGGCGCAGAAAAGACATTGCCGGGCGGCGCATGCACGGGAGCGTTAGCGGCCGCTCACGGCATCCCCGCGCATGCGCTGTGGAGGGAGTCTCTTCCGCCTCCGCCATGGTGGAGACCGTGGCGAAGGCGGAAGCAAAAGAGTGCCCCCACGGCACAGGCCCGCCCGAGGATCGGTGGACCCCGATCGCGGGCCAGGGCACCGCGAGGGAACCCCCCAGAGCCAGATCGCCCCGCGCCCCCCCCAGGACCCCGGAGCCCGCCCGGGCCGCCTTGTCCCGCCGGTAAGAGAGGTGGTTTAATCCACACCGGCGGGACAGTCATTCTAGCAGCGGGACTTTGGCCCACCCGGGCCGGAGAATCGCGGGGGGGGGGGCCACCAGCCGGCGCGATTCCCGCCCCCCGCCGAATCTCTGGTGCCGGAGAATTCGGCAACCGGCGGGGGCGGGATTCATGCAAGCCCCCGGCGATTCTCCGACCCGGCGGGGGGTCGGAGAATCTCGCCCCTGGATAGAGCAGGGACAGGAATGGTTGTTGCAGGTGCCAGGGTTTAGATATTTCAGTAAGCTCAGGGAAGGTGGTAAAAGAGGGGGAGAGGTGACATTGTTAGTCAAGGGCAGTATTACAGTGGCAGAAAGGACGTTTGATGAGGACTCGTCTACTGAGGTAGTATGGGCTGAGGTTAGAAACAGGAAAGGAGAGGTCATCCTGTTGGGGGTGTTCTATAGGCCTCCGAAAAGTTCCAGAGATGTAGAGGAAAGGATTGCAAAGATGATTCTGGACAGGAGCGAAAGCAACAGGGTAGTTGTTATGGGGGACTTTAACTTTCCAAATATTGACTGGAAACGCTATAGTTCGTGTACTTTAGATGGATCCGTTTTTGTCCAATGTGTGCAGGAGGGTTTCCTGACACAGTATGTAAATAGGCCAATGAGAGGTTTAGGCCATATTGGATTTGGTACTGGGTAATGAACCAGGACAGGTGTTAGATTTGGAGGTAGGTGAGCACTTTGGTGATAGTGACCACATTTCGATTAAGTTCACTTTAGTGATGGAAAGGGATAGGTATATACCGCAGAGCAAGAGTTATATCTGGGGGAAAGGCAATTATGATGCGATAAGGCAAGACCTAGGATGCATCGGATGGAGAGGAAAACTGCAGGGGATGGGCACAATGGAAATGTGGAGCGTGTTCAAGGAACAGCTACTGCATGTCCTTGATTATTATATGTACCTGTCAGGCAGGGAGGACGTGATTGAGCGAGGGAACCGTGGTTTACTAAAGCAGTTAAAACACTTATCAAGAGGAAGAAGGAGGCTTATGTAAAGAGGAGACATGAAGGTTCAGTTAGGGCGCTCGAGAGTTACAAGTTAGCTAGGAAGGACCTAAAGAGAGAGCGAAGAAGAGCCGGGGGGGGGGGGGGGGGGCATGAGAAGTCTTTGGCAGGTAGGATCAAGGATAACCCTAAAGCTTTCTATAGATATGTCAAGAATAAAAGAATGACTCGGGTAAGAGTAGGGCCAGTCAAGGACAGTAGTGGGAAGTTGTGCGTGGAGTCCGAGGAGATAGGAGAGGTGCTAAATGAATATTTTTCGTCAGTATTCACACAGGAAAAAGACAATGTTGTCGAGGAGAATACTGAGATTCAGGCTACTAGACGAGAAGGGCTCGAGGTTCATAAGGAGGAGGTGTTAGCAATTCTGGAAAGTGTGAAAATAGATAAGTCCCCTGAGCCGGATGGGATTTATCCTAGGATTCTCTGGGAAGCTAGGGAGGAGATTGCTGAGCCTTTGGCTTTGATCTTTAAGTCATCTTTGTCTTGGAGTATAGTGTTCAATTCTGGTCGCCACACTACCAGAAGGATGTGGAGGCTTTAGAGAGGGTGCAGAAGAGATTTACCAGAATGTTGCCTGGTATGGAGGGCATAAGCTATGAGGAGCGATTGAATAAACTCGGTTTGTTTTCACTGGAACGAAGGAGGTTGAGGGGCGACCTGATAGAGGTATACAAAATTATGAGGGGCATAGACAGAGTGGATAGTCAGAGGCTTTTCCCCAGGGTAGAGGGGTCAATTACTAGGGGGCATAGGTTTAAGGTGAGAGGGGCAAGGTTTAGAGTAGATGTACGAGGCAAGTTTTTTACGCAGAGGGTAGTGGGTACCTGGAACTCGCTACCGGAGGAGGTAGTGGAAGCAGGGACGATAGGGACATTTAAGGGGCATCTTGACAAATATATGAATAGGATGGGAATAGAAGGATACGGACCCAGGAAGTGTAGAAGATTGTAGTTTAGTCGTGCAGTATGGTCGGCACGGGCTTGGAGGGCCGAAGGGCCTGTTCCTGTGCTGTACATTTCTTTGTTCTTTGTTCTTGTTGTCTACAGGAATAGTGCCAGAAGACTGGAGGATAGCAAATGCTGTCCCCTTGTTCAAGAAGGGGAGTAGAGATAACCCCGGTAACTATAGACCAGTGAGCCTTACTTCTGTTGTGGGCAAGGTCTTGGAAAGGTTTATACGAGCTAGGATGTATAGTCATCTGGAAAGGAATAATTTGATTAGAGATAGTCAACACGGTTTTGTGAAGGGTAGGTCATGTCTCACAAACCTTATTGAGTTCTTTGAGAAGGTGACCAAACAGGTGGATGAGGGTAAAGCAGTTGATGTGGTGTATATGGATTTCAGTAAAGCGTTTGATAAGGTTCCCCACTGTAGGCTATTGCCGAAAATATGGAGGCATGGGACTCAGGGTGATTTAGCAGTTTGGATGAAAAATTGGCTAGCTGGAAGAAGACAAAGGGTGGTGGTTGATGGGAAATGTTCAGACTGGAGTCCAGTTACTAGTGGTGTACCACAAGGATATGTTTTGGGGCCACTGCTGTTTGTCATTTTTATAAATGACTTGGACGAGGGTGTAGAAGGATGGGTGAGTAAATTTGCAGATGACACTAAAGTCAGTGGAGTTGTGGACAGTGCGGAAGGATGTTACAAGTTACAGAGGGACATAGATAAGCTGCAGCACTGGGCTGAGAGGTGGCAAATGGAGTTTAATGCAGAAAAGTGTGAGGTGATTCATTTTGGAAGGAATAACAGGAAGACAGAGTACTGGGCGAATGGTAAGATTCTTGGTAGTGTGGATGAGCAGAGAGATCTCGGTGTCCATGTCCATAGATCCCTGAAAGTTGCCACCCAGGTTGAGAGGGTTGTTAAGAAGGCGTACGGTGTGTTAGTTTTTAATTGGTAGACGGATTGAGTTTCGGAGCCATGAGGTCATGTTGCAGCTGTACAAAACTCTGGTGCGGCCGCATTTGGAGTATTGCGTGCAATTCTGGTCGCCGTATTATAGGAAGGATGTGGAAGCATTGGAAAGGGTGCAGAGGAGATTTACCAGAATGTTGCCTGGTATGGAGGGAAAATCTTATGAGGGAAGGCTGAGGGACTTGACGCTATTTTCGTTAGAGAGAAGAAGGTTAAGAGGTGACTTAATTGAGGCATACAAGATGATCAGAGGATTAGATAGGGTGGACAGTGAGAGCCTTTTTCCTCGGATGGTGATGTCTAGCACGAGGGGACATAGCTTTAAATTGAGGGGAGATAGATATAGGACAGATGTCAGAGGTAGGTTCTTTACTCAGAGTAGTCAGGGCGTGGAATGCCCAGCCTGCAACAGTAGTGGACTCGCCAGCACTAAGGGCATTCAAATGGTCATTGGAAAGACATATGGGCGATAAGGGAATAGTGTAGATGGGCTTTAGAGTGATTTCACAGGTCGGCGCACCATCGAAGGCTGAAGGGCCTGTACTGCGCTGTAATGTTCTATGTTCTATGTTCTAACCGGCAGAACCAGCTCACTTGAGTTTAATGTTCTGGCAAATAACAAGGCCCCATCATGTGGCAGGTTTTTAAAGAAAAGTTAAACCAAACTGGTTGCTGTGGAAGCTACAACAGCGTAGGAGGCATGATACACAATTTCTTGAATAATGCAGCAGCAGCAAAAACTTACCATGAAGTGATTCTATGTACACTAATGTGAAAGAATGAAAAATAGAGCATTAAAAAAGGGACACAACCTGAACATAAACAGCTGCAAATGAGCCACTTTTAAGCCATGTGGTATAAGCAATGATAATCATGGAACAATTTAAAGATTTATAGGTCAGAATGTAGACTTGCCCTTGCCGGTTTATAAAATGTTGTTGTGTGGCAAGTTGCTGAAAATGCAAGCTGATAACATCGCAGTGAGGGAAATAGGGACCGGAGTAAACAGGATAAGCAATTGTCTTTCACTTTAATCAATCAGATTGTAGGACTGATAAATAAATAGTGCAAGGTCTTAGAGCGACATGCAGGTTAGAGTGGGTGAATTCAATGTCAAATGAATTACATAGACTTATATTTATGTAGCAACTTTCACAACCTCAGGACGGCATAAAGTATTTTACAGCCAATGAAAAATATATGGTAGAAAACTTTTAAATACATGCATGTTAAAATCTCCAATAATTCTCACCCAAAAGAATATTCATTGACTTAGTGTCAGAAGTGTTGATTGACAATAATTAACAACTATCATATTGTTGAAAGGATACCTCTTCTCAAATCACATCCATGTTAGTTCAATACCCCTATTAAGTGTTGTTCAATAGAATTGTCATATAGTTAGGAGATTACAATGGCAATAACACTTCCAATATAATATCAGATGCACAACTAGTTGAACAAGGTTGTTTTTTTAAATTAGCCCTGAAATGCCTTGAAACTTCACTCAAACTTTAGGAATAATGAAAAATTCTGTTGGAACAATAAAAGTGAGTCACAACTTTCCATTCTAGTGGTTGGTTCCAAGAAAGCAGACCATTCCCACTCCCCCTAAAAATATGAATAACTTAGGACTTCATAATGTAGCAATACTTCTAAATAAAATAACAGGACAGACAGACGATGAACTAACTACAGTTACATTTCCTTTGACTGTTTGCCTCTTAGTTTATTTTTCCGAACCATTTAAATAATGCAGTTTTTCATTTTGTTCCAATAACGTGTTTTAATATCTTCCTCAGTATTTGTCCTAGTCTGAGATTTCAACCGTAATTTGAAGGCAGTTGAGGGATCCAGCACTGGGATTTTACAGCCTAGTAATGTAAAATATCTAAGTGTCTCTCTCCCCACAACATTTATTCTTCATAAAAAAGCACCACTTCTGCTATGAATTCAACTATCACATCATTAAATTAAAACCCTCTTCAAATAGTTGGATTTTAGATCTTATGTGCAAGAGCAAATAATGTGCTTGACACATTTAATCATCTGAATAATCAGGCATTGAGGTTTTTTTGTTGAGCTCATGAGATCAAAGAGAAAGCAACAAATTGTACAATGAACTGCAATAGAATGAGAAACAGAATTGAGTTTTCTGATTCACAACTGAAATCCTTGGCGTCCTGGACACTCTGGGCAAGATTTACCGGCCCTTCTTGCCGACGGGATCTTGCCGTGGCAGGTTCCCCAGCAGCGGAACAGACAAGCCACGCAAATGCCGTGGGCATTGGCAGGACCGGAAGATCCTACCAGCGACCAATGGCGAACTGCCTCCGCCACCAGAAAACACGCTGGGGGAAGTTGGAAAATCCTGCTCTTTTCCTTTGCTGTTGTTTGGTAGCCAACCGCCAAAAGTGGCTCAGTTTGTGGTATGCATGCCTTTGAGTCAGAAATAGTTGGTTCAAGTCCCAGAGACCTGAGCACATAAGCAAGGTTGAAAGTCAAGTGCAGCTCCATTGTAACCACAGTAACTACACTTCCAAAGTACTTAGTTGAATGTAAAATAAATCTGGATTTCCTGACACTGTGATCGGCACTATGTGAATGCAAATTCTTTCTTCAACTGAATGAGAATACAGAAAGTAGAATATCTTGTATGTGGATGACAAGGGGCACAACTTTTCCTCTCACCAATGAGCAAACAGCATCAGCACATCATGACATTTGCTTGCAGACCTCCTGTGCAATGTTGCACGAGAAGCTACCATAAGCTAGAGCCAAAATGGCACAGCACCCTCTAGAGGGTATCTGGACCTGTGCACCTCATTAACCATTCTTCAGCCTGATTGGCTAATGAGCAGCTCAATTTGAAGCAGGAAGTGACATTTGGAATACTGAATTTGATTCATATACAGAAAGTGAAATAAAGAGTGAGAAAGAAAGATTGGATGGGGGGGGGGGGGGGGGGGGGGGGAGGGCGGGGAGAGAGAGAGATAATTTAAAAAAATTGTTTTGCTTAAGATCTGAAGGAATGAGTCTCGACATTTGTTCTGGAACTTCTTGGGTGAAATATTACGTGGTTGCACTGGCCACTGTATTGATATATGTAGAGAGGAGAAAAGGTGGTTCTGGCTCTTGGATCACAACATTATGCAAGCACTGCTTAAATTAATCCAGACAGTTTTCATTGGCAAAGTAGAAACATGAGACATAACTTGGAGCAGAATGTATAGAGTTCATGGAGAAGTTAAAAGAGGTCATTTGAATAGATCATGGGCCAGAACGACAAACTAGGCAAATTTTTAAAAACGTATCCATAACTTAAATCAATAGATTAATGGATTGCTACAAGTGCAAACATTAAAGACTCAGTTCAAGATACAAAAAGCAACAAAATAGTCTATAAATCATGAACGTGGACCAAACCCTGCATTACAAAAGCTTAAAATAATTGCATATGAATGATTCTCTAAGAGAGTGGGGCAAGCAATTAATATGCTTCAAGGCTTGGTCAGTCTTATTCCTTTAGTTAAACTGATTTAGCAACAAATTTAACAACACATGGAGTGCAACACATGTAACGTTATTCTGACCATTCCATCCCCTCCATAAGCACTTTCACTTCCTGTGTTTGTAGGGCAGTCAAGCTTGTTCTCTAGCTAGCTGCTAGTACCACATCCTGATCCTGACATCCTACTCATAAGATGACTTACCATCTGAATTACCTTCCGCTTAAGGCAGCTGTTCTAAAACTGGGGTTTGCACACTCTGAAGGGGATCCACAGAGAATTTCCTGGGTGTTCGCCAAATAACGTGAAAGGTCTCACTGAGAATTGCTGGCTTTATGCATGGCAACTGCTGAACACTGTGGAAGGCAAGCGAATGAGCAGTGGCTGGAGGCAGGCATGGTGTGACCTGGGTGACGGGAGGAGAGTGCGGAACACACGTGAAGCACAGAGTGGACTGGCACCCCCCGAAGGGGGAGCACACATGGAAGGGTGTCGTGAATGGCATGAAGATCGTCACTCAGCTACCAAAGCAGTTGGGTGCTAGGCCATTTTAGCCTGAGGGTTTTTTCTTTTAACTGAAAGGCTACATGCTTAAATGTAAAGAAGGGGTGGGATAATAGAAGCTTGTCAGGAAGCCATTTTCCCTAAGCACTGGAAGACAAAGTACAGGATATGTCCATCCGGAAAGTGGAGATTGATTTATCAATGCCATTGTCAAACATCACCTCAAGGATAGTAAATTCTGCAGTGAGAAGCAGGCACACTCACCTAACTGATACCTGGGAGCAAATATCAGTTTCCTTAAAAAAACTGAAACGCTCTCTACATGCAACACTTCAAAAAATGTTTTAAAATTAATTTACGAGATGTGGGCGTTGCTGGTTAGGCCAGCATTTATCGCCCATTCCCAGTTACCCTTCGAAGGTGGTGGTGACCTGCCTTCTTGAACCGTGCAGCCCCTGAGGTTCAGGTACACCCACTGTGCTGTTAGGGAAGAGTTCCAGGATTTTGCCCCAGCGACAATGAAGGAACAGCGATATATTTCCAAGTTAGGGTGGTGAGTGACTTGGAGAGGAAAGTCCAGGTGGTGGGGTTCCCAAGTATCTGCTCCTCTTGTCCTTCTAGATGGTAATGGTCGTGGGTTTGGAAGGTGCTGTCTAAGGAACCTTGGTGAGTTACTGCAGTGCATCTTGTGGATGGTACACACGGCTGCCACTGTTCGTCGGTGGTGGAGGGTTTGAATGTATGTGGACGAGGGAGCAATCAAGCAGGCTGCTTTGTCTTGAATGGTAGCAAGCTTCTTGAGTGTTGTTGGAGCTGCACTCATCCAGGCAAGTGGAAAGTATTCTATAACATTCTTGACTTGTGCCTTGTAGGTGGTGCACAGGTCGGGAGGGGGGGGGGGGGGCGTCAGGAGGGGAGTTACTTGCCCAGCCTTTGACCTGCTCTTGTAGCCACAGTATTAATATAACTAGTCCAATTCAGTTTCTGATCATTGGTAACCCCCGGAAGTTGATTATGGGGATTCAATGATGGTAATGCCATTGAATAGCAAGGGGAGATGGTTAGATCCTCTCTTCTAGGAGTTGGTCATTGCCTCGCACTTGTGTGGCGCAAATGTAACTTGCCACTTGTTAGCCTAATCCTGGATATTGTCCAGACCTTTCATAAGGTTATATAGTACGGTACAATTTCAAAGGAAAGGCCCATGATTAGTAATCTATTTGAAAAGGGGTCCACAGACAAACAATATTTGAGAAGTTAGCCTGAGAGTCGTACTTATTACCGGCTGCCTTTCGGCTTATCGGCTGGGAATGGAGCACGGGGCTGATTTTGGTTGGTCTGCTGCCGCGCTGAAAGTGGAGGAGA
Organism: Scyliorhinus torazame; assembly: GCF_047496885.1. NCBI lineage: Eukaryota > Metazoa > Chordata > Chondrichthyes > Carcharhiniformes > Scyliorhinidae > Scyliorhinus > Scyliorhinus torazame. The sequence goes on along the minus strand of NC_092708.1, from coordinate 241,428,020 downwards.
ACGGATACGTTTTTGCAATTTTGGACTGTATGATGTCCGGAGACCGGATGACGGAACTGTGAGAGCAGCACGGTGATGGGAAAGGGGGTGCATGTGCTGGACTGAGTGCTGGTGGCTTTGCCTTGTACTTAATTGTTTGTTGGGTTTCTTGTGGTTGCTCTGTATTTTGTCTTTTTTTTTGTAAAGGGAGTTCTCTCTCTCTATTCTGCCATGCCCTGTATCAGTGTATCCTTTCCCAGTTGTCTGCGCTGCTTGTTTGGGCGCCTTTCTATCGCAATGTGGGGCTACGGTCAAGGCAGGGCGTCAGAGTGTCCTTTCCCGGTGATCTGTACTGATCATTTGGGCACCTTTCTACCGATGTGGGGTTGCTGTTGGGAAGGAGTGGAGGGGGAGGTGGCCGTATGGCTTTGCCACTGGTGGTTTGTTTAAAGGAACTGTTTTGGATTGAACTGTGCCCCTCTTAAAAAGGGAGGCGTGTTTTCTCTGTCTCACACCATGCCCTGCATCGGTGTGTTCTTTCCTAGTGGTCTGTGCTGCTCGTTTGGGCGCCTTTCCTCCTATATGGGACTATCGCTGGTGTGGGGTGAGGGGAGGGGTGTGGTGGTAGTGGATTTTGTTTTGTGACTTGTAAATGCTTTTAGCATATAACTGATTTTCGTGACAGTTTTAAGCATGTTGCTGATTCTTTTGTATTCTTGAGTTGTGAATAAATGTAAAATATTTGTAGGAGGGGAATCGGATTTTATACAAATTTCATCCCTGCAGGGCATCATAACACCCCCCCTTCCCCCCCATACTCCCCCATGCCCGGAGACATGTCCATGTCCTCAGGTGGATGGTCCCGTGACCGCTTGAGTTGTGGATGCAGTTCCAAGGGTGGTACAGCCGGTCCGGGAGGTGTATAGGGCACTGGGGACGGGCACTTCCGCGATGATAGTCATAGCTGGTGTGGCACAGCTGGTAAGGCTGCCGGCACAATTATTGCTGGCGGATCATTGCCAGGCAGTCCAATATCCATATTGGAGTCCGTGTCGCTCAGCTGCCGCTAGCCAGAACCACGGGCGCCACAGGTGCCCTGGCGTCTTGACGTTCAACAGGAGGCGGAACGGGCGGGTGGGGCCATGGTTCCTCTCTGGCCTCAGAGCTCCTACTTGGCCGTATAGGGGACGGAGTGTGAGTCCGGTTTGGGGCCTCGAGCCAGGTGCTGGTGGTTCCTGCTCAAGTCGCCATAAGAGGTCCAGGTGATGCTTTGTCTCTGTGCCCTGCACCTAAATTGCGTAGGAGACTGGCCCCTTCCTATGGTGGACTACCCCAGTGATCCATGTGGCTTCGGTCCCAAAGTTCCTCATGTAAACCACGTTACCTGTCCTGAAGGTGAGCGCTAGTGGACGGCAGTGAGAGTCCGTCTCAGAGTTGTCCTGCCGCTGATGGACCCACTGCCCGACATTGGGGAGGACGAGGATGGGACGTGTCCAGAGATGGCACCCCATGAGCAACTCTGCCGATGCGATGCCGGTTGTGGCATGAGGCATCGTATGATAACTAAAGAGAAACCGCGTCAAGCACGTTTCCCACCACACCGTGGTCATCTTTCTCATGGCTCGCTTGAATGTTTGCACTGCTCAATCGGCTAGCCCGTTGGAGGCCGGGTGGTACGGGGCAGTCCACACTTGCCTGATGCCATTCGTGGCCATGAACGAAACAAACTCCTGGCTTGAAAATGCTGCCCCATTGTTGGACACCAGGAACTCGTGCAGTCCATGGGTGCTAAAATATCTTGCAGTCTGTCCGTAGTTGCTCGTGTGGTCACCGTGGGGACCTGATGTACTTCAAGCCACTTAGGGTGGGCCCTCGGAAACAGGCCGGCAAAGTCGATGTGTACGCGGGGCCATGGCTTCCTGGGTCACTCCCAGGGGTGTATTGGGGCCGCCGGTGGAGCCTTGTGGTGTTCTGGCATGGGGTGCAATTGTGGGTCACCCGCTCCATCTCGGCATCCAGTCTGGGCCACCAAACGTAGCTGCGCGCCAACATTTCCATTTTGGCCACCCCGGATGCCAGTTATAGAGATCTTTCAACAGGGGTGCATGCCCCTCTTCGGGCACGACCACCCGCGTTCCCCACAGGAGGACGCCATCTTCGACACTCATTTTGGGCAGCTTGGAGGAGTAGGCTCAGCCGGTCTGGTATCGCCCTATGTCGAATCCTGTATTGGACCATATGTTGGACCCTCGACAACTCAGGTTATCTCTGGGTCCACACTCAGATGTGACCTGCTGTTACTGACAAAGTGGTCATGAAATGGAGAGCGACTATCACCTCTAAATTTTAGGTCGCTCCGAGCCATCGGGCATGCAGTGTGCCAGGTCCGCCCCGACGACATATGGCGAGGCGTCGCACATGAAGAGCAGGGGTCTGTTCAGGTCCAAGTGGGTCAGCAATTCAGCTGACGAGAGACGCTGCTTCACCTCTTGTAATGCCTTCTGAGAGGAAGCCCCAATCATACTTCTGTCCCTTCTTCAGTAGTTGGTGCAGTGGGCTGAGCAGCATGGCCATCCTGGGTATGATCTTCCCATAGTAGTTCACCAGACCTAAGATAGGACGGAGCTCCATTTGGTCACGAGGGATGGGGGCCTGGCGAATCACCAAACCTTTACCTCCACTGGATGGAGGCCTCTGCCGTCCACCCGGTAGCCGAGATATGTGACCTCCGGCGGGTGGAAATCGCACTTCTCCCTCCGGACCTTGGACTGAGCAAACCGCTCGAGGGCCTCGGTTAGGTTCTCCATCATTTCCTGAGGCAAGGTGCCGGTGATGAGAACATCATAGATGGTCACCCTTGGCAACCCTTGCAAGATGTTCTTCATAACCCTCTGAAATATCGCACAAACCGAGGAGATTCTGTATATATCACGTTTAAAATCCCCGATGAGTATTGATTGTTACATATTTCCGGGAACTTGGCTGGAGCACCAGCTGCAAGTACATGTGGCTCATGTCCAGCTTAGTGAACGTTTTTCCTCCGCTGATCTGGGTGTAGAGATCCTCGATCCGAGGGACTGGGTAACGGTCAAGTTGGGATACCTGGTTGAGGGTCATTTTATAGTCCCCACGGAGCCACACCTACCCTTCCAGCTTCAATATGGGGACTACAGGCATGGCCCAATCAGCATAGTGGACGAGGTGAATAAAGCCCAGCTGCTCCAAACGGTCCAATTTTCGGTCTACCTTGGTGCGAAGTGCGTACGGCACAGGCAAGCGCGGAAATATCGGAGCTGGACATTCTCTTCTATATTGATCGTGGCCATAGCTCCTTTAATGGTCCCAAGGTGTTCGGCAAAAACCGAAGGGAACTTGGACAGCACTCCATCCACTCCACGGGGGTACATCTGGCACATGTGTTGCCAATCCAAATGGAGGTGACACAACCAATTGCGCCCTAATAGGCTGTGCCCGTTGCTATGGACTATCACCAATGGTAGGCACACAGACTGGTCTCCGTATGCCACGGGTAGTGGGCGGATCCCTCGATTTCTAAGGGCTCCCCGGTATAGTGGTCAGTCGGGCCCATGTCGCAAAGCTCTAGCGGCTGAAGACCGATTCGGATGTTCAAAAATGGACTGCCCAGTGTCCAGTTCCATCTTGGTGGGGTGTCCGTTTAGCAGCAGCGTCATCCGGATCGGTGCTGTTCTGGGGCCAGTCACACAGAGCAGTGGTAGGGTTGGCTCCTCCGCTTCCAAGCCCTCCAGGAAATGGATGCGATCCCTTGGGGGGGGGGGGCGGAATTGCTACCTGTCTGATGCCGGGGGATGGCACCCTCACATGATCGCCTGGAGCCTCCTTCCGGGCCTTAGTTTCCCGCTCGACATTGGAGCCTGCCGTCCGGGAATGCGGAGTCAAGGGAAGCTCCACGGTCACTCTGGGGAGAGTCACCGCAGCGGTGACCTCTGACCTGGGATGTTCCCGGCCCCTCGCTGCTGGTAGTTGTCGGCTGGTGGTCTTGACGACGCCCAATGTTCAGGACCGCCAGGCCCTGGAGTTCTTGGAGCCTGCGGTCGGCGCTTTCCTGGGTGAGCGTTATGTAGACGGCCCTGTCAAGGGTCAGGGGAGTCTCCATTAGCAGCTTCTGCTGTGTCTCCCGGTCCCAGAGTCTGCAAATGAAGCGGTCCGGCAGTGATTCAGCCAGGGCAGCTCCGAACTCGCAGGGGACACCAAGAATTCACTGGTGGACTCGGCCGGCGTCTGAAGTGGTATGGAGACGGTACTGTCGGACCATAATCAGAGCTGTGGATTTAGGTGGCGGCCCACCTGGTCAATTAGCATGGCAAACAGCAACCCATCCGGCCTGTCTGGATACGCCAACTTCCTGATTAGTGCATAAGTCGGTCTTCCAACGGCAGTCAGTAAGATGACAGTCTGTCGCTCTTCATTGGTGATGGCGTTTTCTGCAAAAAATGGCTGAAGTCTTTCTACATACTGGCCTAATTGGCCCAATTGGCATCAAAAGTATTGAGTTTACCTCTGTGTGCCATGCCTGCTGGCTGGAGAGCAGCCACCTGAGATAGTTGGAAAACAGTCAGAGTTCGCAGCACTTGCCACTTACGGCAGCTCCACTTGATCTTTGTTGCCAGTGTTGTGGACGGAGGCAAAGACTCCACGAGAGGCCAGGCTGACAGGGTACAACTCTCTTTATTCCACACTGGTCACAACAATCACTCCTCACCACTCCCTGCAGGGTCTCTTTCCCCAACCTGCTTCCAGGTCGGGGTTTATATTCCTGTGGGGAGCTCCTCCGGAGGAAGCTCTGCCCCCATGTCACCTGAGTAGCTCATACCCTGAGGTGTAGATGGGGAATCAGATCCATACAAGTTTCGTCCCTGTAGGGGATCGTAACAGAAACCTCCAGGAATGCTTCAGTGGAACAATGCCCAATTCACACTACAACTCCGGTTTGCTGCGTGAATGATTTATCAACATCCTACACAATTACAATTTCCTTTATTCATTCAATGCGGACATCATCAGCATTGGTTTCAGAGGTGTTGCAGAGTCAGCCAAACTGTGGTTGCAAATAAACTTAACTGGAAGATTTAAAATATTTACAATTCTGTTGGTCAATAAGTGAGTCTGGAGTCACATATAGGCCAGATTGCTTTCCCTAAATCCAGGTCGATTTTTACAACAATCAACATTTATTGAATTCAAATTTCACCATCTGCTGTGGTGGGATTCGAACCCGGCCCCCAGACCATTACTCTGGATATCTAGTCCAGTGACAATACCACTATGCCATCACCTTCCTACTTGTCATATTGATTGATACATGCTGCTGGTAGCTTTTCTTCAAATACACCTTATAATTATTTTATTTGAAGGAACAAGGGAACGTATTTACATTTGTCAATTGCAAATTGGGTTTGAGTGAATTTAGATTTATCAACTCAAATTTAAAGCCCTTCACAAAATTGCATTTACATAAAATTATGGACCAACAGAATTGCAAATATTTTAAATCTTCCAGTTAAGATTATTTGCAACAACTATTTTAAACAAGATTCTTTCAAGATTTGATGAGAGAGAATTGCAGACATCAATCCAGCCAGAATAGCAAGAGTTCCCATTAGGATAAATTGGGAACAAATTGCACTAGTTTTCAGAAGGGATTTCACTCAAATTCATTTGCATCTTACCCAAGGTAAAATCTTCCACCGTCCAGAACAGCTGGATAGTGTTTTTGAATATTTTTTTTAATGACTGCATTGAGAAATATGTGTTAATATATTTAAGAGTGATAATCTGGCACAGTTTAAGCATTACAGATGAAAATGGCTTTAGCACAAAGAATAAATGTTTCTAATAAGAGTGTCCAATTGGGGGTGACCCAAATTTAAATAGCTGAAAATGGCTTCAAAAATAAACCAAACAGAAACATGCACTTGATTCATTGGTGTCCTGAATTCAGATTGAATAAATTAGATGCCAAATTAAGTTTTTAAAAAGGTGTCTATTAGTGTCCCAGCACTTTTAAAAAAAATCTTAATTTTAAGAGCTCTTCCAAACAGGTGCAATTAGTGGAAACTCGCCATGGTGTTTTCTCTCAGGCATGACAGATCTTTGGGGCAGGGTTTTAAAAAGCAGAGCAAAAGATTGTGGAAATACTCAGGAGACATAACTTGTGTCTGACATTCCTTGATGTTTCGCATTGGGTTGACCAATTTTGGGCAAATGGCATTGAAAAGATCAGGGCAACATAAGTGGAAAATCCAGGCCACAAGAGGCCTTAATGGTTCAAATACAAATACACACACTTTGAGGTTACACATTTCAAGTAATTAGAGCAAAGAATTGAGCAAAGCCAGCAATTTACACCAAAAGTCTTCCTTTTAAATGGAAATGCAGGTTAAGAGTCAAACTTGCAAACTTAACTTTTGCAACCAGATGGCAACGATAAAAACAAGGTTGGCTGACATTCAAATCTGCCCACTGGAATTGGGAGGAGTTGTGCCAAATCACCATTAACACCAGGAGATAGAAAGCCTCATGGAGCTTCCCATCTTGGAACAGGAAATGTTGACGTTTTTATTTTGACCCCATTGCATGTTATGCATCTTGCCAGCACTTCTGACAGCAGAGTAGGAGAGTTGGATCTTACAATTGGCAGAAAAGGTTGTGTGGAGACAAGGGGCTCTGCGGGGGAGAAACTGTAATGGGAGAAAACTAAAAGCAAGTATTAAAAAATAATATAATTTTAAAGGCAATGAAGAAGTACAATAATTACAATCTTTTCTTTGGCAATTATTTACTAAAGCTGTTGTGTAATACAAGGCAGAAAAATTCAAGAATGAATGTCAATAACTATTGTTTCCATTTGTCTCGTGGCTCATTTTAGAATTTTATTTCACAACGAGTAAACGCAGCTAAAAATTAAACTGCATGTTATTCCCCCCCCCCCCCCCCCCCCCCCAACCCACCCACCACCCTCTCCACGCCAAAGACAGATCAACCTCCAAGAGGATCTTAAGTGATTTCCTGAAAATAATGAAGTTCAAGTTTTCATGGACTTCTGGACAGTTGGATAACCAGATAGTAAATCGAGCTAGAACAAACCATTGATGTTGGACCCTTATTTTAGGGAAACCAGAGTGGGACCAGTTTTAAAAAGAGTGATATCCTGACAGTCCAGATCCATCGGAATGCGATAGTTGAACAATGCTACAATATTGGTTGGGTTTCGACACTGGAGCATTTGGTCGCCCCCGTTGGCTATGCGTTTGCACGCCTTGTGAGACTGTTTCCAAGACACTAAACTTCAGCTCCATCCTGCATCTAAAAATACAGTCACAGATGTTTGCTATCACAGGAATGAAATAAGGTCAATGCAGAGCAGAAACCTGCTGCAACGGATTATGGTTTTGCAATATGGATGATATTAGTGGCTTTTGAAGTGCAAAAAAGGAGACAGGAGTTGGATGGGCTGACTTATGTCTTCAAGTTTGCAAATATTTTTGGAGATCTACTGGATTTCATCAGAGGGCAAAATCAAATAAAATAAATTCTGATCTCCATCTGAAATTGCATCAGCCAAACTTCAAAAGCAAAGCACAGCCACAAAACAATGGCATAGGATTATACCAACTCATCCGTATATACTGATTTCCTTATTTGGCTGTATTATTAAGGACTGGGGGGTGGGGGAGGTGTAAGAAGCCAAAATCTGACTTCTGGTGCTTGGCTAAGACTAATAAAAGGTTGTATATGTCAGACATTTTGATAGAAGGTGGTACATTACCTTATTTCCTTTGCACTCTCCTATGAGCATCACGGGCAAAGACCCTGCTATCTGTTCACCTTCTCGGATGAGCAATGGGGTAAGGCGAAAAGAAACTGGACAGCTAGGCCAAGTTTCTTCAGTTGGGAACTGTGAAAGGCTGGAACTAGATGGCGCAACGGGCAATAAAAAAATGCTCATTTCTGAAATTGGGCTGATCATTCAGGAAGGAGTTGAGGAGAAATTTCTTCACTTGAAGGATTCTGAATCTTTGAGATTTTTCTGCTTCAGAAGGTTATGGGTGCTCCATTGTTGAACACATTGAAGGCTGGACTAGACAGATTTTTGGAGTCTCCAGCACATTTACTCTCAGGGATATGGGGCCATGATCGTATTGAATGGTGGAGCAAGCTCAACGAGCAGAGTGGCGGTCCACGCCTGGTCCAATTTCTTTTGTTCTTGTAGCGCAATTCAGTCAAATTTGATGGGTTAAAAGTCTCTTGGTCAGTTAGTTATGTGGGCCCCCCCATGTTTTGATAGATTTAGCAAATCACGTTAATCTGCTGTCCAATTTGAAATGCACAACATGGAAATAAAATCATCTTACTCCTCCAGTGGGAATGTGGTTTTAATACCAGGACTAAAGCACATTTATATATATCTACATTCTTGGGTTTTGACTCTGCACCCAAGTCATACTTCACTGGACTATAAAGAACTGGGAGGAATATAAAGGTAACTTACGATTTTGATGCAAAAATATTTCTTAAATATAGATATTGGAAAATTACATGTAATCGAGGAATACTTTGGAAATACGGTGTCAAATTATATTAAAAAATAAAACAGATGAAGTTTCATGTTTGTGCCAGCTTTTAGGGGAGATGCCTCCTTATACAATGAGTCAACTCTGTATTGATTTAATTTTCTTCCACAATTCCAGCACATTTGCTCTTATGATTCAGTAGGACATGGTCATAATCAATTTCTAGGCTGCAAACCGGAAACCTTTCATCCAAATAACCAATGCATAACGGCGTCACTCAGCACTGGAGGGAGGGGAAGTAATTTTGTTTCAGCAATGTAATGGTGTCACTCCTATTTGTCAGGTGCTAAAAAGGGTGCCTGAGGATTTTACAGTGTGATCTGCATGTTCATTATCCATTGGAAATGTGCCACCCACCATATCAATAAAGAGACAAAGTGATCTGAATAGCCAATACTGGAAACAGTGGGCAGGATTCTCCAGTCTCATTCGTAGCGGGACTGGTTGCAAGCAAGAATGGAAAATTTGGCGTTGCAGCCAAAACTCCATTCACTTTCAGCGGCACCAGAAAATTCTAGCTGCAAAAGAGGATCGATGATTTTGGACAGTCATTTGGATTTGCATTTTGTTTATTGTCACGTGTACTGAGGTACAGTGGAAAGTAGTTTTCTGCGAGCAGCTCAACAGATCATTAAGTACATGAAAATAAAATAAACGACAAAAAAATGGCAGTTGGAGTTTAACCCTGATAAGTGCGAGGTGATTCATTTTGGTAGAAAAAATCTGAATGCGGATTACAGGGTCAACGGCAGGGTTCTGAGGAATGTGGAGGAACAGAGAGATCTTGGGGTTCATGTCCACAGATCTCTGAAGGTTGCCACTCAAGTGGATAGAGCTGTGAAGAAGGCTTATAGTGTGTTAGCGTTTATTAACTGGGGGCTTGAGTTTAAGAGCCGTGGGGTTATGCTGCAACTGTACATGACCCTGGTGAGACCACATTGTGTGCAGTTCTGGTCACCTCACTATTGGAAGTATGTGGAAGCATTGGAAAGGGTGCAAAGGAGATTTACCAGGATGTTGCCTGGTTTGCAGGATAGGTCTTATGAGGAAAGGTTGAGGGAGCTAGGGCTTTTCTCTTTGGAGCGGAGGAGGATGAGAGGCGACTTAATAGAGGTTTATAAGATGATGAGGGGGATAGATAGAGTGGACGTTCAGAGACTATTTCCTCGGGTGGATGTAACTGTTACAAGGGGGCATAACTATAAGGTTCAGGGTGGGAGACATAGAAGGGATGTCCGAGGTAGGTTCTTTACTCAGAGAATGGTTAGGGTGTGGAATGGACTGCCTGCTGTGATAGTGGAGTCGGACACTTTAGGAACTTTCAAGCGGTTATTGGATAGGCACATGGAGCACATCAGAATGACAGGGAGTGGGATAGCTTGATCTTGGTTTCGGACAATGCTGGCACAACATCGAGGGCCGAAGGGCCTGTTCTGTGCTGTTCTGTTCTATGTTCTATGTTCTTAATTATATAATAGGGCAACACAAGGTAGGGCGGATTGCAGGTGCTGAAGGCTACCTATTTGTTGGGCCAACTTGCCTTTAGGGAAACCTGGTCAACACATGACCTAACAGACAGTCTATAAAAGGAGGATACCACCAGCTTGCACCTCTGGCACCATCCCTTCCCACCCATACCCCTCGTCCCTTTTGCTATCTCCCCCTTTCCCGGATTTTCCTCTCCCTTCCTAGTGCTTTCCACTTGGGCTGCTGTTTGTGATGCAGTTGGTGGAATTATAGCTTTAGAAGAAAGTTGGTGGAAATTTAACTTTGCAAAACAGTCTTGCTTCCAATGCAGCCACCCACCATATTATATAAAAGGCAAAAATAAAAAATAGCTGGTAGATAGTGTCATGTAAGAGTCCCTTTAAGAAATGTGTGTTTCTCAAATGGCAGTAGGGATGTCAAAGTGTAGGTGGAGCTGGGCTGTCTTTCTGTCTTTCACTTTCATTTTGAGCTGAGAAGCTGCTTTGTGGCTCTGTTTAGTTTCGGTTTAGATTTGGAGAAGCTGCAGTCACAGCAAGATGTGTATGAATCTCTGCAAGCTAAAGAATGTTCATTTGGTGATTTCAAAGTGGTAACTGCTCTCAGTAGAGAATTTAAACCTGCTGTGCTTCTGTAAAAAGGGTTTTTGTCTTATGGATGTTGTATAGAGTACTGTATTCTTTGGGGGGGGGTGTATTTGAATTTATGGTTGCCAAGATGTTCACTGTATGTTGATAAAATATTAACTGGGTTCATAGAATAACCATTGCTTTTGTTTAAAAATATTCTTAGTTCTCTGTTGCATCACACCTGTAAAGTGGGCCCTTGTGCTCCCCATAACCACAATCTATTAAAGGTTGTGGGTCAGGTGAACTCCATGATACACTTTGGGGTTCTCTAAACCCTGGACCATAACAATAGTTCCAACAAGCTGCCCCTGCTCCTTGCCTTGTGCCTCAAGAATGCTATCTACTGCATCATTACTACACATTGCTTTTCTCTATGATGACCTGCTCACGAAGCAGATACCAGAAGAAATCCCGTAAACACCTGTTTCTTGCAGGATGCTAATGTACACTGGGGCTGGTTTAGCACAGTGGGCTAACAGCTGGCTTGTAATGCAGAACAAGGCCAACAGCACTGGTTCAATTCCCGTACCAGCCTCCCTGAACAGGCACCGGAATGTAGCCACTAGAGGCTTTTCACAGTAACTTCATTGAAGCCTATTTGTGATAATAAGTGATTATTATTATTATGAGGGGTCTGGACAGAGTAGATGAAGGAACATTGTTCCCACTGGTGGGACAATTCCTCCCATTGTCCAAAGATGTGCAGGTTAAGTGATTATTATTATTACACCGAAGACCATTTTTGTTAAGGGGGTAAATGTAACAAAATTGTTTGTGGCAACAGGAATTACATCTGGAGATTTTTCTCACAAAGGGAAAGAGAAAGAAAGATGATAAGAATGAAGTACAAAGGAAAGAGAAATTCCACAAGCAGCAAGAAGAAAATAGCCTAAAACAATTTTAAAAAGTAAAGAAAAATATGAGGAGCTACAGGACAGGGGATAGAAACACAATGAGTGACATAAATATCATACTAGAATCTTGGCTGAAAAAATGTCCTTCATGTACGGAAGCTGCACCACATAACAAGAGGAGCTTGGAAAACATCAAATGCATATTTTTTGGTGTGATCACCACATGTTTGTACAGGAAAACTGTGTACAGTAAAGAAAATACAGAAAGGGAATAATGTATGAAAAGACAACACCAACATCAAAAGGAATTGAAAGGATAAAGGACGATGTAACATCAAGCAATTGAGCAATCAGAGAGAAAGCAAGGATAAGGGAACAGTGATGGATAGAGAAAGAAAACACAGGAGTAAAACAGAGAACAGAGGGGTAGAGGGGGGCGAGAAAGAGGCGGGCAGGTGAGAGAGAAAACATACGCGAGGGATAGAACATGAGAGAGGGAGGGAATGATTTAGCATTATGCCAATTTAGTTTGATGCATTCAATGATTATTGATGCTGTTGGCAGGAACGTGTTTCCGAGCTGCTGCCAAAAAAATTTATCCAACTGTTAATTTGTGCTGGTGCCAAAAAGTAATTTAATTGTTTTTCTTGGTCCTTGAAAAATAGTCAGTAGTGAACAATCGTGGACATTTGTGAACGCAGTTTGCTCTGCTCAGTTTTTCGTATCCTATTTATTAAAGAAAGCTGAATCATCAGTTGCAACAGAAGCAGAAATGTTTTAAACATTTTTCACAGAAAGCAACGAAGCTAGCATATTAACTCAAGCACCTTCAGGATGATTCAGACTTTGACTAATTCTAGGAATTAGTTGTTAAAAAAAACCACATCTCTCAGAGACAGAACGTATGTAAATCAATTCTCTACTTCATTCAAAAACACGTACAGCAATGCAATCAGGCATTTGGTGATGCTTTCTTATCAAACCCAAATTCAACACCAACTCTGCTAAATAGAGCAAAGTGTCTCTGAACATTCAGGAATCTGGTTTACCCTCAACTGGACTATTGCGTCCACTTCTGGGCAGCACACTTTAGGAAAGACAGGAAGGTTTCAAGAGAGTGCAGAAAAGATTCACAAAAATGTTTCCAGGTATGAGGAAGTTCAGTTATGTAGGTAGATTGGAGAAGGTGCAACTGTTCCCCCAGAGAAAAAAAAGGTTGCGAGTACAACCGATACAAGTAATGATCTGTTACAGAACAAGTTATCATGGAGTTTCTTTGTACTCCTCAGACCTATCCCTAGCACGACTGTACACTTGTAGGTCTTATAACCATCTGCTTATGGCCGGATGTGCCCCCGCTTATATTGGAGTCCTTGTCACATGACCACTGTCTTGAGATGGCATGGTGTGTCTGTACTGCCACCTGCTGGTTGGAGGTCGCACTCCCAGCCATCTATGATATTGCTTACAGGCATATCACCACACCCCCCTTCCTCAAAAAACATTAAGATTTGTTTACAACCAACTTTAACTTTACACATTCATGATAAGTCTAACAGTGTGAATAAGTTTAACTAGGATGTCCATAACCATGATATGCCTGGCCAGTGTCCGAAACCTTTCACTCATGTCATTGTGCCTCCCTCATGGGATCACCTTTATGACCATTTGGGCTGTTGCCAGCCTCTTCGAAGACTGGTTTATATGCCAGCCTCGTACTTCATCTCCTCTTTGCTCTGCCTCTGGAAGGCTTGCATCCGTGATTGCCACGCTTGCATCACCAGCTTCTTTTTCTTCTTCTTTCCACGACGCTGCTTGCTGTCTGTCTTTGTTTCTGTTTCTGGTTTCTTAGTGGGATGAGTTAGCTCTCCCAGTCTTCTCCTCTTTGTTCTGAGAATGGAATAAAGCAGTTTGCGTTTAGGCTTGGCAGCCTCAGCTATGGTGATGGTCTTCACCCTGTGCTCGGAGGTCTGCGGACCCCGAGGGGCTGACACATCATCACTGGGTTGTGTGACCACACCGACTTCTGCGGCCTCCATGGAATGTTGGAGCGTCTTGCTTTCTGGTGCCTGGGTGGAGGTTAGAACTGCGGCAACAGGTGACACCTCATGGCTCGCTGGAGCATCACTCAGTCGCTTGTCTTCACTAGAGATTACGCTGCTCTCTGGTCATGATGATTCAGGCAATAGGTCATCTTGGTCAAATTCATGAATGTATGAGTGATCCGTTGAGCCGCATAACGAGATGGTCATCAACTCCTCCTCTGGGTCACTCTCAGAATCGCCAATCGCTTCGCCATCCGAGTTGTTGTCATCGTATTCATCATCAATTTCTTCCCATTCATCGTCAGTGTCCTAAAGGATCTCTACTGTTTCAGTCCTGGAGTCATCAAACTCTCCAACATCAGAGTTGCTGTCATCGTCTGCATCATCAATGTCTTCCCACTCACCTCAGTGTTCTCAATGATCTGGAACGAGTCACCACATACGTCTAGAGCCAGTTTCTCTAATATTGGGATGATTTCTTCTCTTTCTAGTTTGGTCAGTGGCTGGCCCTCCATGGTGTCGGCAGCTTCGATTGCAGTTTCTATTTTTGAATACGCCATCCCCGAGCTCACGCTCTTCTCAGTGTTTAGCGCATTTTGGGCGCGCCCCGTGACCATCTCTTCATTCTGTCCAAAAACCGGAGTAGCGCTTCTTGAGCAGTTTCGTTGAGCCCATCTCTGCTCCTGCAAAAAAGATCGACAAGCAATTCTAACTAGTCTTCGTCTGTCTCACCTTCCACGCCATTGTTGTCTGCATCTTCTTCGAAATCTTCAAACTTATATTCGTATTAGTCATTATCGGATTCAGCATCGTCTGCAATGATTTCTCCTGTAAAATACAACATTGCACACGGAATTATGTGTTCACACAGTAGGCCGCCCCAAAATCAGCCTTGAGTTTGGCCACCAAACGTTGGCTTAACATTCCATGCTGTGGAACTTCAGGGGAACGGAAGAAATTAAAAAGCAATTCACTTGTACAGTATTCGTGATTGTTCTGCAGGTGCTTCGACCTTAGTGTTTTGGTTCCGTTTTCATTGTTATGTTTTTGCCCTCTCTCCAGATGATCTTGCAGCCTGCGCAACCCATGATTTTTGGTTCATCAAAAAATGATTTAAGCAGCTGCGAATCCAACTGATATACTTTTGTGATCACCTCATTTGTGAAATGCTCATTGGGCTCGAACTTAAATTCCAGAGTGAAGCTCCACATCTTCCCATGCTCTGTCCATTTAACCTTCACATCTTGCAGATGCTTTAATACGGGCTCGTCATGCTCCTGTATCATGCCACCGAATACATGCACGTTCTTGAAGACTGTTAACAGAATTGCGGAATGTTCCGTCTCTTCGTCTGATTCATTGTCCTCCAGCAGGATTTCTTCTGAATCCTCATCAACCGTGCACACTCTGATATTTTGTAGGGATCTGTAGTATTCAGCTGGCCAGTCGCCTTCTGGGACACACAGTCGCCCAACTAAATTCAGGGAATCACATGATTCTGCTCCTATGATGGAGTCAATGTCCATGTCTACAATATGAAACAGTAAGGTGTACCTCATGCCATCCACGGAGAGCTCCGGTTCGTAGACACCATTGTTCTTGTTCCGAAGTATATCGGCAGCACTTGGCTGATCAGCGACTTTCAGCTGCGTGTTCAGCTTTTGCACATGCATGACCAACTGAGGAGGTTGCTTCTCATTATCCTGTTGAAGCTAGATCGGAGTAACGCGTTATTCAGGAATGCCATCGATTTCCATCTAATTGTAATGGTTTCCGGAGAGTTCTTACTAGGTTCAGTTTTACTTAAAATTTTATCATCTCATTTGTTCGGACTCTTCTGGTCCTTGACTGCGGTGAGATCGATGAAAAACTGTTCTTCAGTATTTACTGATCTTATATGGTCCTTTGTAGGACGTGCAAAACGTTGTTTTGCAAAGTGCCCAATACAGTCGCACCTGGAACAGACTTTTCCAAAGGCCGGACATTGTCGTGGGCCATGCCGAGTGCCACACTTTTGGCACAAGGTGGCGGTGGCTCCTTTTGGCCGCTTAAAATGGCCGCCTGCACCGAAACCACGTTTCTTCATGATCTACATCACAGCACTAATGGTGCTGGCGTCTTCCCCTGGGTTGCCGACAATATTTTTTGAGCAGAGTGTGCTGATTTGCTGTGCAGCTATCTCGCTCGCCTGCCAAATCTTTTCTGCCTGTTCCAACACAAAATCTCCCTCCCGCAACAACCTCTCCCGGAGCTTATCGTTAACTGCACCAAAGACAATTTGGTCGTGGATGAGCAAAGATTTCAGGTCACTGAAGTTGCATGATGGGCCTTCAGCTTCAAGTCAGTGACAAAACTGTCAAACGATTCACCAGGTTTTGGAGTACGCATACGGAACATGTATCGTTCAAATGTCTCATCCGTTTTGCAGGAGCAGTGCCGCTCAAAGTGCCTAACGACTTCATCATATTTCTTGCGATCCTCCTCATTGTCGAATGCAAATGTGTTATACAGTTCAATTGCTTGTGGACCTGCCACTGTTAGCAGCAATGCAATTTGATTTCCATCTGGCTGAGCCTGCAGGCCGAGGGCCGAAACATAGATGTTAAACTGTTGTTTGAAGAGCCGCCAGTTTTCATCTACATTACCGGAAATCTGAAGCTGGTGGGGGCTTTCAGTCCTTCCATCTCACGCTTCAGCCTCTTCCAGTGCATTGAGTCGCCACGGGTTGCAGTTCACCAGATCGGTCTGTCCTCCAAATTTTAACTTTGTCACTGACGTCGTTACCTTCAAATCTTCAGCACTTGTGGTACCATGTTGCGTTTGGTGTTCGGTGTCTAGCAAGGAATCTACCAAACGACTAGACTTGTCCAAACCAGGATCTTTATTGAATCACAAGTGGTAAGATAACGATCTGTTACAGAGCAAGTTATCATGGGAGTTTCTTTGTTAACTTCTGTCCACTTGTACGTCTTATAACCATCTGCTTATGGCCGGACGTGCCCCATTTATATTGGAGTGCCTTGTCACATGACCACTGTCTTGAGACCGCATGGTGTATCTGTACTGCCACCTGTTGGTTGGAGGTTGCACCACCAGCCATCTATGATATTGCTTGCAGCCATATCACCACAACAACCATTTATTAAAAAGGTCAGTGGCAACAAAATGGGATGTGAATCTGTGGCTAAAGTTCGTTAAAAAAAATTTGATGCACGAATTACTCCCCTTTCCACAAACTGAAATTCAAAGAATAGTAAAACTAATAAATATTTTTTAAAATAAAAAAAATTTAGAGTATCAAATTCATTTTTTTCCAATTAAGGGGCAATTTAGCGGGCCAATCCACCTATCATGTACTTGGGTTGTGGGAGCGAAACCCACGCAAACACGGGGAGAATATGCAAACTCCACACAGGCAGTGACCCAGAGCCGGGATCGAACCTGGGACCTCGGCGCCGTGAGGCAGCCGTGCTAACCACTTGCACCACCGTGCTGCCACACTAATTAATAATTAACAAGAACAGAGGGTGCCGGAAAAACCGAACAGGTCAATTACTAAGATGTAAAACTGAATTGTGAGAATTCCATTTCTTTCAGTATTTGGGATCCAGTTTAGTTTTTAGCTTGAGGTTTAAGATGCTTGCAAAGAAGTTAATGAACTCATTTACTCGACCACTCCAAAGAAAAAGGTGCTAACTCAGGACTACAATATGCCAGCCATTCTGATTGCTTTTTTACATTTTCATACATCACAGTCTATGTGGAAAGAAATACTTTTATTAATTTGGCACATTTTTAAGACCACAGGATGTCCCTGAGCATTTTACAGCTAATAAAATACTTTGAAGTGTGCAACCGCTGTAACGTAAGAAATGTGGCAGCTGATTTTCACGCAGCAGGATCCCACAAACAGCAATGGTATAATGACCAGATATTTTAATGATGTTGGTCGAGAGACAAATAATGGTTTCTCTTCGAAATAGTATTTACAGAGTGACTGAAAGATCCTGCAATGTTTCAGAGCAACAGAGAATCATGTATTTTTTCCCCAAGATACTTTGTGGCATCCCATCAAATTAGTACCAAAATCGTACACATGGCACATGAGATTGCTGAACGAAATATATTGTTAAAAATCACCAAATATAAAGGGATGAATTTTAATGCTCAAACCTGCATGCTCAGTGGGTATACAGACTGTGGATCTGTTCGAGAAGAGGGATTTTCAGCTGTTCGTTAACTTGTCTACGACAGTGTTTTTCAAACTTTTTTCCCGGGAACCCATTTTTATGCAACCGGCCAGCCTTCGAGACAAACGCCGGGCAACCTTTGCGACCCACGCCGCCTATATTTCACCACCCACTATTTTCGCTAACCTTTAATGTGACAGGTGAGCCTGCTTGGTCCTCACAATCTCACTGGCTTTGTCATTCAATGTTACATTTCTGTATGGGTTGTTCATCAGAGGTCCTGGAGCTCACACCAGCACTGCTTTGACCTGCCATGGACTCTCCTGCTCACTCCAGTAGATTCAGTTGTGAGATCCTGGCCCTCTCTTCCTTAGTCCAAAAAGATCCATCTTCAGTTCTTCACACAGTCCTGTTGCTTGTTTGCTGGCAGTTACAAAATGAAGGAAGCTCTTCTCAATAATTTTGAACGCAGAGTACATGACTTCAGTGTACCAGGCGCATGACCTGCTCTCCGTCGCCGCATCTGGCAGGAAGGCTAATCAATTAAAAAAACAAAATCTGGTCCTGGAACTTCATGCTGATGTACAGAGGAGGCGGTCTGCCTTACTGGGCTCCAGGCCTGTGCACTGCTACATCCAGCTGAGGGGGCACACATGTGCGGGACGGCCGGCATTCTTGAAAGCTGATCGCACAATTGGGATCACCGCGACTAATCGCTCCGTGACCCTCCCGACATCCGGCTACGACCCCGAGTTACAAAATGGCTGATCTACAACATGAGCATCCCACATCTAGTCTTCCAAAATGATTAGAGCAGGTGGGCATGATTATGGCCCACCCTTGGCTGTTGAAGCTTCAGTATTTTATGGGATGCCATGATGAAACCATCAAGAGGTAGACAGCAACTTGAGTGACAGAAGTCTCAATGAAGAAAGGCCAATCCCTTGTTCTCTGTGACATTGCTGGATGTCAAGCTTCAAGCTATAAGGGACCTGTGGAGTGGAAGTGTTCCCATTAAGTGGGGGAGGGGAGTATACAGCAGAAGCCTGCCTCGGGAAACAATCAAGTGTGGTTCAAAGTGGCTGAGGAGCTTGTTGTGTTTGGTCTTTTATACCTTATGCAGGAATCCACCAAACACCGCGACTTGTCCAAGCCAGAATCTTTTATTGAGTCTCGTGTGGTAAGATGTGCTGGGGCTGGTTTAGCACACTGGGCTAAATCGCTGGCTTTTACAGCAGACCAAGGCAGGCCAGCAGCAGGATTCAATTCCCGTACCAGCCTCCCCGAACAGGCGCCGGAATGTGGCGACTAGGAGCTTTTCACAGTAACTTCATTTGAAGCCTACTTGTGACAATAAGCAATTTCCATTTCATTCGTTTCATTTAGGGGCTGGCTTAGCACACTGGGCTAAATCGCTGGCTTTTAAAGCAGACCAAGGCAGGCCAGCAGCACGGTTCGATTCCCGTACCAGCCTCCCTGAACAGGCGCCGGAATGTGGTGACTAGGGGCTTTTCACAGTAACTTCATTGAAGCCTACTCGTGACAAGAAGCAATTTTCATTTAATTTAATTTCATTCAAGATAGCAATCTGTTACCGAGCACGTTATCAAGGAGTCTGCTTATTACTCCTCAGGAATCTGCACCTAGCACTGAACATTCACTTGTACGTGTTATTACCCTCTCAATCTTCTTCTGAAGATGGCCGGATGTGTCTCCCC
Organism: Scyliorhinus torazame; assembly: GCF_047496885.1. Taxonomy (NCBI): domain Eukaryota; kingdom Metazoa; phylum Chordata; class Chondrichthyes; order Carcharhiniformes; family Scyliorhinidae; genus Scyliorhinus; species Scyliorhinus torazame. The sequence goes on along the minus strand of NC_092708.1, from coordinate 241,408,508 downwards.
TTATATGGGAGTCACTGGTCACATGACCTTGGTCTTGAGACCTCATGCTGTGTCTGCACCGCAACTTGCCGGTTGAAGGTCGCACACCATCCATCTATGATGTAGCCCATAGGCGTATCACCACAGAGCTGAGAAGGAAAAAAAAATGAAGTGTGGTCGCTCACTCATGGGTGTGCAATTCTTCCAGAGGCTCAATGACTTCATTGTATGAACATGCAAATGAGTTCGGCCATTCTGCCCTCGAGCCATACAGTAAGATCATGGGTCATCTGATTGTGGCCTTAATGCTACTTTCCTGCTTAATCTTTGAACCCTCGTTAGTCAAGAATTTCTCTACCTCTGTCTTATAAATATTCATTAACCCGGTCTGTACCACTCTCTGGGGAAGCGAGATCCACAATCACATGTCCCACAAGAGAAAACAATTCTCATCTCAGGAAAGGAAGAGTTGCTTAGATTGGATTAGGTTAGCAACCTTGCCAGTCTGCCTGATCATTAAAGTACTAATCGTTCCCACTGTTGATGGTTTGTCTTCACACAGTTTGCTCCTCACAGTGGATGCTGTGACCATACTGCAAGTGTTAGTCAATTGTGACTATGTTGAAAAAAAAATCTAAATGGTTGATGACACAAGACAGTTCAGTTGTATAGTTTAGAGAGCTAGAAAGACATTGGGCGGGATTCTCCGTCCGGCCACACCAGATTTCTGGTGCAACGGGCTCCCCGGGATTCTCCACCTCGCCAGCTGGCCAATGGGTTTTCCCATTGTGAGCAGCCCCAAGCTGTCGGGAAATGCCGGTGAAACTGAGAATCCCGACAGCGGAGAAACCAGCCCATTGCTCCAATTCTGAGTGGGATAAGACAAACAGCATCCAACCTCTTTGCTGACAGCCCTGTCACAAAGCAACATCAACAAGAACTCTTTTATATGAGGAAAGCAAAGAAAGCATATACATCTTAAGAAGCATTTTTATCATGTATTTTTGGTTATTTTTGGTAAAATAAATCATATACATGATAACAATCATTTGAAACAGAATTATTCAAATACTCAATATATTGTTTGAATAGAGATAGGACAGGATATGAATGACAGTGTGATTAACAAGGAAGTTTGAAAACTTTGTTCGAGAAAATAATCTTAAGTACGGCTCGGTGTAGTTTCTGATAAATTAACACAGAAAGCTTTTATCAGGACAGAACAATGATGGAACTTGTTTGAAATTGAAACCAGATTCTGATGTGGTTTGAAATAATAAAGTACAGATAAGTTCAAAAACAACCTTTTAAGTGCATTAAAGTGCAATACATTTTAAAAGCTTCCTGGATTAAAAGCTGTTTACACATAAAAGAACAAAAATACATTTTTATATGATGAAACTGGAACCAGAGGTAGATGATGAATAAATCATTCAATTAACAATGCAAATTACGTTAATGCTTAATAAAGCGAGGCATTCTTAATGTCTTTTGCAGATCAAAAGCAGTACCATAAGTTCTTGAACTACCACATGTGGCATGTGTTTGCTTTTGGCCTATCAGCGAATAGTTTAAAACTAATTCCAGCGTGGTTTATCTTTCACAATAGGAGGAGCTCAAACCTCTACGGGTGCAATTCTCCTGAAACATTTCTAAATGTGGTAGCAGGTGGGAACTGCCGCGAGCTTCCCGGCACACGCCTGGCAAGGCCGGCAACGTAACACAAAATTAATCAGCACTTGTACAGCCAACCTTACCCAGCTCGCAGCCAACCGTATCCAGCTCGCAGCCATGGCGCCGAGACATCAGGCCCCAAGATTTGGAGACGAGGGCCTGGGGAGGCTCCTAGATGAGGTCGAGGCCATGAGGCATGTCTTGTTCCCCAGAGGGTCCCTGAGGCTGGGCCACAGGGTAGCCAATGCCGCCTGGGACGAAGTGGCAGCAACAGTCAGCTCGGGAAGCATGATCAGGAGGACTGGCCTCCAGTGCCGCAAGAAGGTCAGCGTCCTACACTGGGCCACACCCACACATTGACCACCCCCTCGCCCGAGACCTTCCTGCCCCCATGCGAGTATCCAACCCCCAACCCTCCACATGCCCCAACCCTCCCTGCACCCCCTCCCTTCACCCCCCTCTCCATCAATCGCCCCCCCAAGCCTTCCTTCATCACTCAACCCCCACCATTGTGAACCACGAGTGCAGCTAACAATGCCCCCTCTGTGTCTCCGCAGGAGAAGCTCTCCCACAATCGCTGGGAGGGGGCCCAGATTGGCTGTGGAGTGCCAGACAGAAGAATCCTCACGCCTTCGAGGAACGGGCCCTGGAGGTGACGGGGGTGACCAGGGACAGAGCAGTCACCAACGCGGAGGTTGGCGCACGCCACAGAGGTGAGGATCTACTGGGCCCCACTGGGAGTACCTGTCAAACGTGAGTTGTTGTTGTCATTCAGATTGACCCATCCCTCCCACTGGCCACATGTTCATTCTCCCGCAGGTCCTCCAGCCGATGGGGCCAGCCTTCCGGGGTGGCCCCATTCTCTGCCTGCCACGAGACCACCTTGGAGGAGAGCTCAGAGGATGCCACAATTGGCGCATCACAGCTGTTATCCACACCCTGCACCAGCTCAGAGACACACACCTCGGTGGGAAACGTGAGTGGACAGTTTTCTGGGGCACAATCTGGTGAGCACCACACAGTTGCTGATGCACATCAGGTGAAGGCAGTAAAGCCCAGGTGACACAGCAGTCAGAGATCTGCTGGATCCCAGGAATCAACTGGGTCCCAGCCAGATGCTGAACCTCTGGAACAGGCTATTCTGGAGCTGATGGAGACATTACGGAGTGGCCGGGACATTTAGAGGGCGATGTCAGCGACACTCCAGAAGGTCCATAGCCAATTCGAGGAGTCCCAGAGGCAACGGGCACAGGAGATGTCGCCGACTATGTGTGGCACCAAGGCCAACACTCCTAGGGTGGCAACCACAGTGGAGAGCCTGGTGCACGACATCAGCAGCATTAGTGGAGGTGTCCAAGGCGTAGCGCAGTCAGTGACGGCCATGGCGGAGGGACTCGGCAGAATGATCGACTCGATGAGGGACGTGACCCAATACCAGACTGACCTTGATGAGGTGCTCCGGGACATGTCCCGCTCTCAGATGGGAATAGCCGAGGTGCTGTGGAGCTCGTCCCAGTCACAGGTGGGCATTGCCGAAGCACTGCAGAGTATCACTGAGGAGCATCGCCAACACGGGCATTGACATGATAGTGCAGACTCAGGGAGCCGCCAGGACTGGCAGAGCCAGATGGCGCAGAGGCAGTCAGGGCCTGAACTAGCTGACCCTCCATCCCGACGTGAAACCCAGGGCCCTATGGGCAACGACCAGGAGAAGGGGGCGTTGGGTGCCAGCTCGGACCAGTCCCATGATGTGGGGATGGTGACCACCAGTTGACCAGAGTTCCACTCCTCTGATAAGGCCATATCTCGCAGCCAGCAGCTGGAACACAGCGGCACGGCGCTGTCCGCCTTCTGTTTGAAAGACCAGCGATGCCTGTACACCTTGGGCCATTGCAGCCTCCCCTCTGGGTCTCACCCTGGCCTGATGAGCGGCCGGGTCCACAGGGTGTGAGACGGGGTCTGGCAGATGGATCGCAGCCTCGAGAATCTGCAGACGCTGCTGCTGTCCCCGTCTCCGGCGTCTGGCTGCCCGGCCTACCAGAAGCACCACTAGGGCCTGTTCTGCGGGGTCCAAAATACTGTCCATAGTGTTCAATATCTGGAAGGCATTGGGAGAGGGTGTTAGACTAACAACAGTGGTGGCTCCCACACCAGGACTTTCCATTCCTCCATTAATCTCCATCCGGAACGCCCTGCCACGCACACCCGGCCTCTACGGGCCCCCTCTAAATGCACCCCAGACACTACCCCTGACACCCACACATAATGCTCCCTGGACCGGGCACTGGTTCCCTCTCCGCTACACTCATTCACCCTCCATCGTGGACATGTCCCTGTCGATGGGGCCCATCCCCTGGGTGTTCGGATCTCGGCTGCTGCGTGTGTAATGTTGCCTCCCACAATGTTTAGGTGGTGTCAACGGATAATGGTCTGAGTGGGATGCTAGGTAATGACTCCCACATGCTACATGTCCACCCACCTATGTGAATCCACTTGGGATGTGTGAAGTCTTCACTTAACCACAATAGGCACTTCAGCAATAGCCTTTAGCTGCATGGCCAGAGGCTTCCGCAGTTGGTGGGGTTATGGGTGGTTGGTGGGGCAGATGCACAGGGGCATGAGTTGCCCCCAGAATGGGAGGTTAGCATGGTGGAGCTCCACACGGTTGCCATCCCGCACCCCAGCAGACCAAACCCCTCCCCCCCAATGCCAACCCCCCTCCCATGGTGGCCCATCCTGCCAAGGGCACCCCCCTGCCATGCATTGGGGTGGCAAGCCCAGTGTCCCCGGTATCTTTACATGTGAGCAAAGATTGCCACTCACCTCCTCGACTCCCCGCAGAAGCTCTTCCGCCAGGTTCCCATTTTTAAAAAAAGTACTAATTGGCGCCAGCGTGACCACTGTTGGGGAGGCTGCTGAATCACGGGAGGGCGTTGGATATGGGGTGGCTACAGTTAATTGTATGGAAATAGGGCTTCAGTGGTGATAATTGTTTTTTTGCCAAGTCACAGTGGGATCCCGATTTCACCAACGGGGGTGGTCAGGTTGCATCGCAAATTGTCTGGCATCCGGCGCGGTTCTGTTTTTGGCCTCTCCCACTATTTACCGGCCTTGTTGCACTCTCGTTCGAGCAAAACAATGGCAGAGAATCGCCCCCTACATCTTTTGCCGCCTCCTCCAGTGGAAAACATTCTGGGACATTTGTTGAGACCAAATTAAGCATATTTAAATAATCAGTCATGGCATTGCCTCCGTTTCCTTATCTGCTCGATTTAAAAGAAGTGATGTTTCTTCCAATATCTTTTTATTAAAACAGTAAAAAATGTATACAAGGCCAAACGGTACAAACACTAATTTTGTGTTGGAGAAACAGGGTACCCAAGGAGCCAACCATTTGAAATTTGCATTTGGCATTAATAAGGGAGTGTTTTCTGCAATGTCACGAAAAGCCAATCAAGTTTAAAATCGGGGTCACGTAGGAACCACTATTTGGTGGGAACTGGAGGACAATTAAGCTTTAATCAATTTTTGGCTAATCTTCCGAACCCCTGCAGTTTCAGAGATCACTTGCTTGCCTCCTTGCCAGCCTGAGGAGCTGTGCAATGGTCAATGATTCATTGAGATGGTTGATTGCTCTCCATTTTCACAGCAAAATTGCCAGTTAAAGTATACAGCATTTTCATCCCTGTCTGCTTCCATCATCATTTTGCTGGATATTTAAGACAGATTTAAATTCTATTCACCAGCTTTCAAATTTTGCTCATTTGTTTTTGAAATGAATATTCTGTCCGTGTACAACGGCAGCAAATAGCTTTTGCAAATGACACCAGCCTTTTTTTCTTTATTCTTTCACAAGATGTGGGTGTTACTGACAAGGTAACCATTTGTTGCCCATCCCTAATTGCCCTTGAACTGAGTGGCTTGCTAGGCAATTTAAGAGGGTAGTTAAAGAGTCAACCACATTGTTGTGGGTCTGGAGTCACATGTAGGTCCGACCAGTAAGGTCCACCTTTCCGAAAGGATATGAGCAAACCAGGTGGGGTTTTACAATGAGCGATGATCAATGCCCTGGTCATCATTACTGAGACTAGCTTTCAATTCCAGAGTTTATTAATGAATTTAAATTCCAGCAATTACCATGGTGGGATTTGAACCCGTAGCCCCAGTGCATTAGCATGGGCCTCCAATTGCCATTCTACTGGCACTACAATGACACCACCATCTCCCTCCTACGCAGCCCGTTTGTAGGTGACGGCATAATTTCATCTTGGAACGGTGGCACAGCTTCATTTTCAATTAGGGCTGTCCCCTACACCAAATGAATAATGTACCTCAGTAGCAGCTTGGTAATAAATAAGACAAATGATCAATAGGATACATTCCTACACACACATCATCAGCTAGGCTTCTGATGTTGAATGCTGCTCGATTGTACAACAGACATCGAGGAAGAACAGGTCAGTGCTTGACTATGATAGTGGCATGTCCTGTTCTCCCAAGGGTCCTGAAGGGTCAGTCACAGGGCAGCCAGTGCTGCCTGGGACGAGGTGGCAGTGGCTGCGAGCGTCGGGAGTGTGAGCAGGAGGTCTACCTTCCAGTACCAGAAAAAGGTCAACGACCTACATCGGGCAGCGCAAGTGAGTCGTAACCAACGCCCTCCACCCCCACCCCTCCACCCCCCGCCCAGACCTTTCCGCCCCCATGTGAGCATCCAACTCCCCAACTCTCCATACTACCCACACAGTCGGTGACAGCCATGACTGAGGGTCTCATCAGAATGTTTGCCTCACTAGGGGATGTTATCCAGTACCAGGCTGCCCTTGATGAGGTGCTGCGGTACATGCCCCGCTTGTAGATGGGAATAGTTTATGCTCCATGGAGCTTGTCACAGTTGCAGATGGGATTGCCGAGGCACTGCAGGGCATGTCCCAGTCACTGAGGAGCACCGACACTATAGTGCAGACCATGGGAAGCCACCAGGGTTGGTAGAGCCAGATGATACAAGGGCAGCCAGGCCCAAATCAGCTGCTACTCTGTCCCAAGGTGAACCCCAGGGACGTATGAGTACGCTAGGAGGAAGGGGCACCGAATGCCAACCCAGGCCTGTTGCATGGAGTGGCGACGGTGGCCACCAGTTCCACTGAGTTCCACCCCTTTGATAAGGCCGCATCTCACATTCAGCACCCAGAACAGGGCAGCACGGCCGTGCATGTGCCGCCGATAAGTGAGCCTGTGCCCTCTGACCCCAGAGGACACCCACCTGGAAGGCCACGGGACGTAGTATGCAGCTGGCTGTCTCTACCTCTGATGTGCTTCCTGGGGATACACCTGGATGCGTAGTAGAGCTAGGAAGGTAAAGCACATCACGGAGGGTACCAGGGAGTGGGTGGTGTGGGGTCGGCATCATCGGGAGAGTGGGGAATTGTTAAACACAATAAACACCCTTGTGCAAAACCAGTATGATGCTTCTGTCACTTTCTTCCACAATGCGGGCCAACCTAGAACCCTTGGCCCATCTCTCCAGGCATCCCCCCCTCCCCGGGCACATCGCATGCAGGTGATAGGTCTGAGCGAGCTCTCAGCAATCAGGCAGGGGTCAGACTATGCATAGATTGAGGAACACTGGCGCTCAGCTCACTGTGGGTTATCATCACCGCCCTGCCCTCGACAGTGAACTACTGATGGTGCCGATAGCCCCAGCACCCTGGAGTGATGTAATACATATTTTGGAAGGGTGGGATATGGGGATGGGGGTCTGTAAGGAAGCGCTGACGGACCAGGTTCATGTTTTTAAAAAGGAGTACTAATCGGCACCAGCGTGACCACCAGGTTTCTCGCCATGCCACAGCAAGATCCCGATCTTGCTTATGGGAGCGGGCCAGTTGCATCGTAAACTGTTTGGCACCTGTCGCGGTTCTCATTTTCAGCCTCTCCTGCTATTCACCGGCCTTCTTTCTCTCGAGCGAAAGCACAACAAGGTCGGAGAATCACGCCCCTAGTTTCCAAAGTGGGTGTGATCCTTCGCCAGTTGGCTCTTACCAATAACCAGAATGAAGGAACTGTGCACTTCCACAGCAGACACTGAACACATGAAGGATCACTGAGTCTTGCTCTGTGGCAGCACGTAATACAGAGGAAAACATATAAGGAAATATAAAATCATTCACAACCAGTGTTTAAAGCTACTTAGTGCACATACAAACAGTATAATATTTTTGCTATAAATAAGCATGACTGGCCTTAGCCTTCATATTATTAATTATACTCTACTTAAAATGCAACATAGTTAATACATCAAGACATTTATAAACAGTACCAATACATCTCATATTTTCAGTAGATAATCCAAATGCTTTAACGTCAGTATCAACGGACAAAGGTTCCTGCTTGATCATTTGTCATACCACAGGAATAGGAGGTGAAGTGGACCAGCAAGCTGGATGAGGCCAAGGGAAGCTTCATAAACCTTTTATCAAATTCAAATTCTTCAGTGGCAATGATGTCCTCAAATTTAAACCTTTAAACGTCAGCAATATTTTAATCTGACACACGAACCGGATTATCTGAAGTAAAGGAATTTCATATGAATCCATCATTTCATTTCCTATTAATATGTTTGATGGATTAATATTTGTACAGCATAACCCAAGAGAAATAATTTTGAATTACAATGCATTTTTAAAGAATCAGTGAAATGTATGATTGTAAAGGCATCAATAAGGCCACTGATTTGCTATTTTCACAAAAAAAGGGACAGAATTACAGAACATAATCAAAACACTGATTGAAAAAAACCCAAAGCAATCCCATAAATCTAGATGATCCAAAAATCGATTCATCAAATTATGAATGGACAGTCACAAAGGTTAAAAATTCAGGGACCCAAAACATTAAACTAAAATGTGATTTTTCGGGCAGGATTTACCGAGCAACCTGCCATGTGTTTTTCGGCGGCAGAGGGAGCCCGGCCGCAGGACTTCCTGGTCCCACCGTTGTCAACGGGATTGCCCGTTGAATGCACCCTTGTCGCCAGGAAACCCGAGGCGGGCCTGTGCCGTCGGTAGGACTGGAATATCCCGCCGGTGTGAACCGGCGGTAAATTCCGCCCTTCAATTCTGTCGAAACAGTATTTGAAAAATTCTTTCCTAAACTGTAATTGAAGAAAAAGATTTTGCATAACTATCCATTTTATGAATGTTTAGGTAGATGTCGAGGAGGGTTTGTCGACTTAAATCTCATGGTCAGAAAATTGGAATTGCTGGATTTCATCATATGCACAAATTGCACTTCAGTATGATTCACAGGTGATTAAATATGACTACTGTTAAGAAGATGTATTATTTAAAATATTCATTTATCTGCTTGACACACATTACTTTGTAATGTCATCAGTTGGATATACATATGTATTGAACTTCTTTGAAAAGGACACTTTTACTAAGCAAAGGCCACTGGTTTACATCAGTTACAATGTTGCATATGCAAAGGACACAATCTGATTTAATGGAAACACCAAACTATGGAGCTCAGAGGTCACATGATCTAGATCTTGGGTAGAAAAAAAAGATACTGGATTTTGCATAGTCCGAGAGAGACTGCCACAGGAGCAACAGCCTTACTCCATCACTTTCTTATGAAATCGCTCTCATCAAAGCAGAGCTGATTAAAACCCACAAGAAGACCTCATTGCTGCAAACCAGAAATCCTTAACGGAAAATTCAAAATTAACAACATCGGGACTGATTTAACTAAAATAAAACAGAGGGTGTGATCTACCTGTCGCGTCCTGCCCTGATTCCATATCTTTTTTTTCTACCCAAGATCTAGATCATGTGACCTCTCAGAGCTTCATAGCTTGGGTGTTTCCATTAAATCAGATTGTGTCCTTTGCATATGCAACATTCTAGCTGATGTAAACCAGTGGCCTTTGCTTGGCATCACCCTCAGCATCTGCCTATGCATTTATAAAATGGCTAGTTCTGCATAATCTTCTTGAGTTGAGGAACTCAAAGAAATGTAAAGGTTTTCATCAAGTTGGTTAAATTGCCATTCCAATTTTCTGAAGAACATATTTTTCATCAATTACATCTCAGGAAAGAATAATTTTTCAAATACTGTTTCAAAACAATTTCAAATACCGTTTCAACGGGACCCAGTCTCGCATGGGTAAGTGAGTTTAAGGAAAAGGAGACCTCAGCCGGGCGCCGTTCAGTACATGTCCCCACAAACAGGGGCCAGGTGGAACGGTGCCTGGAGATTCTCCTAGGCGGTTGGAGGCCCCCTCGGAGGCCCCCCTCCCCCCAAGTGGTCAACCCCCCCCCCCACCCCGAGTGGTCAACCTCCGGGCAGGGTGGCACCCTGGCACTGCTGGTGCCTGTAAGGCACTTTGGCACTGCCAGCCTGGCACTTTGGCAGCGCCACATGGGTGCAACCTTGGCACTGCAGGGTACCGAGGTGGTACAGCCAGAGTGGCAGGCTGGCAGTGCCAAGGTGCCAAGCTGACATTGTACCAATGCAAGGGATCGGGCCCAGCCTGTATGAGATGGGATGTGGGCCCCCCTGCCCCCCCAAGGACCCCCCCAACAGATTCGCTGGGGCATTGGTGTGTTGGTGGTCGGGAGGTTGAGAGATCAGGGCCCCATTTAAAAATGGTGTCCAAATCTCTTCCTGCACTGGGGAGCTCCACTCGAAGCTCCTCAGTGCAGGAAATGTTGTTAAAGCGCAGCCTCGGGGGCGGTTCCCAAAGGGCACGAAAACAAGTCAGAGTGCCATTAGATAGCAGGGTGGTTCCCGAAGCTTATAGTGCAGGGAACAACTCTGCTAATCTCACACAGAAAGGACTCGGTTTTGTTTTGATTAGATCGCACCCGGAATCTGGGTGGAATTGAATGCGATCTAACAGCACTCTGGGTTTTGTTTCAGACCTCGGACCCTGGCATGGAATGCCCCCTCGAGGCTGCACCTAGCCAGATATCCTGCACTGAGGATTTCCGACAAGCTGCAACCTCAGTGCAGGAAGAGATCGTGGCACCATTTTGAAATGGCTGCCCGTTATCTCGACCCCTCCACCCCCCGGCATGCCCCCCCCTGTCCCCTTACCTGTTGAGAGGGGGGGGGGGGGGTACTTGAGCCTACTGCAACCCACAACCTACCAGCAGGGGATCTCCGAGCCAGATTCCTGGTGTGGGCAAAATGCCAACCTGGCACCTTGGAACTGCCAGTCTGCAGTGCCACCTGTGCAGTCTGGCAGTATCAAGGTGGCACCCTGGTGGCACTGCCAGGTTGCCAGACTAGTTGTGCCCAGGTGAGAAGAGCAGTGCCAGGGTGCCATCCCGGTCAGAGGCTGACCACCCGGGGCCTTGGATCACCAGGCGACCCACCAGATGCCGTTCCGCCTGGTCCTTGATTGTGGGGACCAGTGCTAAATGGCGCCCGGCTGGGTTCTCCTCGACAGATGCTGGGTGGCCATTATCCGGTGGCAGCAGAGCTAAGTGAGCTTTTAAGCTCTTTTCGCTATGTGAGACTGGGTCCCACCCATTGTGCACAGGACCTGGATCACAACACCTCATAAGACCTGATAAGGTCTTGTAAGGCGTAACGACTGTCAGGAATTCGGGGAGAGCCCTCTCCCACGATCTACCAGCCGCCTTCCGTTCCAGTTTTGGCGGGATGCAGTCGGTAAATCACACCGAGTGTCTCCAATGAGAAACCTCAAGAACCACCAGTTACTGTGCAAGGGGCCCTTCAATTGTGAACAAGCATTAGGATACTCCGTGAATATTTTCTTTCGTGACTTTGCTTGTCAATTTGTCAACTTTTAAAAATCTGATACCTTGCAAATGTTTACTTATTTTGCATGCTGAAGGGGGATGGTACGTGTATTGTTTTGCAATTGTGGGTGGTTAAACATGCCTGTCCATTTTTAAACCTTTTGATAATTTCTGCATCGTTACCCATGTTTCAGGAATAAAACTAACCATTTACTTATTAACTTAACCTGGCTGGCTTGTTTCTTGCACCGAGCTATGCACAGTTAGATATATATAAAATTGGCAATATCGATTTCTGGTGGTGGCCATGGAGTGAGGGGTCGCACATTTGGTAGCTCCCTCTCAAGTGGATTTTTTTGGTCCTCACCCCGTTTGCAGGGTGGAAGTCTGGATGGAAAAAGGTGTAGGAATGCCAGGAGAAAATGTGACTCCACTGGTATGGCTGGTGGATAGATCCACGGACTAGGAGAGGGTTGGGAAGAAGGGAGCTGATGGAGTAGGAGAATCTTCATTCACCACAGGTCAAGATGACAGAGGGCAAAGGACCTGTTCTGCACCCGAAGTGGTCAACGGAGTAGCTTATGACTTTTTAAATGAGAAGTTCAGCCAGCAGAGAAGGGAAGCCCATGAGGACCTAGCCAAGGTGGTTGGCCGCTCAAAGCAGGGATTGGTCATGTGGAGCAAATGCTGGAGTCCCAGGACCAGACGATCCAGGAAGTGGAGGAGGCGGTGGGGAGCACAAGGAGCAGCTTGCCTCATTGGCGGCCGAGGTAGGGGTGAGGTAGGGATGACACATGGGACCCAAAAGCGACTGAAGGAGAAGGTGGTGGATCTGGAGAACCTCTCCAGAAAATAAAATTTGCGGATCCCTGAAGGCATTGAAGGAGCGGAGGTTGGCACGTATGTGGCCAAGGTGTTGGAAAGTTGATGGGGAGGGGGCCTTTGACAGGCTCCTGGAGGTCAACCAAGCGCACAGGGCATTGATGAAGCCGCAGGTAGGTGAGCCGCCAAGGGAGACGGTGGTGTGGTTGCACCACTTCTTGGACAAGGAGAGGATTTTGCACTGGGTGAGGCAGACGAGGAAATGTGCCTGCGGGGGGAAACGAGTTGCAGGTGTACCAGGACCTGGGCGCAGAGCTGGCGAAGAGGGGAGCCGGGTTTAACCGGGTCAAGGCTACCCTCTTCAGGAAGGGGATGAGGTTTGGAGTGCGGTACACGGCCCACCTTCGGGTGACATTCCAGAATAGAGAATACTATTTTGGTACGCTAGAGGAGGCAATGGAATTTTTGAGAGACAATGGACTGACAGGAGAAGGAGGACATTCAACTTTGCAGGAGGTGTGAGGAGGTGTTTCGTTTTGGTGGTTGAAGGAGAGTATTTTCTCTGTTGAGATGCTTTGGTGGGGAGTGTTTGGGGAGTATTAAGGGTGAGTGCACCTTTTCCTGTTCCTTTGTTTCCGGAGGGAGTGTGGATGGGGGGGGGGGAAGGGGGCTGCCATGCTAGCTGGGCAGGCTAGTTAACGGGAGCGCAGTGAGGGGTGGTCAGTGTAGGGGAGGGGGGATGGGGTTGTTGTTTGTTTTGGGGTTCTGGGGGGTGATGGGGGTTAATGATGGTTAGTGGGAAGCTAGAGGGGATGCCGGTCGTTTTGGTAAATGTTTGTGCCCCAAACTGGGACAATGTGGAGTTTATGAAGTGGGTGCTCGGGAATCCTGACCTGGATTTTCACTGGTTGAAGGCGAAGGAGTTTTCGTATTGTTCCCATGTGCACCGTGTGTACTCCTGGATTGGCTTTTTTTTGCAGTGGACAAGGCTTGGAGCATTCGGCAATTGTGGTTTCAGATGACGCGTCTGTGGTGAACCACTGTACACCTGTATTAGGGGATGTAAGGTAGGACCTGTACTACAGGTTCGCCAGTAGCCCCTGCCTGCTGGCTCCACCCAGGAGGAGGAGTATAAATATGCGTGTCCTCCATTCAGCTGCCATTTCGCCAGCTGCTGTAGGAGGCCACGCATCTTACTGCAATACCCAGTTGTACCCAATCTGAGTCTTTGTACAATTGATCGTGCCTCAATTTATTGCTCTAAGATTTTCTAAAAGATGGACCTCCGAATCAAACCAGATCGCCTGCAGCTGTTTCTGCAATCGACCGACGCCAGAAAAGACTTTAATCACTGGCTAGCTTGCTTCGAGGCTACATAAACTCAGCGAACACCCCACCAACGGAGGCTCAGAAGATACAGGTCCTGTACTCAAGGTTGAGCTCAAGCGTGTTTCCACTGATCCAGGATGCCCCGACCTACGCGGAAGCCATGGCGCTCCTCAGAGAACTATGTACAGAAAGCGAACACACTCTTCGCCAGGCACGTACTCGCCACTCGCTCTCAACTCCCTGGTGAGTCCATTGATGACTTCTGGCGGGCCCTAATCCCACTCGTCCGGGACTGTGACTGTCAGGCCGTTACGGCCACCGAACATTCTAATCTCCTCATGCGCGACGCTTTTGTAATGGGGATTGGGTCGGACCTCATCCGCCAAAGACTACTTAAAGGGGCCACGCTCGACCTAGCGGAGACAAAAAAACTACGCTCTCCATGACGGTCGCCTCACGTAATGTTCAGGCCTATCCCTCCAGCTGCGCGGCTCACCCCTCCTATCCCTCCTGGACCCCGCAAACAGCTGCCCCAGCCGGGGCCTTACCCAGCCAATACGCCTGCGCCACGCGCCAATCCGCGCACCCCGGGGGTCCCCTATGTTACTTCTGCGGCCAGCAGAAGCACCCTCGCCAACGCTGCCCGGCTCACACTGCCATTTGCAAGGCTTGCAGTAAAAAGGGCCACTTCGCCGCAGTGTGCCAGGTCCGCGCAGTCGCCGCTATCGCCTCCTCCCCCCTGACACACGCACAATGGGCGCCACCATCTTCACCCCCACCGGACCACGTGTGGCGAGTGGGCGCCGCCATCTTCACCCCCCCCCCCGGGGCCACGACCGGCAAGTGGGCGCCGCCACCTTCCCCCCTTCAGTCCACGTGCGGCCCCTGGGTGCCGCCATCTTGTTCAGCTCCAGCAACGTGCGGCCCATGGGCGCCGCCATTTTGTCCCGCCCCCGCAACATGCGGCCCATGGGCGCCGCGATTTTGTCCCCCGCAGGATCTTCAGTCGCCGCCATCTTGTCTTCCCCACGGGGCATGGACGCTGACGACATTCCACGACCTGGGCCCCTCACGCTCTCCTGCCGCCAGTAACGATCACCACAGCTCGCCTCGATGACGCTAGACCAGTCTCGTCCACACAACCTGGCCATCGCTTCACCTACGGTGAAAATCAACGGCCACACAACCTCTTGCCTGCTGGACTCCGGGAGCACCGAAAGCTTCATCCACCCGGATACGGTAAGTTGCTGCTCCCTTGCGGTCCACCCCGCCAATCAAAGGATCTCCCTGGCCTCCGGATCCCATTCGGTCCCGATCAGAGGGTTCTGCACGGCGACTCTCACGGTCCAGGGCATAGAATTCAGCGGCTTCCGCCTCTACTTCCTTCTTAATCTCTGCGCTGCACTATGACTAGGCCTCGATTTCCAGTGCAATCTCCAGAGCCTCACCTTCAAATTCGGCGGGCCCCTACCACCCCTCACTGTGTGCGGCCTCCCGACCCTAAAGGTCGACCCCCCCCTCCCTCTTTGCCGTACTAACTTCGGATTGCAAACCCGTTGCCACCAGGAGCAGACGGTACAGCACCCAGGACAAAACCTTCATCAGGTCCGGAGTCCAGCGGCTGCTTCAGGAGGGTATCATCGAGGCCAGCAACAGCCCCTGGAGAGCTCAAGTGGTTGTCGTTAAAACTGGGGAGAAGCATAGAATGGTTGTGGACTATAGCCAGACCATTAATCGGTACATGCAGCTCGAGCGTACCCCCTCCCACGCATATCTGATATGGTCAATCAGATTGCGCAGTACCGGGTCTTCTAAACGATTGACCTAAAATCCGCCTACCACCAGCTCCCCATCCGTAAATCGGACCGTCCATACACTGCCTTTGAGGTGGACGGTCGTCTCTATCACTTTCTTAGGGTTCCCTTTGGCGTCACTAACGGGGTCTCGGTCTTCCAAAGGGAGATGGACCGAACGGTCGACCAGTACGGTTTGCGGGCCACGTTTCCGTACCTGGACAATGTCACTATCTGCGGCCATGATCAGCAGGACCACTGTGCCAACCTCGCTAAATTCCTCCGCACCGCCACTCTCCTCAACCTTACTTATAATAAGAAGTGTGTGTTCAGCACAACCCGCTTAGCCATCCTCGGCTATGCGGTCCAGAATGGAGTTCTGGGGCCCGATCCCGACTGCATGCGCCCTCAAACGCTGCCTGAGGTTCTTTTCGTACTACGCTCAGTGGGTCCCAAACTACGCGGACAAGGCCCGCCCACTCATACAGTCCACCCAGTTTCCCCTTACGGCCGAGGCACAACAGGCCTTCGCCTGTATCAGAGCAGACATAGCCAAGGCCAGGATGCACGCAGTAGACGAGACACTGCCCTTCCAAGTAGAAAGCGATGCATAGACGTCGCCCTTGCCGCCACCCTCAATCAGGCAGGCAGACCCGTGGCATTCTTTTCCCGCTCCCTTCATGCCTCAGAAATTCGGCACTCGTCCGTCGAAAAAGAGGCCCAAGCTATCGTTGAAGCTGTGCGGCATTGGAGGTATTACCTGGCCGGCAGGAGATTCACTCTCCTCACTGACCAACGGTCGGTTGCCGTCATGTTCAACAACACGCAGCGGGGCAAGATCAAAAATGATAAAATCTTGTGCTGGAGAATCGAGCTCTCCACCTATAATTACGAGATCTTGTATCGCCCCGGCAAACTCAACGAGCCTCCAGACGCCCTATCCCGAGGTACATGTGCCAGCGCACAAGTAAACCAACTCCGGGCCCTACATGACAGCCTTTGTCACCCGGGGATCACACGATTGTACTATCTTGTCAAGGCTCGCAATCTGCCCTATTCCGTCGAGGAAGTACGGACAGTCACCAGGGTAGTTGTGGAGGGCCAGGATGGCAATGTACGAGTATGGGGAAAAGCAGGATGCTGACCCACCAATTTAGGAAACAGGAGACGGCGAGGGAGATTGGCAGAGTGAAGGACAGGAGACAGGGAGGGAGATTGGCAGAGTGAAGGACACGATGGGAAGGGTGGTGCTGAACCCGGTGGGTGTGAATGAGGTGTTTGAGGAGTTTTACAGGAGGTGATATGAATCGGAACCCCCTGGGCCCGGGGAACTTGGTGGAACTGGGCTGCTGCTGTTGAGGGCATACAATGAGGCTAGGGAGAAGGGAGAGCTCCCCCTAGACTATCACAGGCGTCTATCTGGAGCAGTATGGATCCTACTGTCCGATATCATTGCTAAATGTGGATGCTAAGGTGCTGGCGAAGGTATTGGCTTCGCGATTGAGGACTGTGCCCCGGGGGTGATAGGTGCGGAGCAAACCTGATTTGTGAAGGGGAGGTAGTTGTCGGCAAATGTGAGGAGGTTGCTTGACATGATTATGATGCCCCCGGAGGGTGAGGAAGTGGAAGTGGCAATGGATGCGGAGAAGGCTTTCAACTGGGTGGAGTGGGAATATCTGCGGGAGGTGTTGGGACAGTTTGGATTTGGGCAGGATTTGTGGACTGGATCCGTTTGCTGTACAAGGCACTGGTTGCAAGTGCACGGATGAACCGGGTGAGTTGGGGGTATTTCGGATTGCACCTTGGGACAAGGCAGGGGTGCCCGCCTTGGCTATAGAGCCGTTGGCTATGGCGCTTAGAGCGTCAAGGGATTGGAAAGGGGTTGTGCGTGGGTGGGTCTAGCATAGAGCTTTGCAATATGCGGATGACCTGTCATATATTTCGGATCCATTGGGGGACACTGGCAGTATCATGGGGATTTTGGAGGATTTTGGTTGGTTTTCCAGACACAAACAGAACATGGGAAAGGGCGAAGTGAGGCCAGAGGGCAGGAGAGGAGGTTGGGGGAGCTGCTGTTCAAGGTGGTGGGGGCGAGTTTCAGGTACCTGGACATCCAGGTGGCGCGGGTTGGCCGCAGCTGCAGAAGTTAAATTTGACTCGGTTGGTGGAGCAGATGATGGGGGATGTTAAGAGGTGGGATGTGCTGCCACTGTCATTGGCGGGACGGGTACAGACAGTGAAGATACTGCCTAGGTTCCTGTTTATATTTCAGAACCTCCCGATCGTTCCAAAGCCATTCTTTAAAAAGGCCAATGCGTTGATCTCGAGGTTTGTGTGGGTGGAGAAGACCCCGTGGGTCAAGAGGGTTTTCTTGGAGTGGGGTCCAGGAGGGAGAGGGTTGGCTCTGCTGGATATAATGAATTACTACTGGATGGCTAATCTCACTATGGCCAGGTAATGGGTAGTGGGGGAGGCGTCGGTATAGGGGCGAATGGACTGTGTACTCTGCAAATCGTGAAGGTGGCTTCTTGCAGAGGAACGTGTTTAGGGGCATTGTTAACAGTGCTTCTGTTGTTATCGCCGGCTAGGCACTCCATAAGTCCAGTGGTGGTCTGGGCCTTGAGGATATGGGGGCAGTGGAGGCAGCATTTGAGACTGGAGGATGCCTCGGTGTGGGCACCGATCTGTGATAACCATAGGTTTGCACCAGGGGGGCTGGATGCGAGGTTTCGAGGGTGGCGGCAGTCAGCAATTGAGGGGTTTGGGGATCAGTTTTTAGGGGGCAGCTTTGCGAAATTACAGGACCTGGAATAGGAATATGAGTTTCCCAGAGGGAATGGTTTTAGATACTTACAGGTCAGGGATTTCATGAGGAGGGAGCTGCTTCCTTTCCCGGGTTGCCACCCCTGGGGCTGCAGGAGAAGGTGTTGTCGAGGGAGGGACTAGGGGAGGGGAAAATGTCCGAGGTTTACAGGGAGCTGCTGGACTGGGAGAGAGCCCTGATAGGAGATGTTAAACGGAAGTGGGAGGAGGAACTGGGGGAGGGGGGGGGGGGAGGGGAAGAGGAGGCCAGGAGGCGGCCGTGCAGATGGTGAATGCATCCTCGACGTGTGCAAGGCTCAGTCTTATCCAGTTTAAAGTAGCCCACAGAGCGCATATCACGATAGCTAGGATGAGTAGGCTCTTTGAGGGAGTAGAGGATAGGTGTGGGCGGTGCTCGGGGAGGCCCGCGATCCCTGTCCACATGTTTTGGGCTGTCCGAACGAAAGGGGGTTCTGGCAGGGTTTGCGGATGTAATATCCGAGTTGTTGGGGGTGAATATGGCGTTGAGCCCAGAGGTAGCAATATTTGGTACCGGGAGTCCAGGGGGTGAGACAGGCCGATGTCTTGGCCTTTGCCTCACTGATAGCCCGGAGACGGATTTTGCTTGGGTGGAGGGACTCAGAGCTGCCAAAAGCGGGGATGTGGGTGAGTGACCTGGAGGAAATCATGAGGCTGGAATGGATCAAATTTATCCTGAGGGGATCGGTCGATGGCTTCACCCAGAGGTGGAAGCTGTTCATTGACTTCTTTGAGGACGATTTAGGTGTCAGCAGAGGGGGGAGGAGGAGGCGGGGGGCGGTAAGGGGGTTAAAAAGGGGAAGGCAGGACAGGAGGAGGTGTAAGGCAGGGGGGTATGGGGTTTAGTTATTTATGTTGTACAATTTTACTTCTGCTCTTATTGGTTTGTTTATATAAATGCCTGAATAAACTATTTTTTAAAATAAAATAGGCAACATCATCTCCCTTTTAAATTCAAACTGTTATAACCAACTCGGGGTGGGACAAAGAGAGGAGTTAGCTCATCCCTGTTGACATAGTTGCAATGTTGCATTGAAATAGTTTTGCAGTAGAATCAATTTATTCATATATTTCTAGATTAGAATGAGAGAATTAGTGCCTGTTTCTATGCTATAAAAATGTAAGCAATGGCTTCATTACATTTTGCTTAATTTATTTTAATGGCTGCACCAACAAATCTCGTATTGTGTTGCCTGACATACATTAAACAATTCTAATGTTTATGCTGTGTTCATACAACACAGGGGAGATAATTGCAAGTTGCTTCAAAATGTTTTAAAAAATAATTCTATTAAAATTATATAGACACCATCTCTGCATTAATCTGCCGATTCAAATAAAATCTTGAATAAGTCATAATTTCCTTCAGCTAAAAATTTGAAAGACTGAAACGATCACCTTCAGCCCCTAACCATAAACTCAACACCCTTAACACCACTCTATGTTCCTCCATAGCCACTGTCTCAGGTTGACCAGGCTGTTTACAATGTGATCCCCTATCTGGCCTTGAATTGAGCTTCGGGCTCCTTATCCTCTCCGTCACAAAGTCTGCTGACTTCCAATTCTAGAGTATCAGCTATCCCCACTTAACACTTTAGCCTATCTGCTGCCGAAACTCTTACGCATGCTTTGCCAGCATTTATCTTCTCAGTGGCATACTTCACGTAATTCAAAATCATGGGCGGAATTCTCCGATAATGGGGCTAAGCGTTGACGCGTCGTAAACACCGGAGCGTTTTATGACAGCGTCATCTGGCCGCTAGGAGCAGTGATCCTGTGCCGCACTGGGGGCCAGCACGGCACTGGAGCGCCTCACGCAGCTCCAGCCGCTGATACGGGTGCCAGCACAGGGTGCGGATTCGCACATGCGCGCCACTGCCGGCGCAGGTCAGCTCATGCGCGTGGCTTTCCGTCTCCGCACCGGCCCCCGGGCAGCATGGCAGAGCCTTACAGGGGACCAGCATGGAGGGACGTAGGCCCCCCACTGGAATTAGTCCGCCCGCCGATCAGTAGGCCCGTTCGCGGGCCTGGCCACCATGGAGGCACCCCCCTACCCCCCGGAGTCAGATCCCCCCTCTCCGCTCCATCAGGACGGCCCCTGCAACCAGAACACCGAGGTCCCGCCGGGTAGGACCACACGCGAACGACGCCGGGCACTCGGCCTGTCGAGCGCGGAGAATCGCCGCGGGGCCGGCGTCGGAGCGGCGTCGCGGGATTCGTGCCCCTCCCCGGCTATTCTCCGACCCGTCGCGGGATCGGAGAATCCCGAATCCTATCCCACTGGATGTCCGGCACACACCCATAATTACTGTCCAAACTGGTCTAATATCACCCCTAGACCTCCAAGGTTTCAGATTTGAAATTCACATCCTCGCATTTAAATCCCCCTTTACGTCCTCTCCTAAGCATGACAGCTATCATTGATGGTTTTAAAAATCCACCTGGTTCACTAATGTCCTTTAGGGAAGGAAATCTGCCATCCTTATCTGATCTGACCTACATGTGATTCCAGACCCAGAGCAATGTGGTTGTCTCCTGAACTGAGGGCAGTTAAGGGCAATCACGGATGGGCAAAAAATGCTGGCCATGTCAGCGACACTCATCCTACTAAAGAATAAGCGAAAACCTTGGGCGGGATTCTCCAGTTGTCGATGCCAAAATCGAGTTTGGCGATCGGCCGGAGAATCAACAGTCGTGCTGAAATCAGGGCGGCACCACTTTCACAATGATCCACCCCCTCCAAAGCGGTGTATGAGAGGAGTACGTCGCATGCCATACCGACGGCCTCAGGATGTTACCCGAGGCCGCCCCCCCGATGCTCCGCCCCCGACCGGCCGACTTCCCGACGGTCGCATGTGCTATTATTTGTTGGGAACTCAACGTGGTGGCTGCGGTCTCAGGACCCCTGGGGGAGAGCCGATCCGCGGACACGGGGGACTTTGGCAGGGTCTGTGGGCACTGGTGGGGGGGTGGTCCTGGGATCGCGAGTCGACCAAAGAGGGGGCACTATTTGGCAGGCCGGGTCCGTGCGCGGCTGGCACGTTGTTGCACAGCACGGCCGCTGCAGGTCACCGCCATACACATGTGCAGCCACGGACCTGACAATTCTCAAGCCGTATCGGCAGCTAGAGCCTGGTGCTCAAGCTGCCTGCTTGCTAGCCTCCCACCAGATGGGGGATCGGTGGCCTATTTGTGCCGAATTTTCAGTCATAAAACGCCACTGTTCCCATGCTGGCGTCAGGACATAACCTGAAAATCGGAGAATCCAGACCCTTATTTTAGGCAGGTGGCTAATTAGTTATAGCTACAAGGGACCCAAGGTATCTCTCTCTCTCTATGAGAAAGAGACAATTGGTTGTAGAGCTCCAGGGGAACCCAGTCTGCATAA
Source organism: Scyliorhinus torazame (assembly GCF_047496885.1). Taxonomy (NCBI): domain Eukaryota; kingdom Metazoa; phylum Chordata; class Chondrichthyes; order Carcharhiniformes; family Scyliorhinidae; genus Scyliorhinus; species Scyliorhinus torazame. The sequence continues at coordinate 241,386,912 of NC_092708.1, read as the reverse complement.
AAAATTACGACGAGACGAGAGTAGAGTGTAATCAAGGCTTTGTTAAGTCCCGGTGGCGATGCAGGCGCCGGCTCGGTCGCCGGCGGCTCCGGGAGCGTGTAGACCTCATCTTCATCCCCAGCTGGGACCAAGGGGAGGACGGATCGACCTGGAGCGGGGGCTGTGGTGAGACGCGCTGGGGGGGAGGAACCCTAAGGAAGGGGTAACGGCAGCCGTCCGCTTCAAACGGTATACGGGCGGTCTGCCTTGCGAATGGGGAGCTGATAGTAGCCAGATTTCAGGTCCACTGTCGAGAAGACCCGGTACTGTGCAATCTGATTGACCATATCAGATATGTGTGGGAGGGGGTACGCGTCGAGCTGCATGTACCGATTGATGGTCTGGCTGTAGTCAACACCCATCCTGTTTTTCTCCCCAGTTTTCACAACTACCACTTGGGCTCTCCAGGGGCTGTTGCTGGCCTCGATAATGCCTTCCCGCAGCAGCCGCTGGACCTCGGACCTGATGAAGGTCCTGTCCTGGGCACTGTACCATCTGCTCCTGGTGGCGACGGGTTTGCAATCTGGGGTGAGGTTTGCAAACAGAGAAGGCGGGTCGACCTTGAGGGTCGTGAGACCGCATACAGTAAGGGGTGGTAGGGGCCCGCCGAATTTCAGGGTTAGACTTTGGAGGTTGCACTGGAAGTCCAGACCGAGCAGCAAGGCAGCGCAGAGGTTGGGGAGGACGTAGAGCTGGAGGTTGCTGAACTCTGCGCCCTGGATGGTGAGGGTGGCGGTACAGTACCCGCGGATCTCCACCGAGTGGGATCCGGAGGCCAGGGAGATTTGTTGGGAAATGGGGTGTACCGCGAGGGAGCAGCGCCTTACCGTTTCGGGGTGGATGAAGCTCTCTTACCATTTCGGGGTGGATGAAGCTCTCTGTGCTCCTGAAGTCAAGAGGCATGATGTCTTGTGCACATCGACCTTTACCGTCATCGACGCGGTTGCGAGGTTGTACGGTCGGGACTGGTCGATCGTAATGGAGGCAGGCGATGAGCGGCCCGACGAGCAGGCGTCCTGAGGCGGGGAAGGTGGCGGTGCCTACGGGGCGGGTGGCGTTAAAGATGGCGGCGCCCACGAGCCGCATGAGGCCTGATGGGGGGGGGGGGGTAAGATGGCGGCGCCCACGGGCTGCACGTGTCCTGAGGCAGGCAAGATGGCGGCGCCCACGGGCTGCACGTGTCCTGAGGCAGGCAAGATGGCGGCGCCCACAGGCCGCACGTGGCCTGAGGCGAGGAAGATGGCGGCGCCCACGGGCCGCAATTGGGTTGCGGGGGTGAAAATGGTGGCACCCACAGGTCGCACGTGAGGGGTGCAGGAACAATGGGCCTGGTTACAGCAGCGATCGAGCGGGCCTGGCACACCGCAGCGAAATGTCCTTTCTTCCCGCAGGCCTTGCAGAGTGCGCTCTACGCCGGGCAGCACTGACACAGGTGCTTTGTCTGTCTGCAGAAGTAGCACTTGGGTCCCCAGGGTTGGCTGGCTGCCGCGTGGCGCAGGCTTGGGGTTGGCTGGGGGCGGTCGCTGGTGGGGTCCACTATGTCCAGGAGGGGGGCTCCGTGCGGTCGGGGGTGTATGCTTGTACATTACGGGAGGCGACTGTTAGTGAGATCGCAAGTTTCTTGGTCGCCGTGAGGTCGAGGATAGCCCCTTCTAAGAGGCACTGGCGGATGTACGCCGACCATATGCACGTAACAAAAGCGTCCCTAATTAGGAGTTCGGAATGTTTAACGGCCAAAATGGCCTGGCAATCGCAGTCCCTCGCCAGGGCTTGCAGGGCACGCCAGAAATCTTCCACAGACTCACCGGGGAGTTGATGCCGCGTGGACAGGAGGTGGCTGGCGTAGAGCTTGTTGGTCTGTTGAGTGTAGTTCTCTTTCAGTAGCGCCATGGCCTCAGCGTAGGTAGGCACGTCCCGGATGAGGGGAAAGATATCGGAGTTCAGCCGCATATACAGGATCTGGAGCTTCTGTGCCTCTGAGGGTGGTTCTGTCGCAGATCCGATGTAGGCTTCAAAGCAAGCTAGCCAATGTGCGAAGGTCGAATTGGCGTTGTCTGCTTGAGGGTGCAGCTGCAGGCGATCTGGCTTGATGTGGAGATCCATCGTTGTAAAATCTCTGCTTAATAAATTGATGCACTATCAATTACGACGAGACGAGAGTAGAGTGTAATCGAGGCTTTATTAAGCAGAGATGTGTAGCCTCCTACGGCTGCTGCCGAAATGGCTGCAGCTCAGTGAGCGCACACATTTATACTCGGCCTACTGGGCGGAGCCAGCAGGCAGGGATCAACCCCCGTATCTGTAGTACAGGGGCCTTACCGTATTACATCTCGTATGTGATATATACAACAGTGGTGACTACCACAGCATGTCCCATGTCTACCTCACTCGGGACGGAAATTGAAACCGCCCTGTTGCCGTTATTTTGAACCAGATGCTAGCCATCTGGCCAACTGCCCCTTTAATTTTATGTATAAATAATATTCAGTTACTGAAAAATAATTTACTCAGGAAATATTTGAAGTAGTCTGTGGGAACAAGTTTGTGTTAATGCTAGCATAGCCACCATCTTGTTTACTGCAAGGTCCTACATGCTCAGTGTGTTATATATTGTGCCACACTTCATTGGAAACAATTCATAAAGAGTAACTTGTTACAGGAGGTTTTGCAGCACTAAGCTGCCTCCTTACATGTTTATGACATGGCTATGAGATGTATTCTGTCCAAGAGAAAACTCCATTCCCTGACGTGATGACTCACTCTCGGTTCCCACTGGTCCCTCAAGTCAGGTAACCCTTTTCGGCTGTACTGTCTCAAAGTGACAGACACCAAAAAAATAACAGTGCAATGTAAAGGCCGGCTGTAACGGTGTTTAGTTGTGTTTGTTGCATTACTAGTCTAGGATGGCTCTCAGCTTTACATCCCAAACTTCCCACTGCTGCAGACAAAATTTAAAAAAAAAATTTTTTTTCGAGTACCCAATTATTTTTTTCTAATGAAGGGGCAATTTAGCGTGGTCAATCCACCTACCCTGCACATCGTTTGAGTAGCGGGGATGAAACCCAGGCAGACACGGGGAGAAAATGTGCAAACTCCACCCAGACAGTGACCCGTGCAGACATAAATTTGACACAAATATTAAAACATAGTTTAATTTTAAGGGACTCTCTTTAACTCTGAAGAGTCAAACAGACTCGAAAAAGTAACTTTGGGCGCAATTCTACAGAACGATTTCGAAGTATGGCAGTGAGTGGGAACTGCCACGAGCTTCCTAGCGCGAGGCCCAACGAGGCACGCAGCGCTATTCAACGTAAATTGGTCCACTTAACAAAGCTCCACGGGCTTATCGCCAAAAATGAAGGTTCTCCAGGTAATTCGTGAGGAACGCGCTCACCAGTCCCCGCTACAAGTTCGCGGAGCACTTAAGCATCATTGCACTGCCAAGCCCAGTCAGCTCGGAGCCAGGGCGCCGAGAAGACCAGCCCGCAAGATTCAGTGATGCGGACCTGGCGAGGCTCCCAGATGTGGTGGAGGCCAGGAGGGATATCCTGTTCCTCCGAGGATCCCGGAGGATGAGCCACAGGGCAGCCAGTGCTGCCTGGGATGAAGTGGTAGCGGCTATAAGCTCTGGGAGTGTGATCAGGAGGGATAGCCTCCAGTGCCATAAGGTGGTCAACGACCTACGCCGGACAGCACCAATGCATGCCCATCACCCCTCCGGGATCGTTCCGCTCCCATGTGAGCATCCACCCGCCAACTCTCCATGCGTCCCCCAACCCTCCCTTCACCCCACCTCTCCCTTCAACCCCCCAACCCTTCCTTCACACACCACCACCCCCCACCACTGTGAAACATGCGTGCGGCTAATGGTGCCCTCTCTGTGTCTCCTCAGTGAAAGCTGTTCCAGAATCGCTGGGAGAGGGCACAGACTGGGGACAGGGTGCTGGACATGAGAATCCTCACCACCTTAACAGGAACGGTCCGCAGATGTGATGATCCACCTGTCCCCACACGAAAAGGTACCCCGGGCTTTTTGACTGTGAGTAAAGATGGCTACTCACCTCCTTGGCTCCCTGCTGAAGCCCTTCCGCCAGGTTCACATTTTTAAAAAGGAGTACTAATCAGCACCAGCGTGACCACTTGCTGGGGTGGCCAATGAATGATGGGAGGCTGTTGGACATGGGGTCGCTCCCGTTAATTGATTGGAAATAGGGCTTAAATGGTGATAATTGGCTTCTCGCCAACCTATGGCGAGATCCCGCCTATGGGAGCGGGCCAGTTGCATCACAAACTGTTTGCCACCTGGCGCAGTTCTCGTTTTTGGCCTCTTCTGCTAGTCACCGGCCTTGTTTCGCTCGAGTGAGAGCGCAATGAGACCTGAGAATCACGCCCTCTATTTCTCACTTCACAGTTGCTGCCAGACCTGCTTAGTTTTTCCAGCCATTTGTTTTTATTTCAAATAATTGCTGCTTAATGTTTCTAACTCCTTTTATTTTCCTTTACCCATTATTCACTCGTACACATTTGCTCCCCTTTCAGTTAAACTCCGTCGGTGTCTGCCCGTCTTGTACAACGATTTTAACTCCCAATTTATAATATAATTTTTACATTTCAAATATTTAAAAGGACTAATGCCTAATTGCCTGGATGTAAAAAGAAGTCAATTAGTTAAGTCTTAGAAAAATGAACGAATTGTTCAATCTACATAAAAACATACATTGAAACTTAGATAGAAAATAGAAGCTCCCTGATCCCACCTTCCTCCCATATCCCTTGATCCCTTTAGCCCCAAGAGCTACATCTAATTCCTATTTACCTCCTGCACTGTGAAATATTTGCAATGTTTTCGATATTATTGCAAGCATACATACATCAGGAAATATAAGGTATTCACAAACATTGCTGTTCACAACAGTTCCTGCATGGCTGTGATGTGTGGGCTAGATGCTGTCTGTTTAGCTTTCTGGGTTAGAAAATGGCACTCACCCAATATTTACTGTAAATAGATTGATCGAGCAGGCAGCTGTCGAAATCACAGTCCTGTAGCTGGTTTCATGTCTAAGATGGGTTCAGAAAGTGGGCAATCCCTCAAACAGAAGCTTCTGTCAGAGGCGCAAGTTCAGAAAGTCTTACAGGAAGTGAGTCTGAAAGAACTATGCCCGGAAACCAATTAGGATCAAACTAAGATGGAAGTACCATTATTATGTGACCTAGATAGTCTGCAGTGCAAATTTACAATGTGAGCCAAGTGGCTAAAATGAACTGTCTAGACATTTGTTGAGGTGAATAATAATTAATCTCATTATAAAATATGAATTTATATCTAATTGGTAAAAGATGGACATTATCCTATATTTTGCATGTATATTGTAGAGCTTTACAGTAAAACATAAATTACTGTACAATTAAAATCCGATAACATTAAAGTTATCTAGAAGGGCATGATTAGTACTTTTCAGTGGAATTTGGATGAGGTTGGGGACCACAATCTCAAAGCAGCAGTAAACATTTGAAAATGAAAATCGCTTATTGTCACAAGCAGGCTTCAAGTGAAGTTACTGTGAAAAGCCCCTAGTCGCCACATTCCGGCGCCTGTTCGGGGAGGCTGGTACGGGAATTGAACCGTGCTGCTGGCCTGCCTTGGTCTGCTTTCAAAGCCAGCGATTTAGCCCTGTGCTAAACAGCCCCTATATGTCATTTCATGACGTATTTAATAAAAGCAGAATTCAAATTGTTTGGGCACAAAAAAGAAATGCACTCAACTGAGGTGTGGAATGTGATTCCTGAAACAAATCAACTCTGGTTGCTCATTAAAGTACTCTTTGCTCAGAGTCACCTCTGTCACACGTAGCTAGATGTTCGCTTGACAAAAGTAATATAGAGGAAAACAAATGCTCACGTAGATTTGTGCTAAAGAGCAGCCTGCTACTGGGACCTGAGAATCAGAGTAACCAACTTAATTTTTTGAAATCCTATAAAATCGGAATTCTTTAAAATTCTAAAGGTCTGTGTGTGTGTGGGGGCGGCGGCGGGGGGGGGGGGCACTTCAGATCAGATCCTAAGCTTTACAAACAGAGACACGAGTACAAAAGCAAGAAGGTTATGATGAATCTTGATAAACTTAATTAAACTCCAGCCTCAGAGCACAAGACCATAGGATGTAGGAGCAGAAGTAGGCCACTCGGCCCATCAAGTCTGCTCATCCATTCAATGAGAGCATGGCTGATCTGACGTGGTAATCCTCAACTCCAATTTCCCACCTTATCCCCATAACCCTCGATTCCGTTACTGATTAAAAATCGGTCTGTCTCAGCCTCAAACATACTGAACAACCCAGCCTTTCCGGCCCTCTACGGTAAAGAATTCTACAAATTCACTACCATCTGAGAGAAGAAATTCCTCCTCATCTCGGTCTTAACTTACGATCCCTAACTCTGAAGTATTTTGTCCTCTTCTGCACACTGCACTTTAGAAATGATGTGAAGTCATTAGAGAGGGTGCAGGAACAATCTATGGGAATGGTTCATGGGATGAGGAATTCAGTTATGTAGGTAGACTGGATTGCTACCCAACCAATTAGGAAGGCTGGGAGGGATGACGTAGCCATTGTGTTAGTGGAAGGATTCCTGTTTGACTCCAGCACATTTCAAAGAACGTGACCAACATTTGGATTCTTCAGGCTACAACGCCCACAGGAAGGATGCGGTGAACTGGGAAGGGTGCTCCTACCACACAAATCTGACACACCGGATGCCCCACTCTTACAAGGAAGTCAAGCTGAGGATCTGCAGTTAGTCGGTCCATCCCAAGAACAGGAGACAACAAAACAGGGCTTCCCAAAGAAACAGGTGTGGGTGTAAGTGGCCATGGTGCGCAGTATGCCTCAGGTCAACAACACCTCACAATTCCAATCAGCAGGTTCTTCACATCTCCTCCTGAGCAGCCAAAACTCACACTTGCCCTCAGCTTATTGCCCCCTCCCAGCGCTGTCTCACGGTCACCCTCCACAAATGCTGTCCTTCCCTCCTCTGTACACAAGCCATATCTTGCTGCTCCCCTTGCAGACAACTTGCAGAGCCAGCAGGTGGGCCTCCAGTATCAAGCACCTTGCCAGCCATTGGCTATGTGTGTCTACCTGCTCCTATGGGAATATGGTCTTTCTGTGAGGATGCGTATGTCAGCAGTGGCCTGCTGTGAAATCCTGAATCTCCTGACGTACTGGCACTCAGACATGTTGAGAGTGCTCACGCTCTGCCTGTAGGCTGTATTGTGGGTCTCGTCCCCTTCTAGCTGGATCTGCGTCACTCCTTCTGCGTTGTGGAGGGGCATGTGTCTGAGGAAAAGGCAGCTGGTGCTGCTACAGGTGCTGCTTTTGCTGGTGCAGTTGTAATGGTGATCAGTTCTCCATATTAGATTGTATGAACAACATACCTAATAAAACCTCTCATCATGTTTGTAAGAATCCAGAGTGTGGACACCTCCATACCTTTTCTCTCTACGGCACACTCAGTGATATAACACCTTCAAATATGGCCCCATGTGCATTCTCCCAACCTACACCTCAAGATCTGTAGCTGCGCTTTCAGCATCCGGGAATCATGCTCTGGATTCCATTCCTAGAAATTAAACACAGACTAGGGCTATTTTCGCTTGGATAAGATGACAGAGCGTGACCTGAGAGAAGTCTTTTAAATTACCCAGCGGCACAAGAGAGCAAATTTGAGTGGATGGTTTCACTGGTGGGACAGTCCAAATTAGGGGCCGCAAACAGGAGATATGTACCAATAAATCAGATAGGGAATTGAGGAAAAACCTCTTTACTCAGAATTGTTAGAATGTGGAACATGCTTACTCCATGCGAAAAATAGATGCATTTGAAGGAAAGCTACCGTATCACAAAGCTTAAAGTTATCCCTGTTTATATGATAGATCGAAATAGGTACAGAACCAAAGAAGGAGATATAGGTTGTTGTTCATTATTTTTCATTGCATCGCAGTTACAGTATTTGGACTACAAGTCCAAACATCAACTGTATTGACATGGAAAACATCTGGCTTCAGAAACAAAATGAAGTGACATGGCAGCCAGTCATCGAGGGTAACATGCTTAGTGTGACTTGACAGAGAGGGCTTGCTCATTTAGCCATGGGTGCTGTTAGGCATGGGTGCTGTTTAGACCAAGAAAACAAGCTACTGGTCAGTGGATTTTCAAATCGTTGAATTTTACTACCCTGAAGGGAGTGGTGCCTGCACCAGCATTAGTTCTCCAGAAAGAACTATCCACTTAATTAAATTCCCCTTTAATAGTACTTGGAAAAAGGAAAATATTATGAATTCTGTTCCAACTAGTATTTCTGATAATGTGTTCCATATTTGAACAACCTCCTGTGTTAAGAAACTTTTCCAAAACTCTCCCTTTGGTCTTACTGTGATAAATATATGCCGTTTAGCTTCATTCAACAATGGAATCAGTTTAGTTTTTTAATTTACTGGATATGGGCATTGCTGGCTGGGCCGGCATTTGTTGCCCATTCTTAAATGCCCTTCAGAAGGTGGTGGTGAGCTGCCACCTTAAACCACTGCAATCCACATGGTGTTGGTACACCCACAGTGCTGTCAGGAATGCAATTCCAGGATTTTGAAGGGACGTCCAATATATTTCCAAGTCAAGATGGTGAGTGGTTTGGAGGGGAGCCTCCAGGTGGTGGTGTTCCCTTGTATCTGCTGTTCGTGCTCTACTTACCGAACACCTCTACAATTATCTTTTATTCCTTCTGGGGATGTGAGCGTTGATGGGAAGGCCAGCATTTAATGCCTCTCCCTTTTTGCCCTCAAGGTGCTGCCAGTGGGTGAGCCGCCTTCTTAAAACTGCCACTGTCTGTGGGGTGTAGGCACACCCACAGGTGTGTTAGTGAGTGAATTCCATGATTTACCCAATGGCAGTGAAGGGGACACACTCTCACCTCAAGCCTGGAATTCAGCTCTGCTGTCCATACATTTGGATACATTTTCATGTGGATCCTTAAAAAGGATTTTTTTTTTTAATGAAAAAATGAAACATGTTCTACATGAAGCTGCTTTAGGCTAGGGCAAAGTTGCGGCAATTATTCTATTTTAAGATGGGACTGATGTGCTTCTCCCACACACAACTGTTAAGAGATTTGTTGTGTTATTCACCTTGGGGTAACACGGACTGCAACTGGATGCAGTTGTACTTGAAAGTAGACTCCAAACTGTGATGTTAGTTCAATACGCTTTATTGAACTTGTTAAGCAGTGCACACAGTTCGCTGTGGGTTTGACACTATTAATCTAAGCGTGCTTGCTATAACTAGCTAGACCAGACTAGCTCTCAGCCACGTGTAGAAGGTGCTAACTGATATATGCACCCTGACTGTCACTACAGTTGTCACCAGTGGAAAGAGGCAGAGTGTTTATGCCTTGTGTGTTTTATAGTGGGAAACCACCTTCTAGTGTTCTGCCTGGTGATTGGTTGTGTTCTGTCCTGTGTGTTGATTGGCTGTACTGGGTGTCTGTCACTGCCTGTCTATATCTCATTATGTGCATGAGTGCATATCAGGACAAGATTCTTCAGCCAAAGCTCTTACTCGGAGAACAAATGATTTGCACTTTAGACCCATAACCAATCTCAGTCCCTAATTATTGTTGCAGCATGCCCTTTGACAAAATTTGGGACTGGTGGGAAGAGGGAGAAAGAAATAAAAATCAGCAAGTGCCTGTCAGGACTCTTCCTTCGTGAATGTACAGACTTTTAATGGGGAAAGGTAACATCCCAGTTCATTCTAGCTTAACACAATATTTCACCATCTAGGATGGTTAAACATCATAACTGTTCGGTAAAAAGTAAAAATTACAAGACCATAAGACATCGGAGCAGAATTAGGCCACTCGGCCCATCGAGTCTGCTCTGCCATTCAATCATGACTGATATTTTTCTCAACCCCATTCAACTGCCTTCTCCCCATAACCCCTGATCCCCCTATTAATCAAAAACCTATCTATCACTGTCTTAAAGGCACTCAGTGATTTGGCCTCTACAGCCTTCTGCGGCAAAGAGTTCCACAGATTCACCACCCTCTGGCTGAAGAAATTCCTCCTCATCTCTGTTTTAAAGGATCAGTGTAGCTGTCCAAAAAGACCAAAGTAATTGGGTTTACAGCAATTGAGCAACAATAATGATCAATGGTCACATCTACATAGTTTTTAGCACATTCAAGATGTTCTTGTGAGTATTCAAATTGTCTAAAGCCAAATAATTAGTAAAATTGTGATAAATCTCATCATTGTATCTCCTTTCATCAGACTGCATACTCAAAAAGGCCCATAGTACCTTAATTGGTTAATAATTGCATTTTTCTTAAAATAAAAAGTACACTATATAAAGCAAAAATGCTTCAAAAAAAATGCCAAATGCAAGAAAATTGGGTTTTCAGAAAAAAACGTTCTGTATCTAGAACTTCCTCATCCACAGTCAACAGTACATGAAGTACCAACAGTGAGTAAAATACCAGGGTATAGATTAGTTATAAAGATACAGAACTAATCTGGTCTGAAGCCATGAGAACGGCAGCAAGATCACAGACTCTCTGTTTACATTATATTCTCTATTTCCGATTTTACCCTGGATTTGGTCCGAAGGAGATCAGGCCTTTACAGTCCTAAATATTAATCCTGGGAATAGGCCAGTATTATTCTTGTAGATTTAGAAAAGTATTGCTGAGATTTATCTTTTTTTGAAAAAAAAACAAGGTTCCTAACTGATTTGTGGTGTACCAAATACAGCTGCAGATAATATTAGCAATACTGATAAAAGACAGGGAGGGTGGTCATAAAACATGGAAAGCAATATACTTCGGCAGAGTGCTCCCTTACAGAAAAACAGTTAACACATTGCAGGATGAATTCCTTGTACAATTGTAAACCGTGGAGCTTTGACATTCTGTTGGAATTTTTCTGAAGTAGTTGGTAAGAGAGGAGGGTCACTGTGTATCGTCAAATTTAATAAATGCAAAAATCGAAAAGCAGAATACTACAGATGTTGGGAACCTGAAACACAAAGCTAGAAAATGCTAGAAATACTCAGCAGATTGACCTGAAACATTGCCAGAATTTTGCACTCTCGCCTCTCCCTCTCTCTACCCCCACATGCCTTCCACCTCTGACAAGTTCTGAGGCATGGGGGTGAGTGATTGTTGGAAAGAGTGTGAAGCTGCATTCCCTCTGGGATCCTGCGTGCCCTGAGCTGGTTGCAATTTCTTGTTGGGATGGGTGGGTCTCAGATGGGACACCTGCCCCTGCTCCAATTAAGAACCTTCAGGCCCGGTGACCTCCCTTCTGATCTGGCCTATTCCCTGAGAGCTCAATTTCTCCCAATCGCAAACTCCCAGATATTCCTTACCCTCCCCGCCCTGGAATGTGGAAGCTGAGAGGCAGAGAGAAAATCAACAATTGAGTTTGCTAAGGACTACACCATGCGATGGTGCTTGCAAAAATCCCAATCCAGCAATTCCCAATCATTGGGGAAATTCAATTTTTCGCGAGCATGTCTTTCGATACACAGCCCAAGTCCACGTTTGGCACCATTACACATGGCAATCGCGAGACCGCGATTAAATACAAGATTCAGCTGCTAAAGCACAATTTCCCAATGGGAGGAAAGTAGTGAATAGAATAAAGTGACTTCCAACAATTTGTTTCAAAATTCTGCACATTAGGATCAACTGCCGGGGATGGTGGTCAGTGACCACAGTGGGGCATCAGTGAAAGCCGATCTGTTCAAAACTCCATTACTGCAACAGGAATTTAAAAGAAATCAAGGCAAACCTCCTACGGGCTTAAAACTAGCTGTGGATTTTAGAATTTACCTTGCCAGAATAATTTGGTCATAAGAAAGGACAAGATCAAACTCATAATTGGGCACTGTGGAGGAAAAGACGAAGATTTACAACCATTAGGAATTAAATTTTCTCGAACCTTTGAAGCGTTTTGAAATTCTATATTCTATTTTCAAATATGTGTCTATTCCACCAATACACCATACTGAGAGCACCGATAGATAATGGGGTGCGTTCTCCGCCACCCGCAGAGGAGTTCCCAATGCAGCATAAAATCCAGCGTCGGCCAAAAAAATGGGTCGACATCACGGATCGACTAGCAGGAGGATGCAAATGGGGCAAATTGACCCATTAGCATCCTATTATTGGGCTGGGTACTGGATTCTCCAAGCCTGCGTGAATCTCCAGTCCTCTGGGCCCAGATTCACATGGGGGAGAATTGGTGCAGGTAATTCCCAGCATGGACTTGGCATGGTGGACCTCACAGTGGGCCAAGAGTGTAGCTTTTATAGGTAGTTGTCCCCAAAGTCAATTGGAGTGCCATCCTCCCTTCCACAATGAAAATCCTGCCACCCCCACCAGAGACCTCGCCATAAGAGAGAGAACCCAGTCTGGAAACACCTCCATACGAGAGACCCCCATTATAAATCTCCCTGTCTGGAATCTCCCTATGACAGAGACCCCAGCCGGGAAGCCCTCCATTACAGACATCCCTGCCTGGAAGACCCCACTTGGAAGCCCCCGCATTAGTGACCCTTGCCTTGAAGCTCCCCATTACAGAGACAACTGGCTAGAAGCCCCCTATTCCAGAGATCCCTGCCTGGAAGCCCCCCATTACAAAAACACGTGCCTGGAAGCCTCCATTACAGAGACCCCTGCCTGGAAGCACCTCATTGCAAGGTCCCTGCCTGGCAGCTAAAGAGCAGTCCAAACAGAGACAGTGAAAAAAAATCATTGCTTTAAAACTCACCTGTGCAATACACAGGCAGAGGAAGCAGCGACTGTAAATTCCTAGAAAGGGAGAAGCGCATCTGCTGAGTTGAAACCCCCTCAGATTCCTGATCTGCAAAGCTTTCATTCATATCAGTGGGAAATTTATTTTGCTAGGCTGTGATTGACAGCTTGCATACACTTGCAGGAGGATTCCGCACCTTTGGGGCGGCGCGATGCCCGACTGATTTGCGCCGTTTTTGGCGCCGGTCGGCGGACATCGCGCCTATACCGGAGAATTCGCCCCTTATTTCTGGCTTTAAGAGCCAATAAGTTTGAATCATTCAAAGCCATGAACACTGTACTCTGTTCCCAAGCTGTCTGCAATTTGCCAGGGTCAACCGGGTGACAGCACAGTGAGAAGAGCTTTTTTTAGTGATACTGATAGGCTGGCGAGCCCTTGATCACTGAAGCTGAAGTGCACCAGCATAAGCAGGTGAGAGGTTTGTGCTCACAGAACTTCTTCGGAGTGCGTGTTTTCACTGCTTGCAGGTGACTTCCAACTTCTTGTCTTGCTGATCTAGGTGAGTGAAGCACATGTCCCTGCTACCAGCTTTCACTGGAGCACAGCAGCAGCAAATACAGTTGTATCTTGGACCCCTGATGAGGAATAAGGAGAGCAGCACCAGTTACTTTCCCTTCAGTTATGCAACAAGATACTGGGAAAGTCCCAGTGCAGCGCCTGGCACCTGAAAGTGTTCGGCCACTCACCTTTCCTGCCCTCCTAAGGTCCTTTAGCTTCTCAGGTAACAGTATCCAGCTTCAAGGGACCACAATCTTGCTGCTGATTGCCTCCGTCACTGCTATCCATCCTTGCCTGGTTGGACAGGCTGGTCTTCTTCCTCCCGTCAATGGGAAATATCCCCTCACATCAGTCCCTCATATTCGGCAGCAGGGTCTCGGATTCATCCCTACAGGCCTGTGGGAGGGGCTTCCCATGTGCCCTTTACATTTATGTGGTTGCTGAAGCCTCAGAAATCAAGATAGGACTGAAAATTTACTAACAGGAGATGTGCTCCACACCCTCGTTCATATTCACCTCGGCCATCCTGAACCTGTGCCTTGGTCCCTTTAATTAGAAATCCTTCCTCTGACAGAAGCAGATGTGTCATCCCACTCACCGTGAGATTGGTCCAGAAGGGGAATACCATTGCTGAGTGAAAGAACCTTTGCGAGGCCCACTTCAATAATATTATAATAATCTTTATTGTCACAAGTAGGCTTACATTAACACTGTCATTAAGTCACTGTGAAAAGCCCCTAGTCGGCACATTCCGGCACATGTTCGGGTACACAGGGAGAATTCAGAATGTCCAAATTACCTAGGAGCATGTCTTGCAAGACTTGTGGGAGGAAATCGGAGCACCTGGAGGAAACCCACGCAGATACAGAGAGAACGTGCAGACTCCGCACAGTGACCCAAGCCGGGAATCAAACCTGGGACCCTGACGCTGTGAAGCAACAGTGATAACCATTGTGCTACCATGACACCCTAGACAAACACATTCCCGACTCGCTACTAGATTCCCCCTGCTCCCAGTGGGTCTGTTCTTTTAAGATTCCACCCGTAAACTTTCTTGTACGAAAACAAATCCCTTTTAGACAAACCCTTCATGGAAAATCTATTCTTAGGCCTTTTCAGGAACAGTTGCAAACTTAATTCTCCCCAGTCCCATCCTCGCGTAGATATAATTTCATGCTGCAATATAGCAGAGGTTGAACTCGGGAGAATGCATCTTGTGTGCCACTCAGCTGTACTTCACCCTGGATCTTTTGCAAGCCCCACAACCGGAATTCAAAGGCAACTGAAATAAAGAATACCTTCAGAATGAATTGCAATGGGCTTATTTCTTAACACTTGCCTCTGGTCCCTATGGGCTGCTGTTTGTCTTTGCATTTAAAAAAGGCTGAGGCTTGCACTCATTCATTCTTTATCATTAGCTAAGTCACAAATTTTGCATTTCATATCAAAAAACAAACTCAATCACAAGCAAAGGGACTTTAAAGTTCTTATGGCATTTCTCATTACCCAAATGTGGAAAATTTATAATTCCTCAACTGAGGGAGAAGTGTAAACAGTGTTGGTTTGAATAGTTTTGATTTGTTAATAGGTCATTCACTAAAACCTGGAACAAACCCCAGAATCTCCTTCCAGCAAAATGCAGAATTTGAATAGGAATAGAGATGACTTTCTAATATGCCTTTCTTGGCAAAACAGTTAATTCTTAACCAAAAGGAAAGCAGACTTGCCAGCATGCTGTGGGTTGCAGTGCTGAAGTTCGAATCATTCAAAGCCATGAAAATGCTCATGTGTCATCTTCCAGGCTGCTGGCAGGATAAGGCCATACGGAGAGGCAGTGGCACAGTGGGATTGTCACTGGACTAGTAATCCGGAGACCCACGTCAAGGGACAGGATTCTCCCCTACCCGGCAGGGTGGGGGGTCCCGGCGGGATAGAGTGGCGTGAACCACTCCGGCGTCGGGCAGCCCTAAAAGGTGCGGAGGGGCTAGCCCCGCGCCGGAGTTGTTGGCGCGCCGACAGCCGGCAGGAAAGGCCTTTGGCACCACGCCAGCCGGGTCCGAAAGGACTTCGCTGGGCGACGGACGTCCGCGCATGTGCGGGAGCGTCAGCGGCTGCTGACGTCATCCCCGCGCATGCGCAGTGGGGGGGTCTCTTTCGCGTCGGCCAAGGCAGAGGGAAAAGAATGCCCCCACGGCACAGGCCCGCCCGCGGATCGGTGGGCCCTGATCGCGGGCCAGGCCACCGTGGGGGCATCCCCCCAGGGCCAGATCACTCCGCGCCCCCTCCCAGGACCCTGGAACCCGCCCGCGCCGCCTAGTCCCGCCGGGAAGAGAGGTGGTTTGATCCTCGTCGGCAGGACAAGCATTCCAGCAGCGGGACTTCGGCCCATCATGGGCCGGAGAATTGCCCGGGGGGGGTGGGGAGCTCGTCGACCGGCGCGGCGCGATTCCCGCCCCCGTCGAATATCCGGTGCCGGAGAATTCGGCAACCCGCGGGGGCGGGATCGACGCCAGCCCCCGGCGATTCTCCGTCGCGGCGGGGGTTCGGAGAATCCCGCCCAAGATCTGGGGATCCGGGTGCGAATCCTACCATGGCAAGTGGTGAAATTGGAATTCAATAAAAATCTGGAGTTAGAAGTTTAATGATGCCGATTCACAAAAAAACCCCACTTAGTTCACTAATCCCCTTTCAAGAAGGAAATCTGCTGTCCTTATCTGGTCTGGCCTACATATGACTCCAGATCCACAGCAATGTTGTTCACTCTCTGAAATGGAGGGTAGTTAGGGATGGCCATGAATGCTGGCTCAGCCATTGACCCTCATGTCCAAAATCAAAATTTGGTGATGTTCAGTTGGATTTGGGGGGAAAAGTAAACTCTTTCCGCATTCTCTTTTCCACCCGAGATGAACAGAATGCAGTTGCGATGACTGAAAACTTACTGAAATCAGTCGATGTACTCCACCCCCTCCTTCATATTTTCAAAGGATATATTTGTTCCCTTTTCCTGGCATGGTTCATTGGATGTTTTAAAAAACCTTTATTGCTTTAGCCCCATTAAAAATATCAGATTTCCTTACCCTCATGAAGATAACTGGTTGTGTTTCTCTCTCATCTCCCTTCTTCTTTAGACCTATTTTATCAACCAAAGATTGGTGGCGAGTTGTCACTAGCAAGCTTAAGACTATTGAGTTCTAGATAATCTTTATCTAGACTCGGCCTGGGGTGTGTTAATTTGAGCTTGCTTGTGGTCCTCTAATCTGCTGGCCAGTATAAAGGGATAGGCACAGAATTTCAATCATTCTTCCTTGCATTACTTCAAGAAAACTGATTGCTCTTAAGCTCTCTAGTGGATGAAAAGGTGACACAGGAAATAACAGTATGTCAAAAAACACATGACTTTAATGAATCTTGAACTTCTATTTTCTCATTTCTCAAACTGTTCAGTTACTTGCTCCAGTGTACAAACTAACCAATGATGTACTGATCCAAACAGGATTCTAACCATGAATAGAATTCCATTCTCCCAAGCTATATCCCATTCATGTCCACTGTACAGAATCCACCATACAGCCAAAATAATTAAATGCAAAATGCCGGCATTAATATCTTGTTTTAGATACTCAGAATGTTAACCATACAAGCCAACTGTCATGCAGAGGAAAAAACTTAGTCCATTCACTTTTGGAAGTACAGAGTTTTTAATGCTATGTTGTTGAATGAATAATTAAATGGGCTGTTCTACAAAGATATCAGAATTTATCCCATTAAACCAAGCAAAGAAGAGTCTCAATTAACTATACTTTTCCAGAAAAACCAACTGTTTTTGTTCAGGGAATACTATCCAATTAAATTAGCATATTACAAGGATCAAACTCCATGGGGAATGCTGTTATCTCACAACGCTGCTTTATAGTGAGAAATAGAATGTCCTGATGGATTTTTTCCCCCATTATAGCATTGAGACCCATTAGTGATCAGCATATAAATATCTTTATTATTGATTATACTTCTTTACATAAATACTGCAAAAAATAGAAATGTTTCTGTCTCAACGATTACAAGTGATAGAATCATAAAACCCCTGATGATTTGTTCTGAAAGATTACCAAATAGGGCAGAAGTCTGTTCTTCCTGTAATATCCCACCACAACAAATATTGTCCTTTCTTTGAGAAAACTGCACGATAGTGGGGAAAGGAATTCAACCTTAACACAGCAATTCCCTCAATCAAAATATTGCACAAATAGTCCCCCAAGGATTTATGCTAGCAAGGTTTGCAATATTAGATGAAACACCGATGAATTTAATAAAACTTATGGGGTTTGATTGACAATTCAGAGATCTATTCACTTACACATGGATTTCCACTCCCCTCCACCAAATCTCAGCCACTGGTTGACATAGCTGGCCAATTCTTAGCAGGCCCACAGTACAATAGCCAAATGCATGTCACTCAGGAATAAAAAGCTGCTGTCACCTCATTACTAATATGCCTGTATGGCTGATCAAACGTAGAACCGAATACAACACAACCGAATACCGATATAATTTATGAAATCTGTCTGCTCCAAAGATGCTTATCATAATCCTCAGGCATTTTTTCTATTACCTTAAGATCCCCAGTTCAACAATTTTTACAATTTTTGTAAGAAAAGGACTGTCAGTGAGGCCAAAGTAAGGATTTTCATGCACCTTCCCCTGCAAATTGTGAATAAAAAATTGGTTTAATACAAAAATGATTATACACAACCATTTGTCCCATTTTATTATATGGATATATACACACACACACACACACACGTGAAAATTTATTGATATTGGATAATATACAAACCCCAAAGAAATTCAATTGGAATCAAACTCCAATGGGATAAAGTTTGACACCAACCCTGAAGAATATAATAGTAGGGACAAAATCAACAATCAATTATCCACCTTGCTCTTCATTTTTGCACCATTCATGAAATGTTAAAAATTCTTCCCCAACAGGACACCGTCAGGAGAGCGAGGTTGGCAATACCTTTGCCAGCAGCAAGTTAAATTGTGCTCTTTTCTGCAGCAATTACAAAGAGTGTTTGGCAAAAAGAAATCTGATCATCCCTCCAGTTTGCTTTATTGCCAACACTCTTAATTCCTATTATTGCTCACTCTAATGTCAATAACTTCAAAGACCCTGCTATTAACTCAGTCAGACCTGTCCCTATCCACTGAATACAGGCTGACCACTAACCATTCTTTATTTGCTCATTGGCTTATCCCAAGTTCTATTCAGTGAAATAAGTGGTGATTTTAAAATACTACTTACTCAACATAGTGTAGTAATGGAAGAATAATAGCAGCTTATATTACACACTAAGACTGCCATTTTCAGCAGCCCAAATGGCGGCACTGTGGCATAATGATTAGCAATGCTGCCTCACCGAAACAGGGACCCGGGTTCAATTCTGGCCTTGAGTGGCTGTCTGTGTGGAGGTTGCACGTTTTCCAGTCTGCGTGGGTTTCTTCAGGTTGCTCTGGTTTCCTCCCATAGTCCAAAGATTAGGTGGACTGGCCATGCTAAACTGCCCCTTAGAGTCCAGGGATGTGCCGATTAGGTGGGGTTACGGGGATGGGTGTGGGAGTGGGCCTGAGTAGGGAGCTCTTTCAGAGGGTCGGTGCAGACTCAATGGGCCGAATGGCCTCCTCCTCCATTTGATGATTATCTTTGCACAGGGATCAAAAAACTGTCCTCACATTGAGAGTTGATCATCCTTGTATGACAGAACCAAAGAGGTAGGCTTCACATGAGATGGGGCACATCACAATTATGGATTGTATGACACATTAAGCCTGTTAATTCCCTTATCTTTGTAGTCAGCACCGAAAACACATGCAAGAATTTCTCCAGACAATATTTTTAAGTCCCTGATCCTATTAGAACACTGTTGAATGTGAAATCTCATTTGATCCATTACCTATATATACCAAGTATTTTCTCCTTTTTCTCGGTTTGTGCCAAGTGCTGAGTTACCATTCATTCTGAAAAGTGGTCAAAGTGAAAGTATTCTGAAAAAGGCCATTGTTTGATTGTTTGTCACATTTGACTACAGTGATGGAGTCTGACAATAAAACAAAACTTGTATCTGTGGAAGGGAATGCTCTAAGGTAGCAAGGTTACCATTGACTGGAATCAGTTTCTGTAGAATGGTTTCTACCGTTTGCCTCAATTCACCAACAGTATTCCAGATATATTCAGAGATGAAAATGAAAATCGCTTATTGTCACAAGTAGGCTTCAAATGAAGTTACTGTGAAAGGCCCCTAGTCGCCACATTCCGGCGCCTGTTTGGGGAGGCTGGTATGGGAATTAAACCGTGCTGCTGGCCTGCCTTGGTCTGCTTTAAAAGCCAGCTATTTAGCCCTGTGCTAGACCATCCCTTATGCAGGACAACAAATGGATAGCAAATTCGGGGCGCTCTCGCTCAAGCGAAATGAGGCCAGTGAATAGTGGGAGAGGCAGAAAACGAGAACCGCGGCAGGCGCCAAACAGTTTGCGATGCAACCGGCCCGCTCCCATAGGTGAAATTGGGATCTTGCCGTAGCGGATTGCCGTAGCGGATTGTATGGAAATAAGCCCAATTTCCATACAATATGAGCCACCCCATAGCCAATGGCCTCCCGTCATTCAGCGGCCTCCCCAGCGAGTGCTCACGCTGGCGCCAATTAGTACTCCTTTTCAAAACTTGAATCTGGTGGAAGGGCTTCGGCGGGGAGCCGACGAGGTGAGTAGCCATCTTTGCTCACAGGCAAAGATCCTGCGGCATTGGACTTGCCACCCCCGTGCTCAGCAGGGGGTGGGGGCCCCCCGGCTAGGGTGGTGGACCCTCCGCAGGGGTGGACTGCCATGTGTGGGGGTGGGGGGTGGGTTGCTGGGGGAGCAACTTTGAGTGGCACCACTATGCCAGCCCCTGGATCATGTGAACCCATCCCGGGGGCAACTCCTGTCCCTGTGCATCTGCCCCACCGACCACCTATAACCCCCACCGACTGCCGAGGCCTCTTGCCGTGCGGCTGAAGGCTATTGCTAATAGGGAATTGGCAATTGTGGTTAAGTGAGCACTTGACACAATCCACAATGGGTGGGCGAGCCATGGAGCATGTGGGAGTCTAGCATCCCAATCACACCTTGATGCATGGACATTGTGCTTGAATACTGCGGGAGGCAACGCCACACATGCAACAGCCAACATCCAAAAAGCCAGGGAATGGAACACAGCTCCGGGAATATGTCCACGGCCGGAGGGTTGTTAAGTGCCACGGGGAGGGGGGGGGGGGGGGGGGGGGAGAATGCCTGGAGAGATGGGCCAAGGGTTCGGAGGTCGGCGCGCATTGCGGAAGGAAGTGACAGAGGCATCAAACTAGTTGCGCGCAAAGTTGTTTATTGTGTTTTACTATTTCCCACCCGCCCGATGGTGCTTCCCCTGCCCTCCTAGCTCCGTTACCCCCTACCTACCCCCCCCCCCCCCCCCCCCCCCACCCCCCCACCCACCCGGTGCCCTCAGTAATCCTCGATGTGCTGTGCTCTCCTAGCTCTACCATTAGTCTTGGTGCATCCCCAGGATACAAATACGAGGTGGAGGCAGCCAGATGCTTACCAGGTCCTGTGGCCTTCGATGCCCCCGGCGGGTGTCCTCTGGGGGCTCTGGCGGCCACCGTCGCCACTCCATGGGGCGGATCCGTGTTGGCACCTGCCTCCTCCTCCTGCTCGGTGCCCATAAGGCCTGAGGTTCGGGTTGGCACCCGCCTCCTCCTCGGTGCCCACAGGGCCCTGGGGTTCGCCTTGGGACGGAGGGGCAGCTGATTCGAGCCCCAGCTACCCCTGCATAATTTGGCTCTGCCAGCCCTTGCAGTACCACATGGTCTTCACCGTCGTGTTGACATCCTCGGCGATGCTCCTCAGTGACTGGGCCATGCTCTGCAATGCCTCGGCAATGCCCACCTGCGACTGGGTCAAGCACCACAGCGCCTCTGCCAGGCTCACCTGAGAGCGGGACATGTCCCGCAGAACCTCATCAAGGTCAGCCTGGCACTGGGTCACATCCCCCAGCGAGGTGGCCATCCAAAGCTTTGACAAAGAGACACCTGGATTCGAAACGTTAGCTCTTTTCTCTCCCTACAGATGCTGCCAGACCTGCTGAGATTGTCCAGCATTTTCTCTTTTGGTTTCAGATCCAGCATTCACAATAATTTGCTTTTAAACTACTCTTTGTTATACGTCCTTGCTGTCTGTGAACAGGAACCAACACATTTACAGTTACAGAAATTAAATCTCCCTTGCTGGCTTGCAGCTCTTCAAGAGGGGATGAAAACCTTCTCACTTCTCATTATACAATATGGGCTGTGATTTGATCCTTTTATGATTGTTCTGCAAGTAACTGCTCTAACATATGTATAGCTAAGGTGTCATGAGAGAGGAGTCTTAGAACATTGGCATAAACTTCAATATTGCCCCAGCTGGTAACAGTATGTATGTTTGTAATTTTTTATAAATTTTTAGCCAGTAACTTTCTTGATTCCATTCCAACATCCTGAAACAATGGAAGGTCCCTGATGCATTTCCTGAACAGGCTGCATACAATGCAATGAATGGGTTATGGTGATTAATAAAACACAGAATTTTACAGCAGAGGAACTAGCCATTTGACCCAGCTGGTCTTTTCTGGTGTTCCTGGGCGGGATTTTACGGTCCCGCCAAAGTTGACTCGCTGCAGGGGCAGGCAAGACATGCAAGCTGCCATTAACTAGAAGACCCCGCCACCGGTCAATACAAGCCACCTCGGCACAGGGGGAAAATTGCAGCCTAGGTTTCTAATTATCCTCCTCCTATCTACTTTATATCACTCCATCAATATTCCTCCCTCACTTACCTAACTTCACATTAAATGCATCTACGCTGTTTGTCTCAACCACTCCATATTCCACAATCTCACTCTAATGTCAGCTGTGAATCAATTGACAGAATGCACACCTGTGATTTGGATGATAACAGATTCAAGTCCAATGGCAGAGATTTAAACACAAAAATCTAGACTGACATTCCAGTGCAGTACTGTGGGAGAATTATTGTCAGAGGTGCAGTCTTTTGGATGGAACTTTAAATCAAAGCCATGTCTACTCCCTTGGATGGAAGTAAAAGTTACCATGGCACTTCCTCAACAAGGAGCTGCGTAGATAATCCACGATGTCCA
Organism: Scyliorhinus torazame; assembly: GCF_047496885.1. Classification (NCBI taxonomy): domain Eukaryota; kingdom Metazoa; phylum Chordata; class Chondrichthyes; order Carcharhiniformes; family Scyliorhinidae; genus Scyliorhinus; species Scyliorhinus torazame. Next base: position 241,364,280 of record NC_092708.1, on the reverse strand, counting down.
AGCCAATCTTTATCCCTCAAATCAATGTGATCTAAAATTGATAGCTTTGTTCCTTACATTATAACAGAGACTAGACTTCAAGAGTACGTCATTGGCTAAAAAGAGCTTTGCGAATTGCCACGCTGTGAAAGGCACTATATACGGGCTGGTTGAGCACAGTGGGCTAAAGAGCTGGCTTGTAATGGAGAACAAGGCCAGCAGCGCGGGTTCAATTCCCGTACCAGCCTCCCTGAACAGGCGCCGGAATGTGGCAACTAGGGGATTTTCACAGTAACTTCATTGAAGCCTACGTGTGACAATAAGTGATTATTAAATGCAAATTCATCTTTTAAAAGACACTTGTTTGACTTATATACCAAGAGTTGATAGCATCTGAATTTTGCCAATGATTGGTTAATGGACAAATCCAAGCCCCTGCTAAATAACAATGCACTGCGTATTTTCCTGGAGACTTGCTTCTCCTTGTATTTGATTTTAGCATTTGCTTGTCCAGTTACAGCAGGAGTTATTCCAATTGAGGTAGGCTTGTACTCAGAGGAAACCCTGCTGATGCATCGCATCTAAAATATGCTCTTCCTGTTGATCATTAGTTTTCTTCACGTGGGGAAGAAATTTCTAAGTCTCCCAGGCCCAGCTACACAGAGTTCCTATTTTAGCCATTGTTGATTTTCAGCTATTTTTATAAATTTTCTTTTTCTTTCTTTATTCTTTCATGGGATGTGGGCGTCATGGCTGGGGCAGCATTTGTTGCCCATCCCGAATTTCAGTTGAACTGAGTGGCTTGCTGGGCCATTTCAGAGGGCAGTTAAGAGTCAACCACATTTTTGTGCACCTGGAGTCACAAGTAGACATGTAGATTTCCTTCGGTAAAGGACATTAGTAAAGCAGATGGGTTTTTATGACAATCATTTCATGGTCACCAATACTGACATTAGCTTTTCAATTCCAGATTTTAATTGGCGTGGTGCAGTTTGAACCCTTGAGCATAGAGCATTAGCCTGGGTTTCTGGATTACTAGTCCAGTGACATTACCACAAGGTCACCATCGCCCCTCGTTATGCAAAACCATTGAACATTTCTATTTGGCCTTGCACCCACTTCGATTTTACATTCTTGCAGGTGTAGTTGAAGTTCTAGCAGCTGGATGTAGCTATTGGAATGACATTGCCTTGTGCATCTACGTGCGTCAGTGGTATCACACTTCTGGCTAAAACTGAATGAACAAGGAAGTTATGCCGAACTTATACAAGACATCAGTTAGACCGCAACTGGCGTTTTTATGGATAGTTCGGGGCGCCATGCTGTAAGAAGGACGTGAATGAATTGGAGAGAGTGCAGAAGAGGTTTACAAGCATGGTTCCAGGGATGACAAAACTTCAGTTGGAGAGGTTGGGACTGTTCTTGGCGAGGATAAGAGGCTAAAAGGAGATTTGATAGAGATGTTCAAGATCATGAAGGGGCTGGACAGAATAGATAGGGAGAAACTGTTCCCCCATGGAACCATAGAATTCCTACAGTGCAGGAGGCCATTCGACCCATCGAGTCTGCACCGACCCTCTGAAAGTGCACCCCACCTTGGCCCACTCCCCTTCGCCATCCCCGCAATCCCACCGAACCTGTACAGTCCTGCACATTATGGGGCAATTTTGGTATGGCCATTCCACATAACCTGCACATGGACTGTGGGAGGAAATCTGGGCACCCGCAGGAAACCCACGCAGACACAGGGAGAATGTGCAAAGTCCATATAGAGTCACCCAAGGCCAGAACTAAACCTGGGTCCCTGACGCGGTGAGGCAGCAATGCTAACCACTGTGCCACCCAATGTAACAGGATCAAGAATGAGAGGGTACAGATTTAAGGTGATTTGCAAAAGAAACAAATGTGATGTACGAAAAAACTTTTACACGCAAGTGGTTCGGCTCTGGAATGCACTGCCTGGAAGTGTGGTGGAGGCAGGTTCAAGAGGACATTAGATGATTATTTGAACAGAAACAATATGCAGGGGTACAGGGAAAAGTCAGGCACCATGTCATGATGCTCATTTGGAGAGCTGGTGCAGGCATGATGGGCCAAATGACCTCCTTCACCACTGTAACAATCCAGTGATTCTGGCTCAATTTGGAGAGGGGAAGAGGAAACAACATTGAACAATGTTGCAGTGCCACGGTGGTTTCCATCAAAATAAGAACTTAGATTTAGACAGCGGCATTCATGACATCCGGATGTTTCTCCATTTTACAGGCAAACCGTAAATATTTTTTGAATTGTCAGTGTAATAAATTTATGAAACGGTACAATTTTGACACACTGCTCTAAATTTAATTTTGTCTGTCAATTAATTTTTATTTTAAAAATAATTTTTTAAAATTTTGTTTACAAATGCATCAAACCTTTCAATGTGCAAAATTTACAGATGTAATAATAAATTTAATTGCATTTCATAAGGGGGATACAATCTACATAAATCAAACTGTGAATTCAGACAATGGTGCAGTATTGGGCATAAAATGCCAATATGCTACATTGGACTTGGATGACAGCACTCATAAGGCGCAATTCTCCAGAAAGTGTGGTAGCGAGCGGGAACAACCGCGAGCTTCCCGGCACTCAGCCCAGTGAGGCCGGCAACGCTATTTTACATTAATTGGATCATTTAACGAGGCCCCACGAGCTTCTAGTCTCAAATGAAGCTTCACCCGCTGACTCGCCGGCAACGCACTCACCAACCCACCACTAACAAGATCGAGCAGCACCTCCTCAACCAATCCCAGCCAGCTCGCAACAATGACATCCAGGAGACCGACCCCAAGATTCAGGGATGCAGATCTGGGGAGGCACCTAGCCACAGTGGAGGCCAGGAGAGATGTCCTGTTCCCCCAAAGGTCCTGGAGGGTCAGCCACAGGGCAGCCAGTGCTGCCTGGGTGAGGTGGCAGTAAGCTCTGGGAGTGTGACCAGGAGGACTGACCGCCAATGCTGGAAAGAGGTCAACGACCTACAGTGGGCAGTACGAGTGAGTAGATACCAACACCTACCCCCTGCCCCACCCGAGACCTTTCCGCCCTCACGCGAGCATTCACCCCCCCCCCAACTCTCCATGCAACCCCCAACACTCCCTCACCTCCCCTCTCCCTTCAAACCCCGAACCCTTCCTTCACTTCCCTCTCTTCAACCCCCTAACCCTCCCTTCACTCCCCCTCTCCGTTCAAATCCCCCAACTCTCCCTTCACTCTCCCTGACCCTTTAACCTCCCCCCCCCCGCCAATCATTCCTTCAAACCCTCCAACCCACCCACCACTGTGAACCATGCATGTGGCTAACGATGCCCTCTCTGGCTCGCCTCAGGAAAAGCTCTCCCACAATTACTGGGAAGGGGCCCAGACTGGCGGTGGGGTGCCAGACTTGAATGAGTGGACCCTGGAGGTGACTGAGGTGGCCAAGGACAGATCGGTCACCCACACGGAGGCTGGAGGATGCCGCAGAGGTGAGGAACCACCAGGCTCCACCCCGAGGACCTGTCCAACGTGAGTTGTTATTGCCTTACTGACTGACCCATCCCTCCCATTGACCACATGTCCATTCTCCCGCAGGTCCTCCAGCCGGCGGTGCCAGCCCATCCCAGGTGGTCCCCTCTCCTGACTCCCACGGGACCACATGGGAGGGGAGCTCAGAGTAAGACACGATCGAGGCATCACAGCTGTCATCCCCACCCTCCACCAGTGCAGATACACGCACCTCGGGAGGAAATGTTATTGGTCAAGCTTCAGGGGCACAATCTGGTGAGCACCATGGACTTCTCGTCTCAAATGAAGATTCACCCGCTGCCCTGTGGCTGATCCTCCGGGACCTTTGGGGGAACAGGACATCCCTCCTGGCCTCCACTGTGGCTAGGTGCCTCCCCAGGTCTGCATCCCTGAATCTTGGGGCCGGTCTCCTGGCCGTCATTGTTGAGAGCTGGCTGGGATTGGTTGAGCAAGTGCTGCTCGACCTTGTTAGCGGTGGGTTGGCGAGTGCGTTGCCGGTGAGTCAGCTGCTGATATACATCAGGTGGAGGCAGGAACCCCCAGGCGAGACAGCAGTCGGAGGGCTGCTGGATCCCAGGAGGAAGCTGGATCCCACCCTGATGCTGAACCTGTGGATGAGGTTTACCAGGAGCTAATGGAGACATTAGGGAGTGGTCAGGCTATTCAGAGGGAGATGTCAGCGACACTCCAGCAGATCCATGGCTGATTGGAGGAGTGACAGAGGCTACGGGCGCAGGAGAAGTCGCGGGCAATGCATGGCACTGAGACCAACACTGCTAGGGTGGCGGTCGCAGTGGAGTGCCTGATGTAAGACATGGGCACCATTAGTGAAGATGTCCAAGGCGTTGTGCAGTCAGTGACGGCCATGGCTAAGGTTTCCGGCAGAATGTTACCTTACTGGGGTATGTGACGCACTACCAGGCTGAACTTCATGAGGTTCTGGGAGACATGTCCTGTTCTCAGATGGGAATGGCTGAAGTGCGGCAGAGCTTGTCCCAGGTGGCCATTGCCGAGGCGCTGCAGAGCATGTCCCAGTCACTGAGGAGCATCGCCGAGGGCGTCAACACAACGGTGCAGACCATGGGGAGCCACCAGGGCTGGCAGAGCCAGATGATGAAGGGGTTGCTTTGGCTTGAACCAGATGCCCCTCCGTCCCGAGATGAACCCCAGGGCCTATGGTCACCGTTCGGGAGGAGGAGGCGTTGGGTGCCAACCCGGACCCATCCCATGGAGTGGGGTCAGTGGCCGCCAGCTCCCCTGAGTTCTACCCCTCTGATGAGACCACGTCTCACTCTCAGCCTCCGGAACAGGGCAGCTTGGCTGTGCATATACCGCCAAGTGTGGTGGGGCCCTCCGGCCCCAGAGGACATCGAAGACCACAGGACGAGGTAAGGAGCTGGCTGATCCACCTCTGATGTGCTTCTGTGGACATACCTAGGATGTACCGGTAAAGCTAGGAAGGCAAAGCATATTGAGAATCACTGAGGGCACTGGGGTAGGGGGGTAGGGAGGAGTAGGTAGGGAGTGGAGGTGGTGGTGGTGGTTGGGTGGGTTGGGCGGCGGCGGGGGGGGTGGGGGGGAGACGACACACACACATCAACGGGAGAGTGGAGAATTATACAACACAATAAACATCCTGGGCACTACCAGTATGATGCCTCTGTCACTTTCGTCCGCAAGCAGGCTGACCTCTGAAGACTTGGCCCACCTCTCTAGGCACCCCCCCTCCCCAGGCACACTGCATGCAGGTGATGCATGTGAGCGAGCACTCAGCAGACAGGTAGGGGTCAAACTGTGGCATAGATGGAGGGGCACCCCTGCCCTCGACAGTGACCCGCTGATGGTGCCGACACAATCCTAGCACCCTGAAAAGATGTAACTTGTACCCTGGGAGGGTAGGAGATGGAGGGCAGGGGAGATGAAGGGTGGGGGGGGGTGTAAAGTAGCTATAACAGACAGGGCCACGCCCTATGTGAATAGGCCAGGTATGAGGTCCTCCCTGCCCCCCCCGGGTTTGCCCGATCCTCACCGCTGCCGGCTGTCCTGCAGCCTCCAGCTGGTCCTCCAGTTCCTTCCTGGGCTCGTCCACCAACCTTTGATGGTCGGTGCCTTCTTTTCTTTCAATAAATGTTTTATTAAAGTTTTTCCAATGAGCATTTTTACATAACAAAAATATAAATAGATAGTAATAGAAAATAACAATAAACATAGCCCAAAGCTTACAATGAAACTACTTACACAACTGAAATTTTAATTAAATTTTTAAAAATGTTTTTAAACAGAACAAGGTGGGTTTTGTCTCCATGTCCAACTCACATTATATCAACAGTACCCCCTCCACCTGAACCCACCCCCCCCTCCCCCCAGGATGCTGCTGCTGCTGACACTTACTGCTCCCCTAGAAAGTCAAGAAAAGGTTGCCACCGCCGGGAGAACCCCATCAAGGACCTTCTCAAGGCGAACTTTATTCGCTCCAGGCTGAGGAACCCCGCCAGATCGCTAACCCAGGTCTCCACACCCGGGGGTTTCGAGTCCCTCCACATTAACAGAATCCGTCTCCGAGCTACCAGGGAGGCAAAGGCCAGTACCTCGGCCTCTTTCGCTTCCTGCACTCCCGGATCCTCCGCCACCCCAAATATCGCTACCGCTGGGCTCGCCTTCACCCGAGCGTCCAAAACCCTAGGCATCACCCTTGCAAACCCCTGCCAGAATCCTTTAAGCGCTGGGCATGCCCAAAACATATGGGCATGATTTGCCGGACTCCCCGCACAACTCGGGCCCCTGTCCTCCACCCGAAAAAACCTGCTCATTCTTGCCGCCGTTATATGCAGCCGATGCACCACCTTAAACTGGATTAATCCGAGCCTGGCACATGATGAGGAGGAGTTCACCCTGCCCAGGGCATCGGCCCACAGGCCCTCATCCAGCTCCTCCTCCCACTTGCCCTTCAACTCCCCCACTGAGGCTTCCTCTACCTCCTGCAGCTCCTGATATATGTCTGACACCTTCCCCTCCCCTACCCAGACGCCTGTGGCATCCTGGCAAAGGCAGAGAAACCTGCTGCCCGGGCATCTTGCTGGGCTTGGTCCATGTCAAAGTTGAGTAGTTTTCTGCCTGGGCAAACAGGGAATTTGTGACCTGTCGGATGCACCTGTGGCTATAACCTGCGAGATATCACACAGGTCCCTGCTCGAGCCCTGGAATGATCCCGAGGTGTAAAAGTTCAGGACTGCAGTGACCTTGTCGGCCACCGGGAATGGGTGCCCTCCTCCTCCATGTGGTGCCAAGTCCGTGAGGACAGGTGCCCCACCGTCTCCTTGTTAAGGCGGAACCGCCTGCGGCACCGCGCTGTCCGTCATCTGTTCAAATGGCTAGCGACGCCTGTACACACTTGGCCCTCAAAGGACTCCCCCACTGGGTCCCTCCCTGGATTGATGGGTGGCTGGGTCCTCAGGATGTGGGGCGGGGTCCGGCACATGGACCGCCGCCTCGAGCATCTGCAGACGCTGCCGCCACCGCCGTCTCTGGCGGCTGGCCAGCCGGCCTAGCAGCAGCACCACTAGGACAAGTTCTGCTGGGTCCAAAGTCCCTGTCATAGCGTTCAATATCTGTAAGGCATTGGAGAGGGTGTCCGACTGACAAGCAGCAGTGGCTCCCGCCCCGGGACCCTCCATTGCCCCATTGATCCCCCCCCCTTACCCCCCACATTGAACGCCCTCCCTTGAGCGAGAGCGCAATGAGGCCGGAGAATTGCGGCCATAATGTTTACTGGAAATTTTCACAAAGATGTTCAAAATATACCCCATAACCTCGACCATTGGAAAATAGGCATATTTGTGAGTCAATAAGGTCTGGTAAATAAAATGATACACTTTATCCTTTTGGTGAAATGAAGGAACTTGGGAGTCATTCTCCGACCCCCCGCCGGGTTGGAGAATCGCCGGGGGCTGCCGTGAATCCCGCCTCTGCCGGTTGCCGAAATCTCCGGCACCGGATATTCGGCAGGGGCGGGAATCGGGCCGCGCCGGTTGGCGGGCCCCCACGCTCGATTCTCCGGCCCGTATGGGCCGAAGTCCCGCCGATAAATTACCTGTCCCGCCGGCGTGGATTAAACCACCCTTTGAACGGCAGGACAAGACAGCGTGGGCGGGCTCCGGGGTCCTGGGGGGGGGGGGGCGCGGGGCGATCTGGCCCCGGGGGGGTGCCCCCACGGTGGCCTGGCCCGCGATCGGGGCCCACCGATCCGCGGGTGAGCCTGTGCCGTGGGGGCACTCTTTCCCTTCCGCCTCCGCCACGGTCTCCACCATGGTGGAGGTGGAAGAGACTCCCTCCACTGCGCATGCGTGGGAAACTTTCAGTGGCCGCTGATGCTCCCGCGCATGCGCCGCCCAGGGATGTCATTTCTGCGCCAGCTGGCGGGGCAACAAAGGCCGTTTCCGCCAGCTGGCGGGGCGGAAATTCCTCCGGCACCGGCCTAGCCCCTCAATGTTGGGGCTCGGTCCCCAAAGATGCGGAGCATTCCGCACCTTTGGGGCGGCGCGATGCCCGTCTGATTGGCGCTGTTTTGGGCGCCAGTCGGTGGACATCGCGCCGTTTCGGGAGAATGTCGCCCCTTATTTTTTAATAAGCTTAATAAATATACGTGTCTAATGAAACCAGAAAAACATACATCGGGAATTTTGTTTCACTGGATACTGAGTTAAGAAACAGAGCAGGAGGAACCTTTTGTGTTGCAGATACTTGTGGACTGCACCAGTTACAAAAGCAGGATTTAAGACTAGGTCATACAAGTTGATCAAGGAAAGGGGGTGAGGGATTATATGGGGGTTGGAAACAGAGTGGTTACCACAGACTTGTGTGGGGGATATACACCGAAACAAACTGATTGGACTGAAATGGCCAGTTTCCCTGTTGTAGTTACCATGTCACAATTTTATGATTATCATAGATTATCATAGAATTTACAGTGCAGAAGGGGGCCATTCGCCCATCGAGTCTGCACCGGCTCTTGGAAAGAGCACCCTACCCAAGGTCAACACCTCCACCCTATCCCCATAACCCAATGATGGTGGCGGGGGCAGGGGATGGGGAAGAAAACACCAGTTCTAACAAATAAAATTTGACTCAATCCCATTTGTAGATTATAGGGGCTGGTTTAGCACAGCAGGCTAAACAGCTGGCTTGAAATGCAGAACAATGCCAGCAGCACGGGTTCAATTCCCGTACCAGCCTCCCCGAACAGGCGCCGGAACGTGGCGACTAGGGGCTTTTCACAATAACTTCACTGAAGCCTACTTGTGACAATAAGCGATTATTATTAGATTATAGATTAGGGATTAATAGCCACTGTAATTACTTCTTAAATGTTCCCCAGCATCTTCATACATGTCTGTCAGCCCTCATTTACCCAATCTTCTGTTTCCCATTCTCCCCTTTAGCTTGGCTACATCCTGGGTGGTGCAGTGGTTAGCACTGCTGCCTGATGGCGCTGAGGATCTGGGTTCGATCCCAATTCCAAGTCACTTCCTTGTGGAGTTTACACATTCTCCCCGTGTCTGTGTGGGTTTCACCCCCACAACCCAAGGATCTGCAGTGTAAGTGAATTGGCCACGCTAAATTGCTCCTCAATTGGAAAAAAATAATTAGATCCTATAAATTTTGTTTTAAAACTAGCTTGGCTACATCCTCTTGCCTTTATCATCCTGTGAGCTGAACACAGCACAGACAGCGCTGCTGCTGATGTCTTCAAGCTTTCTCTCCATGTTTATATGATCACACGTGCCTTGTCTCAATAAATAAACTCACAATGTGTTTACACCATCCCTTATGAGTGATTGGTGCCTTTATACCATTATAAAAACACAAGACTAGTATCAATCAGATTTTGGATTATCAAGAGTAGTCACATTAAACTGGCTGCTGGAAAAGTTACATTTTTAATTTTTTTCAAAAACAAAGGATTTGCTTATTTATTTTCCCCATAAAGTGATGTGCACCACAACACTGCAAACAATGTGATTTTAAGAAGAGAGTGATATTTAAGAAAAATACACTGACATATTCACCTATAGCATGGGAGATATACAATAACAGCTTGTATTGATATAGCATCTTCATCGTGGCAAAACGTCCCCGAACAATTCTGAGGAGCTCAATCTGACAAAGATTAATATTGAGCTAAAGGAAGAGACATTAGGACAGCGTGGTGAAATGGTAGATTTGAGGAAGCATCTTAAAAGAATAGAAGTGATGGGGTGGATGAGGGGGGAGGGGGGGAAAGGAAGGATGCCTGGAGAGCGGTCGTATCAGTTGGTTAGACAGCTAGCGCGTGTTCAGAATAACGCCAAAAGCACAGGGTTTGATTTCCATTCTGGCTGGGGTGGACTTGGGGCTTGCTTCCTCGCCTGCAGTAAAATCACATCATAAACTGTGGGTTGGTGACCGTCAAATAATCGAGGATGCTTCCTGGAGAAGAAGAGGAGTTGAGGAGAGATTTAAGAGAGAGGGAATTCCAAAGCTTTGGACCTAGACAGCGGAAGACATGGCCATCAATGCATTGTGGTTGTACACAACAATGGTCTCTTTCCCAGTATCCACCAAGTTGATAAACAAAAAATTCAGGACATGATGCAGCATCTATCCCTGACAAAAGACTTCTTTATGCAAGTTGTGCTCCAAACCGAAATTTCTAGAACATTTTTAAAATATTTGGTGGAATGCAATGTCTCATTTACGTTTTCATAAACTAGCAAAAATAAACAAATCAGAAGATTTTGGCAAACATGTGCTTGTTTTTGAAAGAGGAAATTTACCGCTGTGCTCTATCCAAAGTGGGAGCAAATATTAGGTGAGAAGCGTGTTATCCAATGTTCTTAGGAGAAGCAGACTTCACCGAATTTCTCCAGGACCCATGAATGAAGAGGGAAATATCAACTGGTCCGGTAAATCCCACCTCATTCAAACATGACCTAGCTGGTAAAGCACCCATTACCCCAATTCCCTTCCCCGTCCATCCTACAAACATTCAATACACAAAAACAAATTCGGCCACTTGAGGGGATAAAGTTTTGGAAATTCCTCTCCCATCTCAGAGGGAAATGGAACAATCTTGAGGAGAATCAGCTATCTTCACCGACTTTCTAGAACTAGAATCATCTTCAATCCTCAGGAACCAGCTCAGCTTTATTCCGAAGGATACTTGTAAGAGTTGGGTAACCTTTTTGGCAAGGGTGAAATTTAATGCCGAAAATACTTTCTGGCACCCTATAGAAGCCATTGGTTTCATGTTGTACACATGCGTACCCTCGGTGTCCCATACACAAGCCCAAAACATAAAAAATAACTTGCATTCATATACATGAAAGCAATTTTAATCTAATCTACCTAGCAGGAAACATTTTCTCCTTCATGGCGCTGTCAGTTTGGTTTAGTTAAAATTGCACCATTGTACCTTTTGCTTCAGGGTGTCTGTCAATATAAGAGCCAAGACATTACTTTTAATGGGCGGCATGGTGGCGCAGTGATTAGCACTGCTGTCTCACGGCGCCGGGGACCCGGGTTCAATCCCAACCCCGGGTAACTGTCCATGTGGAGTTTGCACATTCTCCCCATGACTGCATAGGTCTCACCCCCACAACCAAAGATGTAGGTGGATTGGCCACGTTAAATTGCCCCTTAATTGAAAAAGAAAAGAATTGGGTACTTTAAATTTATTTAAAAAAGAAAGAAATTACTTTTGAAGTGCCATTTTGTAGTCAAACACAGCTGCAAATTTAGAAAACGAAAAGGTCCCACTTACAGCAATGAGTGAAACAAAGACTGCGAGGAAAGGATACTTCGCTCCAGGAATGATTCCATGCACAAATTGGGATATAGTATATTAAAACAAACTTTATTACTGACACCATCAGCGGGATTCTCCGACCCCCGCCGGGTCAGAGAATCCCCGGGGGGTGGCGTGAAACCCGCCCCGCCACTCCGACGCCGCGCCGGTCGGGGGCCGTTGGCAGCGCCCCCCCCCCCCCGCAATTCTCCGGGCCCCAATAGGCCGAGCGGTCGTCGGTTTCTGGCCAGTCCCACCGGTGGGAATGGCCAGAAACCGACGACCGCTCGGCCTATTGGGGGGGCCCCCACGGGCCTGGCCCACAATCGGGGCCCACCGATCTGCAGGCGGGCCTGTGCCGTGGGGGCACTCCTTCCTTCCGCGCCAGCCTCTGTAGAGCTCCGCCATGGCCGGCGCGGAGTAGGCACCCCCCCCCGCGCATGCGCAAGAATACATCGGCCGATCTGCGCATGCGCGGAACCACGGCAGCAGTTCTGCGCATGCGCTAACTCGCGTCAGCCCTTCGGCACTGTATGGCACGGCGCCAACCCCTTCGGCGTCGGCCTAGCCCCCGGAAGTGCGGAGGATTCCTCAACTTCCGGTTGGCCCGACGCTGGAGTGGTCCGCGCCATTATTTTATGCTGGAGAATCCCACCCAATAATTACTAAGTTTATCTTAAAAACAATATCTTTCAATTTCCAGTTGAACAATGTTTAACAATACAATGAAACAATTCTAACTGCGATCTTTATCTCTACTCAAAAAAAATATATCTTGTGTCACAATCCACTTTTAGATACAGTTGGCAGACTCAGGAATACTTGCTGTAAAGAGATACCTTAGATAAACCACTTTGAGCAGCAATATCTTTAAGGACCCATCTTGAAGAATCTTGCCCGTCTCTACTGTTTAAACTGCCAGCCTGAGACACTCTGGTTCCATTCACAGGCAAAATCTTTTTATTTAAACTTCTTTGAGAAGAGCTGCTAGTCTGTCCACAGTCAAATCCTTGTATTCAGAGCACACTTCTTGTCTGTTCACATCCCGATCCAAGCTAAACTGAAAACCTCAATACCTGATTGCCTCAGCCCTGCGGTCGGAGCCCCCCAGTGGCTGGTATCTGGGCCGGTTGGCATCCTGGAACTGCTGTGCCAGCCGGACACCTTGGTACTGTCAGCCTGGCACTCGGACAGTGCCTCCTGGGCACAGTGGCAGTGCCACCCAGGTGCAGCCAGAATGCCCAGGTGGCATTGCCAAGTGCAGTGCCAGGGTGCTGGGCTGGCAGTACCAAGGTGGCATTTTGCCTACACCGGGAGTTCGAGGACCCCCCCACCAAACAGGTGAGTTGTGGTGGGGGGAGTCGGGGGGGGGGGGGGGGGGAGAAGATCGGGGTACTATTTAAAAATGGCACCCCAATCTCTTCTTGCACTGAGAAGCTTCGCTTGTCGGAGCTCCTCAGCGCAGCCTAGGTGGGCGTTTGAAGCCCGAGACAAAAGTGTTGTTAGATAGCGGGGTCGTTCCCAGCACTACAGGCGCCATAGCAGACTTTATTTTGTTAGATTGCGTCCCTCATTTCAGCCCATTACGTAGTTCTAGATTTGCCTATAAGAGGAAATATCCTCTCTAGGTTTCATTAAATCCTGTAATAATACAGACGACAATGCTACCAGTGAGCCAAGGCTGACACTATGGTAAGTAACCCTGCATGGTATACACATGCCGGAAATGCATCAAACTGCACTTATCCACATTGATGGGCATTTTCAACGCATGTAACTGCACTGGATTATTTCATCTTCCCTGACTCCTGAATTAATGTGCTAGCAAACTTGAAAATTCTCTCATAAATCATTGGTAAAGATAGCATGCAGCAATGGTTTCAATACTGATTTCTGCCAGACTATTTTGCTGGATCTTTTGCGTGTAGATATGTTTTGATGAAAAACTACCCTCCACCTAGGAGACTGCACGAAGTGCTATGCATAACCAAGATTGCCCATTGATCCCACATGACAACAACTTACAACAAGGGAAAAAAAACCAGCAAAATCTTTCCTCACAAGTGCAATTTTCCTGTACTGGCAACATCCTCATAAATCTCCTCTGCAGCCTCACCAGTGCAATGACATTTATACAATGAGCTGATCAGAACTGCACACAGTACTCAAGTTGTGGCCTAACTAATGTTTCATATAGTTCTCTCTAAAAGAATTGCAATGTGACCAGTCGCTCACTGAAACACACCTGCGCACCCAGGCAAAAACTTGTCCCCAGTGTAAAATCTTTCCATGTCTGATAATAGCTCCAAGCCAGTGACACAACATTTGATTGAATCCATTTCTCATTCATACATCACTGTAACTAAAATCTATGATAGCACAGTAGGAGTGCTACACAAGAAGCAGAGTTTGCAGTGCTCGGCGAGGTCAGGAACTAACTTGAACAGGACCCCAAATTACTGATGCCAGCCAGCATGCTAGTTTCTCGAACCTGGCACTTTTAGGGAAACAGATTTGGGGCCCAGCAGGGCTAATTTTCCCCATGAAGCAGGCAGGCAGGTCGCCAATCAGACTCAGGATTGCACTGGGATTTCCAGTTGACAGTTTCCCCACAAAAGAGTGATCTAGCTGCCTGGAGGCATGCACTCAGTGCCAGGCCTGGGGGCTAGTGTTCTCGCCAGGCCTGCAGGCCCTCCCTGCTTGCCTGGGTGTGAGTGCAGCCAAAGGTATCCCTGGAGAGGGATTCCATCACCCGCCTGCTCCACCACACTCATCAATGTCAGGCTTGCTTTTTCCTTTTTTATCTGAATTTTTAAAAAAGTTGCTGAGAGTGCACCTTCATTTTGAAGCACCCTTTGAAGATGGGTGGCATCTAATTGGCACACCAGCTTTTAGATCCTATTGCCCAGAGAACCTGTATCCATTCAAATTAAAGGGGGCACCCATGTTAAAACCCTAAAGGTACCTGGTAACAGCACCATCTGGGAGGTTTCCCTCCAAGTTACTCACCACCCTGACTTGGAAATATATTGCTATTCTTTCACTGGCGATGGGTCAAAATCCTGGAATTCCCTCCCTAACAGCACTGTGGGTGTACCTACACATCTGGGGCTGCAGTGGTTCAAGAAGGCAGCTCACCACCAACTGCTGAAGGACAACTAAATGCTGGCCTAGCCAGAGGCATCCACATTCCATAAACAAATTAAAAAAGAGAGACTGCATTCCCCTGGGGTGGCCTTGAGACCCGGAAGTAGCGTTAGCTCTGTTTCCCATCCCCAAAGCAAAAATGCAGCCCAAGGTGTTTGCTCTCAGACTGCCTCTCGTCAGTCATTTGAATACACAAAACACACAATAATAATAATAATAATAATAGCTTTTTGTCACAAGTAGGCTTCAATGAAGTTACTGTGAAAAGCCCCTAGTCGCCACATTCCGGCACCTGTTCGGGGAGGCCGGTACGGGAATTGAACCCACGCTGCTGGCATTGTTCTGCATTACAAGCCAGCTGTTTAGCCCACTGTGCTAAACCAACCACAAGACTGCCACTCAGAAATATCTTCCTATAGAATAGTTGAAAACATGGGGGAAATTCAACACATTATGCTCACTTTACCTTCTTCGAAGTTGTCGAGACATATAAAACCAAGAAGCCACATATTCAAGTCTTAAAGATCAAAGATATTAATTTTAAAAGGCACTATTTGAAGAACAGTGGATATAAGAAGCAGTTAAGTACTGGTGCCAGTCTAATCACAAGAGAAGAAACAAAGTTATACACAAACAATGTCACATGAAGTAATGAAGGGGTGAAATAAATATGCTGATTGCTTACAAAATGTGTCTGGTAAATAATAATAATAATTTTTTAAATTACATGTAAATCTTAACCAAATTGCAATAAGTATTTTGTATAATGGTTCAAATAATATTGCTAAAAAAGGTGTTTTTTTCTTAAACCCTATTCTAATTGATCCCCCCCCCCATCCCGCTGCCACTGGCTTAATGTTCATTACAGACCACAATTAGTTTTACGTGGAATATCAGGTTGAAGCGGACTCAAATGGAACACCAAAGACTGTGTAACAAGGCATTCTTTTCACTATTATTTATAGGACGAAATTAAGCTGCACGTGTTTACAGGTTATGTCATAATTATAACCCAATATGCAAGATGCTTTCAAGATCTAGACACAGATATTTTAAGTGAAAGTTGTTTGGCTAGTTCCACATGCTTCCCATTTGGAAAGTATATCCTGTGTATGCACACACAAGTGTCTTTGTGCACGCATATCTTCTTTATTATTTTTACTTTTCCAATTAAGGGGCAATTTAGCATGGCCAAGCCACCTACCTTGCACTTCTTTGGGTAGTGGGGGTGAGACTCACACAGACACAGGGAGAATGTGCAAACTCCACATGGACAGTGTCCCGGGGCCAGGAGCGAACCCAGGTCCTTGGTGCTGTGTGACAGCAGTGCTAACCACTGTGCCACCGTGCCGCCCTGTGCATGCATATCTGCAGGTGTATTTTCCACACAGGACATGAACTTGTTCATTCTCTTCACAGACCCTACCGTAGTTAAGGGGTCAACAGATGGGGTATGCCAACAAATAACATTGGTGATGATGTACCACAAAAAGAGAGGCAGTTTGGAACACTCTATCTAGGAGCAACATGCCTACTCAGTAGCCTGTTTAGATGTAGTACTAATAAACAAGTGTTAAGCATATACCAGAGTATGTCTACAGTTTGTCTACCAACAAAGTTCTGCACCTAGAATCCACAGATAGAAGGTTCATTTCAGATTTGTTTTGTGTTTCCAACGTTTCCTGCTTTAGGGTTAGTTACCCAGCATCTGCAGTATCATACTTAAATATTTTCAGTGACTTTGAATCAGTGCTGGACATGGAAAGTGGATACCTCTTCATATTATTGCAACAAACGCTAATAAACTATTCCAAAACACCTCAAAGAACACTCCATGCCGCAAGCTCTATAGTAGCTTACCGCCTGAACTATAATTTGCTGGAAAATAAATTGATAAATTTGGTAGCCACATTCTTATGGTTGCCCAAATGGTTGACAATCTCAGACAAGCTAGTAAGAAGCAAAGCAATAGGATCAGTTCCGGGAGCAGGGGGAGCGACAAAATGAGATTACTAATATTCTCAAATTTTCTAAAGAGCAGAGCAAAAATGTTAAGTAACATTTTTCACAAGTTATTCCACAAAGCCATCGCAACAAAGGAAGATAAAACAAACTGCTTAAAGTAGACAGCTTAATGGCAACTCAAGCTTTCTTGGCACCACACCTGTCTAATTACCATAAGCTTCAAAGGTGGAAAGAGAAAAGGCCCATTGCCAAATTTTCCATCAGGATATTTATTTTCTTCTGCAGCTTATACATGCTTACCCAGAAGGGAAGTGGACCATTTTCAGTATGCAGAGTTTGTTACATGTACTCATTGTTCCATATTGATGTGATTACCTATCAAATGCATCCAGCATATAAAATAAATTCAAACGATCTCCTGCAGTTGGCTTCATTTAACTTCAAAATGCTCATCCGCAATTACAAAATTACTCTACCTGAGGCATGGCCTGAGGAAGCAGTGCAGGCATCCAGATCAGGGTAGGTGAACAGGTTGACACAGGAGTGTACGATTTCACAGACACACTGCCTATTCAGCAGGTTACAGCCAGAGATCTCAGGGCACAGGTCATGCTGCGGCACAACATCCTCAATAAACTCTATCTCTGCAGGAGGAAGGAAACATTGAAATTACAGATATGCAATAGAACATAGATGTTAAACATCAGCCATTCTTAACAATGCTTATATATTTAAAGGCTAAGATTTTAGAGCAGAAATGACAAGAATCTAACACTGATCAAAATCTTCAACCAGCAACTACAGCAGGGGTTCCATTTGGGGTCATGCGCGGTCCCTGCTAGAGGAGCAGTGGCGACTGTGGGGAGATGACGACGCATTCTGGATCCACTGGATTGATACTGCCATACAGGACAGGCTGGATGGCGAGACCAAAATGATCTTTAACTTCAGGAAATACATCTGGTGGCGAGTTCAATTGGGTTCAGGATGTCTGTACGCTAACTCAGTCACTGAGATTTCAATTGTGGGGAAGCCGGAGTGTATAGGTTGATGAGGCCACCCTGGAGTATTGCGTGCAGCTTTGGTGCCCTCATCTGAGGAAGGAAGTTCTTGCAATGGATGGAGCGCAGGGAAGGTTCACCAGGCTGATTTCTGGGATGGCGGGACTGTCTTTTGAGAAGAGGCTAAGTCGGTTAGGATTATATTCATTTGGAGTTTAGAGGAGCGAGGGGGGATCTCATTGAAACTTATAAAATTCTAAAAGGATTAGACAGGGTCGATTCAGAAAGAATGTCCCCCATGGTGGGGAGTCTAGAACAAAGGGTCATAGTTTGAGGATATGAGGTAAACCTTTTAGGACTGAGGTGAGGAGAGAGTTCTTCACCCTGTGAACCTATGGAATTCACTAGCACAGAAAAGTAGTTGAGGCCAACACGTTGTGTAATTTCGAGAAGAAATTAGAATTAGTTCTTGGGGATAAAGTGTTCAAGGGACATGGGAGGGAAGATGAGAACTTAATGATCAGCCATGACCATAATGAATGGCGGAGAAGGCTCAAAGGGCCGAATAGCCTTGTCCTGATTTTATTTTTTACGTTTGTTTCTATGTAAGTATGTCTCATGCTTGAGAAAGGGGTAGCTTTAAACTTTGTCTTTCTTCTCCTATCTGTCTCTTGTACAGGCTCCTTACCTTGGGGCTAACAACTCTGCTTCACAGGGGGGACAGGCTGCTGAGTGAGTGGGGAGGATTGAAAGAGGTTTGTGTGTCTGTGTGTGCGTGTACATGCACGTGGAGAGGGGCTGAAAGGGAGAGGGGCTTCACCGAGTCTTCGGTCACCTGGGAATACAGACAGTTTGGCTAAAACCTAGAGGAATATATAAAGTAATAACATTTTTACTAATTTCTTTAAAAGGATTATCATATTTATATGATGTATTAATGTATCTTGATCTATAAATACACAATATTTTGCAATTATATACTGAATGTTACTATGCTGTTTCATAGCTGTTTTGTTTTTGCTGGCATGTGGGACTCCATAATCACCAGCAATCTGTTACTTGATGCTGAAATAAACACATGCATTGCGAAAGCTGCAGCTGCTATATTTAAGCCGAGTGAGAGAATGTGAAACAAAAACAATCTGACTGACAACACCAAACTGCGAGTCAACCAAGCCAATGTCCTCAGCGAACCCCTCTACTCTGGTGACAACTGGACAACATGCGCTAGGTCGGAGAAATTATGGAACAATTTCGCTGCCTCAGATGTCATCTCAGCATCTCTTGGTAGGACAAGGTCACCAACTCAGAGGTCCTGGAGCAAGTTAATTCCATCAGCATACACTCATCGCTAAATCATTGACGTCTGCGCAGGCATGGCCATGTTCATCGGATGGATGATTGCCGTATACCGAAAGGCCGTCTGTATGGTCCACTGGCCATTGGGTCATAATCTCCAAGGCATTTATGCATCTGCTACAAGGACACTTCCAAGGGAGATGTGAAGATTGCAGACATTTCGGACAGCGGTGATCTTGAGGGTGACAACTTGGAAGAGTGAGAAGAAAGGGAAAGTTCAGCTGGTTGAGAAGAGGGCCCGGGGAAAACAGAGGCCTGTGAATCATGCACCTTCTCAGTCCACTGCCTTCCTCTGCAGTAAAGGTGGCAGAGACTGCAACGCCAGAGGGAGGCTCCTGTGCCACACCAGGCAATGTTTGACATTGGTCACCACAACAGCAGGAACCATCATCCAACGAGGCAGAGGGCTGCCACAGCACGGAGTAGAAATCTCATTTCTTTCACTGAATGCCTTCAGGGCACGAGGAATCTCTGTCAGTCGGTCACCTCCAGAATCGGAGCTGAGAATCGGTTCAGACCACCGAAATCATGGCAGGTGCCGGTTTCATACCAAGTCACAATTCTCTGTCGACTCGACAGGTGTCAATACGTTCCAGAACAAACGTACAGTAAACACCTTTGGCATATCATGAGCAGGCCCCACCCGGTATTCACCGAAGCCTCAGCGATTCTCCACCTCTACTGGGGCAAATTCCTGATGGCAAGGTTAATTTGTGCTTTCAAAAATCATGAAACAGGCTGAGGGGGAAGAGAGGGGGTAGGAAAGTATCCAACATCACCATTGTTTGCTGACAGTCGTGCCGCTGGCGAGAGGGCTTCTGCCAGGGCAAGTAGCAGGGGGTGGCCAGGAGGTGGGCTTTGGGATTGGGATGGAAGGGCACGGAACACCATGGTCACGCCTGTGCACGCCACTAACTGCCCACTAACCCCCCCCCCCCCCCCCCCCGCCCCAAGTGTTATATCTCCTTTGCAGTCAGTCAGTAAGATCTCCAGTTTCATTGTAGACTGACATAACAACTTTTAATATGACATAATGCATTGATTGGTGTTTGATGAGTGCCTAGCAAACCTAGCACCACCTGCATATTTATTTTTATTTATTCAAGGGATATGAGTGTTGCTGGCTAGGCCAACATTTATCGCTCATCCCGAATTGTCCTTGGGAAGGTGGTGAGCTGCATTCTTGAACTGCTGCAGTCCCCGAGGTGTAGGTACACCCACAGTACTGAGAGCGAGTTCCAGCATTTTGACCCAGTGACAGAGTGAAAAAATTGCAAATTTTCAAGTCAGGATAGTGAGCAACTTGGAGGAGAACCTCCAGTTGGTGGTGTTCCCAATGTGTCTGCTGCCCTTATCCTTCTAAGTGGCAGTGGTCGTGGGTTTGGAAGATGCTGTCTAAGGAGACATGCGAGTTCCTACAGTGCATCTTTAGATGGTACACATGGCTGCCACTGTTTGTCGGTGAAGGGAGTGTATGTTTATGGATGGGCTGTGTTGTCCTGAACAGCCTCTGGATTACTCATCCAGCCACAATATCAATAGGCCACTGCTTCCCCACCTCAAACTTGTAATAAAATTAAGCTGACAGACGTCACTTGATTCGAAAATGTATAATGACATAGAACAAAGAGAATGGGATTTTACACTTTTACAGGATACCTGATGTCTTCTCAAACCAATTGCAGATATCGTGTGCAGTAAGTGAATGAATTGAAAAGACTATTGTGTAACAGTTTTCTTCCTTTCCCCAAAGAAATATTGCCAAAAAGTATTTTTTGTGAGAACAGTACTCTTTTAAAATCTCGGGTCCCTCAAAAATAGCTAATTTATTTTATGCCAAGAACTTCCCGAAGGACCTGTGTGAAGTCTCTGTCTTTCTCTGTCGAACCTCCATGTGCCGGGGGCCAAGTGTTTGGAAATTAAAACTTTGCTGTGGGCAGATGACTGAGAGGCTGTCTGGAGAAAGTACATCGTGTGGCCAAGAATTCAAATGAAAATGTTATAGACGGGATGAAGACCCCGGCTGAACCACTGAAGAGCTGCTTCTGTGTCGAGTTACGTATAGATGTTACAATCAGGCCCAATTATTGGAAAACCCATGGATTTTCAAAAAATTAGTCTGTGCTACTTCCAGGATCCCCAAATAATGTCACGCTGCAGGCCAAAATGTTCACCAAAAAAATCCAATTAAATCACAAACAATATTAAAGACAACAAAAGTGTGTGGCTGAATTTAACCTGCACACAGTGATCATAAAGAACTGCAAACTATTGCATTCTTCTATTCGATGCCTAAGTTCACCACTCTGCACCTTGTCTTCTGAGCAACCAGCTCCTGAGCTCTTGCAGACTTGTGGATTATTTATCAGTAGTCATTTTTAAACTGTAAACTTCATTGAGTGTTGTGCCCAAAGCAGGTCTCCTTGGTTCATTGTGTAATGATGCTGCGTTCTGAGCTGTTTTCTTGGCTGTTTGTCATCGGTGGTGGTTTGTCACTGCCTGCCACTCTCCAGGGCGATGAGGCCGGTCCCAAAGTCTATCACAGCCAGAACGGGAATCAAACCTGCCCTGCTGCCATTCTGAACCACATGATAGCCACCTAGCCAACTGAGCTAACTGGCTCCCAACACAAATGTTATCACATTTAAGAAAATGAGGGAGCAAATTTTCCTCTATGGGTATCCAACGGCCCTAAGAGGTACATGTGAGATTTCTCCTCCCCTGATTCATTTGGATGACAGATAGACTTGAGGGGTAGATCCTTCTGCAGCAACATATGATCAGGGCAGCACGGTAGCACACGTGGCTAGCACTGTGGCTTCACAGCGCCAGGGTCGATTCCCCACTGGGTCATGGTCTGTGCGGAGTCTGCACGTTCTCCCCGTGTCTGCATGGGTTTCCTCCGGGTGCTCCGCTTTCCTCCCACAGTCCAAAGACGTGCAGGTTAGGTGGATTGGCCATAATAAATTGCCCTTAGTGTCCAAAAAGGTTAGGAGGGGTTATTGGGTTATGGGGATAGGGTGGAAGTGAGGACTGAAGTGGTCGGTGCAGACTCGATGGGCCGAATGGCCTCCTTCTGCACTGTATGTTCTATGTATCTATGTATACGAATTAGGAGCAGGAGTAGGCCATTTGGCCTTTGAACCTGTTCCGCCATTCTGATGTTATTGTAACATCAATTCTATGAGCTGTGCAACTGTTAAGATGGGAGGAAATTGTGAATGTAGCCCGAGGCCTGTGGTTATATTCCGGATTGTAGAGATTGTGGCCCTTTTACCTACTGACTTTCAGATTGCCTTGGGAATGGCTTTTGGGGAGGAGTAGCAGATCCTCTGATATTCCAAATATTGCCACCTCTGGACTCAGACTGTTACCCCAAAAATCCTTCCTAGAAAAGGACTTGGGCACAAAGCTCAGGAGGTTCTGAAACAAAACAAAACTTTGTCAACACCGTCATCTTTACTGTCTGGTCCCGACCAGCCAACGTCAATGGCAGCACATTACACCTCTTAAAGTCTGCCTTCACTCCCTCCACGAACTGCGCCAAATTCAACTTATGCAGCTGACCCCAACGCCGCGCCACATGCATCCCAATGCAACAAAAACTCGCCCCTATCAATCAAAGCGGCAGCCCCTCTCAAAACCCCTGCCCTATCCCCGGGCATTAATTGGGACTATCTCCCTCCCCCCCACCCCAGCATGTTGAACTTATACCCCGAAAAGAGATCAAACACCCCCAAAATTACCATGATCCTGTCAAAGCTCTCGGCCAGATCCAAAATGTGCAGAAGGAGATGATCATGCGTACAAAGAAACTCGGTGCTCCACCCATCCCTGCTCAATAGTCCTCCACCCCAAGGTCATGAACGCCATTGCCATGGGCTCAATCGGCAGTGCAAAGAACAGCGGAGAGAGTGGATACCCCTGCCTCGTCCCCCGTTGCAATCCAAAGTTATCTGAGTTGGCCTCAGTCTGAACACTCACCATAGGTACCTTATACAACAGCCGAACCCTGTCCATGAACATCTGCCAAAACGCAAACCGCCCCAGCACCTCGATTAAGTACACCCACTCCACCCGATCGAAAGCTTTCTCCGCATCCATCGCCACAACCATCTCCACTTCTCGGCCATCCGAGGGCATCATAATGAAATTCAATAACCTCCAGACATTCGTCGACAGCTGCCACCCCTTCACAAAGCCGTCAGGTCCTCAATCAACCCTGGCACATAATCCTCTTTCTGCGTCGCCAGCAACTTTGCATCTACATTCAATAGCGAAATCGGCCGGTACGACCGACACTGCTTTGGATCCTTCTTTAAAATGAGCGATAACGAAGCCAGAGGCAACGTAGGGGAGAGCTCACCCCTCACCATCGACTCCTTGTACACCTTGACTAACAAGGGCCCTCGTTCCAACCCAAACTTTTTATAGAACTCGGCTGGGAACCCATCTGGACTGGGGCCTTCCCAGTCTGCATCGACCCCCACACAATCCATTACCTCCCTCAGCCAGATCGAAGCCCCCAGTCCCTGCACCTTCACCTCCATCACCTCATCCCCCACCGGAGTCTCTGAGCTGTACAATTTCTGGTAAAATGCCTCAAACACTCATTCACCTCCTCTGGTTCTGTTACCACCTTACCCCCGCCATCTCTCATCCTCCCAATTTCCTTCGCCGCAGCCTGTCTCCTCAATTGATGCGCGAGCATCCTCCTGGCTTTCTCCCCAAACCCAAATATCATCCCACTGGCCCTGCGCAATTTCCCCACCGCCATTCCTGTTGACGCAAGCCCAAACTCCATCTGGAGTTTCTGTCTCTCCTTGAACAGCACCTCCTCAGACGCTGCCCTCAGAATGGCCTCCACCAACCTCAACTTCTCAGCCTGCCCCACTCTCTTCTTGTGCACCCAGATCGAGATAAACTCCACTTACCACAACATGGAGGCAGAAACCTCCTCCGTCTTATTCTGCTCCACATAGTTCCAGATGGCCCCCTTTCAAAATCCCCTTTATCTGCCAATAGTTCCACGACCAATCTCCACTGTGGCTCTTGGGGACACTCCTTTGCCACCCGCAAATCCGCCCAGTACTGTGCATGGTCAGGCACCTAAGTCACCGAATACTCCGATCTAACCACCCACGGCAGCATCGCCTTGCCCAGGACAAAGAAGTCATCTGGGAGTACACCCGGTGGACATGTGAGACGTACGAAAATTCCTTTGCCTCGGCCTCTCAAATTTCCACAGGTCTGCCCCTCCCATACACTCCATAAACCCAACAGCTCCTTTGCAATAGCCGACACCCTCAGAAACCTGAGGCATGGCTGGTCCAGCCTAGGATCCAGCACCGTTTTAAAATCCGCCCCCCCCCCCCATAATTAGCTGATGCGTGTCCAGGTCTTGAGTCCTTCCAAACACCAGCCTCAAAAACTCCACATCGTCCCATATTGGGGCCTACCCATTCATCAGCACCATGGGCACTCCCTCCACCCTACCACTCATCATCACAAATCTAACCCCCCTCCCGCCCGCGGGTCTATCACCATACTTCCCACCTCAAAAGCCACCCTCTTATTTATTGGTCAACACTGCCACCACCCCCCCCTCGACTTCATATCCAACCTCAAATGGAATTCCTGCCCACCCAGTCCTTCCTCAAAGTCATCTGCTTCCCCATGCGTCTTCTGAAGAAATAACACGTCCACCATCAAATCCCTCAAATGAGTAAAAGCGCAGCACCTCTTAATCGGCACATTCAACCTCCGAACGTTTCACGTAACCAATTGGGTCGGGGGGGTTAGATTGTGATGATGAGTGGTAGGGTCCACGTCCCCGTCCCCCCAATCAGCCATAGCCCCTTTATAACCAGTTCCCCCAGGCCCATGCCTCACCCGCCCTCTGGGCTTCCCCAAGATGTTTGCCGCCACCTCCCCTTAATCAACTGCGCCACAACAACTCTGCCCACGTCAGCATCATGCACCCCCCCCCCCCCCCAATAAACAAAGAAACAAAGCACCAACTCCTCCCACCTCTCCCACCCTCCACGGATCATCCCCCCACTGCACTCCTGTTAACCAGGCTGCCGGCTGGCATGGTGGCCCCCACTTGAGGCAATCGTCTACCCCCTTCCCCTCTACCACCCCTCGCATGCAAGTTCCCCAAAACATTTAAACACATTGACCCGATCCACACCCTACATGGTAAATACAACAATCCGCCCGTCAGACACACCCACATTTCCCACACTGGCATCTCCAAAATTCAGTGTCCTCACAAACCTCCCAGTCCACAGTCTCGCATAAAATTACTCACCTCCTCCGGCGTATCAAGATAAAATTTCTAATTCTGCTGTGTGACGCACAGACGGAGCAGGCTACAGCACCCCGAACTTCACTTCTTTCTTGCAGAGGTGCACCTTGACCCCGTTGAACCTAGTCCGCCACTTGGCCAACTCAGCACCCACGTCCTGGCAGATAGCACCACATTTCCTTCCCAAGATTCACCTCGGGAGGACAGTCAAAGACCCCCTCCCCTTCCAGTTTCTCCAACATCCTCACCACATACTTTGTGGCCTGCGTTCCTTCAATCCTTTCAGGCAGCCCTACAATCCTCTGCCTCCTGGAGCAATTCTCCAGGCCCTCCACCTTCCCCTCCAGCCATTTCATTTTTTATATAAAATTAGAAAATAATTTTTTTTTTTTCCCAATTAAGGGGCAATTTAGCATGGCCGATCCACTTACCATGCACATCGTTTTGGGTTGTGGGGGTGAGACACACGCAGACACGGGGAGAATGTGTAAACTCCACATGGACAGTGACCCCGCGGGGCCAGGATTGACACTGGGTCCTCAGCGCCGTGCGTCAGCAGTACTAACCACTGCGCCACCGTGCCACCCTTCCCTCAGCCACTTCTGGCCCTCCGCCACCTGCATCATCTCTGCTTCCAATGAGGCCAAGTAGTCCTCATGCTCCACCACAGACTTCTCCACCTTCTGGAGTGCCAAACTCTGCGCCTCTCGGCTTTGCTCCATTCTCTCAATTGCCGTCCTGATCGGCTCTGACACCTTAGCCAGGTCCTCCAAGGCGTCTTGTATCTGCTGCTGGAACTTGGCATCCAAAACTTCCACCAATTGCTCGTTAGACCACTGGGCAGTCAACAACACTCCAGAACTCCCCGCCATCTTTTCCTGTCACACTTCGAAAGTCCTCATTTGCCAGACTGCTGCCCCTTCCTTGGTACGCTCCTCATCTGATGAGCCATAAACCAGCCCACCGGAGAAGAATTCCTGTCTCTCACCGTTCACGCACTTTGCACCAGCAAACACAGGTGAAAAGGACCAAACAATTCCACCTCGAGCAGGAGCCAGCAAATGTACGACCATGGCCGCCACTGGAAGTGAAGCTAAAATATTCTCATGCCTGCCCGGGAAATATCTTTCATACATAAGCAAAACATTGCAGATGCTGCAAATCCCAAATAAAAGCAGAAAATGCTGTAAATATTCAGCAAGTCTAGGACCTGGAACAGGCCCTTGTGTTCGGTTTTGCTGGTGCTTTCCATTAGGGTGCCCACTTTGGGGGTTGCAGAGGAAAAGAGAGACGAGAGTGCATCCCTACTTCATCACAATACTTTCTTGAGCCACAATATGAAATTCTTTCTGGCTGAACCTCTAAATTTGGCTATTTGGTCTGGCAATGACAGCTGCCCATTTTGTGGTGTTCTAGTGGCCTGTAAAGTTGTATTGGCGCACACACCCAGTGTAAAGTCAAACCAACTGTTGCAGCAACAACCTTGTGATGTAAATGAGGCACTCTCTAAAACAACAGGGCTGACAGCCAATGCTGAAGTACTGTTTCAGGAAGGGCACATTGCCTTTGTTTGTTATGCACAGTTAGTGTCAGCAGCTTGAGAATGGACATTTTGGGCAGAAAATTGCTTCATGAAATTCTGCTTTTCTGAATGGAGAAATGGGCACAGTAGGGAGGGGGAGGGGAGAGAGAGATAAATTAGGGGTAAACTATTGTTAGCAATGTTATTACTTCAACAAAGTACCAAAACCACTCTGTGCACAATCCCAGCAATTCAGGGTATCAAAGTGTGAAGGATTATGTCCTGATTCAAATTCCTATGTGAAAACTTTCCCATTGAATGTAAAATATTACTGTATCCCCAGTTTGTTAGTTAAATGCTGTAAAACCATACCTTATAACAAAGCTTTTTAAAAAATACCCTCCTTTTTCAGTTAAGACACCATAAGAGTCAAATGAAATGAAAATTGTTTATTGTCACGAGTAGGCTTCAAATGAAGTTACTGTGAAAAGCCCCTAGTCGGGGGCTGTTCGGGGAGGCTGGTACGGGAATTGAAGCGTGCTGCTGGCCTGCCTTGGTCTGCTTTAAAAGCCAGCGATTTAGCCCTGTGCTAAACCAGCCCATGATACCTTTCGCATGACAACTCGCTCCAAATGCTCTCCAGTTTTCTGTTCTACTGGGGCTTCTGGGAACTGTGATTCAAAAGCGCTTGTATTCTCCTACCTTTGCTGGGCTGTTCAGTTACAGCTTTACAGGGAGCTAAGGTCACCTGGTTTGGGGGAGGGGGGGGGGGGGGGGGGAGAGAGATCTGGCAGGAACCTGACGGCTTGATTTTGCAGCGATGTGTCACTTACAAACTATCTCACTAGGCCATGTAGATTTCCTTGCTTTCCTTTCATCTTCCCTTTTCCAAGCATACTTGCAAGGTGAACATTTTGTCCTGCTTCAAATAAAGTTAATACAATCACCTTTTAATTATGCACTATTTCAAAGTGGCTTCGATTTAATTTCACGAGGAAAGGTGACACCTTAGTTGTGATCATTAAAGGAAGGAGACAAAGGAAGGAGACAACGAGACAAAACAATGTAGCATGGATTGGATTACATAATCAAAAACCGGTAACATAATGGCACTATGTCTTGTATCTGGGATTTTTTCCTGATAGGTACTACATCTTCATTTGGTCTTGTGGCACAGTGGGTAACATCCCTGCCTCTGAGCCAGAAGCTCCAGGTTGGAGTCCCACCCCAGGACTTGATGGCCAAGGAAGGGGTGTTCACAATGTGACCAAACAGGTTGAGTGGCAACCTGCAAAATCCTTCCATCACAACAATGGCAGGTGGTAAAGGCGGGAGAGATTCCTGGTCAGCCATGTGATAGAAAGAACATTGGAGCCTCTACCATCACTACCTATAGCTCTGTCGTGTTAAGCACAGTAAGATAACACGGGCTGCAACTGGATGCAGCTTTACCTGAGAGATACACCACACCTTGAAGTTAGTTCAATATGATTTATTGAACCTGTCACACAGTTAGCTCAAACTTCTGTGAGTTCAACTCTGTTAACCTAGTGTGATTAATCTGCCTGAATGAACCAGACTAGCTCTTAGCCATGTGCTGTGCTGAAGGAGTTATTTGATATGTACACCCTGACTCATACTGTAGATGTCACCAGTGGAAAGAGCCGTAGTGTGAGTGCCTTGTGCCTTTTAGAGTGGGAAACCACCCCCAAGTGTTCTGCCTGCTGATTGGTTATGTCCTGTTCTTTGTATTCATTGGCTGCCTGTTTGTATCGCATTATGTGCATGTCTGCATATCATGATAAGCTCCATAATACAACATACATGCAAAAAAAAAGTAATGTTGCTACAGCACCTTACACCCCAAGTGAACTGCAACACACCACCATATCTCTTACAGTATTCATCGATAGGTATTATTGAACATATAAATATTATGAATTTTCCAGCAATGTACAGAATACAAGAGTATTA
The DNA here is from genome assembly GCF_047496885.1 of Scyliorhinus torazame. NCBI lineage: Eukaryota > Metazoa > Chordata > Chondrichthyes > Carcharhiniformes > Scyliorhinidae > Scyliorhinus > Scyliorhinus torazame. The sequence continues at coordinate 241,335,655 of NC_092708.1, read as the reverse complement.
ATGATATTATATTTTATGAATTGTGTATCTGTTATATTGTAACATGGTAGAAAATGATTTTAACCCTCTGTTTCCATTTTTGCATGGTTCGTACTGTCAGTGGGAAACTGTAGAGTGGTAAGTTCATTGATTTGAGTTAAAGTTTCCTTCTACACTGTGGTAGCAATTTTATGCTAATTAACCGAAAAGTTAAATCTTTGTGTCAAAATAAATAATTTCTGTTGGTATTTTATTTACTATGAGTCATATTTTCCACTGGCTGGCACGGAGAGGGGAGAATGAGTGAGGGAAGCTAATAACCATAAAAAGGTGCCTATACTGCCCAAACCCTCCCTGCACAGCAAAAGATATGAGAACATCCCCAATAAATCAATTGCTTATGATGCCACTAGTGGTTCATTTACATTGATTAGCTTCTGGTATGGCTCGAACTTCACTTGCAAGGCTGGCTGCACCACGCCAGTGGAGAGAAGGTTTTAAAAATGTTTCCAATGAAGGGGCAATTTAGCGTGGCCAATCCACCTACCGTACATGTCTTTGGGTTGTGGGAGTGAGACCCAGACAGACACTGAGAGAATATGCACACGGACAGTTACCCGGGGCCAGGATCGCACCCTGGTCCTTGGCGCCGTGAGGCATCAGTGCTAACCACTGTGACACCGTGCCACCTTCAGTGGGGAGAATATACTGTGGACATGGAAAGTATTGAAAGGTAACAATCTGAAACAGTTGGGAAACGTCTGCATAAGTTTGCATGAATGAGAAAAGCAGAGCATCATTCCTGACTGGGCAGGCTGAGCTCTCAAGCCGTTAATGAAATGGAAGTCCAGGTTAGTGCCAACAACGGCAATTTACATTTCTCCCAGCAGAAGCAAAAGTACATACTGCCTCTTGAGGCGAGTCTCTCTGCACCCAGTCAACCATTTGTACCTCTGCTCCAAATGGGGCGGTCAATCATTGAAAGGTTTTGACGTGAAGATGGCTTGATTTTATTGAATTTAAATTTGACCATCTACCACGGTGGGATTCGAGCCTGGAACCCTGGAGCATAGCTCTAGGTCAGTGGATTACCAGTTCAATGACCCTATTCTTAGGCCACAGGGGGGAATCTCTGTGACCGCCAACCCCAGATAATTGATCGAAGAATACTTTGCGTCTACGAGAGGTACAGCAAATGCCAACAAGAGTCAAATAGGATGGGGTCCAGAAGCCATAGGGATCCTGAGGCTAAGTGTTGACGCCGTCGTAAACTCCGTCGCGTTTTATGACGGCGTCAACATGGCCTCAGGATCAGCAATTCTGACCCCTACAGGGGGCCAGCACGGTACTGGAGTAACCCACGCCACTCCAGCTGCCGATCCCGGCTTCAGATGGGCGCCGTGGGTCCGCGCGTGCGCAATGGGACCGGCGCGATTTCCGCGCGGTGTCTCCCTCCTCCGCGCCGGCCCCGATGCAACATGGCATATGGCTACAGGGGCCGGCACTGAACAAAAGGAGGCCCCCAGCCCAAGAGGCCGGCCAACCCCCCCCCCCCCCCCCCCCCTCCCACAGACCACCCCCGGATCCTTCCACGCTGAGGTCCAACCGGTTAAGACCAGGTTAGAATTGCGCCGGCAGGACTTGGGTTTTTTGGTACAGCCGCTCAGCCCATCCTGGGCGGAGAATCGTAGAGTGGGCCCCGACTGGTGCCACGCCGACCGCGCCGCCGCCAATGGCGCCGATTCTTCGCTCTCCAGAGAATCGCGTCCCGGCGTCGGGGCGGCATGGCACGATTTGCGCCGGTCGTGACGATTCTCTGGCCCGGCGTCGGGCTGAGAGAATCCTGCCTATAAGAGAACTGTCCCACCATTGCCTCGATAAGAGTGCTCAGTTAGGCTGAAAGGAGCTGAACCTTTGTAAACGTCTGGCATCAGCTCAGTGTCTGCACAGTACTCTATTCAAAATTGTTCACACAAATGTACAAATAGCCTTTTTAGGCAGGCTGGAGATAAAATGGCTGAGCAGCTGCCAACGTGTGGGTGTATGTTGGAAAAGTAAACAGAAGAGAGTCACTTGTGGCACTTTTTATATTCAAAAAGGCACAAATATTTTCTTTGGCACAAAACTGAAAAATTTACTTCAGAATTCAACAACTGTTGATGCAAAATTGCAACATTGAGCACTAAAAACAACACAGAGAAGAACCAGTCCATTTTGTCAACCACCGTAGGTGGCTTTCCAATTTCTAAAGTAGACACTCTGTTTCCCAAAAAGGACATTCTTCGTACAAAGCCTGATTTGTCAGCCTATCTTTTGTCAGCCTGATAAGTGAGACAAATCCTATACCTTGAAAAACCCGTAGGCCACGAATAATCTAAGGTGCGAGAGATAACAGTTTGAACCTGTCGAGACATAGGCCCAAATAACATCCTCGACAAAGTAGTAACAGGCTTCAGTAACACTAGCTGCACAATTCCATCGCCAACCATGCAGACATTATATGTGAGGTCATGCTCAAAATCATTGGTTTTCTTTTTCAGAGCTGTGGGAATTGTATTTTGGAAAAATAATTCATGACAGGGTTGGATCACTGGGAATCGCGCAGGAGATTTTTTGCTAACAAGAACATTCATTGTGGCCATCACCACCCTGACTTGGAAATATACTGCTTCACTGTTGCTGGGCCAACATCCTGGAGCTCCCTCCCTAACAGCACTGTGGGTGTACCTATGCCACATGGGACTGCAGCACTTCAAGAAGCCAGCTCACCTCCACCTTCTCAAGGGGTGGGTGACAAATGCTAGATTCAAAAGAAGCTCAGCTTCCTTAGACGATAGGGGCTGCTTAGCTCCAGCATGAGAGATTATAGTTCACAAACAATCTTGGAGTTGTAAACACAGTCCTGAAAATTGGAGTATACAATTAAATTGCAATACATAAGAAAATTGAAGAATTAATCAATTTAAAACGATCAACAGTATAAATGAGAGACCTGCAAGTTAGCTTGAGCAAAGGGGATCAACAGAAATTATGGCCAATGATGCAAGATGTGAAAAGCGAAAGCTGTGCAAAGATCCAGAGAGCCAGTGCAAATTTTAGAAGAAAATAAATAAAGACTTGTCTTTATATAGTCCTATTCATAACCACTAGATATCTCAAATCACTTTATAGCCCATTAAAGTGTAGTCACTATTGTAAGGCACGAGAACTCCCTGCTCTTCTTCAAAATATTGCCAGGGACATTTTACATCCGCCAGAACAAGCTGATGTGACTTCCGGGTGCGGCGATGACCAGCTAAGTCGCACGTTTCGGCAGCTCCCGGTGGAACGGACTTTTGGGCTCTAATAGGAGCCCCAACAGCAATTTTAACGGCAAAAAACACTGTGCGGTAATCCAGAAGGGAATCCCCCCTGGACACGGATGGAAAAAAGAGAGGAAAGTGGCCGGATTGCGGTGGATCCGCTAGAGCAGCGGCAAGGAAGGCACAAAGCAAGATGGCGTCGGAAGGAGGCAGTTTAATATGGGGCCCTGACCAACAAGAGTTCCTGCGGCGTTGCGTGGAAGAACTCAAAAAGGAGAAGAAGGAGGCGCTGTTGGCCCCGATACTACAGGCGATTGAGGGGCTAAAGGAGGAGCAAAAGACCCAGGAACAGGAGCTTCGGGTCGTGAAGGCAAAGGCTGCTGAGAATGAGGACGACATACAGGGCCTGGTGGTGAAAACGGAGATCCACGAGGCACAACACAAAAGATGTGTGGAAAGGCTGGAGGTGCTGGAGAACAATGCGAGGAGGAAGAACTTAAGGATTCTTGGTCTTCCCGAAGGTGTAGAAGGGGCGGACGTCGGGGCTTATGTGAGCACGATGCTGCACTCGTTAATGGGATCGGAGGCCCCGACGGGTCCGCTGGAGGTGGAGGGAGCCGATCGAGTTATGGCGCGAAGGCCGAGGGCTGGAGAAATTCCTCGAGCCATAGTGGTGAGATTTCTCCGATATAAGGACAGAGAGATGGTCCTCAGATGGGCAAAGAAAACTCGGAGCAGTAGGTGGGAGAACGCGGTGATCTGCGTATATCAAGATTGGAGTGCGGAGGTGGCAAGAAGGAGGGCAAGCTTTAATCGGGCCAAGGCGGTGCTGCACAAAAGGAAGTTTAAATTTGGAATGCTGCAACCGGCAAGACTGTGGGTCACACATCAAGGGAAACACCACTACTTCGAAACGGCAGATGAGGCGTGGACATTTATTGTCGAGGAGAAACTGGAGTGAGCGGGCCAGAAAAAGAACGTTTGGGACAAAGTGGGGGGGTGAATATGTGGGAAGAAGGGGGGGAAAAGAGGGAAGAGATGACTTCCCAAGTTGTTAATCCTGCGACCCTGTAACTTTTCTCTCCTCCCCATGTCGTGGGGAAGGGGGGGAGGGAGGATGAGGAGCTGAGGGCGCCGGCCATTGGGGGCGGGGCCAAAAGGGAAGTGCGGGCTTTGTTCCCGCGCTATGGTAATCACGGCGGGAACAGGGAGGCAGGAAGGAGGGGGCCTCGCACAGTGTGAGCCGAGGTCACGGGGGGAAGCCGAGGTCGGCCAGAGTTTGCTGACTTCTGGGAGCAACATGGGGGGTGCAATTACGCTAGTTTGGGATCTAGCGGGGGGGGGGGGGTTAACTGGGTTGCTGCTGTTGGGGAGAAGGGGGAGCTGGTATGGGGGGGTGGTCGGGGGGGGGGTGCCGCTTGGGGGAGATACGGCTACGTGGGAACCGGGTGAGGAGCTGGATTGAAAAAGGAGATGGGTAGTCGTCAAGGAGGGGGGGGGATAAAGAGCCCCCCAACCCGGTTGATCACGTGGAATGTGAGAGGGCTGAACGGGCCGATTAAGAGGGCATGGGTACTCGCACACCTAAAGAAACTTAAGGCAGATGTGGTTATGCTTCAGGAGACGCATCTGAAGCTGATAGATCAGGTCAGACTACGCAAAGGATGGGTAGGGCAGGTGTTTCATTCGGGGCTAGACGCAAAAAACAGGGGGTTGGCCATACTAGTGGGGAAGCGGGTAATGTTTGAGGCAAAGACTATAGTGGCGGATAGTGGGAGCAGATACGTGATGGTGAGTGGCAAATTGCAAGGGGAGGCGGTGGTATTAGTGAACGTGTATGCCCCGAACTGGGATGATGCCAACTTTATGAGGCGTATGTTAGGACGAATCCCGGACCTAGAAGTGGGGAAGTTGGTAATGGGTGGAGATTTTAATACGGTGCTGGACCCAGGGATGGACAGATCGAGGTCCAGGACCGGAAGGAGGCCGGCTGCAGCTAGGGTGCTTAAGGACTTTATGGAGCAGATGGGAGGAGTAGACCCCTGGAGATTTAGTAGACCTAGGAGTAAGGAGTTTTCTTTTTTCTCCTATGTCCACAAAGTTTATTCACGAATAGATTTTTTTGTTTTGGGAAGGTGTGGTGGTATGTATTAGGGGTCATGTGGGACTGTGAAGCCGTGATGCTAGTGGCTGACAGATCCCGGGTCCTGGTTGGCTGTTGACTCCTGGCTCCGCCCTGAAGGCGGAGTATAAGAACCCGAGCTTCTCCCCGCCGCTTCATTCTGTTGCTGAACTGCTGGGGACAAGTCTCGCTTAATAAAGCCTCATCGACTTCATCACTACTCGTCTCTCTCGTAAGTCATTGTGCGCTAGAATTTATTAAGCGAGCTTAAAGGACTATGGAGCTCCGGATCGCCCCGGAATGCCTGCGGATCAGCCCCCACGCAGCGAACTCGGCAACAGTTTTTAAACACTGGCAAGCTTGTTTTGAAGGCTACCTCCGAACGGCCCCCGGCCGGATTACAGAAGACCAGAAAATGCAGGTCCTGCATTCGAGGGTAAGCCCGGAAAATTACCCTCTCATAGAAGACGCAGAGTATTTCCCGACGGCGCTCGCAGCACTGAAGAGCATCTACGTTCGCCCCGTGAACCAGGCCTACGCACGCTACCAACTCGCAACGAGACGGCAAAGTCCCGGAGAATCGTTAGAAGAATTCTACACCGCGCTGCTAATTTTGGGACGGAGCTGCAGCTGCCCGCCGGTGAACGCGATTGAACACACGGACATGCTAATTCGCGATGCGTTTGTGGCAGGTATGAACTCTCCCCAAATCCGCCAAAGACTTTTAGAAAGAGAGTCGCTAGGACTCTCAGAGGCACGGGCCCTTGCAGCTTCCCTAGATGTGGTCTCGCAAAACGCCCGCGCCTACGGCCCCGACCGCGCAGCAGCCCCTTGGGCTCCGTGGACCCCCGTCGCGACAAACCCCCCCCCCCCTCACAGGCTTGCGTGGTTAAAGCGCCAGACCATCCCAGGGGGGCCCGCAGCTATTTCTGCGGGCAAGCAAAACACCCTCGGCAGCGCTGCCCGGCCCGCGCAGCTATTTGCAAAAGCTGCGACAAGAAGGGCCATTACGCGGCTGTGTGCCGGTCCCGGGGGGTCGGCGCAATCCCCGGAGAAGAACGAGCCCAGCGCATCCCAAACACTCCCCAACCCCCCCCCCCAGCGCCCCATGTGCGACCCGCGGGCGCCGCCATTTTGGGTCCCGGGCACCACGAGGGGAGGATGGACGCCGCCATCTTGTGACCCCCCAGCCACGTGCGATTCATGGGGCCGGCCATTTTGTCCACCCCCGACCACGTGCGATCCATGGGGGCGGCCATTTTGTCCACCCCCGGCCGCGTGCGATTCATGGACGCCGCCATCTTGGATGACAACAAAGGACCCCAGCATCGACGGCTCCACGGGGTCCGAAGAAGACGCCGAGACACTACGACCACGACTGGCTTCGGTGACGCTGGATCAATCACGGCCCCGGACGCTCCAGACGACGACAACAACGGTGCTGATCAACGGACACGAGACATCATGCCTGATCGACTCCGGGAGCACCAAAAGTTTCATTCACCCAGACACGGTAAGACGCTGTTTTCTGACCATCCATCCAAGTACGCAAAAGATTTCCCTAGCTGCAGGATCCCACTCCGTAGAGATCAAAGGGTTCTGCATCGCGAACCTAACTGTGCAAGGGAGGGAGTTTAAAAACTACAGGCTCTACGTCCTTCCCCAACTCTGCCCGCCCACATTACTGGGATTAGATTTCCAGTGTAACCTGCAGACCTTAACATTTCAATTCGGCGGCGCAATACCCCCACTCACTATCTGCGGCCTGGCAACTCTCAAGGTTGAACCGCCGTCCTTGTTTGCAAACCTCACCCCGGATTGCAAACCCGTCGCCACTAGGAGCAGACGGTACAGCGCCCAGGACTGGATATTTATTCGGTCTGAAGTCCAGCGGTTGCTGAAGGAAGGCATAGTCCCTGGAGAGCCCAGGTGGTAGTAGTAAAGACCGGGGAGAAGCAAAGGATGGTCATTGACTATAGCCAGACCATCAACAGGTACACACAGCTAGATGCGTACCCTCTCCCCCGCATATCCGACATGGTAAATCGGATTGCCCAGTATAAGATTTTCTCCACCGTGGACCTCAAGTATAGACATACCACTTCCTAAGGGTCCCATTTGGTGTCACGAACGGGGTCTCGGTCTTCCAACGGGAGATGGACCGAATGGTTGACCAGCACGGGTTGCAGGCCACGTTCCCGTATCTCAACAACGTAACCATCTGCGGCCACGATCAGCAGGACCACGACGCCAACCTCCAAAAATTCCTCCAGACCGCTAACGCCTTGAACCTCACATACAACGAGGAAAAGTGCATTTTTAGCACAAACCGGTTGGCCATCTTGGGATACGTAGTGCGCAATGGGATAATAGGCCCCGACCCCGAACGCATGCGCCCCCTTATGGAATTTCCCCTCCCCCACTGCTCCAAAGCCCTGAAACGTTGCCTGGGGTTCTTTTCATATTACGCCCAGTGGGTCCCCCAGTATGCAGACAAGGCCCGCCCGCTAATACAGACCACTACCTTCCCCAGGTCGAGAGCGACACCTCCGACGTAGCTCTGGCGGCCACCCTTAACCAAGCGGGCAGACCCGTGGCTTTTTTCTCCCGAACCCTCCACGCCTCAGAAATCCACCACTCCTCAGTGGAAAAGGAAGCCCAAGCCATAGTGGAAGCTGTGCGACATTGGAGGCATTACCTGGCCGGCAGGAGATTCACTCTCCTCACCGACCAACGGTTGGTAGCCTTCATGTTCGATAATGCACAGCGGGGCAAAATTAAAAATGACAAGATCTTAAGGTGGAGGATCGAGCTCTCCACCTTCAACTACGAGATCTTGTACCGTCCCGGAAAGCTGAACGAGCCGTCCGTTGCCCTATCCCGCGGCACATGTGCCAACGCACAAATAGACCGTCTCCAAGCCCTCCACGAGGACCTCTGCCACCCGGGGGTCACACGGTTCTACCATTTTATAAAGTCCCGCAACCTCCCCTACTCTGTGGAGGAGGTCCGTACAGTCACCAGGAACTGCCACACCTGCGCGGAGTGCAAACCGCACTTTTTCAGGCCGGATGGAGCGCACCTGATCAAGGCTTCCCGCCCCTTTGAACGCCTGAGTCTGGATTTCAAAGGGCCCCTCCCCTCCACCGACCGCAACACATACTTCCTGAACGTGGTGGACGAGTACTCCCGTTTCTCCTTCGCCATCCCCTGCCCCGACATGACAGCGGCCACAGTCATTAAAGCCCTTGGCACCATATTCACACTGTTCGGTTGCCCCGCATATATCCATAGCGACAGGGGGTCCTCCTTCATGAGTGACGAGCTGCGCCAGTTCCTGCTCAGCAAGGGCATAGCCTTGAGCAGGACGACCAGCTACAACCCCCGGGGGAACGGGCAAGTAGAGAGGGAGAACGGCACGGTCTGGAAGACCGTCCTACTGGCCCTACGGTCCAGGGATCTCCCAGTTTCCCGGTGGCAGGAGGTCCTCCCGGACGCTCTCCACTCTATCCGGTCGCTGCTGTGTACCACCACTAACCAAACGCCTCATGAGCGCCTCCTTTTCTTCCCCACGATGTCCTCCTCCGGAACGTCGCTGCCGACCTGGCTGGCGGCCCCAGGACCCATCTTGCTCCGGAAACATGTGCGGGCGCACAAGTCGGACCCGTTGGTCAAGAGGGCTCGCCTCCTCCACGTGAACCCGCAGTACGCCTACGTGGCGTACCCCGACGGCTGACAGGACACGGTCTCCCTGCGAGACCTGGCGCCCGCCGGCAACACACACACCCCCCCGACACCGATCATCCCCTCCCTGCCACCGGCGCACCCCGTGACCGCCCCCTTCCCGGGAGGATCGGTCCTCCTCCCGTGCCCGCCCAGGAGTAAAACAGGAACAAACACCGAAACGCTCCCGGAGACGACAACGCCGGAACAAGCACCTGCACCACCACCGGGGCTGAGGCGAACGACGAGGAAGACCAGACCGCCCGCTCGACTCGTGGCATCGGCGTGACACCAAGAATGTTGTTGGAATGTAACAAAAACATTTTTCTCTTACTAATATTGTAAAGAGTTTCACAAACCTTGTACATAGCCCAGTGTAGGGCTAAAACTGTAATAACGTGCCCAAAATTTTCCTCCCAGGACCAGCCTTGTAAACCCCTACCACCATGCGAACCACCACCCCGCCGGGTTCATTTTTAACAAGGGGTGAATGTGGTGGTATGTCTTAGGGGTCATGTCGGACTGTGAAGCCGTGATGCTATTGGCTGACAGATCCCGGGTCCTGGTAGGCTGTTGACCTCTGGCTCCGCCCTGAAGGCGGAGTATAAGAACCCGAGCTTCTCCCCGCCGCTTCATTCTGTTGCTGAACTGCTGGGGACAAGTCTCGCTTAATAAAGCCTCATCGACTTCATCATTACTCGTCTCTCTCGTAAGTCATTGTGTGCTACAGAAGGGCACTGATCCCAAAGGTGACGGGGACGGAGTACACGGCTATAGCCATTTCGCATCATGCTCCACATTGGGTGGACCTGGAGATAGGGGAAGAAAAACAACAGCGTCCACCCTGGAGAATGGACATGGGAGTATTGGCAGATGAGGGGGTGTGATTAAGGGTGAGGGGGTGTATTGAAAGGTACTTGGAACTCAATGATAATGGGGAGGTACAGGTGGGAGTGGTCTGGGAGGCGCTGAAGGCAGTGGTTAGAGGGGAGCTGATATCTATTAGGGCACATAAAGGAAAGCAGGAGGGTAGGGAAAGGGAGCGGTTGTTGAAAGAACTTCTGAGGGTGGACAGACAATATGCGGAGGCACCGGAGAAGGGACTGTACAGGGAAAGGCAAAGGCTACATGTAGAATTTGACTTGTTGACTACGGGTAATGCAGATACACAATGTAGGAAGGCACAGGGTGTACAGTACGAATATGGGGAGAAGGCGAGCAGGTTGCTGGCCCACCAACTGAGGAAAAGGGGAGCAGCGAGGGAGATAGGGGGGCTGAGAGATGAGGAGGGAGAGATGGAGCGGGGAGCGGAGAAAGTGAATGGAGTGTTCAAGGCATTTTACGAAAGATTATATGAAGCTCAGCCCCCGGATGGGAAGGAGAGAATGAGGTGCTTTCTGGATCAGCTGGAATTTCCTAAGGTGGAGGAGCAGGAGAGGGTGGGACTGGGAGCACAGATTGAGACGGAGGAAGTAGTGAAAGGGATTGGGAGCATGCAGGCGGGGAAGGCCCCGGGACCAGACGGATTCCCAGTTGAATTCTATAGGAAATATATGGACTTGCTGGCCCCGCTACTGATGAGAACCTTTAATGAGGTGAGGGAAAGGGGGCAGCTGCCCCCGACTATGTCAGAGGCAACGATATCGCTCCTCCTAAAGAAGGAAAAAGACCCGCTGCAATGCGGGTCCAACAGGCCCATTTCCCTCCTGAATGTGGACGCTAAGATTCTGGCCAAGGTAATGGCAATGAGGATAGAGGATTGTGTCCCGGGGGTGGTTCATGAGGACCAAACTGGGTTTGTGAAGGGGAGACAGCTGAATACAAATATACGGAGGCTGCTAGGGGTAATGATGATGCCCCCACCAGAGGGGGAAGCGGAGATAGTGGTGGCGATGGATGCCGAGAAAGCATTTGATAGAGTGGAGTGGGATTATTTGTGGGAGGTGCTGAGGAGATTTGGCTTTGGGGATGGGTATATCAGGTGGGTACAGTTGCTGTATAGGGCCCCGATGGCGAGCGTGGTCACGAATGGACGGGGGTCTGACTATTTTCGGCTCCATAGAGGGACGAGGCAGGGATGTCCTCTGTCCCCGTTATTGTTTGCACTGGCGATCGAACCCCTGGCCATAGCATTGAGGGGTTCCAGGAAGTGGAGGGGAGTACTCGGGGGGAGAAGAATACCAGGTATCTCTGTATGCGGATGATTTGTTGCTATATGTGGCGGACCCGGCGGAGGGGATGCCAGAGATAATGCGGATACTTGGGGAGTTTGGGGATTTTTCAGGATATAAACTGAACATGGGGAAAAGTGAGTTGTTTGTGGTGCATCCAGGGGAGCAGAGCAGAGAGATAGAGGATTTACCGTTGAGGAAGGTAACAAGGGACTTCCGGTACTTGGGGATCCAGATAGCCAAGAATTGGGGTACATTACACAGGCTTAATTTAACGCGGTTGGTGGAACAGATGGAGGAGGACTTTAAGAGATTGGACATGGTATCCCTGTCATTGGCAGGTAGGGTGCAGGTGGTTAAAATGGTGGTCCTCCCGAGATTCCTTTTTGTGTTTCAGTGCCTCCCGGTGGTGGTCACGAAGGCTTTTTTCAAAACAATCGAGAAGAGTATTATGAGTTTTGTGTGGGCTGGAAAGACCCCGAGAGTGAGGAGGGGATTCTTGCAGCGTAGTAGGGACAGGGGGGGGGCTGGCACTACCGAGCCTAAGTGAGTACTACTGGGCCGCCAATGTTTCAATGGTGTGTAAGTGGATGGGAGAAGGGGAGGGAGCGGCGTGGAAGAGATTGGAGAGGGCGTCCTGCAGGGGGACTAGCCTACAAGCAATGGTGACGGCACCGTTGCCGTTCTCACCAAAGAAATACACCACAAGCCCGGTGGTGGTGGCTACATTGAAAATTTGGGGGCAGTGGAGACGGCATAGGGGTAGGACGGGAGCTTCGGTGCGGTCCCCGATAAGAAACAATCATAGGTTCGTTTCGGGGAGAATGGATGGGGGAGTTGGAGCATGGCAAAGAGCTGGGGTAGTACAACTGAGAGATCTGTTTGTAGATGGGACGTTTGCGAGTCTGGGAGCGCTGACGGAAAAATATGGGTTGCCCCAAGGGAATGCATTTCGGTACATGCAAGTGAGGGCTTTTGCGAGGCAGTAGGCGAGGGAATTCCCGCAGCTCCCGACGCAGGAGGTGCAGGATAGAGTGATCTCAGAGACATGGGTGGGGGATGGTAAGGTGTCGGACATATACAGGGAAATGAGGGACGAGGGGGAGATCATGGTAGATGAGCTGAAAGGGAAATGGGAAGAAGAACTGGGGGAGGAGATTGAGGAGGGGCTGTGGGCTGATGCCCTACGTTGGGTAAACTCATCGTCCTCGTGTGCCAGGCTAAGCCTGATACAATTTAAGGTGTTACACAGGGCGCATATGACTGGTGCACGGCTTAGTAAATTTTTGGGGGTAGAGGATAGGTGTGCGAGATGCTCGAGAGGCCCAGCGAATCATACCCACATGTTCTGGTCATGCCCGGCACTACAGGGGTTCTGGGTGGGGGTGGCAAAGGTGCTTTCGAAGGTGGTGGGGGTCCGGGTCGAACCAAGCTGGGGGTTGGCTATATTTGGGGTTGCAGAAGAGCCGGGAGTGCAGGAGGCGAGAGAGGCTGACGTGTTGGCCTTTGCGTCCCTAGTAGCCCGGCGCAGGATATTGTTAATGTGGAAGGAAGCCAAACCCCCGGGTGGGGAGACCTGGATAAACGACATGGCAGGGTTTATAAAGTTAGAACGGATTAAATTCGTGTTAAGGGGTTCGGCTCAGGGGTTCACCAGGCGGTGGCAACCGTTCGTCGATTACTTCACAGAAAGATAGAGGGAATGGAAAAGAAGTAGACAACAGCAGCAACCCAGGGGGGAGGGGAAGGGGGGGGCGGGGGGGGGGGGGGGGGGGGGGGAGAGGAATCGGACGGACTCTCAGGGATGTTATTGTATATGTATAGGTATTTGTTATAGGTAATTGTATATTGGATTGTTGCATTGTATTTTTGTCGAGTATTTATTTTGGACAAGGCAGTTGCCATTTAGTTTTGTTTTTGTTTATATATTATTTATTTATTTGTTTAAAATTGGCCACTGTCATTTATATTTCTTTATTCTGGTGTAAAAGAAACACTACGTATTGTTATGTTTGGCAAAAAAATCTTGAATAAAATATATATTTTTAAAAAAAGAACAAGCTGATGTGAGTGCAGTTTAACATCTCACCCAAAAGACGCCACCTCTGACAGTGCAGCATATTAATAGGCTCCAAGTCAGGCAAAGCCAAAATTAAGACACAGAGCTTTTCCTTACCGAGAAAATGTATTGCCTTGCTCAGCCTCATAACTTCTTCTCACACACCCAGTAACCCAACCATCGCCTAGGTATATTCTTTTTAATACTCTTTCTAACGAGAGGGCTGACAGACCCTGGTGGCGCACCGTATTTAAAACAATGTGTCAAAGGAAACTTATCAAATTGAACTACCCCTATTCATATCTGCTCAAAGATAATTCGGGCCCATCACATGTTCCTCTTAATCTGCAATTTACATGTCATTAACAAATCTGAACAAAGTAATTGACAAGACATTAAGACAGCACAACCACAGCATTAGCTTGGAAGTGTCAGCCTTGGCTTCTGTACCCAAATCCTGAAGTTGGACTCAGACCTGGAACCTTATAATGCAAATCAAGAGCGCTATCCAGAGCCACAGCTACCACACTAAACCTGACATCGAGAATGCACACCCAACAGATGTCAATCACAGGTGTCAAACACAGGTGGTACATGTAGAAAATGACTAGAGATCAATTGATGGCTGAAAATATAACCCAAGGTTCCACAAAATTCACCGTTTTTCAGTACACACTGCCCTACTGCCCATTTTAAATTATTTTACAACAAACTTTATTCCAGCTGTTGAAATGTATGTTAGTTTTGACATATATAGTCAAATCACCCTGCTCTACTTCACCACCTCTCTCGACTTCTCCGCTGTTGCCAAATTGTCAGACTGCTAAACTGACATCAGATGATGGGGAGATTGGTGTAGTGGTGATGGCCCTGGACGAGTAATCCAGGTTAATGCCAGAAATAGATTCAAATCCCACCATGGCAGCTGAATTTAAATATAATTCAATTCATAAAATCTGGAAGGTTTCTGTAATGGTGAGCATGAGGACTATCAGCAATTTTTGGAAAGACCCACCCTTTAATGTCCTTTCGGGAGGAAAATCTGCCCTCCTTACTTGGTATGGCCTAAATGTTACTCCACACCCACGGCAATGTGGTTGACTCTCAATTACCCTCTGAAAGGGCCTAACAAGCAACTTAGTTCAAGGGCAATTAGAGTGGCCAACAAATGCTGGCCATGCCAGTGATTCCCACATGCAAATAATTAAAAAAAATACTGGATGTGCAGAAATTTCCTCCAAACACCGGGAAGACCTAAGCCACTGTCTTCATTCCCTGCCACTAACTCCGTTCCCTAGAGAGTTCCTCTCCCTAGGAACTGTCTGACTGAAGTAGACTGCTTGAAACCTTAGTGTCATATTTGGCCCTGCCCAAATATCTGTGCCAACACCAAGATCACCACCCGATTCGCGTGCCTCAGCTAATTTCAGGGGCTGGTTTAGCACAGTGGGCTAAACAGCTGGCTTGTCATGCAGAACAAGGCCAGCAGCACGGGTTCAATTCCAGTACCGGCCTCCCCGAACAGGCGCCGGAACGTGGCGATTAGGGGCTTTTCCAGTAACTTCATTGAAGCCTACTTGTGACAAGAAGAGACTATTATTATTATTTAGTGCTGAAATCCTCTTCCATACATTTGTTAACTCAACATGTATCAATTCAAAATCTCTATCAGGATCCCACATAAGCATTTCAACTTTCAAAATTGCTACCAGTGCCCTTATGCACCTCAACTCCAGTTCACCCATCACTCCTGTGCTCACCGATCTACACTGGTTCCTGGTCAATCAACATGCCAATTTTGGATTTCTAGTCCTTCACCACCTCCCCCACAGCCCCAAGTGGGGGAGGTGGTGAAGGACTAGAAATCTGGCTCATTGTCTAATTTACTTCATAGTGAGCAGCACGGTAGCATTGTGGATAGCACAATTGCTTCACAGCTCCAGGGTCCCAGGTTCGATTCCGGCTTGGGTCACTGTCTGTGCGGAGTTTGCACATCCTCCCCGTGTGCGTGGGTTTCCTCCGGGTGCTCCGGTTTCCTCCCACAGTCCAAAGATGTGCAGGTTAGGTGGATTGGCCATGATAAATTGCCCTTAGTGTCCAAAATTGCCCTTAGTGTTGGGTGGGGTTACTGGGTTATGGGGATAGGGTGGAGGTGTTGACCTTGGGTAGGGTGCTCTTTCCAAGAGCCGGTGCAGACTCGATGGGCCGAATGGCCTCCTTCTGCACTGTAAATTCTATGATAGTAGCCCTGTGAAGTGCCTTGTGTTGTTTTATCACATGAGAGCTACCATAAATAACTTTACTGTTGTGATACATCCAAATCAAATCTTTGATTAAAAAAATAAAATGGAATGGGGCAAACTTCATTCTTGCAGAAATCAGTTTCATTGAAAAATGTAGAAAATCTAACTATATTGTGCAATACACTATTTAACATTCAAATCACTTTTGTTCACATGGGAATAGTCTAATTTGGCAAAGGCCATATTGTGACTAGTTTGCCTCGGTACAGGTTCCAATTTAAACTCTTATTCAAAAACAGGTTAGCAGCTCTGCTCAAAGAAGTAAATGTTTAAAAAAGAATGTTTAGTTCTGTTGCTCAAATTGAATATTTGGGATCTGGTTGGATGATGAGATGCAGGAGTTCAAAATGTTCTCGAATCTGGGTGAAAGTCATTTCTGTGAATCTGAACATAATGATGACAAAATAGGAAACTAGATGCTTCAGTGTAACAATTACCTGAATATTCTCCCAAGTATCATTAATAAGAATGTATTTGTAAGACAGAGCCAAATGTGTTATTATCTTGTGCCTTTCACTGTCGAAGGACATCCTAAAGTGCTTTACAGCCAATGAAGTACTTCTAAACTGTTGTCACTTTTGTAACGTATGCAAAGCAGAAACCAATTTATGTTCAACAAACTCCCTCAAAGAACTACCTGATAATACCCAGATAAATCAGTTTTTTTTAAAAATGCTGATTAAGAGACAAATATTAGTCTGCATATGAAAAATAATGTCCCCTGCTTCAAAATTGTGCCATGATCGTTTACGTCCACCTGAGGGGGCAGATAGTTTAATGTGTCATCCCAAAAGTTGCACCTCCGACAGTATAGCACTCCTTTAATATGGCACTGGAGTGTCGGCCTTGATTGTTGGTAGCATAGTGATTAGCACTGTGGCTTCACAGCGCCAGGGTCCCAGATTTGATTCCCCACTGGGTCACTGTCTTTGCGGAGTCTGCACGTTCTCCCCGTGTCTGCGTGGGTTTCCTCCGGGTGCTCCGGTTTCCTCCCACAGTCCAAAGACGTGCAAGTTAGGTGGAATGGCCATACTAAATTGCCCTTAGTGTCCAAAAAGGTAAGGTGGGGTTATTGGGTTAGGGGGATAGGGCGGAAGTGAGGGCTTAAGTGGGTCGGTGCAGACTCGATGGATCAAATGGCCTCATTCTGCACTGTATGCTCTATGTTCAAGTCCTGGTTTTACTGCCTTCCACAGTTGCCTTTGTAATTGCAACTGAAACTGAAACTTTGTAATTGCAACTGAGGTTCATAAGGAGGAGGTGTTAGCAATTCTGGAAAGTGTGAAAATAGATAAGTTCCCTGGGCCAGATGGGATTTATCCTAGCATTCTCTGGGAAGCTAGGGAGGAGATTGCTGAGCCTTTGGCTTTGATCTTTAAGTCATCTTTGTCTACAGGAATAGTGCCAGAAGACTGGAGGATAGCAAATATTGTCCCCTTGTTCAAGAAGGAGAGTAGAGACAACCCCGGTAACTATAGACCAGTGAGCCTTACTTCTGTTGTGGGCAAAATCTTGGAAAGGTTTATAAGAGATAGGGAGCGGAATTCTCCCCAATCGGCGCGATGTCCGCCGACCGGCGCCAAAGACGGCACGAATCAGTCCGGCATCGCGCCGCCCCAAAGGTGCGGAATCCTCCGCATCTTGAGCGGCCGAGCCCTAACCTTGAGGGGCTAGGCCCGCGCCGGACTGATTTCCGCCCCGCCAGCTGGCGGGAAAGGCCTTTGGTGCCCCGCCAGCTGGCGCAACACTGACTTTGCCGGGCGGTGCATGCGCGGGAGCATCAGCGGCCGCTCACGGCATCCCCGCACATGCGCAGTGGAGGGGTTCTCTTCCGCCTCTGCCATAGTGGAGACCATGACGAAGGCGGAAGGAAAAGAGTGCCCCCACGGCACAGGCCCGCCCACGGATCGGTGGGCCCCGATCGTGGACCAGGCCACCATGGGGGCACCCCCCGGGGCCAGATCGCCCCGCGCCCCCCCCTCCCCAGGACCCCGGAGACCGCCCGCGCCGCCTTGTCCCGCCGGTAAGAGAGGTGGTTTAATCCACGCCGGCGGACAGGCATTCCAGCAGCGGGACTTCGGACCAGTCAGGCCGGAGAATCGGCGGGGGGGCTACGCGAACCGGCGTGGCGGCGATTCCCACCCCGCCGAATATCCGGTGCCGGAGAATTCGGCAACCGGCGGGGGCGGGATTCACGCCAGCCCCCAGCGATTCTCCGACCCGGCGGGGGGGTCGGAGAATCCCGCCCAGGATGTATAATCATCTGGAAAGGAATAATTTGATTAGAGATAGTCAACACGGCTTTGTGAAGGGTAGGTCGTGCCTCATAAACCTTATTGAGTTCTTTGAGAAGGTGACCAAACAGGTGGATGTGGGTAAAGCAGTTGATGTGCTGTATATGGATTTCAGCAAAGCGTTTGATAAGGTTCCCCAAGGTAGGCTACTGCAGAAAATACGGAGGCATGGGATTCAGGGTGATTTAGCAGTTTGGATCAGAATTGGCTAGCTGGAAGAAGACAAAGGGTGGTGGTGGATGGGAAATGTTCAGACTGGAGTCCAGTTACTAGTGGTGTACCACAAGGATATGTTTTGGGGCCACTGCTGTTTGTCATTTTTATAAATGACCTGGAGGAGGGCTTAGAAGGATGGGTGAGTAAATTTGCAGATGACACTAAAGTCGGTGGAGTTGTGGACAGTGCGGACGGATGTTACAAGTTACAGAGGGACATAGATAAGCTGCAGCGCTGGGCTGAGGTGGCAAATGGAGTTTAATGCAGAAAAGTGTGAGGTGATTCATTTTGGAAGGAATAACAGAAAGACAGAGTACTGGGCTAATGGTAAGATTCTTGGCAGTGTGGATGAGCAGAGATCTCGGTGTCCATGTACATAGATCCCTGAAAGTTGCCACCCAGGTTGAGAGGGTTGTTAAGAAGGTGTACGGTATGTTAGCTTTTATTGGTAGAGGGATTGAGTTTCGGAGCCATGAGGTCATGTTGCAGCTGTACAAAACTCTGGTGCGGCTGCATTTGGAGTATTACGTGCAATTCTGGTCGCCGCATTAAAGGAAGAATGTGAAGCATTGGAAAGGGTGCAGAGGAGATTTACCAGAATGTTGCCTGGTATGGAGGGAAGATCTTATGAGGAAAGGCTGAGGGACTTGAGGCTGTTTTCGTTAGAGAGAAGGTTACGAGGTGACTTAATTGAGGCATACAAGATGATCAGAGGATTGGATAGGGTGGACAGTGAGAGCCTTCTTCCTCGGATGGTGATGTCTAGCATGAGGGGACATAGCTTTAAATTGAGGGGGGATAGATATAAGACAGATGTCAGAGGTAGGTTCTTTACTCAGAGAGTAGTAAGGGCGTGGAATGCCCTGCCTGCAACAGTAGTGGAGTCGCCAACACTAAGGGAATTCAAATGGTCATTGGATAGACATATGGACGATAAGGGAATAGAGTAGATGGGCTTTAGAGTGGTTTCACAGGTCGGTGCAACATCGAGGGCCGAAGGGCCTGTACTGCGCTGTAATGTTCTATGTTCTATGAATGCATGGAAGTTGCACTTAGATCATTTTCCTCCCACAAGGGGATTATTGTCGCATCTTGAATAATCAGTAGCCAGTTTTCTCCACAAAAACTAATTCTAGCACCCTTTTGCTACATGGACATTTTTTCAAATTCTGGGGAGATTGCCAGGATTTAGCATTTTTCAATTGTTCCTCGATTTGCGACAGAATGAAAAATTTCATTTGAATACAGTTAGCTCAATAAATGCATCAAGTTGTGGGTTAAAAGGAATCAACATCTTCACATTTTCAGCATTATTTACAAATTCTATTCTACTCAGTGAGCAAATTTATTTGGATACTGTTATAGACAAGAAGATTGTGGGATAACCTTTCCCCTTGCTCCTCACTGCTTGGTTGTTCGCAACAAGATGAGTATTAAGGGTTCTAAGACTTTTGAATGTGGCGACTTTTCGTAATAGATGCAAAGCAGAATTTCAGTCAAGTTTAAATAAGAAAATGTTTATTCACAAAACATCTTGAAATGTAAATTCAATTTTTAAAAACCAGACTCCCTCACACGCACACACACACATATACGCACACAAAGTAAAGATGAATTCTAGTGATGAAGCATGCATATAGGTTCGCAGAAATACAAGAATAAAATCACATTTAAATTTAGTCTTTTAAGGTACACATGATGCAGGTCTGAATGGGTCTCTCACATGCTTCTTTGGACGAATGGAAGTTTGAAATATCTGGGCTTCCAGATGAAAATGTGGCCAGGTAGTTGTAGAGACAAATCTTTGCAGTGAACTCAAATCAGCCCCGCTCTCTCTCACTGCCTCGATTGTTCTATCAGGGTTCTATTCTTGCGGGAAAAAGCGCTCCACTTGCCCTATTGGTTTCTATACAGTTTGGTCCTTAGCTGGTTCTTGGTTTAATAGAGATTTGTCATCTGAAGTCAGTTTTGATCGTGTGACGAGTTCAGCCGCAACTGAGTTCAAAAACACAAGTCCAAAACTTAACTCTGTCATGTGCTTTCCAGTGAATCACTACCGTTTGCCTTTAAACCAGTTTTCTCCCCTCATCTATTAAAATAATTGCAGTGCAATCAGGTAGTTCTTCACCCTCAAATGCCATGCTGGTCAGATTATTGGTTGGAAAAGGCACTGTTGCTTCTGGTCCAAAGGTGAACTTTTGTTTTTGTGAAAAAGAATCCAAGTATTCAAATAATGCAACATCCTCTAAATTTTAAAAGTAAAATAGTCTGTGAAGATATGATATTCGTAGCAAGAGCAGATGCAAATGCATAAGCGGTGTCACATTTTGAATGTTTTTTCAAGGGGCATTCCATCACAGTCATTTACATTTTAAGAACTTTCCAAAGACTAGAGTTAATTCATAGCCTGTGCAGCAATCTCAAAAAAGGTCACCTGACCATTGGCAGCCATCCTTGCCTCTCACTGACCTCTTTTTTAAAAGTTCACATTGATTAAACCCCATGGGCAGGATTCGTTGGTCCCCCAGCTAACCTGTTTCTCCATGATGTACCGTTCGCTGGCGGCGTGATTCTCTCTTCCTGCCACTTGTCAATGGGATTGCCCATTGAAGCCACCCCACACCACAGGTAAACGTGCAGGAAAAGGGAATTCCAATGGCCAGAGCATTGCGGCCCATATCTTGAAAGTTAGGGATCTGGGGCGTCATTCTCCGACCCCCCGCCGGGTCGGAGAATGGCCGTTGGCCGCCGTGAATCCCGCCCCCGCCCCCGCCGAAGTCTCCGCTCCCGGAGATTGGGCGGGGGCGGGAATCCGGCCGCGCCGGTTGGCGGGACCCCCCGCTGGATTCTCCGGCCTGGATGGGCCGAAGTCCCGCCCAGGAATTGCCTGTCCCGCCGACGTAAATCAAACCTGGTATTTACCGGCGGGACCAGGCGGCGTGGGCGGGCTCCGGGGTCCTGGGGGGGGGGGGCGTGGGGCGATCTGACCCCGGGGGGTGCCCCCACGGTGGCCTGGCCCGCGATCGGGGCCCACCGATCCGCGGGCGGGCCTGTGCCGTGAGGGCACTCTTTCCCTTCCGCCTCTGCTACGGCCTCCACCATGGTGGAGGCGGAAGAGACTCTCCCCACTACGCATGCGCGGGAAACTGACAGCGGCCACTGACGCTCCCGCGCATGCGCTGGGAAACTGACAGCGGCCGCCGACGCTCCCGCGCATGCGCCGCATTTCCGCGCCAGCTGGCGGGGCAACAAACGCCATTTCCGCCAGCTGGCGGGGCGGAAATCCCTCCGGCGTCGGCCTAGCCCCTCAATGTTGGGGCTAGGCCGCCAAAGATGTGGAGACTTCCGCACCTTTGGGCCGGCGCGATGCCCGTCTGATTGGCGCCGGCTTTGGCGCCAGTCGGCAGGCATCCCGCCGTTGGGGGAGAATTTCGCCCATGATATCTTTATTGGGGGTAACAACACTTTAATAATGGTTCACTCAGGATTACTCAGTTTAAAGGAACATACAAAACCTTGAGTTAACATTCTGTAATTTCAAAGTTACTCTCAGTATTATTGTGTCTTGGTGTAGGGCTAGCTACGGTCATGGTCATTAATTAGAGGAAGTTTTCTTCTGTTACAATTGTTAGGAAAACAAAGATGGTTTTAAGGCATTTATATTTGTATTGGTAAACATTAGAAATAAGATATAGTTTTAAGCGTGTTTAATTTAATGTTGCAGTGCTTGGAAGAGTAATGTATATTTTGATTTATGCTGGAAAACAGTGTTTGTATGTGTGGGGGTTGGTTAAGCTCCAATTGTGTTTCTATTGTGCCTAGAGGGGGCTATGGTGTGAATAATAATTAAACCAGCAGTGGTTGCTTAGTAACTGGGGCCTTGTAATATAGGGAGGCTTTTATGTTTTAGTTTAGCTAATTTGATTGCACTTGAAGATAGGTAATGAGAGAGAAGGCAGCTCTCACAGCTCTGCCAGAAGAAGTTGGTTTAGAAGGCTAGGGAGGGAACATCTCTCTTAGCTTTACTAGAAGAAAAGCCATACTATGGAGTAATTGATAAGAAAACAGATGCTGGAAATTTAAAGTACAGCCTTCAAAGGGAAATAAACTGTCTGATGCTGAGGACCACATGACATGTGCACAGGAATAGCAGATTTTCCGTGGGCTCTAAGCCACTCTTTTTATAATATTTCTTTTATCCTGTTTGCCTGGCACATGCTTGCCTATTCGTGAGTCAATATTCGATAGTATGTTCCGAGAAGATTTTTGGATGAGTGTTGGAGAAATAATGCTCAGGAATTCTAAGAAATTTGGCGATAAAAGGGAACAGTCACACGCAGTGGATGTGGAACTGTCTTTTCACTATGGCGACTTGATCCTCGAGCGGGCTCTTGACCAGGCATTTGCCATGGTGCTGCAAATGGTGACTTCAAACATTATCACCAATATCAGGGTACTTGATGATAAATCGGCTTGTTGACACAGAATTCAAGTGCTCATGAGATCGATCTGCAGAATATTAACAAAAGGCTTGATAAAACAGGGGAAAGAATCATGAAGGTTCTGGAGATGGTGAGATGTGGCAGGACATGGCCTCCTGAGGGGGCAAGGACATCCTTTTTTCCAGGACTTCTCGGTGGCGACACATCTGAAGCATAGAGACTTCAATTAAGCTAGAAAACTGTTCAAGGCAGCTGGACTGATTTATCCTGCAACCCTGAGGGTGATATCTGATGACTCCATTAATATTTCAATATTCCGGTCATTCAGAGGCATTCACAAAGTCCATAGAAGGCAAGGACCTAGGGGAGTATGGAGTGAGGCACTGCGAAGGGTAAATGGGACATCCTCTTGTGCAAGGAAGAGTCTGATACAGTTTAAGGTGGTGCACAGGGTGCATATGACTCGGGCGAGAATGAGTGGGTTCTTTCAGGGGATAGCAGATGAGTGTGAGAGGTGTGGGCGGGGGCCAGCGAATCAAGCGCACATGTTTTGGGGTTGCAAAAAATTGGGAAGAATCTAGGCCGGAGTGTTTGCTGTCTTAGCCAGGATAGTGGAGGAGGAGGTGGACCCGGATTTGGTGACGATATTTGGGGTTTCAGAGAAGCCGGAGCTGATGGAGAGGAGGAAGGCCGATTTTGTGACCTTCGCCTCTCTGACTGCACAGTGACGAATTTTACTGGCGTGGCAGTCGGCATCGCCACCGGGGGTAGCGGCTTGGTTGGGTGACCTGTACGACTTCCTGCGGTTGGAGAAGATAAAGTATGAGTTAAGGGGCTCAGCAGGGGGGTTTGAGAAAAGATGGAGGATGTTTATGACCGAGTTTGAGGAGCTGTTTGTCACGGTGGGCGTGGGGGGATGAAAAAGGGGGAAAATCTGTACAGACTCAATAGTTGATTGCTGGGAAAGATGTTTCCAGAGGTGTTTATTTGCTGTAACCTGCTTTGATACTTGTTTGCAACAAAACACATTTTTAAAAAAAATGCGAGCACTTGGGACTGACAATCTGCAGCTCATTGAAAATGGAATTTTGGACGCTGCTTTTTGTTTGATTTTATTTTGTCAAGTACCCTGCTTATTGAGAGGTGTTAAAATTTGAGCATCAAACTGAATGTTTTACCCTTCAGAACTTCAGAGACCTTTATTCATGGTGCTGTGCTGCATGACAATTTTCTGTCCCTTTTTTTCCTTCTTATCCGTATCTTTCTGGTGGTAATACTGTTTGGTATCCTTCCTTTAATCAGGATAGAATTGAGTGGTGTCATTGCTGGGAGCTGGGTGGAAGGTTTAGGTTTACATGGGTGGGTCAAAATTGCAGGAGGGACAATTGGCTCCCATTCCCTTGTTGGCTTTTTTCTTCCCTCTGCGGAGGTGTTTGTCTCCTGATGGTAGTGATAGTATGGCCGTCAGGTTAGCGTTAAGGGTCCTCACTTGTGTTGAGGAATGTCCCCTTAGAAATATTGTGGTCGTGATTGTTTTAGTATTTTTGTTGTGTTGAGATTTGTATGAGGTTGACTGAATCCTACAATGATGCAGACATCTTATTTATCCAAGAAAGGAACGTTTTAGGTATATTCTGTTGCCTCTAGTGTAGCTTGAATGTGGCATGGAAATCCTATCCTATTTTTCTTCTGATGGGCTGTGCTAATTTTAAACGACTTCCTGGAATATATGGGTAATTCACCATCCTATCAAAAGGAAAAAGTTCCTGTCATTTCTTAAGAAGCAGAAAGTGGACATAGTCTTGGTATATAGGAGACTCATTTGGAGCATTTAAAGTTAAAGTTAAAGTAGGAATGGGTTGGGTAGGTCTTTTCTGCCTCGTTCTTGAGCAGCAGGGGAGTAACAATTCGGGTTAATAAAGATGATGGGATCCTAGACGTATGAAGGACTCTAATAATAAGAATCATCGTTATTATTGTCACAAGTAGGCTTACATTAACAATGCAATGAAGTTACTGTGAAAATCCCCCTAGTCGCCACACTCCGGCGCCTGTTTGGGTACACTGAGGGAGAATTCAGAATGTCCAATTAACCTAACAAGCACGTCTTTCACAGACACAGGGAGAATGTGCAGCCTCCACAGAGTCAGTGAGCCAAGCGGGAATCGAACCCGTGCCCCTGGCGTGTGAAGCAACAGTGCGAAACACTGTGCTACCGTGCCACCCATAATTCCCAGAGATAAAGACTTCACATTTTATCTCAGCTCCTCATCAATGTCGTACTATTTCTTTATGCCTAGAGCAATCCTTTATCTGGTATCCTCCTGTTCTATCAGTAGCATTGTGATCTCTGACCATGCTCCAATCGTCCTTGATATTTACTTGAGGGCGAACCCGCACCCCCACCCCAACCTAGGTCATGGCATTTTGATGAGTCTCTGCTTTTGGATAGATCCCTTATTTTCAGAATGAGTTTGAGCTTAGTTTACTCAAGTCTTAAAAGGAGATTAATGGAATCTTAGACTGTACTAATTAGCCTCTCATCTTAGATTTATAAGGGTCTGGATTAGAAAGGACCCTTCCTCCATTTGGTTCAATATTGAAGCAGACCAGTTGGCTTTCCTTTTGTAGGTCTTGTTATTTTATGGGAACTTTAGGTCGGGTTCTGCGAGGCACAAAAATCCTATTATTAATATTCTTAGAGCGTGGAGGATGGTCTGTAAACAAGTGGGGAGACCTAAACTGACTTCTGTTCTTTTCCGATCCAGGGAAGCCCGGTCTTCCCACCAACCCTTATGGACGATGATTTGATTTGATTTATTATTGTCACATGTAATAGTATAGTGAAAAGTAATGTTTCTTGCATGCTGCACAAACTATGCATACAGTACATAGGGAAGGAAGGAGAGACTGCAGAATAGAATGTTAGTTATAGCAAGGTGTAGAGAAAAGATCAACTTAATATGAGGTAGGTCCATTCAAAAGTCTAATGGCAGTAGGGAAGAAGCTGTTCTTGAGTCGGTTGGTACGTGATCTCAAACTTTGGTATCTTTTTCCTGACGGAAGAAGGTGGAAGAGAGTGGGCGAGATTCTCCACTCCCGCGCCGGTTGGGAGAATCGCCTGGGCCACCAAAATTTCCTGGGACGCCAGTCTGACGCCCTCCAGCGATTCTCCCAAGCGGCGGGAACGACCCTGTCGAGTTCCGCTGGCCGCAGGCCGGAGAATCGCCGGAGACACCCAAAATGGCGATTCTCCGGCACCCCCGCTATTCTCAGGCCCGGATGGGCCGAGCGGCCAGGCTAAAACTGCGGGTTTCCCCCCGGCGCCGTCCACACCTGGTCGCTGCCGTCGGGAACAGCGCAGGAACGCTGGGGGGGGGCGGCCTGCGGAGGCAGGGGGGGAGGGGGGATCCTGCACCGGGGGTACCTCAAATGTGGCATGGCCCGCGATCGGTGCCCACCGATCGTCGGACCGTCCTCTCTGAAGGAGGACCTCCTTCCTTCCACGGCCCCGCAAAATCCGTCCGCCAGCTTCTTGCGGGGCGGACTCAGAGTGGACGGCAACCACACATGCGCGGGTTGGCGCCGGCCAACCCGCGCATGCGCCGGCCAACCCGTGCATGCGCGGGTGACGCCAGTTATGCGGCGCCAGCCACGTCATGTATGCAGCGCCGCCTTTACGCGGCGACAAGGCCTGGCGCATGTAGATGACGCGGCCCCGATCCTAGCCCATTGTCGGAGCCTGAATCGGTCGGGATCGGAGACGTTTCGCGCCGTCGTGAACCTCGATGGCGTTCACGACGGCGTGGGCACTTCGGCGCGGGAGTGGAGAATCCCGCCCAGTATGTCCGGGATGCGTGGGGTCCTTAATTATGTTGGCTGCATTTCTGAGGCAGCGGGAATTATAGACAGAGTCAATGGATGGGAGGCTGGTTTGCGTGATGGACTGGGCTACATTCACGACCTTTTGTAGTTTCCTGCGGGCTTGGGCAGAGCAGGCTCCATACCAAGCTGTGATACAACCAGAAAGAATGCTTTCTATGGTGCATCTGTAGAAGTTGGTGAGGATTTGTTACTTGGAGAGAAAGAGCGATTTGTAGGCTGGGGTTTGTATTCACTCGTGCTTCCTTATC
Source organism: Scyliorhinus torazame (assembly GCF_047496885.1). Classification (NCBI taxonomy): domain Eukaryota; kingdom Metazoa; phylum Chordata; class Chondrichthyes; order Carcharhiniformes; family Scyliorhinidae; genus Scyliorhinus; species Scyliorhinus torazame. Next base: position 241,308,911 of record NC_092708.1, on the reverse strand, counting down.
ATCGCTTGAACAGCTATGCAAACAGTTTGACATTGTCCGACTTCTTTTTTTAAGTATCTGCAACTTAAGTGACTTTATCCTCAACAAGACAACTTTGCGTCTTGACTCTTCAATTTCCCCAGTGGAAAAAAATTCTGATTTCTGCAGAGCCTAAACAGGTAATTTGCAAGTTATGATACCTTGTGTTCTAGATCCTGTGTTAGTACATTGGGTACCTTGCAGTCTTGAGAAAGAGGCATGGCAATTAATATTGATGACGAGACATGGAGTAGTATGTGGGATTAAGCCAATAAAACCTCTGTATGCAATAGAATGAAGGAGACTATATTCAAGACATTACACCGCTTGCGTATCACTCAGAGTCTGAGACATCGCTTTGATCCTGCTATATCCCTGATGTGCCTAAAGTGCCTGGTAGTCAAGGGCATATATGGACCTGTGTCAATATTAAATCCTATTGGTCTGGATATTTGACAGGGCCTCAGAACTTGATCTTTTATTCCTAATTCTGGGTCTGCTAGATAGGAGAATATTGACATTAATGAAAAAAGACTGTATAACATCCTAACATTTGCACCCCATAAAACTATCCTCTGCTCAGGGATCATTGACAAGTATCCTACAATTCAAAACTGTCATAAATTAGTCATGAAATGTACCCATATGGAATTCCCGATGTCTGTGATCCGTTCTAAGTCGGATACATTTCGTAAAGTGCGAGACTCCGATCTTAAGTTTTATAGGCTTTGCTTTGTCTGACCTGCTCCTGCAAGGTTTTCCATGAGCCATATTGCAAGTCACAATCGCAATATACATAAAGGTGTGCATCGATATGTTATGCTATCAAGTTTATTTTACCTTATCCTCTTCCCCGACCCCTCTTCCCCCATTTTCTGACTGATCTGGTCCATAAATAGAGGGGCACTAGTTCTTAAGAACTGTTGCTCTGAATTTATCGTGTCTTGATCTGTTCTTACATCTGCAGAAATTTTTGTTCTGTACTGTATAATTTTGCTCAGCCCCTCATCAATGCCATACTAGAATTGATTCTTTGTGCCTAGGGCAATCCTACATCTGGTATGCTCCTGTTCTATGAGGACCAATGTGATCTCTGACCATGCTCCTGTCTTCCATGAGTTTTACTTGAGGCTTCCTCCTCCCTGCCCGATCTAGGTCATGGCGTTGACACGCCTCTGCTTCGGGATAAATCCTTTAATATGCATTTTAAGCAAGAGTTCAAGCTTCAGTCAATTCCATTTCTGATCTGACCCCCTCTATTTTATGGGAGACCTGTAAGGGTTGGTTATTTCTTTTATAAAAAGAATGTCTGATGCCATTGTAATACAGTCTGAGAATTGAGAGTTAAAGCAACTCTGAGCAGATTGCACAACAGCCAAGCCAAAGTAATCCTAAAGGGGTTGGTGTAAACACCTGGACTGGATTCACTGTTAAAAGTGGAGCGGAAGCTTTGCTTAAGAAAGTGTCATTAATGGCAGCACGGTGGCACCGCTGCTTCAGGCACATTCTATTGCTATAAGCCACAAATTGGCTACAAACGCAGCTACAGAACCAACTTGAAAATAAGAGCTATGAATTCTTTTTAAGCATTTGCAGCAAATTTTGTAATCAAATTGAACTGATGTTGGTGGCTAGATAAAATTTAAATTTTGGGCCCAGTGTTGACAACATCCATTCCTCAGTCTGGTATCACAGGGGTTGGCAGAGGGTAAAGCTCCCTTTACAATGCCCAAACAATTATTCCTCAATTCCACATCATAAACCCTTGCACTCCCATTTCCTTATGGTCCCTCTGGTAAGGCTGACTAAATGCGTATATAGTTTTGCATGGACCTGCACCCACTATAATCTGGGTAAACCAGGCAAGGTTTGTTTTAATTTGATCTGTCACTCGGAAATAGATTCAAATTTGGGTCGCATTTGGGTCGCAGAAATCTGCGCGCCCTTTGTTGTTAAATTACATTGCCTCGTCTCTTACATATTTGAGAACAACTAATTCTGTATCTTAGATCAAATAATTACAGCAAAAACGAGAAAACGGAAACACACTTCTAATCTTATGCCAAACAGCAAATAATTGTTCCAGTTAACTCTTCCAGAATTTGGGAAAAAATAATATATAATAGTGAATGCGAAAGAGTATATAAAGCAAGGTTTTATCATCGAACAGCAGCTATTAATTAGGCCATGAAGTAGAGTTTAAAAAACAAACCACTCTGGCAATGCAGAATCCAAGAACCATGAAAGCCTTTTTAGGTTTATCCCTGCCCTTCACATAACTTAAAAATGAATGTAGGTATATTTAATCTGGTCACTTAGATCTTACTGGCCAGGTAGAATTCCTGGGTAAGTAGAGCACGGGTGCACCGAACCTGCTTCCAGGTGTTTGCCAGACATGCTGTGTAATTGGCCACAAAGTAATGCCAACTTCTAAAAATCTCCCTTCCTGTGGTGTTTACTTTGCCTCTTGCAGAGCCTCCCTTTTTAAAAAAATATATTTATTAAAGTTTTTCAACAAAACAATTTTTTCCCCTTACAAACAATAAACCCCCCCCCCTCCATAACAAAATAACACAAAATCGCCCTGAGCAAGATATATACATGGTAAGATGATATATTTACATAGCTTTATACACTGGCTCTCGCCCATTCTTGCCAGTTTCCCCCACCCTCCATGTTATCCCCCACTTATCCGTCCCCTCAAGCAATCTCTCGTTTCCCCCCCCCCCAAACCAGGGTTGCTGCTGCTGCTGACCGACCTTCCTCTAATGCTCCGCGAGGTAGTCTAGGAACGGTTGCCACTGCCTCTCGAACCCCTGCGCAGACCCCCTTAAGGCAAACTTAATCCTCTCCAACTTTATGAACCCAGCCATGTCGTTTGTCCAGGCCTCCACGCTAGGGGGCTTCGCCTCTTCCACATTAGCAAGATCCTTCGCCGGGCTACCAGGGACGCAAACGCCAGAATGCCGGCCTCTTTCGCCTCCTGCACTCCCGGCTCGTCCACTACTCCAAATATTGCTAGCCCCCAGCTTGGCTTGACCCGGACTTTCACCACCTGAGATATTGCTCCCGCCACTCCTCTCCAGAACCCCTCCAGTGCCGGACATGTCCAGAACATGTGGACATGGTTCGCCGGGCTCCCTGAACATCTTCCGTATCTGTCCTCTACCCCAAAGAACCTACTCAACCTCGCCCCCGTCAGGTGCGCTCTGTGAACCACCTTAAATTGTATCAGGCTGAGCCTGGCACATGAGGAGGAGGAATTAACCCTACCCAGGGCATCAGCCCACAAACCTTCCTCGATCTCCCCCCCCCCAGCTCCTCCTCCCATTTACCCTTCAACTCTTCTGCTGGCGCTTCCCCCTCTTCTTTCATCTCTTGGTGTATTGCCGAAACCTTGCCCTCCCCGACCCATACACCGAGATCACCCTGTCTTGAATTTCCTGTGTCGGGAGCAGCGGGAATTCCCTGACTTGTCGCCTCACAAAAGCCCTCACCTGCATATATCTGAATGCATTTCCTGGGGGTAACTCAAACTTCTCCTCCAGTGCCCCTAGGCTCGCAAATGTCCCGTCGATGAACAGGTCCCCCATTCTTCTAATCCCCGCCCGGTGCCAGCCCAGGAACCCCCCGTCCATCTTCCCCGGGACAAACCAGTGGTTACCCCTGATCGGGGACCACACAGAGGCTCCCACTGCACCCCTATGCCATCTCCACTGGCCCCAGATCCTTAACGTTGCCGCCACCACCGGGCTTGTGGTGTACTTTGATGGCGAGAGCGGCAGCGGTGCCGTCACCAGCGCCCCAAGCTCGTACCTTTGCAGGACGCCATCTCCATCCTCTTCCATGCCGCCCCCTCTCCCTCCATAACCCACTTACGGATCATCGCCACGTTTGCTGCCCAGTAGTAGCTCCCTAGGTTTGGCAGCGCCAGCCCTCCTCGGTCCCTACTGCGCTCCAGGAACCCTCTCCTTACCCTCGGGGTTTTGTTCGCCCACACAAACCCCATAATACTCCGACCTACTCTCTTGAAAAAGCCCTTGGTAATCACGATGGGGAGGCACGGGAACACAAACAAAAAACCTCGGAAGGACCACCATTTTTACCGACTGCACTCTACCCGCCGAGAGCGGCAACATGTCCCATCTTTTGAACTCCACCTCCATTTGGTCCACCAACCTCATCAGATTCAATTTGTGTAGGGCCCCCCAGCTCCTGGCTATCTGGATCCCTAGATACCGAAAACTCCCCTCCGCCCTCCTCAGCGGTAGGTCCCCTATCCCTCTTTCTTGGTCCCCTGCCTGTAGTACAAAAAGCTCGCTCTTCCCTACATTGACCTCCACCATCCCCTCCATTGGGTCCACCACGTACAGCAGCAGGTCATTCGCATATAGCGACACCCGATGCTCTTCTCCC